>NC_057850.1:191675210-192281877 GCF_015237465.2 Chelonia mydas | reverse complement strand
TTTAATCTATTTGTATTCCCTGGCTTAGGCATCTTGGGGGTCTGCATTAGTATATCTAGTCTGTTTTCCTGGGTGGAGAATAATCTGTTATGATAACTCCTGTTCATTTTGCCTTTTTATGGGAGCTAAAAAACCCTATATTATGCCCATCAGTTATTTTCTGTTTCTAGTAAGCTGGTCACAAAGGTGCCTGAAATGTGAAATACATAGGGGGCAAGGGGAGCAATCAATAAAGCAAAAAAAGTATGCTGAGCTGCTGAACATACTGGAAAACATAAACAAAGACCCGTTATGCATTCTGGCATTAGCAGCCGGCAGTCTTGCATGGAGAAGCAATAATATCAGAAAAGAGAGCAGCTACATAAATGGTTTGGAAAACTGTCATTCTTTACTAAGAAATACTGTGCTTAATTAATTCTTGCTCCTGGGAGGTCAACCTGGAGCACTCATTATGGTCTTAATTGGTGGTATAAATCCTGAGGTGGTGGGGGGGGGGGGAGAAGAAAAATCAGTAGCTAACAGTGTATGGCCTTTTGGTAAGTGTTAGCCCGTTGTATTACCATCTCAAATAGTGACAGTTTATGGTTTTAGTGGGTTATAGGTCTGGTCCTACCCAAATTAGGTTAGAGGGCATTAAATTGTGCAAAAAAAATTTGCAATAATTCATCCCTGTGTTTTGCATCACACAGTGTGAAGCAACCCTATACATGCCAACTCAGAAAAATGTGTTTCTGTGATATCCTGTTACTCATATTCAATTATGTTCATTACACTTCCCATCTGGAGTTTCCTACCAGAACAAAAATCATTTTACAGACATTACTGAAAGGAAGTTAACGGTAATTTTTTTAATTGTATACTTTTCATTTCCATTTTTTAATTGAAGAAACCAGATGGAAATACACCCAGACTGGTGATATTATTGAAGAGCAGAAGCAGAAAATTCCAAACACATTGGTTTAAGGTGATGATTGTTCTTTCAGGAGGCTTTGTGGCATGTTTACTAAAAGGATCAGAAGTTCTATTTAAATCTCAGTTGGAGCGGGGCGGGGGGGAATAAGAATAGTCTTACAGATGCTTTAACTTATGACAACCAACTTTAGTCTACATTTGACGAGGCAGGAGTGAAACCCCAAACTTCATGCGTGATGCCATTCATTTTCATTCTCTCCTGTTAGTAGTTGTCCTTTTGCCAGCTGGCAAACAGAAAAGTCTATCTCTAGTTCATTGTAAAAATGATTCATATTCTGGGTTTTGACTATTCTAGAGCATATCATTTGCATCACCTTTGGAGAGCTGACGCATCACACCGAGCGTACAAGTATGCTCCATCGGCCGGGATGTTGAACTGGTATTCAGAAGAGCTGGGTTCTGTTCCCAGCCCTCTTATTGACTTGCTGTATGACCACAGGCAAGGCACTTATAGGTGGTCTGCAAAAAAGAATTCTTAATGGGTTCTTTTTCCCCCCTCTTTGATGTTTAATGAAGGCCTAGCGAAGGATTTTTTTTAAAAAGACATTTTCCCCACCTTTAGAAATGTTACGAACATCAAATCTGGCCTTTTCTGATCTTGGTGGACTACTCTTTGAGGTTGCAGATGTGCACTGTGAGTTTACACCTTAATTCAATTTCTCCCAAGAGTACATTAGGCATTTGATATTAAATAGGTTTCGTCTCAACAAAATACAGAGCGGTAAACAGTCTGACTAAAAATCCATCTCCCCTTCCCTCAGGGATCAACTTTCAGTCCCTTGTTGCTTGTGACAATTTCAATATCTATCCAGTCACTTTAGAGGGCCAGATCTTTAACTTGTTTAAATTCTCACAGCTCTATAGGAGTTATGACAACTAACACAACTTGAAGATCTGGTCCAGAGTCTTTCAGGGCGGACAAGACCAGAATTTCTTGTGGTTAAATATTTATATTTAACCAAAACCTTCCAGTCCTTTGTATACCATATAGGAGGGAAAAGGGCATTAGCCCAATTTCTTTCCTTCATGGATCCTGAAACCTCCAATGTCTCCCTTTTTCCATCTGTAAAATGGAGCTAATATTTACTTACGTTTGTAAAGTGCAATGAACTCTACAGATGAAAAGTTCTGATTAAGTACCAAGTATTGTTATAAAAGTGTGAAAAAAACAATTGCCATTAAGCTCAAGAATAAATGGCAATGTATGTACAGAGTGGGCTGGACAAGGTGAAATGAAAAGGAAGGTGGGGAGTTATGCTGAAAATCACTGTGGAAAATAGCGAGCCACTTTTTGCCACAGTCTGACATTGAAACTACGCACGCAACCATTGTTCTGTCAGGTGGTTGGCTATTGCCAAAGCTATGTGCACGTGCTGCGTTCTTTAAAAAGAGTCTACTATCTTGCACGGACATGTGTCTCCTCTGCCTCTCTTTGGCAAAATACGTTGTCCTGCTCTATTATTGTACCTGGCTCTGTGGTCAAGGTCGGGGGGGAGGGGGGAGACGACACACAGGGGGAGGAGGAGCTTTTTGTCATTTATGCGGGCACTGGGCCACAGAAACTTTTGACTTGCTGTCACTGATCCAGTGGATTGGTGCTAAACCCCAGCTTTTGTAGTCTTTTGGAGGAACCTCCAGTGTGCCAGACTCCTAAGGAGTCTCACTCTTCTTTCAGGGTACGCTACTGAGCTACGGGGCGTCAGCACTGTGAGCTCTGCCCAGCGAGTCCAACTGAGGTAGACTCCTGGTAGAGTTGTACACTCTTCAGTGACTAATGCATTCCAGCCAGTATTTGCAGTGACACCTCAAATAGTGTTTTCAAAATCAAGTAGGATTTATTAGTCAACTGGAACACAGCATTGAAGTCCTTAGGTTAGCACAGAGAAATGAGGATTAAAGCACTGTCCATTCTAGTCACACCAAGCTGCAGTGAACTCCATTTTCAGGCTAGCGTGCCCCCGCACTCAGACTCTGTCTCTTTGATTTCCTTCCTTAGTCAGTTCCCAGGTGAGAGAGCCCCCACTCTCAGTCCTTTGTTCTCAAGCTGGGGTCTCTGCTCAGCTTCCCTGCTGAGAGTGTTGATGCATGAGTCCTTGGCTTGCATTGTCTGTCTGGACCCGTTGTTGATCTGGGTCAGTTTCAACCAGTTTCTTAACAACTCTATTTGTTTCACCCATACAATGAAGTGACACATACACCTATGTCTCCTGTGTTGCCCCAGGAGTGTTGTTAACCCTTTTGCTCTATTGGGTAGCAAATGCAAAGCGTAGCAGGAAACTCAGGCACACATCGGATTCATAAAAATATTACAAAAAATTCCACTTTGTCACACTTGTGCTTTTGGCCCATTCACCATATGACTGAGGCAGATCATCTCACATTCTGGCTGCCCTGAGTTGCCTTTACTTGCAGTTTTTTTAAAAGAAATCTCCAGTTTGCACAGGGTGGTAGACAATGCAAGCATCTTGGAAAAGAAATACCTTCTCACACTTTTAACTAAGAATGCCCTCATTTCAGCCTTCTGTGATTGTACTACCTTTTGGGGTTTTAACTACTCATGGTGTCAAACTGTTCAAACATACATGTTTTGTGTACAACCATTTTTCATTGTATCTTCTGATATATACTACACCTAACTCAATGGCGTGTTTCATGGGGCAGCAGCATGGCCCAATATTAAAGTACAGTTTTACTCTGAAAAATGACTGGGTAAGACTGCCGTTATGGAGTTCCATGTTCATCAATGACTTTAGGATCAAATGTGCCTGGCTTACAACTAAAGGTTGCTTTCTCTTAACTGCCAGCCTTGCAAACTCAACCTGGAATGTGAGACTCAAGCTGGATTCTTTTTTCCTCAAACATCATCACAAGTACTCGAGATTTTTTCAAGCCAAATTCAGCTCTCACTGACGCCTGTTTAGGCCCCTTTACTATGCTAACAGAATGAGTTTGCACAGGTGTAACTAACTGCAACATAACAATTCTGATGTGGAATTCTGACATCACAGAATTCAGCTCTTTCTTATCTTAGTGGTGTAAATTCTGTACGGTTAACAAGAGTAAAAGTTTATTTTAGTAATTAAAGTAAAAAGATACAACTGAGAAAGGCGTCGTATTCCCTATGGTCCAGTTTAAAAACAGAGCCACACGTTAATAAGGTCTAGGGCTCAGCATTTTTTCTGGTACAAAAACCAGCGAATCTGAATTTAGAAATGGCTTGATAAATGGGGTTGTAGAAAAGCCTGTCCTACTCCATTTTTATTTTCCTTTTACTAATATCCTAGGAAGACGCTTGATTTAGAAGCTCATTTTAAAGTCCATTCTTTGGTGCACCTGTAGAGCCGCTAAATTCATAGTGACTGTATTTGTGGGGAATCACCGTTAATTCAAATGAGCTGAGCAGGCAACTTCTGAAGTGTGAGTTTGTACCTAGTCTTTCTCAGTTGCTTACCACTTCAGCCACTTGTAAGTCAGTTTTTCAACTATTAAGCTATTGCTGCTGTAAATGCGACTTGACATACAGTAGGGTAGCAGAACATGTTTAGTAAAACTTCTGGATCAGGTAATCCTCCTCCTCCTCAGACAGAAAGTGTGTGTAACATTTGCCTTTAAATCATGTGACTTGGGAAAATAATCGGTTTGTGAAGAGAGAGAGCTCTGTTGCATTGTGTGGACTCATCCAACATTTTATTGGTGTTATATCAGGATAACCATCCCATAGGATTTTATGAGTTTATAATTCCTCTAAGAATTGAGTAAGAGCATGTTCAGCTTAACATTATCAAAGGTGTCGTATACACAATGACTTCCTTTGTATCCAACTGTCATTCTGAAGTCCTTTATGTCACTGGTTATTAAATCGGTTCAGATGTTCTTTAAGCAGCCTAGCCCTGTACTAAAGTCTTTCATGTTTGACATAGTAATAGACAAGTACTACAAAAGTAAATAGCATCTAGAGTTGGGGTGGGGTTCATCTGGCATTGTGTTAAAGTTACATAGATTACTTTGGCTTTAATAACAGGCTTTATTTGCTCCTCCGTACATGTGGTTTCACGTACCACACTCTACTTTCAACAGAGCAGATAAAGTATCGACACAATTAAAAGTGAAAAATAATCTGTCTACTTTGCCAGTGGTGAATGTTCAGGAAACACACACTGATACAATAGGTTTTGAATAATTTATGCCCAACCCTTTTTTTCCCTTGCAATCTGTAAATGAGGACACCTAATGCAGCATGGCCAGCATGATACTCTATCCATCACCCATTAAGATAACAAGATTGTGGTGGAGGGGAAAAGGAGAAGGTATGGTTTAGACTACTATATTTCTGGAGCACAGAAAGGGTAAAAATTTTAAAATGAGATGTTTGTCCAGTACTCTTTGTGTAAGAGAGTTGTTAAGAGACTCTTTGAAAATTGAAATGCTAAATTAATTCCAAGTCTGTGGGACTCCTGTATACTTTTCATTTTTCATCACTAAACTAAAAACACAGGTTTTGTGTTCCTTTCCCAAGATGTGGGCATAAATCACATTAGAACAATTAGCACCTTGATGTGTCTTTAGCAGCTTCCCTGACTCTTATGCAAGTGTGCTACAGATGCTATTGGAAACAAAGAGAAGTTGTGTGTTGCAGAATGTTTTTCTCCATGGAATTAACGTATTAAATTTACAAAGATAATATCATTTCTGCTTACTTTTTGTGCTGAGATCTCTGTTCTCCCCATCACAGGGGATGTATGCAGTATTGTAATGCCCATTAACAATAATGGAAACTGTTCATGTAAATGCCCCATGCCTCACAGACACAACAGATTCCTAGCAATGATATTCAATACTAATAAAACAAAACATGAATTATGTTAAGTCAGCTTCTAACTCTGTTTTTTGTTCACTTCTAATAAGTGATTCACAGCCTGGCTGATGAGTATTAATTATGAACTCTAGTGGGTGAAAATGCCCTGTCTTTGCTCTTTATTAAATACTGTATATGGCAAAGCTGAATGGTTTGAAGAGGTTTTATTATGGGAATAAACTGATTGGGTTTGCAAGCCAAAGTGAAAGTCTCAGTCTGCTCAAAGGCTGTGAATTTCCAGAAAACGTAACCCAACACCTGCCTTTGTTTGTGCTGGTGCACAAGGGGCAAAAAATGGAAGCAGGTCCAGCGTTCCATTAAATCAGTGCTAAAAAGTGTCAGCTTTCCGCCAGAATCTCTCCCCAGCAAAGAAGAGCATCCTATGAGGTGTAGGCCCTACGAACATGTCAAGAGAGGCAAGACTTGCCCCTTACTGATAGCTGAGTGTACTTGCCAAAAGCAGCAAAAAGGATCATGGTATGTTATAGCTAGCCCAGCATTTGGAATCCAGCTTTCAGGTGGTGAAAACACCTCCAGATTTATATAGAGTAATGGTTCTGGCTATAACTGAGCACCGGGCCTTAACAAATATGCACTGTATACGTGAGAATATTGCTCTGCACCATGTGACCTCTGGTGATCAGATACTATGGTGAGTTGCTATAAATACCTGGAATTCAATAGAGAGACAAGAACCTATCCCTCATCCCCACCCCCAAACTCTTCTGCTGTGCACTATAAAATGGGATAGGTGGGAAAACACGGAACCCCTGAGACAGTGTATCAAGTCCCTAGCTATGCAGTAGAGCAAGGAATAAACATTAAATGAACAAGGGGAGGTCTAATAGTCAAGGTCAAGCCTTCCAGATACCATGTGTTGAGGTGAGCTGTAGAATCCAAGATAGTCTGGGTGCTCATGGCCTAGATATAATTGTTGCATCTTGAATTTATCACTTAATATAAGTAAATATCTAAATGAAATGACGTCCCTCTTTGTAGGGGAAGAAGAGGAGATAGGGAAAGTGTAGCTGCCATTCAGGAAACAAAATAAAAGTAGAATCTTCCCACCTGGGTAATTAAGAAGTGTTTTTGACACTTAGGATCAACAGCTAGTTGGTAAAACAAGAGCTATGGGTGAGATTCTGCAACCGCTGAGTGAAGCTGTATCACTCTGGGGAGGGTGTGTAGAATGGAGAAGGTGATTGGCACCATTTTCAGACTTTCCTGGAAGCAAGTGTTGAAGAGATATCGTAGAGGATAAATCTTCCACCATGCTGTATGTGCCAGGCCAAGAACACACTGGAGAGCTACAGTATTTTCCAAAGGGGACATAAAAGGGGAATGCAGATGTCTTGAGAGTCACATAAGCATATAATTTACATAAGGTACATTTTCTTTGCTAGAAAGCAGCGCCAGGTGAGACCATTGACCATCCTGTTACATACTGATGTCACAAAGCTGAGTCATATGAATTGGAACGGTTAATAGATGATGGACTAATTAGATACAGAACTAGTTTAGTAAAATTGATGACCTACTTGAGACAAAGTTATTCTGAGAGTTGGATATGATTTTTACCAGGAACATCGAATATTTACAGTGCTGGTGAAAACAGCTTTCCAAATGAAAGTGTTCACAAGCAGTGAAGAAACAGAAGTGCATCTAATCAACAATGCATATCAAGGGTGAAATTCTGATCAAAGTGGAAACAATAAGAGTTTTGTTACGGATTTCAATGGGGCCAAGGTTTGACCCCAATTGGCTGAAAACAGACCATACGGGTAACTAAACAGCAAAGTTTAGATTTGTTTGCCATAAATATGGAGGCCGTCACTTCAAAGTGACAAAATATCCCACACAGTGGGAGGATGCATTATAAATGGAATAAAAGTACTCCTGTTGGAAAGGGTATGTCACTTTCAAGAAATACTTCAGGAAATTCCATATGCAAACTGTATTTGGTGTCCAAATATTTAAACTAGTTCACCGTAGGACCTCCCAAAAAACTGTGGGCTCAATTCTGCCTGTATTCATACCCAAAAACTTGTGGCTGCAAAATCAGAGGCCTACTTGAAGCAGCTTTCAAAATCAGGTCACAAAAATGTAATTTCTGATTGCCAGTTTATAATTAGGAAAACTTCTCTTATCAAAGTAGCAGTACTATTGTGGAATTTACCAAGAAAGCAAGCAAAATAACATACTGGTTGTCTGGACATCTTTGTCAGTGCCTGTTGAGAGGAAATTCTAAAAACCAAATATTTTCAAATGCAATTTTTTGAGCTTTTTAAGTAAATCAGTTTGCACAAACATTTGTAAAAATGGTATTGCTTTATTGCCTTACAGAACAGTATTAGCATGTGGATGATATTCCTCAACAGCATTTCAATAAGTTAATTTTGGGTCAGGACCAGTGTGATAAATTTCAAAATATCCAGTCTATGAAAGCTAAGAGGTCTGGTTTTTTTCTGCATTTTTGTGCTAAATTCAGAATGAAAGGAAACATGACCTTTAAAGAATTTGTACAGAGTATTTTCGTAAGAAATTTTGCAGTTAATCTTCTCTTACACAGAATTTGTCCCATGAAAGAAACTCGTGTTTTGGGAGAGTTGTGTTTTGTTTGTTTGGGGTTTTTTTAACCTAAATACCAATTTTTTCTTTAAGCTTTCTCCAATATTACTAATGGACACATGAACTTATGGATGCTCGTGGTGTGTTTCTCCCTTCTGGAGTTGAATCTCCGTGTTCTGTTTCGCTGTAAGGTTACAATCTCTCTGCTAAGGAGTGAGAGAACGTTTCTGCTAGGCCACCAGATCTAAGCAACCCTTTTAACCTGGGATTTTATTACAATCCATCAGGGAGGAAAAAGAGAAGGCGATCAGAACAAGTGACCTGTTAATGAGTGTCAAGTGGGTATAATGACCCATGTACTGCTGATATATTTTGGGTTTTGTTTCCTCTGTTATCAGGGTTGGGGTGATTTTGTTGGTTGTTTTAATTCCAGCAGTACCCACAATGTACTAGGTACTATCTAGTTCCTGCCCCCAAAGAATTTGCAATTTAAGAAAGAACTGACAGTCTTTTGGGGGTTTTTTTTGTGGCATCTTGCAATGTTGATTACTGTTTTGTTAAATTATTCTAGTATCTCATTCCTTCTGAGGGGACGGGAGATTCAGGGGGAGCATTGGAGACTTCTTGTGGTGTTTGTTCATTCAGGGCAACTTGCTGCTTGGTTTGTATGATGGATGTAAGCAATACAGTTCCCTTAGTAGCTAAGATGAAATTTCACCAGAGATTCAATTTACATTCATAATGTCCTAGAGTCGGGGGAAATGTTGACTGCCACTGAGCTATGGACAGGTCATGTGGCACAATAGAAGCTGAAAATGTTAATTGTACATCTTGGGGAAACAGGACAGGTAGCTCAGTGCAGCACATGCCAGCTGTGAACTGATTTGTAGTGATAGTCCGCTGCGTTCATCATTTCTGCATTTGGAAGTTGGTAAATACCCTCTGTACTTGGGCAAGTCACTTAATCTCCCCAGACAAGTGACTGTTGCTCTGCTTAGTGTTGCAATGCCTAACTGACTTGGGCTCCAAAGTGCCTATGTCACTCTTGAAAAGGAGACGTAGGTTAGTTAGGCATTGCAACGCTGAGCAACGCAACATCTAAATGACTTAAAAATCTGGGTCTTCAGTCTACCCAGCACATAGGCAAAACTGAGAATAATAGTTCCCTCCATCAGCAGGCTATGATGAGGATCAAATGCATGAATAATTGTGAGGTGTTCAGATACTACTATATGGAAGGCTGTCTAAGTACCTAAATAATAGAGTTAGGTTGTAAATATAATTATTGTACAGTCATTAAGCTAAGGGACACATGTTTTCCCTTAGCAAGTAAATAAAACAGACAGACATGTTTGTACTATTTTTCTCTTGAAAGGTTTCAAGCAATAGGTGTAACTCATAGCATGAACACCCAGTGTTGACTTCAGTACACCCGTAATGGGGGTCTCAATAGTTCGGAAATTTTTTCTTTGGCTTTTGTAATGTGATGTTCGATAACTTAAAGAAACAAAATTTTTCTACCACTTGACCGTACTGACAAACGTCTTCTAAATTCAGACAAAAGAACTAGCCCCAAAGGAGGCTTTGATTCCACAAGGGCCCAAGACATATTGCACAAGGGGCGTGATGAAGAAGACACTCTTCAATTCTTCTGACTGAATGAGAGATGTTCATAGCATTGATATAAAAAAAGCTCTGGGGATGCAAGGGATTCATGATTAGCCTTCATCTGCACCCTTCTCCATGGTGATACTACTTGGAAGTCATGGCTAGCTGTTAAGAAGCTAAAAGACTATAAAATTATCTACTTACATATCTATAAAATTGCTATTAAGAAACCCTTTCATACAGTCTATAATGACTGCAACTTGGGACAAATGAATTATGGATGCAGAACTATTATTATATCCCTTGTCAGCAAACATTGTGCTGCTCTATAGGGTGTACACCTGTGGTTTGTTGAACACATTTTCAAAACCTCTAAAACCCCTCCAGATCACTTGAATCGGCAAGTGTTCCTACACAGTAGAGTGGTGTTGACTGAGATTTGATCCTGCTGGATGGTGAAACACTGTTGAAAATTTTAGTAGTAATATGAAACTTTCTAATAGAGCTCAGTTACAGAACTACTTTTGCTGAATATCTGTGGGCTGATCTGTAAAAATTCTTAGGGCACTCTGTCTTGTTTTGGTTTTTGTTGTTGTTGTTTTTAAGGTTGGCCAATATTTTCTCACCCAATGCACACACAATTTCCATTAACTCCCTGACTCTCATTTCTCTCATTCCTCTGTGAACTAACTCTCTTTCTCTTGATATAGATAGTGGACTTATATTTTTGGGAAGGTGTTCAGGTTCACAAATCAATAATGACCCTGATGCTGGAAACCTTCCATGTGTGGAAGTCTGGCTAATTTCAGTGGGGATTCTGAGTACTCTCAAGATTTGTCCCACTGTACAGTTATTTCACCTCTAACCACAAAATAAAAATAGAAATCCTTCCCAAAACAAATGGAGAAGGGATAACTGAGGCTGGAAGAAAGTGTGCCAAACTGGGTTAGGGAGTTTGATTTTAAAGTGAATCAGTCAGGAGGGAACAGTGTTTACAGTGTTGATAACTAAATCCATAAACCCAAGCTCACATGTTTTATTTTAGCCTGGATGTTATAACATAACCTAACAGTGGTTCTCAGACTTTTGTACTGGTGAACCCTTTCACATAGCAAGCCTCTGAGTGTGACACCCCCCCCCCCGCCTTATAAATTATAAATTTATATATTAAAAAATGCTGGAGGTGAAGCTGGGTTTGGGGTGGAGGCTGGCAGCTCATGACCCCCCCCCCCCCCGTAATAACCTTGTGACCCCCTGTGGGGTCCTGACCTCCAGTTTGAGAACCCGTGACCTCGAGCCTCATTTTCTGAATGCTTCTACTTACCTCAGTCTTCTTTACCCTGACAGTAAAATAGTTTCCTTTATTTTTGATGAAAAGATACTCTCTATGTTGCAAGAAAACAATATTCAACTTTTAATATTTATAAGGGCAGTAAGATTATCATAATCTTGCCATAATGTTGCATTCATATTATTAACTTAAAAGAATAGGAGACTGGCTATGATTTATGTGTGAAGCCCAGGGATTTTATTTCATTATTTTTTCTGCTTAATTGCAGGGTTTTTTCCGCAGAAGCATTCAGAAGAACATGGTTTACACGTGTCACAGAGACAAAAACTGCGTTATTAATAAAGTCACCAGAAATCGCTGCCAGTACTGCAGACTACAGAAGTGCTTTGAAGTGGGAATGTCCAAAGAATGTAAGTGGTTTCTAGAAACAGTTCTTCTCCTTTGTGTGACCCCGTATGTATGGAGATCACGTGGGAAATAATAATATATTGTCATATAATTAAAGAAGTGTATCATAATGCATATGCACAAAGGGGACAGAACTTCAGTTTCACAGGTAACCTTCAATCTGGCATTTCTTAACTTCCGAGGGCTTGACCTTGCAACCTAAATAATGCTGCTTTAATGTGGGTTTTTTTAGGTAACGTACCAGATGTGTAATATGGGCAAGCAAATATAGATGTGAAAACATTAAAGGGACACTTTCTACTTTTGTTTTTTGTAATTAGTTCATTTTTGATAAGGGATTCCTTTCAGTAGTAATGTCCTAAACTTAAAACAAAATCCTTCAAACAGATTCCCTGTTTTAAAAAAAAATATTGTGTGTGTCAGTTTCAGGGTGCTGCACCTGTATCCTCCCCTCTGTGGTCCACTCCAGGAGTTCCCAGTCTCCAGCAGTCCCACTACCTTCTGACCAGGGCTTTTAAGGCTGCACAGCTGTCTGCCTTACACTGTGATATCCCCAGCTAGCCAGTCTGCCTAACAGCCAGCACCTGGGCTTTGCTTTTACTCTGGGGCTATGACCAGTGTCTTGACAGCAGTTATAAGTCACCACACCTCTCTTTCTAAGCAAGCACCTTTATTCTGAAGGTAAAAGCATTACAGAGAAAACACATACAACCAATAAAAAGAACCTACTACACAGATGCTTATCAGAGGTCACCCACAACTCCAAGAAGGGCAGTGGTAGGTATCAATCTTTCCAACCCTTTTGCAAGGGTTGAGCTCCCCCTAGGATCCAAGGTCCTGTCCATTTGCTGGATCAGAAAGAAGGTCTTGTGTCAGTGCACATAGAATCATAGAATATTAGGGTTGGAAGGGACCTCAGAAGGTCATCTAGTCCAACCCCCTGCTCAAAGCAGGGCCAATTCCCAACTAAATCATCCCAGCCAGGGCTTTGTCAAGCCTGACCTTAAAAACCTCTAAGGAAGGAGATTCCTCCACCTCCCTAGGTAACCCATTCCAGTGCTTCACCACCATCCTAGTGAAAAAGTTTTTCCTAATATCCAACCTAAACCTCCCCCACTGCAACTTGCAACCATTACTCCTTGTTCTGTCCTCTGGTACCACTGAGAACAGTCTAGATTCATCCTCTTTGGAACCCCCTTTCAGGTAGTTGAAAGCAGCTATCAAATCCCCCCTCATTCTTCTCTTCTGCAGACTAAATAATCCCTGTTCCCTCAGCTTCTTCTCATAAGTCATGTGCTCCAGCCCCCTAATCATTTGTTGCCTTCCGCTGTACTCTTTCCATGTACCCTTTGTGTCCCAAAAGCCCTTTCTGTGTGTGTCTCTGAAAATCTAGTTTGAACCAGTGTATGTAAGCTTCCTTTCCCATATGGAGGGGTGCCTCTCTGGAGGGGTTTACAGCCTAAGTGATTCATTTTAATCACCCCCCCCCATGCACACACACGCTGGTTTTGGTTCCTGGAGGCGTTGTGGTAGCCCTCGTCACTGGCGTCACATACAATCCCTGGCCCTCAGTGATCCATAAACTTAAAACAGGATGGTCACCAAAGATATTGCAGGGGATTGCAGTTATCTGTCACAATAAGGATTTTTCTTTTCCCCTTTTTATAGTTTAGAATTGTTTTTGGGTAGGCATAAGAGCAAGGTGACCACCCATTCCTTATTTTAAGGGATGGTCCTTGACCACTTTAAACATTAAATTGAAGTTTATGATGATTGCATTGTATACTTGAAGCAGTACAAATGTACACTTGAGAGAAAAATACATGCTATGCTAAGAGAAATGGTGTTTCCCTAAAATGTTCCTTAAAATAAAGCATTGTCCCTTACTTTTTATGATTTCCCCCCCCCTTATTTCCATCCAACAAAGGTGTTAGTTTCAGCTCTGTTGCTACAATTAGATAGTACTCCTCCCCACCCACCTTTGACTGGAATCTGACATGAATCTGACTGGAACACAAAGAAGGTGCTGACAATGAGCAAAGTAAGCACACAAAAGACAAAAAAGAAGTATTTGCATATCTCTGTGTTCTAGTAATCTTTGGGGTTACTTGTGACATTTGTTGGTGCAAAATGTTCAGATGGAAATGTGATTTGACTTATTTTTCTTTCAAGCGGATGGTGTCCCATTACGTTCTATCGTGAAAGTTTTCATACTTATTCTGCGATCTCTAGGGCTGATTTTAAAAAAAGTTCACTTATTTTTGAGTCATGTAATGGTGGCAAAAATACTTTTTTTTTCCTTTCATTTTTTTAAATTAAGATTATTTTTATTTTATTTTTTGTACATGGACCACTCAACAATGGCTGAAATTTAGAAGCTGGAACTTTCCAGGTGCCTCGTACTTACTGAAGGCTAGTGTGCAAACCAATCTGTGTGTGAAAAATTAATTGATAAATGAAAGCAATGTAGTAATAAGTGTTTGTAAATTAAATTTTACATATGCACAATGGTGCAGTTAAAGTATCAGTGATAGGGATGACTATGTATGTACGCACACACCAGATAATGGACTAGTCCTGTTGTCCTTCCTCAGTCAAATCTCCCATTGACTCCAGTAGTTTCAGTCCAGCATGCGGTCATAACCATTTCAGAAATCCTGGGAGAGGAAAAAATAAACATGAAGTTTCCATTCTTAGATTCTCCCACAGAAGTCCCCCTAGAGACACTTAAACTTGATGAAAGAATCATAACATTAAGGAGAGAATGATGACCATACTCTAAGGGCTTGTCTACACTACCGCATGGGGTCGATCTAAGATACGCAACTTCAGCTATGTGAATAGCATAGCTGAAGTTGATGTACTTAGATCTACTTACCGCCGTGTTTTTACTGCAGTAAGTCGACAGCTGATGCTCTCCTGTTGACTCCACTTGCGCTCCTCGTTCTGGTGGAGTACCGGAGTGGACTGAAGAGTGCTCAGCGGTCGATTTATCGTGTCTATACTAGACACGATAAATCGACCCCCACTGGATCGATCACTGCACGCCGATCCGGTGGGTAGTGTAGACAAGCCCTTACTTAAGCTAGAGAACTAATTCAAGCAACTATCCTTCTTAAATTACATGAAACTTCCCAAATAGAGTACAAAGTGACAAACTGTTTATGAGAGAGCTGAACAGATCCTAGAGTCTACTATTGGCCAGGCTCCAGTATAAGGAATCTGATAAACAATCTGCCTTGCATGTAATGAGATCTTTCTGATACCCACATTAAGTAACATTAGCACTGCAAGAGTCACTATAGTTAAGAAGGTGAGTGACTGAACATTTCTAAAATACACCATTATCTTCCTGAATTTATAACTCTGTAACAAGGATTGGCAACCTTTGGCATTCGGCCCGCTGGGGAAATCTGCTGGTGGGCCAGGATAATTTGTTTACCTGCAGTGTCCGTAGGTTCAGCTGATCGCAGCTCCCACTGGCCGCGGTTCGCCATTCCAGGCCAATGGGGTCTACGGAAAGCGGCTGCCAGCACATTCCTCGGCCCATGCCGCTTCCCGCAGCCCCTGTTGGCCTGGAACGGGGCCTGATTCTCCTGTTTTTCACATTGTCTCTCCATGTTCATTTGTGTAAAGTGGATGTAAAAGAGAATGGCAATTTCACACCTGTGCTACACTCATTTTGCACAGATGTTGAGTGATGACCCCCGGGTCCAGATTCTCTGCCTTAGACCTTGTGCTGTCACTTACACCAGTGCAAAGTGGGTGTGAAATGCTGCCATTCTGAATTAGTAGCATTTTGCTCCCCCTTTGCTCAGGTGTAAATGGCAACACAATGTGCCATTCATTGACACACCTTCCTTTTTCACAATGGGTGAAAACACATTAACATAGCCTCACAATTCAGAATTGAGAGTCTATGTCTACACTTCCGCTTTTGTTGGTATAATTTATGTTGCTCAGGGGTGTGAAATAAACCCCCTGAGTGACATAAATTACACTAACAGAAGCACCAGTGTGAACAGTGCTATGTTGGCAGGAGATGCTCTGCTGTCCGACATGGCTGTCGCCACTCATTGGGGCTCTGGAACAATTTGTATGGTGGGGGTGCTGAGAACCACACTCTAAACCCTATATATGATGGAATCTCCTTCAAGTCAGGGGGTGCGTAAGCACCCCTAGTTCCAGCACTTATGCCACTCGTGGAGGGGTGGTTTAATTGTGTTGACTGGAGAACACTCTCCTATTCCATCAGCATAGAGCAGCTACACGGGAGATCTTACAGCATTGGTATAGCTATGCCGCTGTAAGCTCTCTGGTGCAGACATGGTCATAGACTGCAACGGCTCAAAAGGTGTAGGGCAAGATAAGATGCACTTTAAGAACTCTCACAGTTGTTGGGGACATTTCCACTGTACCCATGAAACTCATTTATTAAAAAAACAAATTATTCAAGAGAAACCTCTGTATAAAATGTGGTGTTTTGTGTGTGTGAACATATGTGCTTGTTTTAGGTGGGAGAGGGGTTGGATAGTCCAGTATGGGCGATTAACTCTTTAATTTCCCCCCCTTACATTGTATGGGGCCGTCTTTTGATTAGTGTATGTACAGTGCCTAGTAGTGTCGGACAGTGCCTGACTCAGGCCCCTAAGGGTCTGATGACATTGCATCTGGGAACAAAGGACTCCCAGCCTGGGTCCAAAGACTGGTGCTAGCAGGGCTTGTGCTAGTGCTCTAAAAATAGATGTGTAGACATTGCAGCACAGGCTGGAGCTGAGGCTCTGAAGCCTGGGAGCGAGAGATAGGCCTGAGAGCTTGAATCACAGCATCTACCCAGCTACACCTCTATCCCGATATAACACAAATTTGGATATAATGCGGTAAAGCAGCGCTCCGGGGGAGCAGGGCTGCGCGCTCCGGTGGGTCAAAGCAAGTTGGATATAACGCGGTTTCACCTATAACGCGGTACAATTTTTTGGCTCCCGAGGACTGCATTATATCAGGGTAGAAGTGTATTTGTAGAGCACTAGCATGAGTCCCACTACCATGAGTCTGTGGCCCCGGGCTAGAAGGCTCACTAGCTCTGCTCCAGCCAGCATGCTAAAAGCAGCAGTCCGACTGTTGCTGCATGGGATGTGGCTCAGGCTAGCCACCTGAGTCCAAGCCCACCCGACCCCGTGGGTCTGGGCTTGGACAGCTAGCCCAAGCCACCACCTGTGTTAAAATGTGCACACAGCTATTTTTAGCGTCCTGGCTTGAGCAGAGCGAATGTGAGTCTGTCTGCCCTCGTTGGGAGCATGCTGCCAGCTGCAGTGTAGATATACCTTTAGGGTTCATCTATATAAACTGTTAGTGCATGGCATGCTCGTGTGCCAAAGATTTACACTCCTACTTGCCGTGCACTAACTCTTCATCTAGACAAGCCCTAGTGATACCACAATACACAATTAATTCTGTGACAGACATTCCTTATTATTTGTATGTGGGGATATACAGAGGGCTAAATGCTTATCTTCCCCAATCCCAATAAGGAATAACCTGAGGAGATAGGGAGTAGAGTGTTGTGGCCAGAGGAAAGGGCCTGGCTTTCAAACCACTTGGGGATTTCTGATGCTGAGGGCATCCATAAGGAGAACTGGCTTCTATGCTGTGTTTTTGTCGCCAAACCCTAAGCAGTAGGGTTTCTATGTGAGCCATACTTTCACTTGCTCTTCCACCACCTGGGGAGTAAATTCCACGGTACAGAGCTGCCAGCAGTTCTCATCCAGGCAGGATCATTCCAGGTTTTCCAAATGAATAACAGGTAATTTACAAGTTGACATGGCATTATGTCACTTACAGACCCTGCTGGAGTGTGAACCTTCCAGACCATGCTGAGGGAGGGGTTAGGTGAAATGCTTTTTCATTAATCTGTATGCTACAGTGTGTGGTTCTGTGAATTTTTTTTTATATTGTTTACTGGCAAAATCAACATGATATAGGTTTAGGGGGTAAGGAAAGTCACTTACCTGCCCCCAATGTATGCTGGCCACCACGGGTTCTGTAGCTGCTGTGAAATAACCAGCATATTATGTTCTGAAACATCACGTCAGAGTTGGGTTTGGAAATCTCAGAAGGATGATCCTAAAAACAAAAGAGGAGAGTGATAATGTACTCATTGCCCCTCTCAGCCCACGTGTTGAGGGCATTCAGCACATATTGCTAAGGGCAAATTAATTATTACAATACTCTTTGCCAATCACCTTCAATTAACTTGTACTCCTGCTAATTTTCAACAGCAGGCCGCAACATACTGTTAGTCGTACATAAACATGCTGTATTTCTTTAAAATTGCCTTGCAACTGAATGGAGAAATTCTTTTAAATAAGAGCAGTTAGAATGCAGAGTGTCTTTCCCACAATATTAATATGAGACCTAAACTATGTAGTATTTTCCCTTTAAAAGCAGTAGTATTTCGGAACTGAAAGACCTTAAAGCCTTCTTTTTAATCTGTTCTTACACAAATGTCTGCAGTTTTCAATGTATTTCTTGATATGTTTGTGTAAACAAAGGCACATTTACTAGAGGTATGTTAGGATTTAATTTTTTTAAACTACCCTTTTCCCCGTTTTGCCTCCTTTCTGGCTGCAGCTACTTTACTCCATGGCATTCGTGCCATGAACAAAGGACAGTAAAAGGTACTTCAGGAGACATGTAGGAAAACAAACCTACAATATTTAACCAGCCCCAAATGGAAAAATTAATCACGGTGGACAACTGCAAATGGGAACCCAAATGCCTATTCCTGGGGGCAAAGGAGGAATGAATACACTTCAACTGTGTAGAATTCTGTGTGCACGCATGTGTACTTCTGTAACTCTCTTACAGAAACACAGAAGGGAAATCCCTGTATTTTCTTTTAAAGAAAATGCAAAAATACTTGCCTTCACATGCAGCTTCCAGTGAGTTCAATGGAAGTTATGCGTAGACATCTGAGGGCAGAACTGCAATCAGTGCCATTGATAGGATTTTAAAGATATAGACACAGTATTTTGGAAGACAACAGGCCTTTCTTGCATATTTGAAAATAAAAATCAGTGAATGGCAAAGTGCAATGAATTTATATTTCCTTACTAGCTTATTCTCTTTCAACCGCAACTTACTTTGTGGTCTGATTCATTGAGAGAGGTTAGTGGCAGACCTGCCCCCAGTGCAGCTACATGATTATTTATTGGTGTTATGATAGTGACTATCAGGCTCAAGTGAGATTGGGCTTCATTGTACTAGCAAATATATAGTGAAAGATGGCCCCGGCCCCAAAGAACTTACTATCTAAACAGACAGCATGTGGGAGGGGAAACAGAGGCACAGAAAAGATAAATTATTTGCTCATTGTCATACAGCAGGTCAGGGAACAGAGCCCAGAATAGAACCCAGATCTCATGACTCCCATCCCAGTATCTTTATCTAGTGGACCATGCTGACTTGGGAAGATATGAGCTCAGATCTTTGGATTCAGACTCTCAAGTGCCAAAAGCTACACAATAGAACCAAGCAGGCCTTCCTAGTATGCGGTACATTAGGGATTGGCTATGTTGTGTGAGCCTGCTATTGCAAGATCACATGGTACATGCACAGAGGCTTATGCTGTCGTGATGTGTGAGCAAGCGGGGTTATAACCCAAACACCAGCAGGGAGTATCATTCGAGGAATTTATTTTAGGTCTTCTTAAAAACAAAGATCTCAACAATTTTTTTAAATGTAACACTTAGAGACTGTAATCACGTACCTAACACAGGACTGTGAGCTGCTGCTGAATGAGGAGGACTGATGTGGTTGACAGGGTCTCATTATCTGATGAAACCTCTGGAAACTAAGGAAGAAAACTCTGTCTTCTATTACATTTGTGTTAGTGTTGAGGCATCATCCTGCTCTGCCCTCAGTTGTTGGAAACAAGGCACACTCTGTCTGCATTCGTGGGCTGGTATTGCCCTAGAACTAACACAGGTGCGCGGTGAGGCCTTGTACAGTTATAGAATAGGCAGGAAACGGAGTACAATTGCTTCAACAATGGGCTTTTTCAAGCAGGATACTGGAGAAACCACGTTAATAGGGTGAAAGTTATCCCTCTTAGTACAAATCCAGAGTATCCTGAACTCCTTCCATCCCCATTTTGTGGGGAACCGCCTTTCATGCCATCCTTCTCAGCTCTGCATGGCAGCTGCTGTCCTTCCCAGACCTCTTTGTGTGAAGGCTTTAGACCACGGGATTCAAGAGTTGTAGTTGCTGATACCGTGGCCCCTGTCCAGACTTGCCCCATGCATAGATCTGTGATTCTGCTTACAATTAACTTCCCTTGTGCGGAAACATTACGATAAAGTGGGGAATCTACTGCATTTAAAAACACAACCCACCCCCTCTTTACTCACATTATTTTAGAATTCTGTGCCTTGGAATATTTAGGGGTACATGCTTCTCTGGGCACATGGTCAAAAGCTGCTTCAGAACGAAGTTGACTTCTAAAGTGGTGGGGAAGGGCTGCAGACTAAACAAAGCGTTTTATCAACAAGAATGGGATCTCTATTCAGATCTCAAAAGAGATGTGATCTAAGCCCTGGAATGGGAGCCAAGAACTCCTGAATTCCTACCTCAGCTGACAATGTCTGTTTCCTCTGTCCTCTTTGGCCAGCCAGTTTCCCCATGTGTAAAATGTGGCTGATAACCTGACTCTGCAGTTTTGGGAGAATTAATTTATGTTTGTAAAGTGCTTTGAAGATGAAAAATCCTAACTGTGATAATTCCACTGAAGGGAAGAATTTGAGGAAAAGAAAAGCAGGGAAACTCTGAAACCAAGCCACACAAATCAGGTTCTTCAATTTGTGAAATTGCATAGGCTCAGAAGATCAAGCCCCAAACATGCTTGTATCCCAATGTAGAGCTGTTTTGGGAAGAGAGAGAGCAAAATGGAATAAGGGTGCTTCATTTGTTTGAGAACACAGTATGTTAGTTTTCATGGGATTAAAAACACAGTAGTCTAATGTTAAGGTCAGTCACATACTTTATGTGTATTCTTTATGATGTGGTGCTGAAAATGAATAATGGAATGTTTTATATTAAATTAAAATTTGATTGTAGAGAGCAGGTTCTGCTGGCTGCACATTGTTTCCTATGGTTAATCAAACATCTTTGCTATTGAGGTGTTTTAATATCTTCAGAGAAGCAGATCCCTTTATTTTCTCTGAGATCTGTCTTTTTTTTTATAAGCCTTTCCTTCTGATTTTACACTGCTTTTAATGCCAGTTTTAATGTTTAAAGGAGCAACTTAGATAGAGTAAATTATGAATAATAACATTCAATGTTCTGTGAAGATGGTTATGTAATAGCAATAATTGCATCAACTCATCCAATGCGCTTTCCTCCAGTGCCATGTACAGCAGATTAATAGCCCATGAATTCATTTGCAGCTCTTTGTGTTTCAGAAAGTATTTCAGGAGGCAATTAATAAACTGCTAAAGAAAATAGCAAAAATGATTTTTTAGCTATTATGTTAACTCGCCAGCTGAACTGTTTACTGGCACCTTTTGTTGTGTGACCTAAGGAAATTCTCTTCTAATTTGTGACTCAATCACACCGTGACTCTTGAATCGTGCTCAAGTCAAGGCAGTTTGATCGTTAGTCTGATCATTATTTTCTTAAATGTTGAGAGAAAAAATAAATTGTGCTCTAAGCTTCTGCGACTTCATTCATTGCTTTTTAAGTATTACATAAATATTTGTAACTTTAAACCATCATGTGATCATGTTGCAATATTTAAAGAGAGAAAATATAGTTGTGTATGAACTAGGAATTGAAGGCCCAATACCACTTGGCACAATTCCCGTGTTTCTTTTTGTCAGCTGCCAGGCTGAGCTTTTTGTAGTCGTTACCCCTATGATGTCTGCTTAAGTCCACGGTAGAAAGTGGGTCAGGGGAAGGGTGAGGAGGTGTTACTGGAGCAATAAAAATCAGTGGTTTGCATCACAGCACCAATGGGAAAAGAAAAAAGTGAGGGAAATCTTGTAATGCTGCTGAGCAAAACACAGGGAAAGTCAAGTTCTTACTGTTTCACTGGGACAAGAAGGAATGATAGAGACTGTAAAAATTGAGAACAGAGCTAGGGTTCAGAACCCAGGGGGAAATGAGAGAACAGTGAGATTTCTGTAATGCAGGCCAGACCTCAGGAGCAAAGCCCCAAGGGAAAGCATAGTACATGCTGGAATGCATGCCAGTCTGGTTCTAGAACCACCTTTTCTTTCTCTTCTCCTTTAACACTGAGTTTCCTTTAATTTTCTCTTTCAGTTTTTCCAGTCTCTATCATTTCTTGTCAAAGTGAAACAGTAAGAACCATTTATTTTAAAATACAAGGGGAAATGCTAGGCCTTGGCTCCCTCTCTTTTAATAATAACAATATTTTTAAAAACAGTTTGCCTCCTCTGAGCTCTTGCTTTTTTTGAGAACTGGGTAAGCATAAGGGAAACATTTCTGATAGACTCACATAAAGATTGATTACAGGTCCTCACCTGGAAGTTACACTAAAGCATAGCTACTATGGTGAACCTTTCAGTGCTCTCTGCTTCAGTCTCTGCATTGTCACAGAGACCAAACTTATTTGATCTTGTACATTGTGTCTGCAGCATTCATTTGCATCCATAAATCCTAGTCCTTGCCGACAATAAATGTGAACCTTTCTCATATTTTGTTTAATAAGATTTTTTATTAAATTTGTGGCACTGAGAATGATCACATAGAATTGTAACTTCTTCACTCTGCAGTATCCAGTTTACATCTGAAGTACCCACTGGTCTTTGAGGAGGGAGTGCAGAGGATGTGGTGTTTGGATGTTTTGTATTATAAAGACTGCCTTTGGCCTTTGTACAGGGTTTCCTGTTGTACAGGGTAAATTGCATTGAATAACACTGAGTTCCTGTAAAAATTATGCTCTTTTTCTGCGGTATAGGTGAAATTTTAATAGACACTTTGCACTTTCAAAAAACCTTCTGTCTAATTATCTCAAAGTGCTTTGCAAACATTAATAAATTAAGCTGTAATATGCTCCTGTGAGGTATTACTGTTCCTGTTTTTGCAGAAGGGAAAATTAAGGCGCAGAAAGGGGAGTTACTTATCCAAGGTGATGCAGCAAGTGTTTGGCAGAGTGAAGAATAGCGCTGAATTTGCTGAACTCCAAAGACCATCCTTTCTTAAGGGAATTACATTTGATCAGGGCACATACATAGGTTTTTTCCCCCTACACTTAATAACGTTATTCTAACCATACTTTTTCCTTTCACTACACTTTTTAACCATTTCTTTTAAAATCAGTAATTTGTGTTACCAAATGGACATTTTTTAGCTGCATGCAACGCTTGTGGAGTTTTTTGGTTTGTTTGTTGTAGAGTTGTTGTTTTTTTACTTTGGAGACAAAGCTCATGCCCTCCTTGAGGTCTGCTATGTAAAAATGAAGTTGCATTTCAAGTTTGAACCTCCATAAATCCATCACAAAAATTGACACAATTGGAAGTCTCTCCAGGTGAATCCCATGCCTGGAGTCAGCAGAGGCTGAGCTAACTCCAGCCCTTGGATAGACTCAATGTTGCCTCAGGGTCAGGATCATTAGTGGCTAGCAACAAAGGAAAGCCACCTAGGTATACATCATCTCTGAGTAAGACAGGTTCCATGTGAGACAGGGCAGAACTCCAAGTTTCTTGATCTTCTGAGTGGTGACCAGTATGCAAGATTTCTCCTACTGTCCAGCCGCATTCCTTAGTGGAAGATTCTGGAGGTTTAGGTATTTTCAGTGAAGGAATTCTCAACAGGAAGTGACTTGGATTTCTTTGGCTGTCCATCCACTTTTATGTCAACCCACAATTTTGTGCTCTCAGTATCCTTGTGGTTGATCTACCTTATCAGTCAGTTCCCTACTAAAATGTATTAAATTAGTTCAATCTGGGATATCTCTTTCAGTGCTTCTTCAACATGGCCCTGAAATGCTAGCCTAGTTTCCTCTGGCTTCCCTGTTGCTCCTTTAGGACCTGGCCCTTTTTGCTCTGACTTGTGTGAATTTGTTTTGTTTTAAGCATTGCATCAAACCTTGCTCCCTCGGGTCTGTTAGCATCCAATCCCATTACTTTCTCAGCCGTCTTTCAGTGCTCACATGCTTCCTTTTTATGCTTAGCTCAGTGCTTTGGCACTCTCTCAAGCCTTTGATGTTTGCTCAGGTGCTTGGGGTAACTTTGATTAATTGACACAGCTCTTCTTTCTTGGCCCCACAGTGTCATGTAATGGTGTTTTCCCGTACCGATTCACTGGATTTTCCTGCCAATTTTCTGCATCTGCATTCTTTGTGCTCCTGTGTATTTTTTTTTCTTTGCACGCATTTATTTCAGGATGTGGTCCTCTCAGAACCTGGAGGAGGAAGAAAAGTAGATGTTGCAGAAATATGTCAATTTGGGATTAATGGCTGGCTGCATCCTCTGCCTTGGAGCTGATTGCGCGGTTGTCAGGTCGGCCTAAAAAACATTACCTGGAGCTGCCAGTTTCATGGGAATGCATAAGTTGTTCCTGGAGCCATTCCCAAAAGTCTCCTGCAAATTTGGCTTGCAGCTATCCCACATTGCTTTAAGGACTTGTTCTCAGAGGATAAGCCCCTCTGCTTTGAGGAAGCCTATGTCAACACACACCCAACTTCCCACTGGTATGCTTGGATGTACTTAATCATTCCTTGGCTGTCTCAACAATCTTTATCGTTCATTCCCCAAGGCTGAGTACTCCTAACTGCGCTGATATTTTGCTCTTTGATGAAGTCCCCTGAGAGAAGTGATAGAAGATGTGTGCTATTTGGATAATGGTGATATTTGGAAGATGCAAAATGTGATTGGCTAAATATCACTCTACAGCAGAACAGCTCTGCTCTAAGGATCTGTTTTTTCTCTGTTTTTAAAGAATCTGGCTAGGTCATTTGGATTTGACTTCACTCCTGTTCAGGAATCCTCAAAGGCCAAGATAAACAGCTCCCTAAATCAGAACACCTTTCAAATAGCATTGCTGTGTCCTCGTGTAACCCACACACCTTCTGGGTATGGTGTTCTGTCCCAACTAGTGACACAGAGACCACTTAAAGAGAGAGATAAAGTGAGTCTGCTCTACAGCCTTAGTTAACAGCCAGTTGGCTTTTAGCTCATGAGGTAGAGGCTCATCACTAAGCTCCAGAGATCCCAGGTTTGATCCTGCCCACCAATGACCGGGATCTGTCGGTGATACACTTGCACCCTGTTGTTGTGAGGAATCACCCTCACCTTCAACACTTTCTCCTTTTTCCTAGGGTGGTCAAGACAATGTGTATCTTGCATGAAGGTTCCACTGGCTGTGCATTCCAACGTAGAGGTTTAGGCAATTATGGTTAGTAGGAAGACGAACCAAATCTTAGTACTGAACCCCTGAACTTTGTCACTGGATTCACTTGGTGAGTCGGTTCACCGCTCCATAGCTCTTGCCTTAGAGGGTGAAGACCGGAAGGCAGGCTACATTATAGCAGAAGGCTCAATGCCTGGCTAAATCTCTTTCCAGAAGATGCACAAGCTTGTGTGGATGTAGACATGAGAGCATAGAACTGGCCCTGCCTGAGGCACAGGTGACCTTTGATATGTGTGATTCAGTGGTAAGGGAGATGGCCTCAGTAGTAGGTGTGTCTACAAGTTCACTTGGCTGCAGGCATTCAGATTCTGTACAGAGGTCCATATATAATATAAAAACACCTTGAGGTCCTTTTGATGACTGGAGAGAACCTTTTGAGTGAATTAGGGGGAGACCTCTGCAGAAGGCGAAGAGACATGGTGACCTTTGTCTCATCTGCTGAGCCCAGTGCTTCATACACTAATCTTCTAGAGGCAGGAAGTGGAAAGGCAGCTGCTGGGACGTCAGCATCCTCTTCAGAGACTGTATATTGAAAGGTTCCAACATATATGTGGAAAAGACCACCAAATCTCCCATAGGTGCTGGGACTGGGGGTGCTGCAGCACCTTCTGGCTTCAAGTGGATTCCATTATTTACAAGGTTTACAGTTTGGTTCAAAGACTCTCAGCACCCGCACTATACAAATTGTTCTAGCGCCCTCTCTCTGTTAAACCCACATGATTTTTATCCAATGAATTGTTGTATAGGGAGTTTCCCAAAGCCTTGGCCATAAAGAACTGTGACCACTCACTGCATTACAGCTCCTTCTGACAGGCTGCCAGTCTTATGGTTGTGCTACAAAAATAACCTCAAGTTGGGTGTATTTCGACTCAGTGTATTACATGCCTGACTTAAAGCCCATTGGAACAAATCACCTTCATTTCTTCAGCTTTCCTGAGGAAAATTTGAGGGATAATTTTAATTTTTTAACCTTAATAGCCACATAGGGAGTAGAAATAATTTAATGCATTTATGATAGAAATGTAGGTAGCATTTTGCTGCTAACACATGAGTGATAAGATCACAAGACAATGGATTCTTTTTCACCCTGTTAAAACCTAAAATTAACTGAAGCAATTTTGCCCCTCCTTTTTTTCCAGAATACTTGTTGTCATGTTTGCATATTTATGAAAACTATCAATTTTTAGCTCAAGATGTAATGAAAAGTCTATTGCTCTCATAACAAAGAAGGTTCTGAAACTGACTTTAAAGAGCTGTAGCTTAAAGTCCTACAGGCAGTGCCTAAGGCTGATAAGTATTTCATTATCTGTGGGATTCTGTCTGTGTCCTGAATACATAACATGTTGTTTATTGCAGATATAAATGGATTTGTTTAAATAAGTATGAGGAAATTCTTTCTTTCAGTTTTCAAGGCGCATACCTAAATTTCAGAGTTAAAGCTAAATGGAATTCTGCCTTTCCCCTGGCAAAAAGTGCAACTGAATGCAAACATGCTTTTACTGTGGATTACAGGGTTGGTTAATCATCTGACAGACACTTTTAATGGAGTCAGAAAGACATGCAAAGGGAAACACACTGACCTACTCTTTCTTTCTTTCTTTCTTTCTTTCTTTCTTTCTTTCTTTCTTTCTTTCTTTCTTCCTTTTCACCACTGCAAGCAAATGAAATGTTAATTTAAAACTCCTCAGAAAATTAAATTTCAGAGTAGCGGCTGTGTTAGTCTGTATCCGCAAAAAGAAAAGGAGTACTTGTGGCACCTTAGAGACTAACCAATTTATTTGACCATAAGCTTTTGTGAGCTACAGCTCACTTCATCGGATGCATGTAGTGGAAAATACTGTATTTTCCACTACATGCATCTGATGAAGCTCACAAAAGCTTATGCTCAAATAAATTGGTTAGCTTTCACTTAAAGGAGCTTTTTATTTTACACTTCTTTGGGAGAGTTGAAGGTTGCCGGGAAAGCATTTCCAGTCTAAACTTCATTGGGATATTCTGTTTTCCATAGGAAATTGGGTTGTTTGAGAATCTCATCCCAATCCTCTATTTCAACACTTTCTTCTATGTCCCCTTCCCTGGTAGAAGACGATCAGCTTTAAGATTAGTGAATGATTTAGTGTAAATCCTCTTAGGCAAAGCTTTAGGAACCATTTAAAATGATAGACTAACGAATTCTGTTATACTTGCATCATTTTTATCCCATTGTGTCTTTGTTTTTGTTTTTTGGCCTTTAAACTCTTTTAAAAATTACTAGCACCTACTGAGATGCATTTTTGCACTTGAGATTCTTTTATTAAAATATTACAGATATTTGAGCTTGTGCCTTTAAGTATTTTGTTGAAATCAGAATTTAAAACTGGGAAAAGCTCACCAGAAAAGCTTGCTCATCTTGAGGGCCTGGGATAGGGGGAAGATACTTAATATAAATGGGGAAATTTAGAACTGGGGAGTAAACAATTAGGACATAAAAGTAGAAACTAGAAATGAGATGGAATAAGCAGAGGGCAGTGAAAAGACAAAGCATGATAAGGGGGCTGTGTTCTTTCACTAGCAGCGATTCCCAACGTACCATCCTACACCTAGCAAAGCAGCTAGCACATGGTGTATTCTACACATGGATCAGATATGCCATATACTGGTGTATCTCTTGCAGAGAGATGTACTTTTATTTGCTAGCCAGCAGCAGACAGATTGGAGAGCAGATCAGAGCTGCAGTTCAGAGAGAGAAAGATCATAGGCCTTTGGCTCGTTGCTAGATCCAGATATACTTTTCTCAGAATCTGAGTCACTAGTGTATTCTCCACTGTCCTCCACAGCTTAGTTTGATTTGAGGCACAAGAGGTGAGTAAGCCTTTAGACCTTGAACCAATAAACCCTGCTACAAATTCTTCAATTATCTGCCCTGTGCAAAAGCTTTTGTTTTAAAACCAGTTTACTCATTAAAGTTTTTAACCACACTTTGAATATGTGTGGGGCAATGTAAATGATACATTGTTCAATAGGGGGGCCAGTAGGGGCAGCAGGTTTGTATACATTTTGGTGATGCCCAGAATGGGTCCAAGTTTGTCCCCCACCCCCACCACACACACACTCCCTGGGAGGAGTTTGGGTGCAGGAGGGTGTGATGGGTATGGGCTCTGGGAGAGAGTTTGGGTGTGGGAGGGATGTGGGCTCTGGGAGGGAGTTTGGGTGCTGGGTGCGGGCTCTGGACTGGGTCGGGGTTGGGGTCCAGGCGGGGGTGCGGGAGGAGGTTTAGGGGCTAGCTGCAGGATCTGAGCTGGGACAGAGGGTTGGGATGTGGGATGGGGTGCGGGGCATGGGGCTGGGCTAGGGATGAGGAGTTTGGGGTGCAGCAGGCAGGCTGCCCTGAGGCGGGGGACCAGAGAGGAGGACTCCCTCAAGCCCTCTCCCCACTGGAAGCAGCAAGGTCCAGGGGAGCCCCTTCCCCCCCTCTCCCCAACCTCCCCGGCACGACACTCACCCAAGCCCCCCCCCCCATCCCCGGCTGCTGCTCAGGAGGTCCAGTCAGGATAAGCGCCCCCACCCGCTCCCGGAGTCAACTTGGAGTTGCCTGCTGCGGGGGTTGCCATGCGCTTCCTCCCTCCGCAGGTGCAGCAGCCGTCTCACCCTGCTCCCGGCACCACTCCCTTGTTGCCGGCAGCAGCAGGCGAGGGAGCGCAGTGCGGCGCTGCAAGGGGCAGCTGCCCAGGGCAGGCAGGGATGCTCGGGGAGGCGCGGAGGGGCGGCAGGCAGGGCCATGAGATGCTCTGGGGGAGAGACCTGGCCCTGAACATTGGTGGAGCCAGGTCCCCCGGGCCCTGAATTTGCTGGAGCCCGGGCACCACGGGCCCATATAACTCGCTGCTCCTGGGGGCAGGGACAAATCCTTGGAACATTTCATGGAGCTGGTTGCTTGTCTTTAAAGTTTCAGAAGTTTGCATAGATATTTTTACGGAGCATAGCATTTCTTCTAACCTTGTATATTAGTTGTATAGAAACCTCTCTATGCCTTAGTGTTAGACTGAGCCTAATAGCACATGTGGCCATTTGATGCTAAGCTTGTTCTTCCTGGTTTGTGGTCTCACCAGAGTATAGGGGCTCCATTTCTAGTGTACTTGACTCACTGGAGAATACGTTGTGCAACTAGAGATAGCATGAACTATCACAGTGCTTGTGAAATACCTACACACGCTCAAGGTGAATACAGAGTACAAGCAAATGTGAACACAAATAACAAATAAACAATAAAGTCAGCTATATAGGGGAAGGGCAGTATCAAAAGAAAGGTGGCTTTGAGCAGCTTGGACCTCTCCAGCTCTTACCTCCACAGACTTAACCTTAGCAAACTACTCTGAGCCAGTGTGTGAGGGCTTTTTTTGTTTGTTTTGTTTTTTAAAAAGCTGTTGTCTGCCCTCTTTTAGAGTTAGCATAGTCCTAACTGTGGCAGGAGCTTACTCTAAAAATTACTGGTCTTCTGTTTTGGATTTTTCTTCAAATAAACATAGTCCTTGAGGCAGAGCGCTAGACACAAGTAGCTAGACACAAGTAAGTTTTAAATGGGACTGTTGAGTAATTGCAGTTAACTCACACAATTAACTAAAAAAAATTAATCGTGATTAAAAAAATTAATTGCAGTTAATTGCAGTTTTAATCGCACTGCTAAACAATTGAAATTTATTAAATATTTCTGGATGTGTTTCTATATTTTCAAATATATCGATTTCAATTACAACACAGAATACAAAGTGTACACTGCTCACTTTATATTACTTTTGATTACAAATACTTGCACTGTAAAAATAATAAAAAATAGCATTTTTCAATTCAACATATACAAGTACTGTAGTGTGATCTCTTTATCATGAAAGTGCAACTTACAGATGTAGAGTTTTTTGTTACATAACTGCACTCGATAACATAACAATGTAAAATTTTAGAGCCTACAAGTCCACTTAGTCCTACTGCTTGTTCAGAGAAACAAGTTTGTTCACAGTTGCAGGAGATACTGCTGCCTGCCTCTTATTTACAATGTCACCTGAAAATGAGAATGGGCCATTCGGGCACTTTTGTAGCAGGCATTACTAGGTGTTTACGTGCCAGATATGCTAAATATTCGTATGCCCCTTCATGCTTTGGCCACCATTCCAGAGGATATGCTTCCATGCTGATGACACTCATTAAAAATAATGCATTAGTTAAATTTGTGACTGAACTCCTTGGGGGAGAATTGTATGTCTCCAACTCTGTTTTACCCACATGCTGCCATATATATCATGTCATAGCTGTCTTGGATGATGGCGCAGCACATGTTGTTCATTTTAAGAACACTTTCACTGCAGAGAAGGTACCAATGTGAGCTTTCTAAAGATAGCTACAGCACTCGACCCGAGATTTAAGAATCTGAAGTGCCTTCTAGAATCTGAGGGATGACGTGTTGAGCATGCTTTCAGAAGTCTTAAAAGAGCAACACTCCGATGTGAAAACTACAGAACCTGAACCACCCAAAAAGAAAATCACCTTCTGCTGCTGGCATCTGACTCAGATGATGAAAATGAACATGTGTCGGTCCGCACTGCTTTGGATCGTTATCGAGCAGAACCTGTCATCAGCATGGATGCATGTCATCTAGAATGGTGGTAGAAGCATGAAGGGATAAATGAATCTTCAGAGCATCCGGCATGTAAATATCTTGTGATGCTGGCTATAACAATGCCATGTGAACACCCGTTCTCACTTTCAGATGATATTGTAGACAAGAAACTGGCAGCATTATCTTCTGCAAATGTAAAGAAATCATAGAATATCAGGGTTAGAAGGGACCTCAGGAGGTCATCTAGTCCAACCCCCTGCTCAAAGCAGGACCAATCCCCAGTTTTTGCCCCAGATCCCTAAATGGCCCCCCCAAGGATTGAACTCACAACCCTGGGTTTAGCAGGCCAATGCTCAAACCACTGAGCTATGGGTTTGTCTTAGAGATTGGCTGACCAAGAAGTAGGACTGAATGGACTTGTAGGCTCTAAAGTTTTACACTGTTCTATTTTTGAATGTAGCTATTTTTTTGTACATAATTCTACATTTGTAAGTTCAACTTTCATGATAAAGAGACTTCATTACAGTACTTGTATTAGGTGAATAGAAAAATACTATTTCTTTTGTTTTTTACAGTGCAAATATTTGTAATAAAAATAAATATAAAGCGAACACTACACTTTGTGTGCTGTATAGCAATTGAAATCAATATATTTGAAAATGTAGAAAATATAAAAAAAAATTAAATAAACGCTATTCTGTTATTGTTTAACAGTGCGATTAATCATCTGATTAATCATGATTAATTTTTTTAATCGCTTGACAGCTCTAGTGTTAAACTGAAAAGGAAAGTAAAGGTGAAGAGAAATAACAAATAAAAGAAGAAGAGAGATGGCAAATAGTAGCACAGCGTGCACCCTGCTCTCACCTTGCCCTCTACAAAAGTAAAAATTTGGGAAGTGAAGAGGAAAAGATGAAATACCTTTATTCCTTAAATTCTCTGGGATGAAGTACTTACGGCTTCTTTGTCTCACACTAAAAGTAGAAATCTGTCTTGAGTTATATTTGGACAAACAGATTCCAGAGTCAGAGAGAATTTAAAAGCTGCATTGTCTTGTCTGTTAGTATTAAATTTTAAAGTAAAGATTTGGATGGGATTTGAGTTGTTTAGAAAAAAGTATATTTTTGTGGTACTTTGTTAATTAATTAAATGCTTAAGACTGATGTCAACCTTGCATAAACTTTCAATTTCATGTATTGTATTTCAAATGAGTTTCTCAGAAGACTTACAGTTTTGGCAGTGTACTGAAAATAAGATAGGAAATATTGTTGCCAGGACTTGGATATAATTTAAATGTGGCATATGTACGTGTTCCATAATTATCATGTGGTATTATTGGTGTAGTAATGTGATGATCTAAGGCATTTATTGTGGCTTCTGATTTGAAATATATTTTCAATAAACATTTATTCAGTAGTGCTTACACTTGGCAAGCTATAAACACACACGATCATGCAATTACTTTTTTCTTTCTACTTAAATATAAGTGCACAAGGCGTGATTCTTATTTTTAGTTCAAGAAATACATTTGTGTTCCCTTTTTCCCCTCAGCTGACTGTGTCTGTTTGTGAAGTCACTTTGCCTTACTAACCAGTGTTTATAGCCTTATACTAAGAAACTGCTATGTAAGCCTACTGGTATGATTGGGATTTTCTAGCAAAATTCAACCTGAAGGAAATATAGTCAAGTAATCTGTGTCCGAATTATGTAAAATGTCAAAATTGTAGCTGCTTTTGAGAGACCTTTAGTAACCAGATACGAAATTAATGTTTCAGTGGGCCCAGAATTTGGTGCCAAGGCAAGAGAGCTTTCACAGTGACTTCAGTGAAACCTGGATTTGGCCCTCAGACTTGCTAATTACTTATACAAAGGCAGGTCCATCACTTCCCCCAGCAATAATAATAAAAATGTTCCAAATGGACAATGTAGTTGGACATGATGTAATGTGTAAATAAGCTTGTTCCAGTGAGAGCAGTATTTCAGTGGGATTTGGGCTCTGAAATTAAATTATTTCACAAATTGTGGAACTCTGTCACTGCATGCAGGGAAGGATTTTGGCTTCTTGCGAAGTTATCTTTGGGCGGGGAGTGTTGAGGCTAAAAGTGCAGGAATCAGACTTGACAGGGTACTTTAGAGAAGCTTGCATAAGTCTTTCAGTAGCTTTTTCCTCAATGGACTTCTGAAGAACTTAAAAGATATTAAGTAATTAGGGGCAAGTAGTGAGACTCACAGACTCGATACAAGTGGGAAACAAAGTAGGACATTGAGTGCCCAGTGACAATTAGGCAAGCTCAGTTGTTTCAGCATCACTAAAACAAATACATTAGTTCTACTTTGTCTCTTCCCAGGAAAATAAATCCTGTTTGAAGATGTTTCATAGGCTGTTATTAATTTGTATTGAGGTGGCACCTAGTGGCCTCTGTCAGGGCTTGGGACCCTGTGCGAGGCACTGCCCACACACCAAAAAGTGTTGCTTCAGTATTTTGTGTTGACTTCTTGAACATCCTGTGGTTTAGGGATAAAGTATCTCTTTGGCCCAACTGAGATCAAGGCCCCATTGCCCTTGGCATTATACAAACACCCAGGGCGAGACAGCCCCTGCCCTGAAGAGCTTGCAGTCTAAGCAGATAAGACCGACAATAGAATAGAAACCAGATCTCCTGGTCCAGTGCCCTGTCCACTAACACACTGACTCCCATAAGACCTGCAATGTTAAACTAGATAGTAAACATGGGTGTTTTTGTATTAAGAAAAAACTGTGTTTTATGGGCTTTACAAAGTCTGAAATAACGCTGCAAAACGTTTTAGTCCCAAGAAACAGTGTGAAGAAAAAAAATATAATGGAAAGGAATCACGAGATATCATGAACTATTAAGTCCAGTATATAAAAAGGTTGCCTAGTGGTTAGGATGAGGACTCCTGGGTTAAAGTCCTGGCTCTTGACTGAATATGTACCAAGAGGAAGTCACTTAGTCTCCCCGTGTCTCAGTTTACCCATCTAGGGTGGAGCTGAGAATTAATTACATGTAAAAGGTTTTGAGATCCTCTTATAAAAAGTGTTGTATAAGTGCATCATGTTACTGTAGTTGTTCATCTGCCAGGTGACGCAACCTTACAGGGGGGCCATTCTGACTGAAGGGGAAAGAGAGTCAGTGCCCACTTGGGCTCAGGGCTCAATCTTACGTTGTTGAAGGCAATGAGTGTTTTGCTGTTGACCTCAATGCGAGCAGGATCAGGTCCTTATTCCTCTCTCTGGGATGAGAAGCTGCTTGTTCTGCCAAATTATGCCATTCTCTGTGTAATCGTTTGTGATGTAAATTTCTATCAGCTGGGGACTTATCATGGACCACCAACCTCATTTAATTAAAGACCACATGTTGAATTCAGACAGTGGCCCAGAGGTGAAAGAGACAGACAGAGAACACCCAGCCCTTTGACCACATTTCAGACATCATCTGATGTCCAAGTTGCATCCTTTGTTTCCACCCAGGAATCTGGGAAAACTGGGTCAGTTTATCAGAGTAGAAAGTATTATTTTATTGAGTTAACTCTGTGATGAACTGCTGCCTCTTTGCCTTATCGAAATGAATTCCCTTGTGTGCCTTAAGTCTTGCAGTGGAAGTTTCTGGAGCCTCCAGTAATCACTCTGATTTCAAATCAACAATAAAGAGGCTTCTTTTTTTAGGCTGATGTTTCCTGGAAACAAGTGTCTGCTCTGTTCCTTGCTTGATCACTAAATCAGGCTGTCCTTTCTTATTGTGAACGTACTTCATGTAAAAGGTTTTGTGCTAGGACAGCTGCAGAATATTAGAAAACAGTGTAAAGAATAGGGCAGAGCTACAGGTCAAATCAGCATTTGGAGCCGTTTGACCTTACCTGACAGAATGATATCATTTAAATCAAGTTTATAATTACTAGCTAGCCTTATAATTCAGTAATCCACTCCAATTATTCCCATTAAATCAAAACTGAGTAACAGATCTTTTTAATGAAGGGAAACTCATTTTAAAGAATTTGCATTGGCCCTATATATGAAAAGTAAAATATGTCCAACTAGTCTATTTGGTGTGGGGTTAGGGACTCATGTCATAATCCAAAAGGGAAAAATATTTTAAAAGTTCTGGTTTCTGCAGGCACTTCGGAGGATTCCAGCCCCATATATACAATCCCATTCTCGCTATGTAAGGCAGAGATGTGGCTTTCCAGAAAGAGGTGGAGTTTGCCTCATGCTTGGGGAATTATTATTACATTTACATATGCAGAGGCTCATATTCATGAATGGAATGGAATAATATACCCAACTGAGGGACTAGCAACTTTCTCTTAAAATGCCAGTTAAGTCTCATGTACTCCTGCACTCAGCAATCCCAAACATGAGGTGTGGTTTGACCTAAAGTGGTACAAACTAGTCTCTGCATTTTTAGTGGATCTGCAAATAGTGTTCCTGCTACACCCCCTAGTCTGCACCACTTACTCCTGTCCATCATGATCATTCACACCACTTAGCCCAAGGCTGGATGAGCGTTTTTATGAGGGTCAGTGTGTTGGTTCTTTAAGATATAGTTGTTTTTTTTTAATGTAAAATGGGTCTTAACTTTGGAGGTGAGGGTGGGAAATATGATTTCTGAGGGGGAGGAGAAGTGATATTTAAGTGTCTTCTACCTCCTGCTGCAGAAGTGGTTCCCCAGCTATTTGTGCTGTCTTGTATAATTATCAGTATTTCAAATAAAGATTTTGTAGATGTCTGTAGAAGTTGGGGTTTTAGTGGCTACTCAGGCCCCAGTCTAGGCCCCTAGGGGGATTTGTCTGCTCCTAAGTTTTAGCATGTTGTCTTGTTTATTTATTTAATATTATGGTAGCACCTAGAGGCCCCTCACAGACTAAGGGCTCCAGTGTGTGGGCAGTGTGCAAACACACAGTAAGACTATCCCTACATCTTAGAAGCTCTTCTGTAAGCATATGTAGCACTTACAGACATTTAACTATTTAATCATCTCCACTGTGCCTGCGTGGTACAGCAGATGGATGTTATCCCCATTTTACAGATTGGAAGGCTAAGGTTTGTAGGTTAAGTGGCTTGACTAACCCACAATGGGAGTTGGGCTTGGAGCTGGGATTAGAAAGCGGGAGACCTCGCTCAGTCCTGTCCTTAGTCCTACTCCACCCTCCCTTTGGTACTATTGAGCTTCCCCTCCTGGTGGCCAGAGGTCACTGAGCAGTAGGCCCTTGTTCGGCTGCAGCCAGAAGGGGAGGGGCATTGCAGTAGCTGTAGTGCCTCCCTTCAGTATCATTTTTTGCAGCACTGCCTTCCCACAGAGGCAAACTGGTTGGCGATCCTCCCAAAATGGAGGGCCTATGACTCACCTATTCACTGATCCCTGTGCCCGGCCCTGGGTGACTGAAAAGGAAACTGTGAATCTTTAAGAAAAAACAGTGACATAGCTTTGTCCTTCACGTCGAAAACAAACCAGTATGAACCAACATAATCCCATTGTTATCCCACAAGGAAAAGATAAATAATAGCTGAGCTTTTCCTTTGTCCTGCTTGTCCCCCTCTCAGAGGAAGTCCATGGCTGCAGTTTTATGAATCAAAAAATTGGCTCTGCAAACCAAGAGGTTGCAGGTCCCATTGATAAATCATTTATGTATCACTCTCTGAAGCAAGTGTATCACTGGCCACGTGAGATTTTACAAAATTGCTCAAGTAACTCAGAGGTACAACTGCAGAATCTAGCACTCAGAGACACTATATACGGATGACGCTTCTCTATATATGTAGTATTTTCCATCTGCAGATGAAGGTACTGGGCCTGATTCACCACTCTGTTACTCCAGTTTTACACTGGTGTGAATCTGCTGAAATTCATGGAGTTAAACCAGTGTAAAACTGGAGTAACACAGTGCATGAATTGGGCCCATTATTCCTCATTGAATAAAACAAGTATAATATGGTACAAGTTAGTAATTAAAGAGAGGCCTGGAACTGACCCTGGGTGAAAAAGAGGCAGAGGGAGATGGAAGGAGCCACCCCACCCCTCACTGCACAGGGTCAGACTCAGTAATAACAGGGAGAAGGGCAAGCATTCCAGTGCTGCCAACACAAGATTCCACCAAGTTCCCCACTATCCTTCACACTGGCTAGCAGAGCTGAATGCAAGCAAGGAAGAGGGAGTATGCATGCTGCGCCCTTTCAAAGGATGGCATCTCCAGCACATGCTTCCCCAGAGAAGCTCCGCCTGGCTCCACGCACAATGCTAGCAGTGGTTTGAAACCATGACTTGCTCCATTCTTTGGAAATAGTCTTAATTTTATTTCTTATGAGAGAGAAGACACAGGAGAGTATGAATTGTAAATTGCAACTACTCAGGGCACCTGGCTTTTCAGTGAAGTCAAAGGCAAGTCACACTCTTTTATTCTTGGAATGAGGTCTAGATAAACCTAGGCACACTAAAGGCCATTAAATGCTACTACATGCCCTACATGCAACTATTGAGCAGATGTACAGCACAATATCTTGTTTTAGCTGACAGCAGTCCACCTGTGGGGCAGCGCACTTACTCATTGTCAATTTTCTTGGGTAAAATCCAGTAAATAGAATTGATGACCTGCGTTTCTCCAAAGTGGGAGGCATGACTGTCTCATAGAAGAAATTAATGTAACGTTTGTAACTTGCTCGGAATTGACCTTTTGGTGCCCTATGATAGAATGGTCAAATTTTAGATATTTTTCCCATAATCATCTGTCCATAAAGAATTAGTGTACCAAATTTCAAGAATCTAGTTCAGTGGAACCATGGAAATTAAATATCAGTTGCTCATTAGAAGTGTTTGTTGAACTGTTTTATATTGGTGATTGCAACTGTGTGGAATATAACATGAGAAATGAATGCCTTATATGTTGTGGGTTTTTTGTTAATGCATATGTTCGACTAATCTGTTTAGACACTGCAGTTGCATCCAAACCACTTTATTCCTCAGATAATGTTAATCTGAATTATTATTATTATGCTGGTTTGTTTTGCCTGGTAAGGAAATGACTAGAAAATCTATTAGGAATTGGACAGACAGAAGGACATGCAAAAATGCTTAAGTAGATGCCCACGTAGTTATAGCTTAACTCTGACTATATACACCAGAATCACAGATCTGGACACTAGTAATTGGTGCATTTCAGAAGTTCTGAAAGTTCAAATAAGTGTTCAAAAGTGTGAATGATTATCTACAATTCAGATTAGATGGCAAAAAGTGAGAAGAGTGACTGGTAACATCAATGAGATTGTATGGTTACTCTATCTACAAGGCCTGGTGCATGACAGGATAAAGTTGATAAGGCTTGGAAGGCTTTTTTTTAAATTCAGAATAAGTAACTGATTGATTTGTATATTGCAGTGTTTGTTGTAGCCATGTTGGTCCCAGGATATTAGCGACACGAGATGCGTGAAGTAATATCTTTTACTCAACCAACTTCTGTTGGTGAAAGAGACAAGCTAGCTCTGTGCAAGCTTGAAAGCTTGTCTCTCTCTCACCAGCAGAAGCAGGTCCAATAAAAGATATTACCTCACCCACCTTGTCGCTCTGATTTTGATTGTGGCAGAAGTGGGTCTTCAGAAGGCACTTGAATAAGGAGAGAGTGGTAGATTTGCAGATCAGCTTAGAAAGGGCATTCCATGCCTAGGGTCAGGATGGAGTCCTGCTCTAGTTAGCTGCAGAAGCCCCGTCCCATAGTAGAAAAACTTTGTTTATAGTACATCACCTGAGGCTGTAATAATGTGGGATACAGTTAGAGATGCTTCTGTGAATAAGATCTTTCTTTGTGCTCTTAGGTTCTTTCCATCTCTGTGGTGTTGGGCTTGGACATAGCAGCTTACTGTATGTCCTTCAATTGTTACCTCTCCCTTCTTCTATGTTTTGAATGCCGGGCTCTCCCTATCACAGACTTGTGGTAAAATGTGGGACACCCTGCTTCATGATGACAATTAGTTAATGTTGGTAAAGTACTTTTTGAAGATAAAAATCTCAGTGAGTGCAATTTAATTATCATTTCTCATTAAATACATTCCCATTTCAACTTTGGTGGAATCTGATAGCAATGCTTAGCATTTGGTTTTTTTCTCCTTTATATCAATGCCTAGATACTGCAGTGATGATGGCAGTTAGATCAAGGCGTAGATGGACAGGAATTTTATTATCAGTTCAGCCAATGTCATAGACTCTCTCCTTTGGTGCACCGGCATCTGACTGCTCCTGACTTTGACCAGATTGTGCCAGCTTTCTCTCCTCCTGCCCACCCACACCTTTTTTCATTAATTTCTTTTTACCCATCTGCTGCCATTCTATCCCTGTGACTTCATAGTGTCTGATTTGCTATCCAACCCCAGAAGTTTAGAGGCGAAAATTTTTATCTTGTTTCTGAGGTCTGGAATTTTTCTTCTCTCCTTGCTCTTCAGGGCTTCCTCCAGTTCCCAGTGAACTGATGAGGTCGCTGTATGGGTAGGTTCTGCACATTCCCTTCCTACTACAAGTGACGCTTATAAAATTATTCATGCTGGCCTTGCCTTTAGAAGTCTCTTTATTGGCATATCTCCTTCTAAGGGTGTTACAGCTCTGGAAGAGGCAATCAACTTTGTAGGTTTTTTTGTATCTGAACCACTTTGTGGAGTTCTCTATGAGACTAATGGTTTTCTTCAGTAGTCAGGCAAATCAGCCTTTTGGACCAGGATTCTCCTTTAACATTGGATTTGGGTCTAAGTCTTGGATCAGCAGTTTTAGAAAACCAAAGTAACAGAGGGCACTATATCCTATGCAAACTGTTAAGTTCACCTGAAACTTGTGGGCAATTAAGAAGAGATTGATGTAAAAGCAAGAAAACAAAAAAGATTTGTTTACACTATTTCATTTTATACTTTATTGGTTTTCCATCATTGTTTCTTTTAACTTTAAAATGACAGGGAAGGTAGATTAAAGAAAACTTCAAGGACATTTTTTTTTTTTTTTTTTTTTGCTTTTCAGCATTCTTCTAATATATGTCTTTTCCATTCTGAAAGTATCTTTTGTACCGGCTTCCCAGCTCAAGTACTGCTTGTTACTTATCAGTCACATAAACAAAAAGGACATAGAACCCTTCTTGCTAGCTTTTTTTTCGTTTTAGTAACTTTTAAGGGTTACTTGTGACACAGGTACAAAATTTCCTGGCAGAAATGTGACTTTTCAGGTTGACAAAATCCCTTAAACCACAAATTAGGTCTTAGACCATTAAATAAAGCTGTATTAGTACACCCATTTATATCAGTCATAATGAAATCTACTCTTTTTACTCACACCCTGATATATTAAGCATACAGCTCCCACACACACAAGGGATATAGATGTGTGGCTCTCATTAGTTGTAATGGGAGATACCATATAAATCCCCCACGCACAAATGGAAGAATAGAGCCCCCAGTGCTACTGATAACAAGGTACTCCCCTGTACTTACAATGGTTTAATAAGGATGGTTTGGAGGGCCGGGCAATTATTCATAGATAGTTATAGCAAGCAATTTGTTAGTCTTTAATTGAAAACTTGTAAAGGAATTTTATTTTAAACAAGCAAAATCCGTGTCCTTGTTACATGAAGAAAATATGAAGTTTAGTGGACGGTGTTTGTCGCTTTTCTAGGTGTCAGTGGTAAACTGCCAGTGAAAATACATTAGTTAGAATCTGACCTATTTAAATTTAAGAATCTTATTTCTCTCCATTTGGTGACACAAATTTATAGCACCCCAACAAAATTCACATTTTGATGAAAATATATAGTTATTACTGTGATTAATTTGATATTTAGAAAAAATGTGGACCAAAGAGTTTCAGTGCAGTAGATGAAACATTTGGAGTGACTGACTATCCCTGGGGACAGAATCAATCATTGTTGTAGAAGAGGGTGACATTTAAGAAAGAAACTTGGAGGAAAATGTCATGCTTAAAAAATTAGATTTAAAGGCACTAGCTCCTGATTGATTTTTATTGCACTCAGATGGATACACTGATTGATTATCAGTTGTACGAATGTTTAGTACCTTTCTCACGTCTCTCATAATCAGAATAATCTAATTTTCAATATCATTTAATATACTGTATTCAAGGTTATAATAGATCATATTTCTAATAAAACACAGCAATTACGTAATGAATAATGCAAAGGTACCAGGCAGAGTTCAGATTCACCTGATTTTTAAAACCATTACCGCCGATGCCTGGAACAGCTAATTTACATGGATGCAACATGCTATATGATGTCTTTTGAATGCTGGACCGTATTTTTCATTGCTTTTGGACTGCATGGAGTAATGTCAGAAGATTCTGACGATAGGTCAGGGGAGACTTGCTAGAGCAGAACATTATTTCTCTACAAGAACCTGTCTGCAGGTTTGAATCCTTTAAAATATATTATGTTCACTTCACACCTGGAGAAAAAAGAGAGCATGCCAAGTTCTTTATCAAATTTCTCCAATAATGTGTCTCTACCCCCCTGATTTTGATACACTGCCATAGAGATACTATCACACTTGATTCTAGATATTTTCCTGGATCTATTGAAGTGGACAGCTAAGATGTTGATTTCTCTGATAAACTACAGGATAATCAATTTGCAGTATTTTTTTGCTTTTATGCTTGTAGCCATGTGGCTAATACTAAAGTGACTATTTTTACTCTGATATTTTCGGTTGACATGTTAGACCCGCAGCAGGAGTCTCCTTACAAGATGGGGGAGCAGGCAGATACCGGACATAGTGTTGGTATATTATTCACAAATACTCTTTATTGCTTACAGAATAAACCACTCACTCCACATTCATAACCCGAGCATACAACACCAGAGTCTGAAGATCAGAATTGAAGTCCCGATGGCCAGTCAACATTCAATCCCATCACCAGATGCGAGGAGCCAGCATTACCACATCTTAATCCAAACAGGGCTCTGGATCCACAAATGACTCCAAATTGCGCGTGTATCTAGGGTGACCAGATGTCACAATTTTATAGGGACAGTCCTGATTTTTGGGTCTTTTTCTTATATAGGCTCCTATTACCCCCCACCCCCTGTCCTGATTTTTCACATTTGCTGTCTGGTCACCCTAAGTGTATCGAACATCTTTTATAATCTACTCCATCATGTCATCAGTTGTCTGGGCAATTTCAAAGAGACAGTTCTGGGCAAATTGCCAAAACCCAAGATGTTTAGAAACAGTCTCAGGCCCAAGATGTTCCTCTTTCTCCAGTTCTTGTTCACAACTGCAGCAGATACATTGCAACAGGTACATTGTCATGGCAGTGCCCATTGTTTCCTTATCTGATATTTCTCCATCTTTCTCATAACAAAGTTATTTTTCACAAACAGCTCTTGACCACTTAAAACCTCAAATTCTTGCTTCGGTTATCAACATGCAAGTCACATCAAGCACATTTCATCCACACTAGGCCTATAACATATTACATGGATATATGGATTATGTATGGAGATATATATATGTATGTATCCCAACAGACTCTGTCCATAAAGATTGGATTAGGCAGTTGACATTTTTACTGCCGCCAATCATTCCAAATATGTCAAAACCCAAGTTTTGGTGTATGAATTTATTTAAGATGGTTTCCTGCTCAGTTTAAAGATTGTGCAGGTACATGTTCAGCCAAATATTGTATAATCTGAAAATCATTGCTTTGGAAAGCCAGTTTATTTATACTTGCCTAGAGTTTGGCAGACTTTCGATGGCATATATGGTTATATTTGCACTGCTGTTAAGACATCAGTGGGATTCTTAGTAATCTGTATTGCTGGCAAACCTGCCTACAGCCGGTTGGTCAAGTACAACTATATTATTTTCAGGAGTATTACATTGTTTCTTTTTGATATTAGAGCATTTTTGGAATTTATAGAACATTCATGAAATTCAGTCCCATACAGATAACTTCCTTATGACATAGGAACGAGGCTACATTCACACAGGAAATTAAATGCAGTGTTAATTTTGGCTGTAGGGTATTTTTTCCCCCAGCTTGAATGCCTATAGGTAAGCACTGAAATCCACATTAGGTACCTGAATATGACTGGGTGCCTGGGCAACCAAGTTTGAAAATGTTGATCTGTGCATAGGACAGTAAATAATGTGTCCAGAGCTAGAGCTAGTCGAAAATGGGAAGGTTTTTTTTTAAATCTTTGTAAAAAGTGTCCTTTTTTTGTAAAATGTTTGAAATTTTTCAGTCAGTTTATCTAGAACCTTTCTGTAGGTCCCATCTGCATGGGGCTCTGAGTTGTATTTAAACATTGACTTCAACGTGATTTATACAGAGCTGGTTGAAAAATGAAAACCTAGCTTTATGAAAAATGTTGACGATGTTTTCGTCTTGACACACAGTTCAGTCATAACTGACCAGTTCTGGTGTAGATATAAAAGTGAGAGCTGATCGGTTGTGACTCGACCAACATCCATGCAGTTATAACCCAATTTAGATGCAGCTGACCAGCTTGGCTGGTTGGTGCAGATGGTAACCAAACCAGGATATAACCGGGTTATAAAACCATTTGTTAGCCCAGATAGAAACCTAGAGATCCAAATTTGGGGGCAATACGCATGGCAAGAGTATGCTGCCTGTCAGTACAATAAGCGTAAGGGAGTCTGTGGCCTTGTCTACCCTTGGAATAGTCACAGTTCAGTGTAGCTGTGCTGATGCTTGACCTCCAAGTGTAGATAAAGAGGTGCAGGGTTTGCACTGATTTAAGCAAGGCCTAGGGCATGTCTACATGAGCGCTTACTGCAGTTTAAATCTACCGCACTCCAACTTGCCAAGGACCGTGCATTAAATGTCCGTTTGGACCTTGCTGATGCCCACTGAAAGTTCCTACTGTGCAGGAGGGAGCTTTTAGCACACATCAGCAGGGTCCACACGGACAGTATGTGATGTGCTGGGGCACTGTAGATTTGCACCCCAGCTTGCCACACACAAAGTGCTCGTGTAGACAAGCCCTGCTCACACTAACATAACCATATTTAAACATAAACATGAGACACACTTGTGGCCATGCTATTTTATAACCTGATTTATTCTTGTCTGTCTCAGTGTTGCCAACTGCCATGAATTAATAGTGAATCATCTAATTTTGGGGCCTGAAGCAGGAGCTTTCATGATGACACAAAAAGCTTCTCCTGTGTTTCTGCTCCCTTTAGTATTTGGGAACATGTGCAGGGTTCTGGGCAGGAGTCTGCAGGACAGAGGAGGCATATAATCCTTGCCATGGCCCTACTATAGGGCCCACATGTAGGTATAAAGGATCAGGGGGTCAGAGCAGTGGAAGGAAGGGGCCAGGGAGAGCGGATAAAAATCCTGTAGCTGGGTCTTGGGAGGGGGGTCCCAGGGCAGTGGGAGAGAAGGATCATTATAATTGTGCAAATAATTATCATTATTTGCACAATTATAATTACAATGAGAATTATTTTTATAAAAATATTAAATGTATTGTCATTGGGGAAGTTATGCGCATTTGATCAAGTTTTCTTAGAGTAATTTTAAAACATTTTTATATGCTTTGAATATGAGAGAACTGATTTCTTTTTTAGAATATGTTTTTGAAGAATTATAAATATTACTGCACTTGTACTGGGAAGTGTAGTTAAGTCAACCTCTGGCCTAAATCAAATAAATCTGGCTTGTCTAAAATCTGACTGAGGCAAGTATCAGTCTTTAATTCAGTGCACATTATCTATCTTGGGGTTATGTACTGCAGCCCATCAGAAGTAATGTGTAAGTGCCTTATGCATAAAATAGGGAGTTGCAAAGTATGGTCTGGCTCCTCTCCCTTTCTACGATAAAAAGATAGGTTTGGATTTGGGTATTTCCTGATGATTAGTAGGGTGGTAGATGTGAAGCTATTCTTGCATGTCAAGATCACTGCTGCTCACATAATTCTTTATTGAAAGGTAATTGGAAAAACTTGACATATGGGTGGGGAGTAAGGGGAAGTTAAAAAGTTAAGACAGACCAAAACATGGAATTTATTTGGCCAAAAAACTCATAAGAATAAGAGCTTGTCTACATGGGAGGATAGGGGTTGTGTGTTAAACCTGACTGATTTGATGCACGTTATTTAACTCGCAGTACGAAAGCCTCACTAATAGTGTGCACATGGGATGGCTGTGCCTCTTTCAGTTTGCATCATTGTGTTCATATGGCTGTGGCTTGGTGCTTATTAAGCGTGTGGCATTCTCAGAGGGGATCCCATGGTTCTTTGCGGCACTGCTGAGTAGGATGCATTCTGGGACTTTTCTCACTCTGTATTGTAGAATGAATACCTGAAGCAAGGCAGGTTAAAAAAATTTTAAAATCCCATGTTTCCACTGTCTCCATCCCATGCTTCCTTTTGTGGGCAGGTCGGTGCCATTTTCAAATTGCTGTCAGCCAGCATAGACCCAACAGTGTTCCGCACTGTTATGCTGACGTCTGCAAATAGACAGAAGCTGCTTGGGCCGTATTTCAGCACTCAATGCCAGATAGATTTCATTTTGGACTTTACCGCACCATTGAGCAGATGATTTGTCAGCAGTAGCAGCTTCTGCAGTAGCTTCAGTGGTGGTGAAGGAAGCAAGATGAGGGTGAGGAAGTGGAGAAGGAGACCAAGCAACTGATACTAGAAGAGCTGTTCCCAGAGCAGCTTCACACCATGCAGTGCCATTTCTGGGTTGAGAAACAAGCCTGGATTGATGGGAAAAGATCATTCTGTAGACCTGGGATGACCAGGAATGGTGAGAGAATTTCAGGATGATGAAGGCAACCTCTTTTGAGATATGGGCTAAATTAGCCCTGAAGCTGCACTGGCCAGCATACCAACATGCATACCATACAAGGAAAGAATAAAAAGACTGAGAGTGTTCACCTTAGAAAAGATGTGGCTAAGGGGGCAAATGATAGAGGTCTATAAAATCATGAATGGTGGGGAGAAAGTGAATAGGGATGGGCTGTTTACCCCTTCACATAATACAAGAACCAGGGATTGCCCGATGAAATTACTAGGCAGCAGGTTTCAAACAAACAAGCATAATATAAGTTAAGGGAGGATAGTCCATCAATGGTTATTAGCCAAGATGGGCAGGAATGCAACCCCATGTTCCGGGTGTCCGTAAACCTCCAACTCCAGAAGCATCTGGCAATGGCCACTGTCAAAGACAAGAATCTGGGCTACATGGACCTTTGGTCTGACCCAGTGTGGCTGTTCTTATGAGGCTTATGTGCCCATACCTGTGGAGAAGCAGGTCGGATCAGCTGTTGGGGCCATTGCCAGGCAGATGTGTGATATCATGGAAAAGGTACCGTTGCACGAGGTTATAAAGCTTGGTAATGCCCAGGACAGTATTGATGGCTTTGGACACATGAGGTTCCCAAACTTTGTTGGGGCAACTGATGGGACTCATGTGCCCATTATTCCCTCCCCCTGCCCCACCCCCTGGGCTCAGAATTTATAAACAGAAAGGGTTATTTCTTCATGATGCTCCAAGGGCTGGTTGACCACTGTGGCAGATTGACAGGCATAAGTGCAGGGTGGTCTGGAAGGATCCATGGTTCTAGAATCCTTCAGAACTCAGTTCTGTGCCTTAATGAATAAAGGGCAGTTTGTCCACAGGATCACTATGGACATGAATGGTGTGGAGATTGGGCGTTTCCTCTGCTTCCCTAGTTAGTGAAGCTGTTCAGTGGCCACTTGGACAGAAGGAAGGAACTGTTCAGGTACTGCCTCAGTAGTTGCAGAATGGCAGTGGAGTGTGCATTTGGCCATTTGAAAGGAAGGTGGCACTGTTTGTGTAATAGGCTGGAAGCTATAGAAAAAAAAATGTCCCTAAGATGATGGCTACGTGCTGCATTTTGTATCGTATTTGCGAGTAAGGCAGAAAACCCTTATGGATGGGTGGGAGGCTGAGGTGCGGAGCTTTTGCTCAGGGGTTGAGCAGCCAGGAAGAGGTCCAATAGAAAATGGAAACAGTTAGGGACATGTTGTCAGGGATCCCTGTTGCTCTTACTTTGAGTCTCAGGCCTGAAAAAGTTCACCTGTACAGCCAGCCATTAACCTGGGAGACGGTGGGGTGGAGAGAGATTGGGAGCAGTGCAGTGTTGTTTGTGGGTGGTAGAGGTGAAGTGAAATGTTGTGGCAACCCTTATTTTGCCTTGTGCTATGCCTAGATACTTCTGTGAAACCATATGAATTAATTAAAGTCCATGGATTTTCTGTGCAAAGTTCATTGATGACTATTCGTAAATTATTTTTCCCTTATTTGAATATGCTTCAAGAGGGGGATGGGGTGCAGGCTATGCTGCCAGCTACCATTTTGAGCTGGCGAAATGGGTTTTGGTTTGGTTTTTGGCAGAGGAGTTAGCTGGATAGAGCAGAATCAGGGCGGGGACAGGAAAATAGGTAGAAGGCATATGCCCTCCATGATATGGGCTTGAAAAGGATCAGTAGTTGGGGCTTTAACATGACATAGGCTGATTGCACTGCCAAAGCAGCTGCCATTTTGAAAATGTGTGTGAGGGGGCCAAACAGACAATGGGGGCAGACTAAGGGAGGCCAGTTGTTGGAGACTCATAAAGGTTGCTAGCTCACATCAGCCTAAAATGGCTGTGGCCATGGGGCATCCAGAACAGAAGCTAGCACAGAGCTGGATATCAAAGTAATAACAATACATTGTAAAGGTAGATAGATACATGCCGAGGTTCCCTTGAGAAGATCTGCCTCCTCAATCCCAGTCTGGGTTTCTGGTTGGGAATTGGGGTTGGTTGCTGCTCAGCAGGAATCTGGCTCACCTTCTACATGGCCACCATCAGAGTCCCGAGTCCCAAAGAGATACTGGTTTTCTGGGCACAGCTCTTCACTAGTCTCCTCACCTTCATCCTCTGATACGTCTTGCTGTTTGTCCATGGGAGTGGGGGAGACAGAGCGGGCATCAGGGTCCACAACCTTCCTGGATTGGGTGGTCATGTAATTGATCAAAATCCAGTCCAGCTCCTCAAAAAATAGAGAGGCCACATTTCCACTCCCAGATTTTTTCCTGGCATCTGTGGTTTGAATGCAAGTCCTGAGCTGTTTGTTCTTTATCCCGAACAGTTCGTTATCCCAATTGTGGCCCCTCGTGGACGTCTGCCTAGCAACGTCTCCAAAAAGTTCTTTATTCCATGGGCTGGCCACAAGAGCTTCCTGTACTGATGCTTCTCCCCAGGTGACAATGAGATTCAGGGTCTCAGCCTGGCTCCAAGCAGCTGCTCAAGACATGTAGGACTTCTGGAGTAACATCACAGCAACACTGATGTACTTGAATCCAGGCGCAAATGGGCAAATTATGGCCCCGTGCCTGCTTTTAAATTGGGGAGAGGACACCTGGTCATCTTGACACCAGAGCAATGGAGGGCAGGCAGGTAAACAAGCAAGGCAGGTCAGTCATTGCCTGCAGAACTGTTTGGGTTAGTTGCTGGGGGACTGCCAAAGTAGCGTGCAGCAATTTTACATGCACACAAACAATAAACCAAACTAACTTAAATAATGCAGCAACTGAGCCCTCAAAATTTAGTGCACAAAAAAAAATGAATTGAGATTTCCTACAATAACATCAACTCTGTCACATTAAAGATTATAGGCAAGATTCATAGCTGGTGTAACTTTAATAAAGTCAGTGGAGTTACACAAGGGATTAATGTGATCATGTACGTGTACATAGCAAGATATAGAAAGGTATCATTTATAAAATACAGCATAGGCTGTAATCCAAAATCCTACACATGCACAAAGTGACAGTGTTTCCACAGTGTGTCTTTTGAATGGACTGATTTGTGTGTGTGTGTGTGTGTGTATTTAATACCTGTAAACGTAACCGTGCCTTACCTTCAACTTTTGCACTGAATCACAGATGTAGTTGAACATGTGCAGCGCTTTGTGGTATTGAAAGTCTGTACCATTTCTGAATCAGATGCTACATTGCAGCGTTTTATGTTGTTATCTTATATGGCATGTAGACTCACCACTGGATCTGATTTGACTTGTTTAGCCCTAGTTGAGACAAATGTGGAAGGTAGGGTAGAATATCTGATTTAAGTGCGGTGGGGTGGGAGGACTTAAGTCACCAAAAATTAAATCAAAGAAACTGGAGTGAATGAAGACTGTTTTATTTTTCAGCACAATTTAATTCCCCCTCCTTCCCCCAGTTCCAGCCATAGGATCTCTAGAGGCTTCAAAAGAAACAGGACAGAACAGAATCTATTTGGTGATGTGGTCAGGGCCAGCTGCTGTCCTGCTAAGAGGCCTTCAGAAGACTGACAACTGTGTGTAAAACTAAACTGAAGAGTTGGAGCAGCAAGAGCCATACACTAGTAGCAAAGAAGCAGTAAAGTGATTCCCGTGTGAATCATCTCCTTATATCTGCAAGTTCTTGGCAGCAGTTCCTAAGACAGCTTAAATAATGTGTTTGTGTTCTACAAGCAGTTCAAAGCTATTGAGCTAAGTAGTTGCTGAGACCGTATGTTTAGAAAATTTGTCAATCAGCTCAGGGAATTATAAGTAAATGGGGCTTTATTACAAAAGGTTTATTGCTCTTTGCAACTGTGTGGGAGTTTACATAATTTTCTAAGGAGCCCTTTTATCTCTAAGTGCAGCAATGATTAAAATTTACTTCTGGAGTGCAGTAAGTTTGAAAGCGGTCATGATGTAAGGTAGGCCCTGAACGTTTATTCAGTGGCTAAGAATGTTCTTAAATACTGTCCTAAAATCCAAGAAACAAATCATATTTTTTGGCCGTAAGGTGTTATTTGGAAAGAAGGAGGGTGGGGGAACAAGCAGCCTTTACAAGCAGGGCTGCTTCTTTGCCTTCCCTGCCACATCTTCCCAGCTCCATGATGATCTTTTTGGACTGGCATCAAGATAGAATCTAACAATTGTGGCAGTCCAAGTCATGGCTCAGCTCCGCGAGGTGCTGAGCACTCTGACCTTGATCCCCAAAAGCACTTATGCAATGTGCTTGCCTTTAAGCATGCAAGCAGTTCTGCTGAAGTTAATGGGATCCTTTAAAGCCAAGCTTCTGCTTAAGTGCTTTGCTGGAACATGGTCAAGCTCTCAGTGTGGACCTCAGTGCATCTTGCTGCTATGTTGGTTATAGTAAAAAATGCCTTACGAATTAATGTGTTATGTCATTATGGAATGATCGCTGTTCCACAGTTAAGGTTGCAACTCATTTTCTGTTACAAGCCAGATTTATTTTTGTTTGTTTGTTTGTTTGTTACTCCTTTTCTCCACACCTTAACTTATATTGGCCTCAGTTTGGCCTTGGTAGCGATACCCTGAGAAAATCAAACTGTATGTTATCCATTCTTCCAAAAAGGTTCATCTCTCCAGTGACCACAAAAACTAGAATAGGGGTTCTCAAACTTCATTGCACCACGACCCCCTTCTGAGAATAAAAATTACTAGAGAACCCCACGATGGGGCACTGAAGCCTTAGCCCTCCCGAGCCCCACTGACCCGGGGGAAGAGGGAGCAAAGTTGAAGCCCAAGGGCTTCAGCCCCAGGCAGGGGGCCTGTAACCTAAGTCCCAACACACAGGGCTGAAACCCAGGGGTTGGCACCACCATGTTGCACGATGGACACTTGACAAAATTACCGTACTTAGTGACGGACATTGTGGGGGTTATGTCATTCAGTCATTCAATGTTTCTTGAAAAATTACCACGGACCTCAACATTTTTACCCCTGACACTTGTGTCCATGCCCGGACATGTTGCCGACCCCGCTGAAACCCTCAGGCTTCGCCCTTGGGTGATAGGGCTTGGGCTTTGGCTTTGGCCCTGGGCCTCAGCAAGTCTAAGCCAGCCCTGGCGACCCTATTTTAATCGGGTCGGGAGCCCATGTTTGAGAAGAGTAAATGTCTATGTGGTGGTGAGGCATCCAGCACTTTTTCTTATCAGACAGAAGGTATATGGGAAACTAGTTATAGACTTGATGTTGTACGATGCACATTTTCAGTACTAAACCAGCAAGGAAAGGAAGATAGGAGGCTGGCATCAGTTTAGAGCAAAAGTTAAAGAAGTTTAGTGAAGGTACCTATGAATTTTCATATTTCAAATTTTGTTGTTGTTTTTTTAAATTCAACCGTAACTCCTGAATTCCTGGGCTGTGTGTTTCTTTTTAAAGGCATATTTTGATTTACTGCTTTCAAACTTCACCTTAACAAAGGTTGTTTTATTTATTTTTTGATTTGGTTTGGTTTGGCTTTGGTTTGGGGATTTTATATTAATGTGGATTTTGCTACCAGTCCATACAATGTGATTCAGAAGGAAGAATATAATTCTTCTCTTTCTTTACTGCGTTATTTAAAATCAATGAAATGTAACATAAAGTCTTGAAGATAATTTCTCCATTACATTTCTTCTGTGCTTAGTTATAAATTTAATTGGTCTCTGAAAACAAAACTGTTCATAAAATTAAACTCTGATGCTATTAGCTAGAGGGAATGGCATTTTCTTTCAAGGCTTAAAGCTTCCCTTTCACAAATACTTCACTATACATGAACATAATAATGGCCATACTGGGTTAAACCAATGGTCCATCTAGCCCAGTATCCTGTCTTCTGACAGTGGCCAATGCCAGATGCTTCAGAGGGAATGAACAGAACAGGCAATCATCAAGTGATCCATCCCCTATTGTCCACTCCTGGCTTCTGGCAGTCAAGAGGCTAGGGACATTCAGAACATGGGGTTGCATCCCCGACCATCTTGGCTAATAGCCATCGTTGGACCTATTCTCCATGATTGTATCTAGTTCTTTTTTGAACGCTGTTATAGTTTTGGCCTTTACAGCATCCCATGGCAACAAGTTCCAAAGATTTGACTGTTCATTATGTGAAGAAATACTTCCTTTTGTTTGTTTTAAACCTGTCTGTTAATTTAATTGGGTCACCTGTGGTTCTTGTGTTATGAAAAGGAGTAAATAACACTTCCTTATTTACTTTCTCCCCACCAGTCAAGATTTTATAGACCTCTATCATATCCCCTCATAATAGTCTCTTTTCCAATCTGAAAAGTCCCAGTCTTTTTAATCTCTCCTCATACGGAAGCCATTCCATACCTCTAATAATTTTTGTTGCCCTTCTCTGTACCTTTCCCAATTCTAACATATCTTTTAAAAGAGGGGATGACCAGAACTGTACAGAGAATTCAAGATGGGGGTGTACCATGGATTTACTTAGAGACAATATAATATTTTTGTCTTATTATCTATCCCTTTCCTAATGGTTACTAACATTCTGTTAGCGTTTTGGATTTCATCTGTTCATTGAGCGGATGTTTTCAGAGAACTATCCACAATGACTCCAAGATCTCTCTTGAGTGGTAACAGCCAATTTAGATCCCATCATTTTGTATGTGCAGTTGGGATTACGTTTTCCAGTGAGTATTACTTTGCATTCTTCTTCGAGTTGTGTCCCTACGGTTGGTTCACTGTAGGTGTCTGCATCCCTATGCTGGTAATTGGAGAATTTTGGTAGCAGTGTCTGTTCGGTCTGCATGTGCTTTGCCCCCTTCCCATGCTTTGCCCTGAGGCTAACCAATGCTGTGTCGGTGAACCCCTCCTCAGTTCCTGCTTAACCGTCCCGGCTAGAAACAGAGCTTTATCTGTCTGTTAGCAGATCATTAACATCTTCAGATTTGTTAATTTTAGCTACCTTTTTGGAGCTTCCCTTTTCTTTACTCCTTTATCTTTTATTACCAGAACAAAACAAAAACAAACCCCAAACTTTATTTTAGACTTCATTTTTCTTCCATTCTCTCCCTTCCTCCCTCCCCCAATCTGAGACCCCTCCGGACAGGTTATGTCCATTTAACCAGGCTTCTAGAAGTGTCTCAGTTGCAAGGAGTCTATCCCTCGCAGTGTGTCTGCTGTCTGGGAGAGAACCACATACCACAGAAGTATAGTTTGTGCCAACAACTGTGAAGCCTAGATCCAGAAAGGATAGAGAACTGAGACTCAAGCTTCTCCTAATGGAGGTGGCCTTTCAACCACCTTCAGCTGCTCCAAGACCCCACACAGTGGGAAACCTCACTGCAACCCTCTATTTCTAAAGGAGGTGAGCCCAAGAAGTACGCCCACGAGCCACTCACACAAGGCCTCTAAGAAAAGGGCCATGAGTCCCCAAAGCGAGCCCCGACCAAGTCGAAAACAATCTTCAGTTCGTTCGGTATCTTGTTACTGATGGCATTGAGCTATCTAAGTCTGGTACCAAGGTCTCACGTGGTACTGACCTGATGGAGCATGTTGGGCTATCTAAGGACCCAGTGGGCACAGGCAAGGAATCATCAATACCGACTGGGCACGAGAAATCCAGAGAATCTACCCTGGAGAAGGCTCCTGTGGTATGGACATCAGTGTCAGTACTGTCTTCAGCATATCAGGTACCGGTGGACTACACTATCAGGTCCACATCACCGACTCCTTGGTGCAGACATCTCAGCGTGGACAACCACCACTGGTACTGACGCCTTTGGCACTGCTGGACTTTCGGTATGCAACAGACTTTTCAGTGTCTGATGCACCAGAATTGCCTCTACTCAGTACCGGGGCAAGCCTGGAGTTCCAGACTTGCTGGCAACATCATGCCATGCACCCCCATTTTTGTCCACTGAGTCAGATAGTGTGTAAGAGGAAGTGGTCTTCTCCTGCTCTTCTCACCCACCCTATGGTGCCCAATTCCAGTATGAACCTCAGCCATAGCGTCCCTCTGATCCGCAGCTTCCCTAGTATGGGCAACCATAATACCTTTAGGTCCCTTCACACCCTCTCAGTAGCCCTACTGGGATCCTTGGCAGGCACACAGACACCATGCTTTCTGTACCTCTAGCGTGGCTTATTGAGCCAAGGAGGCATCAATTTTTTCCCACCCGATTACCAAGAGGTTTCTCAAAGGCATAGTGGATCTCTTCCCCCAACCCAAGCTTCCTACCCCAAAATGGGACCTCAATCTAGTATTAAAAGAACTTACTAGACCACCCTTTGAACCCATGGCCACTGGTTCTTTAACTCACATTTCCATGAAGACGGCATTCCTGATTACCATTACCTCAGCAAGAAGGATAGGGGAGATAGCGGCCCTGATGGCACATCCTCCGTTCACAGTAGTCACTCTTAGACTACACCCAAAGTTCACCCCCAGTGTGAGTTCCGTATTTCATGTGAACCAACTCTTTCACCTTCCAATCTTTTATCCTAAGCCTCACCAGGATAATAGGGAAGCCATCCTCCATACACTTGATGTAAGGAGATCCTTGGCCTTTTATTTGGACAGGACAGGACAAGAGCTTTTAACTGTGGTGGCACTTTTTTGGTCCTCTTCTGATGTTTTTGAGTTTGGGGTATACAATTAATTTGAGCCTCTATTGTGTTTTTAAAATGTTTCCAGACAGCTTGCAGGCATTTCACTTTACCTTTTCATTTCTGTTTAACTAGCTTCTTCATTTTTGTATAGTTCTCCTTACTGAAGTTAAATGCTATTGTGGTGAGATTCTTCGGTGTTTTCCCCCCCTACGAGGATTTTAAATTATATTATGGTCACTATTACCAATTAGTTCAGCTTTCTTGACTCTTGTACCAGATCCTGTGCTCCACCTTGGCCTAAATCAAGAATCACCTCTCCTCTTGTGGGTTCCACAATTAGCTGCTCCAAGAAGCAGTCATTTCTGGTGTCAAGAAACTTCATTTCTTCATCCCATTTTGAAGTGACATGTACCCAGTCAATATGGGGATAGTTGAAAACCCTCTTATTATTGAGTTTTGTATTTTTATAGCCTCTCTAATCTCCTGAAACATTTCACAGTCACCATCCTGGTCAGATGGTCGGCTATATTCTTCTTTTTCAAGCATGGAATTACTATCTGTAGAGATTCTGTGGTACAGTTTGATTCATTTAAGATCTTTATTATATTTGACTCTATGCTTTCTTTCATATATAGTCTCACTCTCCTACACCACCTACTCTGTCATTTCTATACATGAATAAACAAGTATTGCTTTTAGAATTGTGATCATTTTAACATGCAAGAATTTGGAACAATACGGAAATATATCAATTTTTGAACTAAACAAACACGAAACCTACAGCAACCAGTGAGAGCATGGGGCAGAAGTTGCATATCCTCTCTTGGCCTCTTCTATATGTTTTGGGAAATGCCACACTTCAGAACCTCAAGATAAGAGCCACTGAGGTACATTATGGCTCACATGTTTTGTATGTACGCTCCCTAGTCTGATACAGGGCCTTTGTGCATTCATGCGCACACACATATCATTTAATTGCTACTCCCAACAAGAATATATTATGCAAAATAGGGGAAGCTAGCTGAATTAGGCCATGTATTGGTATTGCTGTTAGTATGTATGTTTGGGAGAGCTTTATTTTTATTTCCCATTAGAATCCTCCATCTAGCTGAGGAGCTCGGTGGACCATTAATGTTAATTTTCAATAAGTTGTGGAGCACTGAGGAAGTTCTAGAAGACTGGTAGAAAGTTAATGTTGTGCAAATTTTTAAAAAGCGTAAATGTGATGACCAGGGTAATTATAGGCCTGTCAGCCTGACATTGATCCTGAGCAAAATAATGGAGCAGCTGACATGGGACTTGATTAACCAAGAATTAAAGGAGAGTAATGTAATTAATGCAAATAAGCATGGGTTAATGGAAAATAGAACCTGTCAAATTAACTTGATATCTGTTTTTGAGGAGATTGCAAGTTTGGTTGATAAAGGTGTGACAGTGTTGACGTTATAGACTTCTGAAAGGTGTTTGACTTGGTACCGCATGACATTTTGATTAAATAACTAGAATGATATAAAGTTAGAATGGCGCACATTACATGGATTAAAAACTGGCTAACTGATAGGTCTCAAAATATAACTTTAAATGTGGAATTGTCATTGAGTGGATGTGTTTTCAGTGGGGTCATGCAGGGATTGGTTTTTGGCCCTACGCTAATTAACTTTTTAACCAATGACTTGGAAACACCATAAAATCCTCACTGATAAAGTTTGCAGATGACAAAAACATTGAGGGAGTGGTAAATAATAAAGAGGACAGGTCACTGATTCAGAATGATTTGGATCACTTGGTAAACTGGGTGCAATCAAATAATATGTATTTTAATATGGCAAAATGTGAGCAAATACATAAGAGGAACAAAGAATGTAGGCATACTTACAGGATGGGGGACTCTATCCTGAGAAGCAGTGACTCTGCAAACGATTTGGGGTGGATAATCATTTGACTGTCAGCTCCCATTGGGATGCTCTGGCCAAATTCTGTTATGCATAAGCAGGAAATCTCAAGTAAGAGTAAAGAGATTATTTTGTCTCTCTTTTGGCCCTGGTGAGACCACTGCTGGAATACTGTGTCCAGTTCTGGTGCTCATAATTCAAGAGGGATGTTGATAAAGTGGAGAGGGTTCAGAGAAGAGACACGAGAATGATGAAAGATTTAGAAAACATGGAGCTCCACCCATTTACCTTAACAAGGAGAAGGTTATGGGGTGACTTGATTGTAGTTTATAAAAACCTACATTGGGAACAAATATTTAATAATGGACTTGTCAGTCTATCAGAGAAAGGTATATGATCCAATGGCTGGAAGTAGAAGCCAGACAAATTTCACCTGGTAATAAGGTGTAAATTTTTAACAGTGAGAGTAATTAATGATTGGAACAGTTTATCAAGTGTCATGACACATGGTGGATTCTCCCTCACTGACAATTTTTAAATCAAGATTGGATGTTTCTAAAAGATCTGCTCTAGGAATTATTTTGGGGAAGTTCTATGGCCTGTATTACACAGGAGGTCAGAATAGATAATCACAATAGTCCCTTCTGGCCTTGGAACCTATAAGGATTTTTTTTAATTGGAATTTTTACTATTGATTTCAAAATGCCTGCCATACCAGAATTTGCCCATTGTCTACATGCTTTTACAGAGTTAAGTTTATACTGTTTGTAAAACAATGGATTCATAAAAGATATATCTTTTGAATAGTACTGTGATGGGTTCGGTCACAGAGAACCCATTGGGACTGTCATTTGATGTGCTGAAAATATCTCTGAGCCTGTTTTCTTTGTCCTCTTGGGACTCCAGAGCCCTGTCTCGTTGAGCCAGATACGCTAGCCTACTGCAGCAGAGACCCAGGGTCTGAACTACACCCCCAAAGCTGCAAACTTAACTGAAAACAGCTCAGCAAGTACTCCTTTCTCCAGCACCGAGACACCCAGTTCCCAATGGGATTCAAACCCCAAATAAATCCGTTTTACTCTGTATAAAGCTTATACAGGGTAAACTCATAAATTGTCTGCCCTCTGTAACACTGATAGAGAGAGATGCACAGCTGTTTGTTCCCCCAGGTATTAATTACTTACTCTGGGTTAATTAATAAACAAAAGTGATTTTATTAAGTATAAAAGTAGGATTTAAGAGGTTTCAAGTAATAACAGACAGAACAAAGTAAGTTACCAAGCAAAATAAAACAAAACACGCAAGTCTAAGCCTAATACATTTAAGAACCTGAATACAGGTAAATCTCACCCTCAGAGATGTTCCAGTAAGCTTGTTTCACAGACTAGACTCCTTCTTAGTCTGGGCCCAATCCTTTCCCCGGTACAATCCTTGTGAGTTCCAGCTCAGGTGGTAACTTGGGGATTTCCCATGACTGGCAGCACCCTTTGTTCTCTTCCACCCCCTTTTATAGCTTTGGCACAAGGCAGGAATCTTTTGTATCTCTGGATCCCCACTCCTCCTTCTAAATGGAAAAGCACCATGTTTAAGATGGATTGCAGTTCAGATGACATGATCACATGTCACTGTAAGACCTTCTTCTTCATTACCTAGTAGCTGGAAGACAGGTACATAGGAAGGCTTGTGGGTAAACAAACCCATTCACAGGTCATTGATTCTGAAGCACCCTTAATGGCTTCCACTTAACATGTTTACATCAGTAACACAAGTTTATATCTTATTCTCCTAACTCCAGACGTAGAAATAATACATGCAAACAAATGGGATGAACACACTCAGTAGATCATAAGCTTTGTAATGATACCTTACAGGCGACCTTTTACATGAAGCATATTCCAGTTACATAATATTCACACTCATTAGCATATTTCCATGAAACATATGGAGTGGAACGTCACAAGTCCTATTTTGAGAGAGAGTTTCCTATGAGGAAGAAATGGTTTTAGGGTTAAAATACAGGACATGGACCCAGGAGACGTGGGTTCTGTTCCCAGCTCTGCCACTGACTTTGTTAGCTTAAGCAAATCACATCAACTCTCAGTGCATTAATTTCCTCATCTGTAAAAATAATAATAATAATAATACAGGGTTATTAACTCTTGCCTCACAAAGCTATTGTGAGACATTTCATTAATGTGGGTACAGCTGTGGTTGGGCTCCTCAGGGGCAGGACACCATAGAAATTTTAAAGTACGTTATTTAAAATGAGATACCTCCAGAAGGTCTCAAGCTTGCTATGGAAAGTTGGCTTTTACTTTCTGTATGTGTACATGAGAAATTGGTGCACTGGCCCATCTCAGTGTAATATTTCCTGATAGTATTTTAACAAACAAAAATACTTTTCTTCTACACTTATGCAACATTTTCTATCCAAATTAGCTTCTTCAAAGTTTAAAGTACAAAAAAAAAAAAAAAAATCTGTGGCACTAATTTTAAGAAGAGCTGTGAAAGCAATATGAAATAGTCTCATTAACCACACCTGACCTGCCTCCTTTCTTGTCTCTAGCTGTCAGAAATGACAGGAACAAAAAGAAGAAAGAGCCTTCAAAGCAAGAGTTTACTGAAAACTATGAAATGACAGCAGAGTTGGATGATCTGACTGAGAAAATTCGGAAAGCTCACCAGGAAACCTTCCCCTCTCTCTGCCAGCTGGGGGAAATACACTACGGTAAGTGCTGTTGTAAAGAAACACACTTGGAAAGGTACACAGGTGACAGTAGTGTTGGAATGGATATGTTAGACATTTTCTAAAAATTACAGTAAAGTAGATCAATTTCTTGAATCTCGTGCCTGCTTCCAGAGCTGACACGGCATTCGGTGATGCTGTTCTACGGTCTGTACTGAATCTGTAGTTGAGGTACTGCTTGGGAATCCCCTGAAACGGAGAACCCATATGGACACGACTTGAAGAAGAAGGAGAGGTTACTTACTTTGTACAGTAACTGGAGTTCTTTGAGATATGTGTTCCTAGGGGTGCTCTACTACCCGCCCTCCTTCCCCTGTGCCTCAGAGTCTTCTTGCTGGACTTTTGAGAAGGAACTGAAGCACCAGTGGGTCTGCCCTCATAATATACCCTCACAACAGAACATGAGGTTATCTAGGGCGCATGGACACTGCAAATAAAATCTCCGATCAAGAGTGCACAGGCAAGCGCCCATCCTGAAGTGGGATATGCATCTCAAAGAACTCCAGTTACAGTACAAGGTAAGGGATCTCTTTTTTAGAAACCACAATCCAATCTTAATTTAAAAGATGGAAAGATTAAAGTATTGACCTAGCAAATTAAATGGATGTATAGTCCATGGGACTACTTGCATTCGTAAAGTTAAGCACATACCTGTTGTTTTTGCAAGAAGGTGTCTTAATTGTTAAATTCCTTCACAAGGCTACAAACCGTGTTTGGGCTCCAGAAGACTAAAGTCTCATGGTGATGAGGTTGCTCTTAAACATTACTGGATTATAGCTACAAATCTTGCCTAATCCAATCTCAAAACTAGTGAAGATTAGCTATTGGGACCAGGAGAAAGAATGCAGATGTTATGTTCTCCATTTTAATTCATAAATAAACAAATTCCAAAAATGCCAGTTTGTAATTTAGGCTACCACCTCCACACCTCCAAATAGAATTGTATATACAGTATAAACTATGTAGAAAGGTTAAGAGGTAGATTTCATCCCTCAGAATTTTCCTGTGTACATCTATATGTAGTGTGTGTTGGTAAATGGATAAGAGACTGCAGCACATACAGATGGCAGTGAAGAAACACATGTCAAGCTTTTCAAATGCAGTAGTTAAAGATATGCTCGATATGGATAAAGTCACCGTGAAAGTCATAGGAACATAGTAATTTCTGTACTGGAACTGACCTGTGCTCTATCTAATCCAGTGGTTTGTCACGAACAGCGGCAAGTACCAGATGTTTGAGGAAGGTGCAAAATACCCTGCAGCAGGCACTGTATAAGACTGAGCGTGTGTTCTCGCTTGTTTGGCCATGAGATCAGAGACAGCTTAAATGGACAAAGGGGTTGGATAGATGATGTGATACTTGTGCTGTGCAGCCAAGATCGAGGGATCCACCCTGGGTCTGTGCATGAGAAGCTCTGTCCTGTAGTGCTTTGTCAGACGTGAAATTTTTCAATTATTCAAACCTTAATCAAGGAAAATTGGCATTGACGGACTTACTATGTACAGTATACTCTTTTTTTTTCTTTTTCTTTCTTTACCAAGTGTGGGGGAAGTCAGGTTAAAGCTCTTAGATCCCTGTTTATAAGATCTCAAAATGAAATGGCAAGAAAGCAAGTGTAAATATTGTGCACAGGGTTGAAAAATAAGAAAAATGTAATATTTTCACAAACCTTTTACACATTTGATTTTGAGAACAACATAGAATTGTTTGTCCTGGAAAAAGCTTATATAGCTACGTGCTTCTCTGGCAGTATCTCCATACTCCTGCTCGTGTTAGACTTAGTCAAAACAATCAATGCAGGCATGCCGTTAAATAACAGGAATTACTGAAGTGGCCAAGCACGTTCAACTCTCCTGGGACCAGTGCACTGTGCTGGGCTGTAAAGTTGATAACAGCCAGCTGGTGACATAATTGGAAGTTCTTAACTTCAGGCATCAAGACTGTGGGATTTGTGGGGAGGCTTTTCAGTGAATCTCCTGTGTTAGGTTCCTACCGAAAAGAAAGGTTGTGACTTAAGTCATCTTAAACGAAATGGCACATAAATAGACTCGCAGTACAGTAAACATAAGGCCATTTCTGAAAGATACGTGTGGAAAACATTTCTGGGCTTAGGGGAAACCACATTTTGTCCATGTTAGAGCTGATCATATGTCCACAGCTGGAATGTATGTCCTCAGACAGGAATGCGTTCCAGAGTTTTATGCTCACGGACTGTGTGGCAAACAGACTGTATCCATCTGATATGAATATGTTGTTGTGTTAGATTTATGTTAGGCTGATACAGTAGCTCTATTGTACTGGTATTTTGTGTGGCTAATGTGTTGTCAAAACATAAACAGAGGTCCCTGTATTTTTGCATTGTAAGTTGGATGCTAAGGTAGAATTATATTATTTTTTTTGTTCTTGGAACAATATAAATAGAGATGCCGTATCTTAGAATATTGCTCATTCAGTGCTGCCTGTAATGCTGCTCCTACCGCATCCAACTCCAGTGGTGTCTCCGAGCAGGAGCCGCCACTGAGTCAGACAGCGGGGTTGAATGCCAGCAGGGATCTCAGAGCCGTAGCTGGGAGTCCCTCCCTGAGCTGAGTAACCCAGTGAAGCTGGACCTAGTTTGACTTAGAGACTTGATTTGATCGTTCCTCATGGGAGGCCGAGTCAAGTGGTTGCTGATATGGAGTCAGAGGACCAACCCCTGTTTGCCTGGTTTTGTAATGCTTATGGCATTCACTGACTGTTTAGCTCAGCGGTTCTCAAATGTCGTTGCACTGTGACCCTTTCTGACAACAAAAATTACAGCACAACCCCCCCGCCACGGTGGGCCCCGCAAAAAAAGCTACGTTGCTCGGGCTTTGGCTTCAGCTCCATGCGGTGGAGCTCAGGCTTCAGCAGGGCCGGTATTAGACTCGCTGGGGCCCAGGGCAGAAAGCACAAGCCCGACCCAGAGTACTGCCACCTGGCTTCAGCTTCCGCCCCGTGAGACGGGACTTGGGCTTCGGCTTTAGGCCCTGGGCCCCAGCAAGTCTAACGCCGGGCTGAATGAAGAGAATGTGGCTAGCAGCTCTGCTAGTTTATGGTGCTTGGATTAAATAAGAGTCTTGTTTATTTACACTCCCCCACCTCAAGAGTGCTATTTTGGCTTAACCAGGATCTTATGGCCCTGCAACTGCAGGAAAACGTTCACAGGCTCTGAGCCATAGATACATAAAAACTGATTGAATACCACTTTAATACCACTACTGTCTTCAGGTTCACAGACAGCTTCACCCCTATATCTGAATTGTAGACTGTTTAAATCACTGGTCTGACTACGCTCTGGTTATCAGCTTAGCGTTTTAGATGGGAATCTGTTTTATTAACTCATCATTACTATGTCATGCCCCTGCCTATATCTTAACGGTTAGACCCATAAGCACTGGGTTTGGGCTTTCACAGCTGCTTGCCCCTGATTATAGAACTTGGGGATAAGAATGATCACAAACATCACTGTTCTGAACAAAATGCAATCTCACTTCTTTAGCTTAGTAGTTTTCTAATGCTAAAGATTAAAAAAGTTCTTACCTTACTGGGATGGAAGGGAGAAATGGAAGAGTTGTAAATTGGTTAAAATTTGTACGCTGCTCATGCCATGTTGATTAATCAATTTGCAGGGTTTGGTAATACAATAAGCTGTCCTTTATGAGCCACATGAAATTGAAATATGGAAATCAGAGAAGTGCTAAGAAATTAGAAATAAACCATCGTTTGAAAAGTTATGAGGCCAAAGAAAGCTAGAAGTGCATAAAGTTTTTTACTCCACTTAATTGATGGTAACAATATATTGCAGCCAGATGATTACCTAGTCATGCTTTAATTGCGGGCCTTATTTATCATTTAGTAGAACAGTGAATCTAGACATCTTGTGAAAGACCGTTTTGCTACCAAGTGCAGTGGGTGGATTGGTTCTGTAAACTGCTTCACAATTTAAAAAACAACAGCAACCCTAGAGATGTTTAATTAACGTATTGAAATAAAGTGTAGAACTGCTCAGACCTCGTGAGCTTACTGGCCTGGACCTCTTGAAAGAGGAAACTCTGCTCCATCAGTAGAATTCTTTTACATTTTTAGTAGCATTGTGTTTGACACCGATTTTGGTATTTTTGTTTCTAACGAGAGCAAAAGGCTCTAGAATCTGTAACAACAGAAAACAAAGAGGCAAAATGGCTAAGACCAAAAAAGCACTGCAGAGGGATGCAACCCTAGGAAATCTATCTAAGCATTTGGAGTGCAAGTATCAGAATATTCTTATTTATTCTTGAGCTCTGCAAGGAGCAGTTTATTTAGGAACCCAAGACTTTTTATACTAGGTGTTCTGTCCTCGAGGAAATATATTTTCCCCTTTTAAAAATTGTTTGTGTTTTGTGAAAAATAAGTTTTAGACAATTTTATATCCATCCTTTCTATAAGGTGTCCCCATTGCTAACAGTTACAACAAGAAGAAAAAAGAGTCTACTTACAATAATTGAAGAATAATTCTCTCATATTAAATTCCCCAGGTCATTTGAATTAGCAGGTACATTTGCTGGGCAAGTGTAGCTCTTTTTATGATGAGAATCAGCAAGCAGTTTAAAGATAATGGATTTCAAAAGTCCATCATAAATAGATCTGTTTTATTACTGTCATCCAGCTAAGAGAAAGTGCATTAGTAATTTCTGTAGCGATGTCATACTTCATAATATAATTGAGTGTAACTATGCTTCTTATCCCTTGAGACTGATATTATTTGTAAGTCTACAGCTGTGTTGCATCCAGCCTCAAGATAGAGGGAGAAATTAAACAGAAAATACTCTGTGGACCCTGCTTCGGGTTGTCCCAAACAGCGCTTTGCTAGCTGAGAGCGTACAAATAGGTATCCTTCGGGTATTTTGTTCTTTGTAGCTGTTCTACTTTAAAGTTACATGACAACTGTTCTGTACTGTTACAGAGATAATATATTAATATATCATGACACTGGCATTCAGCAAAGGTATGTGCTGAATTCCTTGATCACCACAGTTGCATTAGAATTAGTGCATTGCTGCTTTTGCTAAGGAAGGATAGCCAGGGTCCTTGATTAAACCATAGTGGTACCTATGAGCCTTGTTCCATTTGTAAAGTGGATTTTAAAGACAGTAGTGATTCCAGTACGGGGTGCATATTTTCCTGAATACATTGTTCTGTATTGTTATGTGGAGATAGAGCGGATTGCAATGGAGAATAAAAATGAACTGAAAAAACGGGATCAACTTATGGGGCAAAAATGACTATTTAATTGGATTTCATAGCATGGTTGGACTTTGCCACTGATAAAGATGTCACTAGTGAGCATTAAGTATGGTTCTGCCATATGTTCACTAGAATGGGATTACAGGAAGCACAGTCCTTAAACTTATGCATGTACTGCTCTTGGAAAAGGCACCCAAAAAACATGCTTCTGCAAAACTGCTCATGTTTGAAGTTTTTTTCATAGCGTGGATAGAGAAGATCCCCAAGCATTGCTAATCAGTTTCTATTTCCAAGAGGCATTTTATTAACCCTGTGTTTTATTGTTCAGCCTCTACATTGATGATGCAGAATCAATTTTATGCAGGACTGCTGCTAAAAACATAGCTGTTTTCAATGAGACTTATCACTGTGTTCATTACCAAATAAAATGTTAAAAGGCTTTCTGTTTGCAGCATTTGGAAAATAATGCATTCGCAATTTTAGATCCAATGCCTGTGAATCTGGCAACTAGTATAATTAAACACCAGATTATTGTGTTTTATTAACTGCCTCTTCTCTTCAGTTTGCATAAGGGGGAGTTAGATTTACATCTTGTGAAGACTGCAATGCATTATTTTTAATAGACGACATGTCAAAATTCCCTTTGCCGGAAGTGTAGCATGATAAAATAACCTTATCTGATACTGATGAAGACTTTGTTCACATTTGCTGGTTTCATGCAACATCTTTTTTTCCAGCTGGATACCCTATTGTAAAATGATTTCCTGCTTTAGGATCTGCTTTGTGTAGCTCTGTCCTATGCCATCTTTCTATGAACTGGATAAACTGCTTATTAAATTTAATTACAGCCTGAATGACTGCACATCTTGATCTTATTTTTCCCCCGATGTACTGTATTTCACCAAGGTCCTTGAGGATGAAATAAAATAAATCTGAAGGCTGCATACTCAGTAGCTGCAAGAAATATTTCAAAGGGCATTACAGTGACTTTTAACCCATTAGTTTTGGTCCATTTTGAAGGGAATTCTTTATGTTTAGAGTTATAGAGACGTTTCCTCTTGTCTTCTCTTGTGTCATTAAAAAATCAAGTTGATTTTAATAGCTCTGCAGGATAGATTGTAAATAGAAATGATGGGGTATTGTTTCTGTCTTTTTAAAAAGAGAGCACATTTAAACATAGAGATAACTATTAGAGGTATGGATTCATGTAAATGTTACAGACTTGATTCTCCACTCCAACACAGATTTGGATTTTAACCTCCTTTTAAAATTGTGAAAACATAAACTCCATCACTTCAACATGGATCTTGCAAGGAGGCATCTTAATCCAAAGTACATCTGTGTGTTCATATATAGGCACAACTAGTGAGGGAATATGTCTTTTTAGAATGTCTTCATAATACCCGAAGTTTGATAGGCAAACATGATGTAAAATGCTGAACTCTGTACTCTCAAATGAATGTACTACCTTCAACATTGTGCATAGTGCTTTCATAGTCAGAGGGAGAGTTGTAGCATTATGTAAAGAATGACCCTTCAATTCATGAGGGACAGTATTTTGAGAGAGCTGTAAAACCTTCATAGAGCCACAGAGAGATAAATTAAGTAGAACCAATTTTCTAAGACCTTAAGAATGTGAAACCATGTTCCAAAATATTTTGCTGCTTTTTCCAGATGAGGAGCCAATATTCAAGATCCGCTGTTCATTTTATTTTCAGGGGTTCAAATGTAAATTGTCTGTCTCAATGCACTCATTATATAATGACAGGGAAGAATGATGATAGTGGCATTTGGAAATGTTTAAGGTCATTTGTATTCTGTGTACAGATGGCCTCTGTAATCATAAGTAACAGAAACATTCAAAGAATTTTTAGGAGACTAATCCAAGTTTAAAAACAGCAGCATCACAACAGCAAACTTTTCAGAAAATGCCTGGAACGCTAATAGAAAGCGCTTCTAGCAGAAATACTGAGTTATTATTTTACTAGCAAATCAGTCTCTTCACTGAACAGGAGATTGCTTATTTATGATGCCTTCTCTTCTTTCCAGAACTCTAGCGCAGACCATCGGGTTCGACTGGACCTTGGGCTTTGGGACAAATTCAGTGAACTTGCTACAAAGTGCATTATTAAAATAGTGGAATTTGCAAAACGATTGCCTGGCTTTACAAGTTTGACCATTGCAGATCAGATCACTCTGCTTAAAGCAGCCTGCCTGGACATCTTGGTATGTATCTGTACCTTACAATCTGTTGTTGCGTTACAGATGTATTTTATACTGCGCTGTGTTGCAGACAGAAGTCGTTAGTGAGATAGAACCAGGTTTTGTGACAATTCTACTGGTGCAAATGAATCAATAGGATAGTTAGAGAGCAGACATTAGTGCATCCATACAGATATATTACTTAGAATGATCTTACCCTTTTAGAAACCTTCGTCACCAGTAACGTGGCAATGGATAACGTGAGAGAAGAGAAGGGAAAATAAAGGTTACCCTTTCAAAGCCTGGAATCTGTCCTCAGGCTCTGTTGATTTTAGCCTGGCTGCATGAAGAGCAGAATTTGGCCCTATGTATCTACTTGAATGTGTTTAAATTGTGGTGAAAACAGTTTGTTCCTCCCCCTCCCCCGTTGTTAATGTGAAACTGAGGTTTCATTATGAACACTACACTTATGGGTCTACGTAGGGGATGCCTAGAAAGACAGTTCACTATATAATAGCCTTGGGATGGCTTGTACCTCTGATGCCATGGATGTGATAAAAGAGTACAATGAATAAACCACGATTAGAGGACTTCAGGAGCTCAGACATAGGTTAGGGGTTTGTTACAGGAGTGGGTGGGTGAGATTCTGTGGCCTGCGTTGTGCAGGAGGTCAGACTAGACGATCATAATGGTCCCTTCTGACCTTAAGGTCCATGATTCTATGATAAATCTTTAGATCAGGATTTTCCCAAGTTGTCATGATGGAATCTGCTGAACCTAAAGGTGGAAGCAGGTGCAGAGCCAACCCTTAAATGCACCATATGTCAATACAGAAAACTTCTGGTAGTGCTAAAATTCACTATAGAGAAGTACTTTCAAATTAACACCATTAAATTTTAGCAAAATGCCAAGTTTAATTTTAAAATCAAATGTGAGGGAGTGTACTCAAGAGCTGGGAACTGGACCAATAGAACTTTGGGGTTTGACTCCTGACTCTGCAATGATTTTCACTTTGTCTGTTCGGGCAAGTCACTTAACTTCCCTTGGCCTCAGTTTCCCCATCTGGCAAACGGGGGTAACAACACTGACCTAATGTTCTTCAACAGAGTACAGTGAGGATGAATTATTTTTCTGCAGAGAGATCAGAGATCTTCAGATGAAGGGTGCTCTGTAAATGCAAATGAACTATTATTATTCACTATAGTAATTTATAATAAAACTGAAATTGCGACAAGAACAAAATGTGTTTTGGGGAAAAATAATGATCTTCTCAGCTGGTTTTCTGATAAGCAGAACTATTCTTGTCTTTAGTAAACCCCAAAGTGTATGCAATGCCTCCATGGGCCTGAAAAGCCTTCTGTTGGATGGCTATACTGTATGTATTTTGTTTGGCCTCAACCAGGAGTTTATCTTAGAGAATTTTCAGTTAAAGTAATTAATCATGGAATCCCTAACAAATGCACAACTTCAAATGAAATCATATTGAGGGGAATATTAACTGCTCTGACCTTTTCTTCTTGTTTTGTCAAAAGCCGTTTTGAAGGATCTCTTCTAGGTGACATTGATATATGGGAGAAACAGAGAGAGAGAGGGAGAGAGATTATTCTCTGGCTCATAAAAAAGGGAAAGTTGAGGTTTCCCTACAGTTTCCAAGATTCACCTCTCATTGGCCCCTTGCTTATAGGCTTTCATTCATACTGGACTGTCTCGTCGTTATTGTGTGTGGTCTCTCCACAAGGCAGAACCATTTATTCCCAACTGCATGCCTGTCGTTGTTAGCACTGTTATGATAAGACCCAGCTAAGTTCTTCTTACACCAGAAGGCATACAGTAATTTATAAAGTATGACATGTCTCAAGCGTATTCTGCCTGAGTTATGGGTAGAGAATTGATTTATAATTGTGAAGTTGAAGTGACAAATGGTTAATATATTGCTGCAGAACGGTATGGGGAGAGTATACGTATCTTAATTTTTCACCCCTGAACCTTAGCTCTTAAGATGCCTCCCTTCTATTTGGGGCCTCTCGTTCCATAGGAATGCTCATCAGCTGTAATTCTGATTGGTTAAAATCCAAATGTTAACTCTGCCTCAGCATTGAATGCTATCTTAGCTTTGAGGATATGCTCTCTCTCTATTTTGTGTCTCTCTCTAATGGCTATACTAGTTGCACATATTCCTTAGGTTTCTGTAGGTTATTAAAATTTTAAAAATTGTGAGGTGTAGACTTTGTAGCTGGTGCTTTATCTTAAATTTTCAAATACTCCTAGCTTATGGTCAAAGTGGCTGAGTGAAAATTTATTTGATAGATTTCACAAAAATATAAGTGGTCTTTATCTTAGTAATAGCAAAATGATTGATGTTTAACTCAGCAAGTACATAGCAAAGACTGATTCTTGAGAAAGTGATGCACCATATCACAGAAAATATGGCAACCTTCAAGCCATACTTCAAAAGTTTATCAAAGCACGTCCCTCCTCATTATCTGCCCACCTTTCCTCTGCTCCTCTCAAAAAGGGAAAGCAACAAAACTGCACGTGAGTTACAGCAAAAAACTTAAATTACCAATAAAGGCAAAAAAACCTGAAATTTATCAAAAATAAGCTCAAGCTTCTATATAGTGGAGAGACATAACTTTTTCTTTTGACATTTATGCAGGTTTTATGTGACTATTTTATGTGCTGCTTAAAAAGAAGAAAAAGACAATTACCATAACAACCACAGAATCATGTGGCACATCTTCTGTCTGTGAAATGCCCAGCACATTAACTAAACCTGCGCTACCTGTATCTAATCTGAATAGGAATGCAATTACATATTTTTATTTAAGTTAAATGTCAGTCATTTTAGCAGTGTATTAATAATGCATGTTTTTTTCCTACAGTAGTCTATTTCCCATAATTATAAGGATGTATTTCAAACCCTTTATTTGGTTTTACATTTGTACACAGAATGCACACTCTATACACAAATGCTGCACATACATATGCATGATGCATACATACCACACGTACTACATGAACATTGCACTTACATGTACACACCACGCAGTGCCTGTACGTGCATATTGCTGAGATCATAATGCACACACACTGAATATGCGCCACACATGTATTGCTCCCACACACACATACCACATACACACTCACAGCTATTTCTTTCCTTGTTTTGTGAACAGGGGAAATGAATCTTGCTGGTGGCCTAAGGGAATGGTGCATGCTGAAGGCAGCTGGAGGGCATGCCTGATGTGTCAATTCCTCTCATGACACCATTTTTGTTTCTGCCTTGGGAACTCAGCAAATGGTGTCTACTGTTACTTGTCTAATGTGGACATGGGCATGTTTTCACAGCTGGAATAGACCTGCATTCTAATGGGGGGACATATAGTGTTGAAATATACACGCTAATCTGGTCAGCTAAAACAATAAAGGTTTTGTAGGGTGCTCAACACAAACTCAGATCCGGTAAGAATTTCAGGTGTTGTGATTGATGTAATCTCCTCCTCATGTCTGGAAGCCACTCCTCCATAATTGTATTCCTCCACTTTGCTACTGCTTTTGACACTATGGACCATCCACTTGGTCTCTTCCTGGGGCTTCTGTGATTTGAATGTTTCCTGGCTCTTCTCTTACCTTCCCAGGTGCTCTTTCCCAGTTGCTTTTGGCGGATTCTCCTCTTTCTCCACCCCCCTCTCTCGGTTGGGGTTCCACCAGCTCTCTGTCCTGGGACCATGACTTTTTTCCTCTTCTTCACTTGTGCTCCTGGTGACTTCCCTCTTCCTCTGCGATGGGTCTCTATTCTCACCTCCCTATTAAGGAGTGTCGAATCTGTTGTTATTTATGTGTGGGCAGTGTGCATCTCATTCAGTCTCTTACTCCCTGCCACATCTTTCTGTCTTTCGTGTATCACTTCTTGGATTCCCCACTGCTTCCACAGACTAAACAGATGAAAAACATATCCTCACAACTTTCTGCATGACGTTTCCCCAGCCTGGTGAATGGGCTGTTTTTTGCTCCTCTCTATACAGCTAGACTGACTGACTCCAGGATAGTCTCGTGTCTGGAGCAGCCTGTCCTAAACACGCCAGTCTTCCTTCTACATTCAGTTCAGCAGGATATGGTGTGTTTTTTCCTGCATCAATGGTGGTGTGCCCTCCCAGGGGAAGGAGGGAGGAAGAGCCTGATTTGTGGCACTGGATTCCCCAGTCTGAGGTGAACTTGTTCAACTTCTCCTGCCACCAGCCTCTGAAAAACTTATTTTATGGGAAAACAGAACAGTATTGCCCCGTATATTCTCACATGCTGACACAACCTCATGTAAGTGCAAATAATTACGTGTGTGGCTACACACACTAGTTATGAGCCAGGGGGTCCTTCCCAGGCAGCTCCACCTCTGAACAGACAAGGATGTGCTGCCTGGGCATATGGAAGTTTCCTTGAAGTTTCTGCCATTTACTAAACTCTGCACCTAGAAAGTTGGTGAACTCTGCAGGAGTGTTTGTCCGGCTGCTCTCTGGTTCTACAGGCAGGGTATATATACCCTGCAGGCCTCAAGAGCCATGGATACTGGGACACACTAGATCTGGGAAGCCTGCAGAGCTTTTTAACTGCAGGGCCAGAAGGATGCTTGGCCCTGGAAACATGCCCTTCAGTTCTGTGGAACTTTCAGGAGTGCAGGATTGCCATGTGTGGCCACCTCTCTCCACAATGGAAATTCATCCCCCACCCTGTCCTGGCGAGTAGGGGATGCTGCCACTTCTCAGCTTTGGGTCACTAGGCAGGAGGAGATTAGAAGCTGTAGGCTCACAAGCCGCACTGTCCTGCGGTTGCTCATCCTCTTCCTGTGGGCTGGGGACTTCCTCTTCCCTGGCACTCCACTGATTCTTGTTTTGAGGCAGGCTGGGACCTCCTGTTATTCTTTGGGTACCCCAGGGAAAAGGGGTTTCCTAGTCCATCACCTTGCTGCCACTGCTGCCTCCATGTTGGATTGACCAGGAAGAAGGGGACCACAGCTAGACTCTGATTTTCTCCCTCCCTGGCCTGCTGCCACTCTTTAGGTTGCCCTACCATAGCCACCAGCCAAGCAGTTGGGCCCCTGTGGGACTCTCACCACCAGCCCGAGAGCAGTATACCCTGTGGGGCTGCTGTGGTCCATTCCCTGTGGAGACTCCTGCCCAAGTAGCACATATAGGTGGTGCCACTAGCAGTGGAGCTGTGGAGGTCAGGGACCCACATTTTTTTTTTTACATGCCTACGGTCCCAGTTTGCCTTAGTTCAGCCCTGATAACGTGAGTTCTGCCCAGGGTTCCTTTAGAGTTTATAAATTATCAGCCTTGTGGACTTTATATGGTAACTAACTACCACTGTGAACTCTTAAAATCCTTTATACCCTGGCAGTTTGACTGTGGCTATGAACTTCATAAAATCCATCCAGTGTGGGCTGTGGAATTCTTTTAAACTCAGAAAAATTATAGTGAATAATGCCAAGCTTTGGAGAACAGTTAGAAGCATCTGTCCTCACTGAGAATGTCATAATTTAAGCCAAATCTGAAGCCAAGACTTGTAGAGATAAAATGCTACTAAAAATAAAAAGAATTCAGAAATCTTTGCGGAAGTGACTGCTTCTTATTTTACAAGTCGCCATGTCTGGATTTCCTCTCTGCTTTTCCACAAATGAACAGAAAAATTCCACACAAATTGGTTTAATGTTGGCAAAGTTAGTAGAGAAAAGGTTTGTTGAAAAATTGGTCACAGCCTTAAAAATGGAGAGATTACTGTCACTTCATAGTTCTATCTATTGTTGTCTGTAGGTGAGAAGGAAAGTTCAATCTGTCTTCATTCCTTTGGTACAAGAAGTAAGAATTTCTCAGCTCTAATCCCTAAAATTATCATTCTTATTTTGCGTGTTGTAAAACCCATGCAGTGACACTAAGAAGGCATTCTTGTGTGCAAAATAATAGGTGCAAACTGACAATTATTTGGACATGCCACTGCTGGATTTTTGCAAGAGCACCTGCTGTGGCTTCTGTTTCCAGGAATTCGAACTGTCTATCAAACCGGTTAAAAAAAGTGAAAACAATATTATTGAAAGAAAGTCAAGACTGCCTTTATAAATCTGTTTAAAAGAGACTGCTTAACAGCAGTGAGAGCTTTGTAAATTTAGCTTTCTGAATGTGTTCCTTTTCCTTTTGTGTAACATGTTTTTTTGCTATTTGTTCTTCCTTCATGAGGAATCCAGATATTTGAAGATAAAAATATTCCTTAAAACAAAGGATGCTTTAATCCTTTGCATAAGAACTTTATTTATGGCTGCAAGTGGCATTTCACTGCAGTGTGACAATTAAAACACTTGGCTGCACTCCGGAATCTAAACAATATTAAAGACGTTAGGGGAGGATGTTTCTAGACAGTGGTTCAGCTTAAAACAAAAATATCAGTGTATCTGTTGCTCTTCAATGTACTGATATTCCCCGTGTGTTCTGCAATGAATCTAAACTTGATATTTACTTGACAAGGAGTTTGCTTAAGAAAGGGCTTAGTAATGATTATGTAAGGCCATTGTGTTTTTCTGTTCTGCATGAAGGGTACAAGTACCACACAGTTCAGAATGTTTTAGATGACCTGTCCCATGATTTAATCATAAGGTGGTGTGGGAGGAGACACTTGAAAGAAATCTGGGAACTGATTGCTCCAGTCAAGTTCAGGTGCACTGCAGAAGAGAGACATCCAAGCTTCTGCTGTGCCAGTGTTTTAGTGCTCCTTCTCTGTCACATGGTCAACAGCACTGCTGACAAAGGCATCTCCATGGCCATGCCATTCTGCAAAAATTGGGTGCATAATGCTCTACTGGGGTGGCTCCCTGGCACCTATGATGGAAGCTGTAATGTAGACAGTGTTCAGGTATTTTTAGCACTGTGTCATTTAACCCCACTGTGAGTCCCACCCGTATGCATTATTGAGGAAGAATGGGGGTGGGGGCGTGAATGGTACTAGCATAAAGGTCTCTACACTTGGGCTATGGCTTAATTTTGCAAATTATCTTGCAACTTCAAATTAAAAAGAACTGAAATCCAAGAATTGCCAGTCAGAAAGTTGGAAATCTGACCAGCATTGGCTACTGTCATATTGGGATACCACTGTTGTCGCTGTGGTTCTCATAGCGAAGGAGTTACACCCTTAGAGGTTTTATAGAAGGAGGCTCGGTGTTCCCAAATAGCACCAGCAGAGGAGTACACCAGACAACTTGGACAGGGTTCTCCAGCTCTGAGTTCCATGATAGAAGAAGCAAAGCAAATCACGTTGTTCACAACAAACAGCATGCTCTGCTAAGCGATAGATGTTTGTTTTCTCTACAGTCCATTGGGTTAAAGTGTATCGAGATTCTTGCTCCTTTAGCAGTTCATTTTATCTCTTCTTTTATTATAATTTTTAAAAAATGACTTAAGAAAACAAATCATTGACAAATAAGCTGCAGGAAACTGTGGGGTCCCTAAAGTGCAAAACATGGTATTATAAATTCATGGGGAATGAAAGTGGAAGAGATGCTTTGCCCACCTTTACTTATTGGCAATATAAGTATGTAGTTTGTTAAAATCTGCTAATAATCCTGAAATATACATTGGGCTAGTACCCATTCTTCTGTAAAGATTCAGGACATCTGACCTACCAACACTGTCTTAAACAAGAACATTTACGCTGGAGGGCATTTGTGGGTACAAAGTGGTAGAAGTACCATGAATTAATCAGAATTGTTCATGTTGCTACCAGTTATATTTGCCTCTTTTGATCATTGATTAAAAAGGAATTTTGAGAGCATATTCTAATTCAAAGAAAAATATATTTAATTCTGACACACACATCCCCTCAGCCCAAATTCTTAATACTTTGATGTATGCCCAGACTATGGGCTAAGACAGAAAATAGGGGAGGTGCCTTATACAGAAATATACCATATTAGGGCTTTTACGGAGGTTTAAAAAAAGAGAGAAAAGCTTCCCTGTAGGTCTCTTAAATGCCATTCCCTTTGATTCTCCTCCCCTCTCATTTGGAACATTGTTGCCAGGCAAAGATGAAAGAACCAACCACAGATTGGTCAGCAGCCAAGTATTTGAGGGCTTCTGAGTAAGAGCTTCTGTAGCTATAGAAATAATTAAAATTCTCTCTGTGCTAGGTTGTATTTGTGTAAATCTTTTTTTGTTGAGTCTCTTAAACAAAGTAAGCTAGCTGTACAGGAAATAGATGGAGTCAAACCCTGATAAAGTAGCATTGTGAAGGCAAAGAATATGAATGTGAGCTTAGCCAACTAATCAATTATATTTTTGTGTGTTCTTTCAAAGTAAAACCTGAAATTTTATAAACTGTTTTTCACCATATGTAACCTGAATGTATGTGATGGGCTGTGTCAGTTTTACTTACATCCTTGTACCCATGTTCTTCATTAACTCAACAACTGTATAAATTAATCCATGCCATCCAGGAAACCTTTACATATAATGGTTTTGTCTTAATTGGCATAAGAGTTCTTTCTATCTCTTAAGAAATGCCTGGCACCTACATACTGAATGCATCACTGTGGTACCATAGAGCTTCCCCTGGCAACACTTACTAATCGAATGCAGAGCATTCTAAATGTGTTATCTGTGCATTTTCCCCGCTATGTCGAGTCCTCCCCATCCTATAATGGAACGTTCTACTTTGCTGAGGGTCAGGCCTGACTGGTTTTACACACACGAGTAAACCTACTGAAATCTACGCTGCCTCAACTCATAAAACCATGTAAGATGCTTTCAACGGTAGGAAAAGGAACCTCTTCCCCAGCCAACAGGGTTCCCAGTGTTCTGATTGCTGAACAGAACCAAGTAAAGGAGCAGGTTGTAACTTAGAACAGGCAGAACATATTATAAACAAAGAAAAGAAGTTGTTGGGCCAGCTCTGCAGACAGTCTGTCACAAGCTCGGAAGTGAGTTCCCAGGCTGGCAAAGGAAAGGAGCAGTTGCAGAGGTGTTAAACTCAGCCACTGGGGGATGGAGAACTTTTTGTGTTGATCTCTAGAGATCCTTCTACCAGCTTGAGGTAGTGGGTGCTGGTGTGCCTTCAAGACCAGTAAGAGTCACCAGGACAGAAGGTCTTTGAGGGCAAGGGATGTGAAGGGGGAAAAACTGGGATAACTTTAGTCTCTGTGGGGCTGGGTTCTTACACACCAAGAGAAAAATGAAATAGCATAGGTTCAGATCCTTCCCCCATTAAAGTCAGAGGCAAAAATCCCACTGACTTGAAATGGAGCCATTAGCAAGCTCAACGTGTGCGTCTGTAGCAAAGCTTTATGGGAACAGAGATATTTAGATCAACAAAAGATGAAAAGCACACATAATCAAAATACAGTCACTGTATCAGATTATGATTTTTCACTGAAGTGACCGCCCAAAACTAGAATGCTCTCAAATGTGAGCCTCACACCCAGTTGCATGCTGTCAGGAAACAGTAGTGAAATGCAGTATTTGTTACAGGTGAAAAATGCTTTTATGCTTCAATAGAACTATCCCCTCTGTGTTGCCTGCTCACTTACTAGCTACCAGCCCTCACCATCTCCCAGGAAGTGCAGCAATCTCAGAGAGGCGGTAGGGACCAGAGTGATGGTGGAAGAACACTTCAGAATGTATTGGGTCCTGATTAAAAGTGTATTGTTCTGCGGTGATCTGTTCATCTGAAAAATCACAACTGTGAATTTGCCTTTGCTTCTTTACGTGTCCTACCACTCCCAGTTAGGCCCTCTTCCGACTAGATCTGCTGACTCCTACAGAGCTGATTGTGTACAGATGGTAGCACAGTCCCGTTTGCTATGAAGTCTGCCTCTGGTCCCTGCAGTTTCACTCAGTTCTGTTACTTCTCTGACGCACACGCAGAGGGGACAGGCTCAGGAAAGTTTTTGTATTTCCTTATTCATAATATTTTTGAGACTTTACTTGGAATTGGAGCAGTTATATAGAACAGATCCACAAAAATCACTAAAATATGTGTAAGCCCAAACACAAGGCTGGTGTGCTGTTACTGATAGGACCAAGGACTGTATGTTAGGGGCTAGAGTTACAAGGAAACACCACTGTAGATTTAGACTGATAGTGGGTACTAATGGCTTGTTGTGTATCTATCAGGATAATATTCACGACTTACACAAACCTTGGGAACAGAAGTCTTGTGATCATTTTGGCTAAATGGGAGTTCATGGGAGAAGTTGACTAGCCTAGAAAATTGCCAACTTTTTAAACATTTAGCAGAGAGAAGACTGGGCATTTTCAGTTTGTCTCCATGCACTTTGTAATAATGAATTTTGGCAGCAATAGCATAAATCTTAACTTTATGTAATCAATATTTTGGGCTCTGTGTACTGTGGCCTCAGGAGTAGTTTGCTGTGTCACAAAAGCTGTCTGGACTCTTCATGACAAATCTTTTCTCGGATGAACATATCAAATTTCATTCTTTTTCCCTCCTCCCACAGATCCTTAGAATTTGCACAAGATACACACCAGAGCAAGACACTATGACATTTTCAGATGGCCTTACCCTAAACCGAACTCAGATGCACAATGCTGGATTTGGTCCACTAACTGACCTTGTGTTCACATTTGCCAACCAACTCCTGCCTTTGGAAATGGATGACACAGAAACAGGCCTACTTAGTGCCATCTGCTTAATTTGTGGAGGTATTGTACAGCATGAACTTGGATACTTTAAAAACAAATCCATTAGGATCTCTCCTTTCTTAATCATTTACATTGCTAAAATATATAATAATTAGATATTTAAATAATAGCTATTTAAATAAATATAGTATATATTTATTATATATAGATAGATCTATGTAATATATTAATTTCTATATGCAAGTTACATTCAGGGCTTTTCATTTGGCCAAAGTTTGTAGTCCTTATACAAGTAAAATTGTCATGGAAATCAGTCAGCTAGATCACTGGGAGTTTTGCCTCAGAGAGGAATGCAGGATTTATCCTATTGGGTCTTTTTTTTTTATTGTAAACTATATATGGTATTATGTGCACACAATTTCTTTTGTACAAGAGGGATTTTTAATTTTTTTATCCAACTGCTGTCCATAAATATGTGTGCACATACACGTGGGTGTGTGTATACACATATGCGCGCGCGTGCACACACACACACACACACACACATATATATATAGACAGAGAGATCCTGGGCTCAATCCTCCTTTCCAAAATTGTCGTTATGAACAAGATTTTACTCCAACAAATACACCAGTGGTGCTGACTTGATTTCTTGGGTTTGATCATGACTTATGTAAACAGACACTCGCAAGTTAAACTCTAGTCAATTTCAAAAAGTTGTTTCAGCTGCACCTGAGTGTCTCTGCCGAATTTTACTGCTCTTTTTAAAATAATGCTTCTCTTTCACCTTTTACTGTGCAAAACTCTGACACAAACAGGAGAAACTGACCTAAATTCGAAGTAGACGCTTAGGTGCTGTCAAATGCGCATAGCAAGCAACTTTGTTGTCTCTAATTTCTTTCAGCTATAATACTCTTAGGCGTTACCCACAGCAATAGCTAGCCAAAAATGTAGAGACAGAAGTGTGATTGTTAAACTAGTGGTATACCTTTAATATAACTTTTATTTAAATATTTTTCTAAGCAGAACCCATCGGAATAACTGGGTTTCTTAATGTGAGACATCAGCATCAGTGTGAGTGGCAAATCAGAACCCTGAATGTTTCCAGTGACATTTGTTGTAGTTCAGGCTAGTGCTGCCATCTGCTGATAGGCAAAGGTAATTGACTTGTTCGTGGAACTCCTGATCCAGTAACCAAATGTGGCCTTTTAACTTAGTTGAGTCTCATTATAAAAATAAACACAAACAAAATTAAGTTCAAAATGTTACATTTAGCATCATGCTCATCCCCTGGGGAGGGAGAGACAGGAAGCAGGGTAGTAAGGGTTTTGCATTGCTCGTATTGTAATGCCTCCAAGTAACTGAGGAACAGCATGGGTAAGATAGGAGGAGACTCCCAGCTTGTTCTCTTCCAGCAGAAGGATGATGACCGAGAGAAGAGACACAGAGGGGTGGGCGTGAAAGAGGAATGAACTAAAAATCGGGAGACCTACAGAGTTTCATTCAAGAACACGGAGGAACCTCTTGTTGTTTGAAGGTTGTGAAAAACATTAGATTTATACCAATGGCAGAATTTTTATTCTCTCCAGACCGCCAGGACCTTGAAGAACCAGCAAAAGTGGATAAGCTACAGGAGCCATTGCTGGAAGCACTGAAAATTTATATCAGAAAGAGACGACCCAACAAGCCTCACATGTTTCCAAAGATCTTAATGAAAATCACAGATCTTCGCAGTATCAGTGCGAAAGGTACGGTGTGCGGTGGCCTCTTCACCATCACAGTGTCAGGAGACAGCTGGCGTGTAGAACTGGATTTATGCAAAAACAAAACCCACCCTCTTTTATTTTTCTTTGCTGGGAAATCTTTGTTTAATTCTTTTTATCTATGTTTGTACTACACCCCCCTGTAGATATGCACCGTGCTTTAACGGCACCATGCCGTGTATACAGAAAATGAGATTTTGGGCAAAGATGGGTTAGGAATGAAATTATGCATCACCAGAAACTGTCTTACCAGTTATTTTAACATCAGAATCAACCTCTGAATTGGCCTTTGTTAATCTTCTTTTGTATGCAACGTGTGGTTGATATTTGGTGGTCAACCATCTAACTGCTGCATCGAGGGTGACAAGGTGTTGCAGTCCCCCTCCAGTCTTCCAATTGTGCACTCTCTCCACCACGTTTGACCACCTGCATTGCTGCCCTGTAGTTGAACTCTGAAGATTGGGCTGAGCCAAATTTCTGCATTGTGGTGACCACTCTGTGACACTCGAGTCCAGGATCTGTGTCCAAGGTTGCAAACAGGTGGATGTAAGTTAGAGCTTCTGAAATTCATCAGCATGTCTTGTCCAGAGTTGCTGCCACACTGTGAGGATGTAGCTGTTGGCCTGGATATGCCATTGTTCATCTGAAATTGGCACTAGGCCAGCAGCACTGAACATGAGTGTATGAACAGCTGCTGAAAAAGGATGTCACAAAGTCAGTCGTTGCAAGTCAGCAGGTATAGGTTTTCCTTCTGGAGGTAGGCAGATACTCATCTCATCAGCTTTACATATGTGTAACTGCATTGGCTTCAGTGGAGTTACACCCGACTTACACCAGTGTGAGAGCAGAGGCAGGTCATGAATCTCCAGTTGAATAGTTAGTGCACTGATCCATTGTATCACCTGTCCCCTGTTTTTAATGGTCAGTATTCTACTTTCTTGAAAGTTTCCAGCCTCTCTCTTCTCCCCTGCAGATATCAAAAGCAATGTTAGGTTTCCTTCAGCTGCTAGATTTGTCAGGAGATTTCTGTAGTAAATTAATGGAATCTGTTATACTGATTTAAAAAAAAAAATGACTGCATTTGTATTTGACAGCATGCCTCAAAACTTTTCCCAGTCAGATCCCAGAAAAGAAGTCAGCATCTTAGTATAGTTGCTTTCAATTAAAATCTAAGTTGTCATAGCTTTAAGACCACAGGGATCTAGGTTAAGAGGTTAGAATTCAATTTATATGGTGACGTGAGATTCATACGCTGAAGTGAAAAGTTAGCCTTAAGGCTTGATGTAAATTAAAAGATCATTCTAGAGGGAAGTTCCAGAACTGGAGTAGAAAGCAAAAGTGGTCTTCAAAGATCTAAATATCATACATAGTTTAATAAAGCTCATCATTTGTTCATGAGGGTGAAGTTCAGAAAGTTGATTGTCTCTCTATCGGGCTAAATTTACAAAGTCAACCTGTAACAACATAAGGCTATAAAAATGTTTAGGAAAGGTCACCCAGTCTACCATACGTGCTTCTGGGAAATTTTGTCTTATTTCCACTTTCCTGTTTTTTTTTACCATAGCTCTTCTTATTGTAAGCGGGGGAATAGTCCCACTATTGTGGGGAACTTTCCTGGCTTCTGCACTACCCCGGTGAAGTGGGCTAGCGAAAGGATCTGAGTCCTTGCTCCCGCTTCCTTTACCCAGTGGCCTCCCTGCCCTTGAGGACTCCCCTTCCCCTTCCACTCTCCTGTCTGGCAAAGTCCTCGTAACCCCAACAAGGCTGGGCCCAGGATTCCTGGGGGGCTCTCAACCCCCAACCCTGCTGCGGTCACCTAAGACAGGGGCTAGGGTGTCCCCACTCCGGGGTACTCTCTCTGCACTGGGCACTTCTCTGACCCACTGATCGTTACACACAGTTTAAAGCAAATGCAAGTTATTTAACCAACAATTAATTTTAAAAAGAATAAGAAAAAATGGGAAAGGTTAAAGGAAACATCACAGTGTCTCTGGAATGTCAGGGCAGTTCACAGTCTGTTCCTTATAGGTTCCAGGCCGCCTTCTCAGGCTCTGGCTGTGCTCCAGGGATGCTGTGGGTTGGACACTCGCTCTGGTGGTGGCCACACTCTCAGGCTCTAGGTGGCAGGGCCCTTCTTCCCAACGTTACCCCCGCCCTCTCAGGGTTACCAATCCCCCTCTGAGTCTGGCCTGCAGAGCCTCCTGGCTGAGGCATCTCCCTGTGCTGGGCCCACCCTCGCTGTCCCCAGCTGCTCACGACACCCGGCCCCAGCTCCAGCCCCACTCTGCCTCCAGCTCCCTCGGCTGCTTCAGCTCTCCTCCCAGCACAGATCTGCTCTGTGGGCTGCTTCTGTGAGTCTGGTTCCCAGCACTGACCTGCTTCCTGGGCTGTTTTTCTGGCCCCTCTGGATCTGGCACAGCTCTACTCCCCAGCTCAGCTTGGGCCCCTGCTTTCACCTTAGCTCAGCCCCACTCTATCTGACCCAGGCAATTCCAGCTCACACTGAGGACAGGACCTCCCTGGCCTCCTGACTCCCTGATTAGCCTGCTCGCCCTGTCATTCAGGCTGACCTGGAGTATTGGCCTTTCTCCATTGTTCCTGGGGACGAAGTCTCAGGGTCCTGATTTCCCATCAACCCTTCCCTCTTTTAGTACTGGAAGCTAGCAACTAAAACACCCCCACTGAATGTTAGTAAGGGGGCAACAGTCCCCTTACCTTATCCATGCAAATTGCATCCAGGCACCTATATCCAAAATGCAGATGTTCAAAATACCTGCTCAGCTCCCCCCTAAACCTGTAGGTGCCTCACTTTCCACGGGTAAAGTCCCCTTAGGGCCTAAATTTCTCCCACAGGGCATGCACCCAGCTACCTGAGTCCTAGCATGACTGAGCAGCTTACTGGTTAAGGCCCCGAAGGGTTCATAAAGTAAGTATTTGGCCCATCTTGCCTGCTGGGCCCAGTCTGGTAGGCATACTCTCAGGCTAACATGTCTATTGGATTGAGTCCTGCATAAAATATCCACCACCATTTATCCCAGTGATTAGAGCAATACCTGTGTTCAAATTCCCAGTCTGCCTGTTCCTGTGTAGCAGGAACTTGGGTCTCCCATGACCCAGGAGAGAGTCCTAACCTCTCTCTGTGGCCCAATGAATATTTAATTATTGACACAGAAGTGGAAAGTCTTCAACAGGAGACACAGAGATCCAGCTCATCCAGTGCTGCCTGCTCAGTTTTTTAAAAGGACTGATCTGACTTCAGCACTGAACTCCAGGGGACGGTTCTCAGTCGTGACTCCTGAGTGGTCCAGAGGGAGGCACCTCCCTCTCAAGTTAGATGCCTAACTCCCTTTGAGGGGCAGGTCTTAGGATACGCTCCCCCCTCCCCCTGTCTGCTTTTTCCTATGAGTTAGCTTATGCAGTTCCCTGCTCAGAATCCTGCTGCTTCTTCAACCCTTAGCTGAACAGTTGGCCAGAGCGATTGTTCACCATTTGGTCTGTTCCTGTACGACCACAAGGGCTTGAAAGCCCAAGAGGTCAACTTTGGAACAGACTTGATGAATCCATGTAATAGCAGGTCTGCCTCCATCCCTCGGTTGGTGGAATTTTATCCTGGATGTTACAAGCCGTCCGGAGAACGGCATTGTCGTGATATGTCTGAAAAGTGGAATACCCTGTCTGTGGACAATGGCCCCAGTAGTCTGTAGACCAGAGCGACTGTAAAATCTGCATTACAAATTAAATAATTCCATTTGATACCCAATGTACAACGGTGGCATTTTATGTGGAAAGCCTCCAGCTTTCCCCAGTCTGAGTGGCATAGTCATCCATGTTTCACAATCGTACAACGGTACAGAGAGGACACAGCTCAAATAGATTCTGTACTTGGTTGTTGTGCTGAGATTACATTGCTTCCATATTCATGGTAAACGACCCATGGCAGACACTGCAATGCGAATCCGATGAAGAACCTCCATGTGCAAGTTGGAGCATGCTGGCTTTTATAAAACCCATTCTTAGGCACCTAACTTTCCCCTTCCATTGTAGAGGGCACCTGAATGCCTAACTTGGGGATGTTAATTTGACTTGATGCCTAAGTCCCCCTGATGAATCCCACCCTCTGAATACCTATGAGCAACAGAAATGCATTACTGTGGTAACTGAAAAGGAAAGGGATTTTTCAAAGGAGCCTAATTCCCTTACATGCCAACAAAATCTCCACCATGCTAGCTATTTAAACCCAGTGCATTGTTATCAGTTTCTTGAATTCAGGGTAGTTCTAAGGTTTATTTGGGGGTTATACAAGCAGTGAGGGAAAGTAAATCCCTTGTTAAGCTGCAGGCATGGAGTACTTTCCACATACAAAATGTCATACTGGATAAAACAGAGGCCTCTTTAGTTAATTGTCTTGTCTGATAGTGGCCAATACTAGATACTTTAGAGGAAGGTATAAAGAAACATTAGTATATAATTATGGAACAACTTCTACAAGAAGACGGTAAGTTTCTTCCTATCCCATTAGTAATTGCTGGCTCATGCTCTGAAGCATATGAGCCCTTTTTTATTGTAATGCATTCTAGAGTGCCATTTCTACATAAAAATACAATTAGTTCAGAGGAAACTGGTGCTATTACCTATAAAGTTTCCAAATACTTTAAACTACATTTTATTGCTTAGTGGAGTACAATCCTTTTGTTAGGAGGGATATGATGACATGTTAAAATAGTTTCTATTTCATGGCATATAATGACTTCAGGTTGGAAAGAAGTCCATGCTTAACCGGTGTTGTTCACATTTACCGTTTCTAGCACTGCATTTTATAGTCTCTCATACGTATATTTAAAATGTCAAAAAGCCTGTGTCTGTTTATCAGCCTGTTGCAGAGGTTGCTGTAGTGTTGAAAGGATTAGAAACAAAACCTTAGAGTAAGCAGGGAGTGATGTTTTCTTATTTATTTTTGTAATCAGCTATAGAACATCCCTAGGAACAGACTAGTGGAAATATTGGAAGTATGTGTGTGTGTAAAGCAACTCCAGCAAAAATATCAGAGTGCACTCTACTGCTAAACAAATAAGATTTTCTGAAATTTCAAAATTAGAAGCCTTATTCTGATCTCATATTGTTGTAAATCAAAAGTAAATGGCGTAACCACAAAGGAACCAGGCCCTGTACATTAAGGCAAATTCTACCCTAACTTATATTTTATATCCTTTGCTGCTCCAGTACATGCAGTGGAGCTAAACTGATTATGAATCAGGACCTTCTCCCAGTCCTTTACTTAAATTTGGTACTTTGTAAAGTTTTACCAGTATGGATGATTCTGAAGAGAAGTTGAAAATGGTTTTCTTTCACTAAAAAGAAAGTTACTGGTCAGTCCCTTTACCCATACTGTAGCTTGTAGCTTTTATTTTGAAACTTCACAAAATGTTCAAAAGGAATTGATCTAATACTGCTTTTTAGTGACAAATAATTCTGACTATTTTATGTGTACACTCAAGTATGGCTTTTTTTACACTACTACAATTTATGAAATATTTTGCTTATAGAACCTTGTGCAACTCTGAAGGACATAAACAAACCACTGACCCCAAAATCTTGTAAGCAAAATATTTCATAAATTGATTACAGGCAAGGAGTTTAAACTATCAAACAGAGAAAAAAATCAAAATGAAAGGTTTCACTGTATCCCATCTCAATGGGAATACTTTGTCTTGAACTGAGATTTCTAAAAGTAATGCTTAATATTAATATGAACAGCCACGCTACTGTTAACCCAAAGGGTTTTTCTGTTGTTTTTAAAGGTGCAGAACGTGTCATTACATTGAAAATGGAAATCCCTGGATCAATGCCACCTCTTATTCAGGAAATGTTGGAGAACTCGGAGGGACATGAACCACTGACACCAAGCTCCAGTGGAAATACAGCAGAGCACAGTCCTAGCATCTCACCCAGCTCAGTGGATAATAGCAGTGTCAGTCAATCTCCACTTTTGCAATAAGACATTTTACAGCTACTTTAGACATTCCTAATACCTTATGTACAGGGATGAAAAAAGCAAGAAAAACATTTTTACTTCTGCTTAGTTTCTGGACTTAATATATATATTATATTAAAACTCAACAAGGACCAAGAAGTTTTCATATGTATCCGTATATTACTCCTTGCTGTTTAAATTCGTAAAACTAGAAAACGTTTGAAACTCTAAATCAGCCATTTCAATCAGCAACAAGAAACTAGTTAAGCTTCTATTTTCTCTTCTGAGCAACCAAGACTGCATGGTGACAAGACCAAGCTCAAACTTTAAATTCTGGTTACATTTCTGATGACTTTGTACATACAAATGTATGGCTCTACTGGCTGTTTGGTGCTTTCCTTTTTTGTCTTGCATATCTAAAAGGATCAGGACATCAAGTTTATAAAAAATGGACTACTTGTACATGTCCAGCTAAGAACATTTAAAAAGACATTCTGATTTAGTTAGTATGAAAACGTGTCATTGCTCTTTTTGATGCCCTCAGTTTCTATCTCCTTCCCCAAAAAAGTATTCAAAAAATCTGCATCAGTGTAACTACCAGATCAGTTATTCAGATGTCAATTGTTCCACTGTTAATGTCACTTTAAAAGGTGGTTTATTACTTGGCTGATGACATATCTACACATTTTTTTCAGTGCTAGCCTCCAAGGCAGAAACACTTTTTAGTGTTACCATGTTTTTGTTTACAAGCCATTAGGGAAACTTCATGGGATAACCAACAGGCTTATTCACTACTTTTGAACTGGTGAGTCTAGTTTATTTCCTTAAGAAACTGGGGCCAGGAGTTGGGCTTTCCCAACATGCCTGATGCCAACGGGCTACCACAAGGACTTCCAAAATACATGGGGGAGAGAATCTGGCTTCTTGACCTTGTTAAATCACTATGAATCAGAGTGAAAACAGTGGTAGAAGGGTTAACTGATTTAAAAAATGTCAGTTTCTTACGTTTCATTTAAAGCACTAGTGGATTTTTTTGATAGATATATATATATATATATATATATTCTAGCAAGTCTGTGATGTACTTTCACTGGCTCTGTTTGTACATTGAGATTGTTTAACAATGCTTTCTATGTTCATATACTGTTTACCTTTTTCCATGGAGTCTCCTGGCAAAGAATAAAATATATTTATTTTAAAACTGTGTAGAAGCAGTACCTGTAGTCCAAATCTTCACACAAGAGTGACAGTTTTCCATTTTTAATGTTTAAACTTCATTTCAAAAAGCAGGTCTGCAGTTTGCAACCATGACAATTAAAATATGTGCTTTAGCACAGCTGACTAAAACATTTCTACGAGCCAGTCAGACAAATACATGACATTTCAATGAGTAAAAAAGATCATAAAACTGTAGGTGTAAGAACAAAATGTTAAAATGCCTACACACAATAAAAACCATCAATTACATCATCACATAAAATAAGTCAAATGTACAAAAGTCTGCGACAGAAGGGACAAAAGGACAACACAAGATATTTGTTGGAAAATGTTTGTGTGCTCTTTGGGCACTTAATTAAACATAGTAAAATCATCATCTTCATCAGACTCTGCAAAATATTTCACTTCTTTTCTAGCCCGACCCATCCGTGGCTTAGATGCTGGTTCAGAAGCAAAGTCTGACTGAAAGATGTCTACATCAGAATCCTGGTCAAAGGAGGCTTTCTTGGATTTCTTAAAAAGAAAAAGAAAAAACCCATGATGCGATAAAAATACAGAATTCTGACATTCACACTGGAAACAAACATTTCTATAACATCTAGATTCTAGACGTATCTAAAATCCCAGTTCAGAATAATGATCAGATTTAGACATTTTAAAATATTGTAAAAATGCTTCATTTGATACAGAAAATAGCAGCCGGATATCAAGAAGCCAAACCTTGTCCTTTTCATGCAACAACAGACCCTGAACTGACCTTGCTTGGGGCTGACTTGGGTGTTTTCTTCCCAGGGTTGTATTCACCTTCATTTTCAGAACCAGATGCTTTCCTTTTCTTTGATCCTCTACCCTTTCCTGGTTGAGAAAAAATAAAATAATTTTACTGATATTAAAAAAGTGAAATTTCTTGGTGTTCAGAATGTTAGCAGATAGATTTCTAAAACAGTTTAATTTCATCCAAAGGCTAAAACATTCTACAGTTTCACTTCTATCTATGCAAAATGTAAGTAAAATGCTACCATTCTGCCACTCCAGTGTGTCTCACTTTCTGTATCATACCTTTATTTTGCTTCTTTGAAACTATCATCTTGTCATAGGAATCTCACTCTTGCATTTCATGCACTCAGTTCAGGACAGGGCAGTGCTCTACTAGATCTACAGCTGTTGGATCTCTGAGGCGGTGGTAGTTAAATGAGATCTCCACTCTCCTTACAGGCTATCCATGACCAACTGTCATCATCATCTATTCAGAGGAATTAGCCTGATGTCTCATCACTGAGGCATTCTTTCCATGTAGTCTCTGGCTATTCTGTTCAGTCTGCTGTGTTGTATCTACTTAGGAGCTCTCAACTGTGAGGGAGTGGACCTACTATAAAATTCAGCTGTGGCCATAGTGTGAGGGATGAAAGCTGGTTTCCCACTGAACTGATTCAAAGGGCCAAAACCTCCTACACTAGGATATCTTTGCTCTTTTACTGGGAACATGAGACCCAAGAGTGAAAATGGTATCTGAAGAATAAAGGTTCCTGTAAGAAACATGAGTAATAATGAAGAAAGAGGTTTTGTACCATTAAATGAATTTCCATAAAGTACAGTTCACTTAGCAGTTTTACAACATTGTCTATTGTGGGAGATACCAAGTCAATGTGTAATGCTGTACCAATGAGAAACATCTCCTGGTGCAAGTGCTGGAGGAACCAACTAGGGGCAGAGCTCTTCTTGACCTGCTGCTCACAAACCGGGAAGAATTAGTAGGGGAAGCAAAAGTGGATGGGAACCTGGGAGGCAGTGACCATGAGATGGTCGAGTTCAGGATCCTGACACAAGGAAGAAAGGAGAGCAGCAGAATACGGACTCTGGACTTCAGAAAAGCAGACTTTGACTCCCTCAGGGAACTGATGGGCAGGATCCCCTGGGAGAATAACATGAGGGGGAAAGGAGTCCAGGAGAGCTGGCTGTATTTTAAAGAATCATTATTGAGGTTACAAGGACAAACCATCCCGATGTGTAGAAAGAATAGTAAATATGGCAGGCGACCAGCTTGGCTTAACAGTGAAATCCTTGCTGATCTTAAACACAAAAAAGAAGCTTACAAGAAGTGGAAGATTGGACAAATGACCAGGGAAGAGTATAAAAATATTGCTTGGGCATGCAGGAGTGAAATCAGGAAGGCCAAATCACACTTGGAGTTGCAGCTAGCAAGAGATCTTAAGAGTAATAAGAAGGGTTTCTTTAGGTATGTTAGCAACAAGAAAAAAGTCAAGGAAAGTGTGGGCCCCTTACTGAATTAGGGAGGCAACCTAGTGACAGAAGATGTGGAAAAAGCTAATGTACTCAATGCTTTTTTTGCCTCTGTCTTCACGAACAAGGTCAGCTCCCAGACTACTGCACTGGGCAACACAGCATGGGGAGAAGGTGACCAGCCCTTTGTGGAGAAAGAAGTGGTTCGGGACTATTTAGAAAAGCTGGACGAGCACAAGTCCATGGGGCCGGATGCGCTGCATCCGAGAGTGCTAAAGGAGCTGGCGGATGTGATTGCAGAGCCATTGGCCATTATCTTTGAAAACTCATGGTGATCAGGGGAGGTCCTGGACGACTGGAAAAAGACTAATATAGTGCCCATCTTTAAAAAAGGGAAGGAGGAGGATCCGGGGGAACTACAGGCCAGTCAGCCTCACCTCAGTCCCTGGAAAAATCACAGAGCAGGTCTTCAAGGAATCAATTCTGAGGCACTTAGAGGAAAGGAAAGTGATCAGGAACAGTCAGCATGGATTCACCAAGGGCAAGTCATGCTTGACTAATCTAATTGCCTTCTATGACGAGATAACTGGCTCTGTGGATGAGGGGAAAGCGGTGGACATGTTATTCCTTGATTTTAGCAAGGCTTTGGATATGGTCTCCCATGGTATTCTTGCCAGCAAGTTAAAGTATGGGCTGGATGAATGGAAGATAAGGTCGATAGAAAACTGGCTAGATTGTCGGGCTCAACGGGTAGTGATCAATGGCTCCATGTCTAGTTGGCAGCCGGTATCAAGTGGAATGCCCCAAGGGTCGGTCCTAGGGCCGGTTTTGTTCAATATCTTCATTAATGATCTAGAGGATGGCGTGGATTGCACCTTCAGCAAGTTTGCAGATGACACTAAACTGGGAGGAGTGTAGATATGCTGGAGGGTAGGAATAGGATACAAAGGGACCTAGACAAATTAGAGGATTGGGCCAAAAGAAATCTGATGAGGTTCAATAAGGACAAGTGCAGAGTCCTGCACTTAGGCCAGAAGAATCCCATGCACCGCTACAGACTAGGGATCGAATGGCTAGGCAGCAGTTCTGCAGAAAAGGACCTAGGGGTTACAGTGGATGAGAAGCTGGATATGAGTCAACAGTGTGCCCTTGTTGCCAAGAAGGCCAATGGCATTTTGGGATGTATAAGTAGGGGCACTGCCAGCAGATCGAGGGACGTGATCGTTCCCCTCTATTCGACATTGGTGAGGCCTCACCTGGAATACTGTGTCCAGTTTTGGGCCCCACACTACATGAAGAATGTGGAAAAATTGGAAAACGTCCAGCGGAGGGCAACAAAAATGATTAGGGGACTGGAACACATGACTTATGAGGAGAGGCTGAGGGAACTGGAATTGTTTAGTCTGCGGAAGAGAAGAATGAGGAGGGATTTGATGCTGCTTTCAACTACCTGAAAGGGGGTTCCAAAGAGGATGGATCTAGACAGTTCTCAGTGGTAGCAGTTGACGGAACGAGGAGCAATGGTCTCAAGTTGCAGTGGGGGAGGTTTAGGTTGGATATTAGGAAAAACTTTCTCACTAGGAGGGTGGTGAAACACTGGAATGCGTTACCTAGGGAGGTGGTGGAATCTCCTTCCTCAGAAGTTTTTAAGGTCAGGCTTGACAAAGCCCTGGCTGGGATGATTTAGTTGGGGATTGGTCCTGCTTTGAGCAGGGGGTTGGACAAGATGATCTCCTGAGGTCCCTTCCAACCCTGATATTCTATGATCTCATGGCTGACTAGTTCATATTAGGAAATGAACAGTTTTCATGACATTCAGTTCTAGTTTTAGGAACAATGCTGTTTTTTCATTCACAAAACTCAATTTGACCCTGTGTTATACAGAGAAGCTGAGAAAATCAGACAATTCACTTAATACAACATGCTTGGAAGTGTAAGCTTTAGTGGTGATGGGGTAACATTAGTAAGATATAATGTAGTAAAATTCTACAGATATGTATCTATAGTAAAATAATACACTAATCGTAACAATGCAGTGCACCAAAATCCTTACCTTTGGGTGGTGCAGTCTTCTTTGGAATGCCAAATTCTGAATCTGAATCAGAGTTTATAATTTCCATCTTCTTCCGCTTGGGAGATCTTTTAGGTTTCGACGGTATGTCTGAAGCTGGTTTTGCTGTTCACAAAATCAGAGATACTAAAGGTGCTGAATTCACATATTAGATTAATAAATCTTATAGTTAAATAAGAAGATACTAGGCACTCTGATTATAGTATAATTATCATGTAGCATGGGGTAATTAATTATTTTTTGTCAAGGTCCAGATTTCTTGGTCAAGGTATTGTCAAGGTCCAGACTCCAGAGAAAATAATACAAAAACAATAACAATAGTGATGATAAGTAAATAAAAAGAATAAAACAGTCCATTCAAAAGCATCTGGCGGTCCCGATTTGGCCCATGGTTTGCCTATTAACTACCTCTGATGTAGCAAATGAGTAGGCGAGAAGAGTTTTCTGTACTTGGGAAAATTATGCCCCTTATACTCAGGCTGAAGCTTTCTCTCTGTTGCATTAGCTGGAGGTCAATATTTGTCGTTTACGGAATTAACTGCATCAATGAGGTTGGAGCGCAAAAACTGAAATGTTTTATTTAAGACTCTTGTGTTTTGTGCGCAAATAACTCAAACACAGCTTTGTTTTAAAGTCTAAAAATGGGTATTTGTTTTTAAAAACAATGCATCACTTCAGTTTTGAAAAAAGTTAAATTGTCTGCATCCACATACAGAGACTTCAAGTGTGCATATTTCTTTTTCACATTTATGACAGCTGAGAATGTTAACCTCAAAATGGAAAAATGTTCTATTCGAGTAAACATTTTTCTTTCAATGTTCAGTTTTATGGTTTTAGACTTACATAATAAATTAATAATAGTTACTATATTGCACAAAGCCCAACTGTTTGTGAAGTGTGTCCCAAAAAAACAACATTCACTGCCCTGAAAAGTTTATAGCTGCTATCAGACATGACAGTTACTTGGGGGGGGGGGGGTGAGAAGGAGAAGGATGGGATAAGAGCAGTAAGATATAGTGAGGCTAGTGAACAGCACAGGCAGAGAAAACGTTTTTTCTGTTTGAAGAAGGATATGAAAAAGAAGAGGTAGCAGGAAAGAAAGCCTACGAAACTACTGGGGGGAAACAGAGGAGGCAGGATACAGAGGCCGGTGTCATGAAGGAGTAGATGAGCTGGGTGCAGGAGAGGGGAACGGAAACAAGAAAGAGACAAGGGCAGAAAGGTATGGAGGGGCAGAGTTGTGCAGTGACTTAGGGCCAACTAGTTTGAACACCATGTGGAGGAGAACCATATTTTTCACCATTTTAAGTTAAGGTGTGTGGTAAGAAAAACAAGTATCTCATCGTTCACTAACAGCTAGCAAAGCACTTAAGTATGCATTTATAATTGCTTTGTTAGAGTGGGACCTAAGTCTCTTATCCTTAAAAGACAGATCCTCTCTCACTGCGTTAGCAGTCCACAGGCCAGTACGCCACGAGATGGAACCCATAAGGAAGGATTTGCTCACGAGAAGAAATAGCCCGTGGAAAGACAAATCAAAATGAAAATGGGAAGCATTTACACAAGCACCACGACCAGAGGGTTGCCCAGAAAGATCAGTAGCTTTGTGCCTCACTTTCCCTTCAGAACCATGACTGACAGAGTTGAACCTCCTGATGAGTCTTGACGCTGGCTAACAGGTCTAAAAAAAATCCGAACATCACTGCGGGACCAGATTCAGCCAATGAACAATACACTTACATGGGGACAATTCACCCATTCTAATTCTCTCTGCAGCACATGCAAAGGCCTTCCTTGTGAGAGAGACCAATTCTGTCATCCCCACTGAAACAAACAGGGGACCCCCAAAGCTTCAAGGAGGGCCTCTTATCCTCAGGATTCCTAGTATCCAAGAAAGACAACTACGCTAAGTGAAATTGACCTTAATCTCCAATTCCCTACCAGATTCAGAGAATCCTGGTGATTTCTCCTCAGTGCTCATGTTATCTTTTATTTCTCTTAAGAACAGCCGTAAGAGATCCAAGAAGTGCTCTGAGCCTTTAGATTAGTTGTTTGCTCAACCCACTGGAGAAAACTTCAAAGCATGAGCACCTTGGAGTGACTACTTCAGTTTAAAAGTGCCTCCTGGAGCTGTCCGATATGGACCTAGAGTTTCACTCAGGTCATGGAGCCTCTAATGGCCAAAAAAAAAAAAGTTCATGAACAGCAATCTAAATTTTAACACTAATCTCAGATATGGAAAGAATTAGGATCTGTGATCACAGTGGCCAGTGAAGAGAGACAGACTAATATAATTAAGAAGCTGGAAGGGGTTTGTACCCTTTGTTCCACACTACTGGGTCCCAAGGAAAGGAACTCCCACTATGGGGATCTGTAGAAGTAATGTTATTTAGGAGAACTACTCTTCAGTAAATAGGTTGATTTACTACAAATCAGCTAATTACCTTTTTTTAGGCAGCTACTGTTTTACCTTTGAGTTTTTTCTGTTTGTTTCAGGGTAAATGAAGATGAGAAAACTGGAGCAGAATCCTCTTCATTCACTGTCTAATTTTGTTGCATCTAAAAGCAAAAAAGAAACGAAAAAAAGAGTTCAGGACATGATGGTAAGCATATACATTGACTGCATGATTTAATTCTACTAGATATAAAATGTATGTGATTCCAGTTAAAATTAAGGCTATGAAGAAAGTACAACCTGACTTCTAGGGAGTCAATAAGGACATTGCAAATTCTTCTTATCTGTGATAATCTGACAACTACAAAACTTTTGGCATATGCTTGTTTTTCTAGCATTATTCTTTCCAGATTTACAGAGATTTTTCTGATTTGACCAAATAACCTACAAAGTCTGTATTGAGTGAGTGAATGAGTGTGTGTGTGTGTTTGTGTGTGTGTGTGTGTGTGTGTGTGTCTATAGTGTTAACTGAGTAAACATACCATCATCTGTCTTCTGAGAATAAGATGGAAATGAGAACAGGTTTCCAAAATCTTGATTCTTCTTGTCGTGAGATGTTTTTCTACTTTAAAAAAAATGAAAAAAAGAAACTGTATATGCATTGTGCTATACACATTGTACTGTACAGGCACTTTACTAAACACTTCAGAGATTAAACTAGTATTGTAAAATATATAGCACTTTTGCCACCTCTTTGCAAAAATTTACCACTATATAACTATTTCTCAGCCAAATTCTTTGACCATTTGACATTATTGGAAATTTTCAGTTTTGCTATTTTTGTCAACCTATTTTGTATACTAAAACTGAGGCAGGGGGCATGGTGAGAAGCAGAAAAACTTAGCAATGCCATTTGGCAAGCAGCACCTTCAAAACTATAGTACTACTTGGGCCACACTATGCTTGCTTCCACATAGGTGCATTGGAAAGGTGAGAATATGCTGAGAGTCCCTTCCCTCCAATCTACTCGTACAGGAGGCACTCATAAGGAGGTTGCAGATGCTGTTTAGGAAATATGGGGGAGGATAAGGTTAAGCTAAATCTAGGTTCCAAAGCTGGCATGTCTGTATGAGGCTATCCCTCCCCAGTCTCCAAACTCCGGGAAGGAGGGGGTCAGGAAGTATTCCTAGAACACATTATGCTTCATTGACACACACAAGTGAAATGCACCTCCACCCCTCCCCAGCAGGTATAATTTGGCCTTTAATACCATCATTTTGTGTATGCATATTATTAACTTGTTAATCCATTGCCCAACTGTCCCCAAAATGATCTCCATGTTTCTGATTCGAGATGGACCAAAATCACTAAAGAGTTATCTTAAATTAAAAAATAATATTAAAGAAACTATTTGGTTACTGTACTTACTCTGGTGAAGGTTTTGATTTGACTGGAGAGAAGTCATATTCATCTTTATCTAAACTGTCTGATGGAACAAACTCATCCTCTCGGTCATTTATGACCGGAGATGCTTTTACTTTCAGTTCATCTAAATCATTATTATTGTTGGCATCATCGTCATCAGCATCATCTTCCTCTTCTGAGAAATCAAAAGTATACTTGGGTCTTTCAGCTAAGAAAAATGGAAAGCATTTCAATGTAGTTATTATTTTTATTATTGTAGCATATAGAATCATAGAAGATTAGGGTTGGAAGAGACCTCAGGAGGTCATACAGTGCAACCCCCTGCTCAAAGCAGGACCAACCCCAACTAAATCATCCCAGCCAGGGCTTTGTCAAGCAAGGCCTTAAAAACCTCTAAGGCTAGAGATTCCACCACCTCCCTAAGTAACCCATTCCAGTGTTTCACCAGCTTCCTAGTGAAATAGTTTTTCCTAATATCCAGCCTAGACCGCCCCCACTGCAAATTGAGACCATTGCTCCTTGTTCTGTCATCTGTCACCACTGAGAACAGCCTAGCTCCATCCTCTTTGGAACCCCCCTTCAGGTAGTTGAAGGCTGCTACCAAATCCCCCCTCACTCTTGTCTTCTGCAAACTAAATAAGCCCAGTTCCTCAGTCTCTCCTCGTAAGTCATGTGCCCCAGCCTCCTAATAATTTTTGCCCTCCACTGGACTCTCTCCAGTTTGTCCACATCCTTTCCGTAGTGGTGGCCCCAAAACTGGCCTCACCGGTGCCGAATAGAGGGGAATAATCATTTCCCTTGATCTGCTGGCAGTGCTCCTACTAATGCGGCCCAATATGCTCTTAGCCTTCTTGGCAACAAGGGCACACTGTTGACTCATATCCAGCTTCTCATCCACTGTAATCCCCAGATCCTTTTCTGCAGAATTTTGGATTTTGTTATATCTTTGCTTGCTAGATTGAAGAGCCTTCTATCAGTGTCCCAATGTGCTAGCCACTTCACAAATGAATAATAAAATGCAATCTATGTTTATGACAAGATGCAACAGGTAGAAAAAGCAAACAAATGGTGATCTGGGGGCTGAAAGGACAAGGTAATAAAATTAACAAATTTTGCATAAAAAGCAGAAATCACAGATTGCCAATGCCTAGCCATTGTCAGATGGCAGTGTTCTGTAGACACTAATCAATGCCATCTACATTCATCTCTTAAGGAAGGATGTGAAATCCACCTCTTAAAAGGGAACATAAATGACTGAACCCATCTCCATTCTTTATTATTATAAAGCTTGAGCAAACTGTTCCTAAATCCCTAAATTTATGAACAATTTTCAGGATACATTTCTCAGATGCTGTCTACCTCAGACTGCAGTATGTTCATATAGCAGGAGCTAAATATTTTAGAACAGATTGTGGTTTTTCTTTTGGTAGTTTTATAGTAGTCTGCCTCTGTTACCTAGTTAAAAATATATAATGTAGCTGCTTTGTAATAGCTGAATCTTGTTTCCATTTACCTGTTTCATGAGTCTTTTTTTTTCCTGTTAACTAGGAAGTATGGAGTTCTAGCAGCTGCCAGTCCACACTGCAAAACCTACTATTATAAAGAGTTAATTCCAAGAAACATTCATCTCTTAAGGAAGGATGTGAAACCTACTTCTTACGAGGGAACATAAATAACTGAATGTATCTACTTCTTTAATATAAAGCTTAGTGTTTTAAGCAGAATTTTAGCAGTATTTTAGAGCAGAATTGACAACACAAGCTATTTGCAGGTTATCAAGTCCCCTATTCAAAGTAAGGAAAGATCAGGATTAAAGATATTCTGAGAGGCATATTTAAGATTAAGTTTGCATATTCTATAATACACAGTGCTTCTTTTACAAAAAAAACTGGGAGTACCTGCAGCTCTTCTAAGCAAAGAGTCCCTTGGAATAATCACAGGTTCATTTTCTTCTAAATCACTTTCAGACTTGGATTCATCATCTGACCAAGGGTTTCGTTTCTTCACTTTTTTTGCAGTGGATTTTGTGGAAGATGGTGTTCTTCTCACCCTGGTACCTACAATAAAATGAAATACTTAGAACGGGGTAGGGGAGGGAGGGTGTTAAGGGGGCCGGGGGGAGGGGGAGCGGGGAAGGGGCACAGTGTTTTTTTCTTATTCTTTATAATGCCTAAAATTGGCTTCCTACATTTCTGTAAAAGCTTTTCTGAAAGGAGTATCAAGTTCTCATTTCCCTTTTCTTCCTGAAGGACATTTACCAATCTTTGAACGTCCCGGTAATACAACTTTACAGAAGAATGAAGCCCCTTCTCTTATACACACGCCTCTCCCTCTTTGTCTTTTACTTTCTCATTTTGCATCCTCTTTTTTGTTTGTTTGTTTAGTTTTTTGCAATCTATTTTTATTTTCTCTTTTTTGCTTTCCTCACCTATTTCTTGTATCACTAGAAGGTTACATGCTGCTTAGGACACAGACATCCATTGGTTATTCTGTGGTGCCAGGATACAAGTTCTGGCAACTGAGTTATTTGTTCTGAGAACAGACATGCATAGCCTGGACACTGAGCTGCTTCATGATGCTGTAGCTCTGTATGCATGAGCTATGGCCAGTGGTACTGGGGACCACTTCAAGAATATGACAGATATCCAAAAGCTGCCTTTTACTACTCACAGCAGCACATTTGTTCTTGCGAGTCAGGGGGCTTGTCTAGACTCTGGAAACCCACAGCTGTTCTAAGTGCAGCCTTGCCTCCCTGCTTTCACCTCTACCTCTGCAGTAATCTAACAACCCCAAAGACCATTAAAAAGAAGTTCTTTTTTTATAATTAAATAAATGTATTTTTCCACTCTATTTATACTCCCAAAACTTAAGCATTCTGGCACAATTTTTTTTAAATCGTCTTTGGAAAGAGACAAAATCTGGAAAAACTCAGCACAATAGTGGTATTTTTAGTCAATTACTAGTTACTAAAACCAGGAGGTTAGAATGGATATGATTATGCAACTAACTACAGCATTTATTACCTCGCCTACTGTCATTGCTACTTTGCTATTAAACTATGGTATAGCTTTTCTAAAGCACTTGGACATAACCTTAGCATGAGAAGGATTATATAAAGCTACACAGTGGTAATTATTATGGTACGTTTCTCCTGTGGCAATGCTTTTAAAAAAGCATATGGTCCCTTCTGGTACACTAATATAGGATAAAGCAAAAACGGTATGTTTAAGATTCCTACAGCCTCTAACAAACTAAAGGTACAAAAAAAAGTTGATAATATAATGAACATAAATATAGTACAAAGAAAAGGAGGACTTGTGGCACCTTAGAGACTAACAAATTTATTTGAGCATAAACTTTCGTGAGCTAGAGCTCACTTCATCGGATGAATATATATAAAAATATAAAAATTATAATATAAAAAAATATATATAGTACGTAGCTTTGGCCAGCCGTGTATCTTAATCTTATACAATATGTAATGAGTTTAATTACCAGTGTGCAAGTAACTTACCAGGCTCCTTTTTCTCCCTCTTGGTTTTAGGAGTTTTAGACACTGAGACAGATGTATTCAGTGAGTCCTCGCCGCCACCACCCTCTGCCGGGGTTACGCCAAATTCCTCATCAAATTCCATTTTTATTGCTAGAGAATCAAGATCACCCTAAAAATTAAAAAGGAGGTGGATAAATCTGTCGTGAAAAGAAATAGCAATACTGTGTGCTTCAGGACCAAACTGTAATATATTTATTAGTCTTTGCCAAAGAATAAACAGGCCAATACTGAGACTTGGTGGTGAAAAAAACAGCAGTAAGTAATTACAGTAAGCCTGCCAATATAAAGCAACCAGAAATTTAGTGCTGTCCTTTTTGTAGACTGTGGGCAATAAAAAGCAAAAGTGTCTTTATAGTTCCACTGGTCTAGTGGCTTGGATTCTTCAAACTTCTTCTGCAAACTGCTAACGTAAAAAGCAGTAGCACTTCCTACAGAACTAGCATGAAAATGATAAATTAAATATTTTGACTTGCCTTCTTCTTCTTTAGCAATTTCTTACTAGCATCAGCTTTCATGGCAGATGTAACCTGTGGAACTATTCTTCTACCAAATGGGGATGGCATGGTCTCTTCTAACTGAAGTTTCTTCATCTTGGGTTTACCAACTTTACCCTTTATTGGTTTGCCAGCCATGCCAGCCAAAATATCTTCTCTTTCTTGAGCTTCTACTTTCTAATGAGCAATAAAGGGAAAAACAGATATAAGTAACTTGTTAAACACAATTCATAGACTATAAAGGACAGCAGGGACCATTGGGACCACCTAGTTTAGATGTTCTCAATGGACTTCTCTGAATTAATTTCTGCTTGAACTAAAGCATCTCTTTTAGAAAAACATCCAATCTTGATTTTAAAACTTCCAGTGATGGAGAATCCACCATAACACTTGGCAAGTTATTCAACAGTCAGTGACCCTCACTGTTAAAAAACTGCACATTATTTCTAGTTTGAATTTGCCTAGCTTTGACTTCCAGGCACTGGATTTTGTTATATCTTTGCTTGCTAGATTGAAGAGCCTTCTATTATTTAATTTTGGTTCCCCACATAGGTACATATAGCCTGTGGTCAAGTCAACCCTTAACCTTCTCTTTGATAAGCTAAATAGATTGAGATTCTTGAGTCTTTCACTATAAAGGAATGTTTTCCAATTATTTAACCATTCTTGTGATCTTCTCTGAACCCTCTTCAATTTATCAACATCCTTCTTGAATTGTGGACACCAGAACTGGACACAGCTGTTGTACCAAATACAGATGTAATATAACGTCCCTACTTCTACTCAGTATTTCCCTTTTTATACATTGAAGGATTTCATTAGTCTTTTTGGTCACACTGGGAGCTCATGTTCAGCTGATTTTTCCACCACGATGCCCAAGTCCTTTTCAGGTTACTGTTCCCAGGACAGAGGTCCCCAACTTGTATGTATGGAATATATTCTTTGTTCCTAGTTGTATGACTACATTTGGCTGTATTAAACTGCACATTGTTTGCTTGCACCCAAAATACCAAGTGATCCAGATTGCTCTTTTTCAGTGCCATTTCTTCTTCGTTATTCACCACTCCCCCAAACTTTGTAACATCTTTATCAGTAATGTTTTTGTTTTCTTCCAGGTAATTAATAAAAATGTAAATAGTGTAGGGCCAAAAAACAATCCCTGCAGAACCCCACTAGAAACACACCCATTCAATGATGATTTCCTGTTTTCAATACGATTTGAGACCTATTGCTTAACCAGTTTTTACTCAGTTTAAGGTGTGCCATGTTAATTTTGCATCATTCTAGTTTCTTAATCAAAATGTTGTGCAGTAGCAAGTCAAATCCATGACAGAAGTCTTAAGTATATTACATCAACATGATTATCTTTATCAACCAAACTCATGATCTCATCAAAAATGATATAGTTTGACAAAATTAATTTTCCATAAACTCATGTGACTGGCATAATTATATTAGACCTATTTGGGAACTAGCTCAATTCTATAGACATTAAAATTTTGAGCATGTGAGGATTTTCTGTGCATTACAGTTAAGCTCAATTGTCTTTTTAACTTTCGGAATTACAGATTTCATCTAATTCTGGTCAGACTGATCCAAGTGTAGCCTGGAACCACTTTGGACAGACTGATCCAAGTGTAGCCTGGAACCACTTGACTTTACATTCAATATTCAAAGGTAATTATGCACAGTAATTATTCCAAAAATCACTTCTTTCAGTTTGTTCTTATTGCCACAGGTATGAGGAACAGAAGAAAGACACGCTGAGCAGACAGTATTTCGCATGAAAAAGGAAACCTGGGATAGGATCTGCAATTAACATGTAAGTAAAGAATCACAGAATCATAGACTTTAAGGTCAGAAGGGCCCATTATGATCGTCTAGTCTGACCTCCTGCACAATGTGGGCCACAGAATCTCACCTATCTACACCGGTAACAAACCCCTAACCTACGTCTGAGCTACTGAAGTTCTCAAATCGTGGTTTAAAGACTTCAAGGTGCAGAGAATCCTCCAGCAAGTGACCCGTGCCCGACGCTGCAGAAGAAGGCGAACACCCCTCAGGGACTGTACCAATCTGCCCTGGAGGAAAATTCCTTCCCGACCCCAAATATGGTGATCAGCTAAACCCTGAGCATGTGGGCAAGACTTACCAGCCAGACACCCAAGAAAGAATTCTCTGTAGTAACTCAGATCCCACCCCATCTAACATCCCATCACAGCCATTGGGCATATTCACCACTATTAGTCAAAGATCAATTAATTGCCAAAATTAGGCTATCCCATCATACCATCTCCTCCATAAACTTATCAAGCTTAGTCTCGAAGCCAGATATGTCTTTTGCCACCACTGCTCCCCTTGGAAGGCTGTTCCAGAACTTCACTCCTCTGATGGTTAGAAACCTTCGTCTAATTTCAAGTCTAAATTTCCTGATGGCCAGTTTATATCCATTTGTTCTTCTGTCCACACTGGTACTGAGCTTAAATAATTTCTCTCCCTCCCTGGTATTTATCCCTCTGATATATTTATAGAGAGCAATCATATCTCCCCTCAGCTCCTTTTGGTTAGGCTAAACAAGCCAAGAATCGTATATTGTGAATTACACCTAGCAAGGGACATCACAGGCAATAAGAAGAGCTTCTATAAATGCATTAGGAACAAGAGAAATACTAAGGAAAGTGTAGGTCCACTACTTATCAGGGAAGGGCAGCTCATAATAGACAACAGCAAGAAGGCAGAGGTGTTTAATGCCTATTTTGCTTTAGCCTTCACTAAAAAGAGTAATTGTGATTTTGTAATTGTAATATTAGTAACAGAGGACAGAACACAAGACAGAACAGGAAAAGAACAGATTAAACATTCAGATAGGTTAGATGTATTCAAGTCGGCAGGGCCTGATGAAAGTAGATCTCGCGTACTTAAGCTGAAGCAATCTTGGAATCATTAGTGATTATCATAGAGAACTCACGGAGGACAGGTTGAGGGCCCAGAGGACTGGAAAAGGCCAAATAGTATCTATCTTTAAAAAAGAGAAAAGGACCCAGAGAATCATGCACCAGTAAGCCTAACTTTGATAACTGAAAAGGTATTGGAACAAACTATTAAACAACTAATTTGTAAGCACCTAAAGGATAACAGGGTTATAAATAATAGCGAGCAAAGATCCGTCAAGAACAAATCATGCCAAACCAACCTAATCTCATTCTTTGACAGAGTTACTGGCCTACTGGATATGTGATATATCTTGATTTTTTAAAGACTTTTGTAAGACAGTCCCCCAAGACATTCTCATAAGAAAACCAGGGAAATGTGGCCTACATGAAATTACTACAAGGTGGATACACAACTGATTGAAAGACCATATTCAGAGAGAGTTATCATCAATGGCTCACTTTCAAACTCGGAGGACATAGCTAGTGGGCTCCAGTGAGGATATGTCCTGGATCAGGTACTTTGCAACATTTTCATTACTGCCTCAGATAATGGAGTGGAGAGTATGCTTATAAGATTTGCAGATAACACCAAGCTGGGAGGTGTTGCAAGCACACTGGGAAAACAGGATTAGAATTCAAAATGACCTTGACAATCTGGAGAATTGGTCTGAAATCAACAAATGAAATTCAATAAAGACAAGTGGAAAGTAGTACACTTGGGAAGGAAAAATCATATGCACAAATTCAAAATGGTTAGAACTGGCTAAGGCCAGGCAGTAGTACTACTGAAAAGGATGTGGGGATTAAAGTGGATCACAAATTGAATACGAGTCAACAATGTGAGACAGCTACAAAAAAGGCTAATATTCTGGGGTGTATTAACAGAAATATTGCATATAAGACACGGGAGGTAAATGACCCACTCTACTTGCACTAGTGAGGCCTCAGCTTAAGTATTGCATCCAGTTTTGGGCACATTTTAAAAAAAGATGTGGACAAATTGGAGACAGTCCAAAGAGCAACAAAAATGATAAAAGGTTTAGAAAACCTGACCTATGTGAAAAGGTTAAATAAATGGGAATGTCTAGTACTGAGAAAAGAAGATTGAGAGGGGGACTGGATAACAGTCTTCAAATACATTAAGAGCTGTTATAAAGAGGATGGTAATCAATTGTTCTTCATGTCCACTGAAGGTAGAAGAAGAATGGACTTAATCTGCAGCAAGGGAGATTTAGGTTAGATATTAGGAAAAATGTTTTAACTATAAGGACAGTTAAATACTGGAACAGGTTTCCAAGGGAAGTTATGAAATCCCTGTCACTGGAGGTTTTTAAGAACAGATAAGAAAAACACCTATCAGGGATGGTCTCGGTATACCTGGTCCTGCCTGAGCATGGGGGGGCGGGAATAGATGACCTGTTGAGGTCTCTTCCAGCCCTACCTTTCTATGATTATATGTAAGGCTGTCAAGCGATTAAAAAAATTAATCGCGATTAATCATGCTATTAAACAATATCAGAATACCATTTATTTAAATATTTTTGGATGTTTTCTACATTTTCAAATATAGTAATTTCAATTACAACACAGAATCCAAAGTGTACAGTGCTCACTTTATATTTATTTTTTATTACAAATATTTGCACTGTAAAAAATAAAATAAATAGTATTTACAAGTACTGTACTGCAATCTCTTTATCATGAAATTTGAACTTCAGGAGATACTGCTGTTCGCTTCTTGTTTACAATGTCACCTGAAAGTCAGACAAGGCATTCGCATGGCATTGTTGTAGCCAGTGTCGCCAGATATTTGAGACAGATGCGCTAAAGATTCATATGACCCTTCATGCTTCAACCACCATTCCAGAGGACATGCGTCCCTGCTGATGGCGGGTTCTGCTCGATAATAATCCACAGCAGTACAGACTGATGTGTGTTCATTTTCATCATCTGAGTCAGATGCCACCAGCATCCACGGTTGATTTTCTTTTTTGGTGGTTCAGGTTCTGTAGTTTTCGCATCAGAGTGTTGCTCTTTTAAGACTTCTGAAAGCATGCTCCACACCTCATCCCTCTCAGATTTTGGAAGGTACTTCAGATTCTTAAACCTTGGGCTGAGTGCTGTATCTATTTTTAGAAATTGGTACCCTCTTTGCATTTTGTCAAATCTGCAGTGAATGTTTCTTAAAACATGTGCTGGGTCATCATCTAAGACTGCTATAACATGAAATATATGACAGAATGCGGGTAAAACAGAGCAGGAGACATACAATCCCCCCCCGCCCCCCCAGGAGTTCAGTCACAAATTTAATTAATACATCATTTTTTAACGAGCGTCATCAGCATCAAAGCATATCCTCTGGAATGGTGACCAAAGCATGAAGGGGCATACAAACGTTTAGCATATCTGGCATGTAAATACCTTGCAATGCCGACTACAAAAGTGCCATGCAAACACCTCACTTTCTGATGACATTGTAAATAAGAAGCGGACAGCATAATCTCCCGTAACTGTAAACAAACTTGTTTGTCTTAGCAATTGGCTGAACAAGAAGCAGGACTGAGTGGACTTGTAGACGCTAAAGTTTTACATTGTTTTATTTTTGAGTGCAGTTATGTAATTTAAAAAAATCTACATTTGTAAGTTCATGATAAAGAGATTGCACTACAGTACTTGTATGAGGTTAACTGAAAAATACTATTTCTTTATCATTTTTACAGTGTAAACATTTGTAATAAAAATAATATAAAGTGAGCACTGTACATTTCATATTCTACGCTCTAATTGAAATCAATATATTTGAAAATGTAGAAAAACATCCAAAAATATTTAATACATTTCAAGTGGTATTCCATTATTAACAGTGTGATTAAAGCTGCGATTAATTTTTTTAATCAATCACATGAGTTAACTGCGATTAATTGACAGCCCCAATTATATGTTGATGAAAGAAAACAGCCATCCTGGCACGACATATCAAAAGATTTCCTGCTCCCAATTTATTGTACATTATTTCTATAACTGCTTTTTAAGGAAAACAATAACAATTAAAATGTTAATTCTTAATAAAAACTTATTCATAAATGTATTTAAACATACATCAAGCTCTTCAATGAAAGCTGCTAAATCTTCTTTCCAGAGATCTGAAGGAGACTTCCTCCGGAGGTCAGTGAGTTCTCTCCCCTAAAACATAAAGGTAGTATGTAGCAATTTAGGTTACTATATGAAGAATACCAAATTTGAACATTCACAATATAAATGCTTTATATTAGATCTAATGGTGCTGATGAAATGGTTTCAAAATGGTTTTTCCACAACATTCAAACCTTTGAATCTCTCTGTTTAATTAGATCTTCTACTTTCTCCTTAGTAAGACACCACAGAGACATGTTTAGGATGTAGTTAAAATCAGGGCCTGAGGTAGAGCCTGAAGAAGAGGAGGTATCATCATTCAGATTCTGTGTTTCTTCCTCTTCTGCTGCCTGCAATGAAATTGCATTCAAACTGTAATTTCAAATTATGATTTTACACATAATTTAGAACTATAAAAGAGACTGAATTAGATGGCAGTAAATTCCAATCACATTATACAACTGTCTCTTTCAGGAAAGGACACTAATATTTTAGTTGTTATCTGGAACTGCTTCCATAACCAAGGGTGTTATGAATTTTAGTTTTGGAGGGAATCAACATTTCTCCTTCTCTTACCAGAAATTCTATTATTAAATACCAAACACAAGATGTGTAATGGTAACATGATGATACATTATATATAATTAAAATATGGTAGCAATAAGAAAATAATTAAAACACACACACACACACAATATAAAACAAATAAAATTAAATAAATTAAATTAAAAATATTTAGATAAGTAAATAATTAAACAGCCAAATTCAATAGCAGCATTAAAAAAATAACTGATTAAAATTAAAAATCTTTTTCATAAGTATTTCTAACATTTAAAAGTTGGAAGATAAAGTGAAATCGACTATGAATCAGTTTAGGTCAAAAAGAGCTCTTAATCTTCTTACTCAAAGAAGTTACTTCAAATAAAACACTTCTAAAAATGAAATATTCTAGTAAATCTGACTCTGTCTTATACATAACTAAAAAGAACAAAGGTAATATTTATTTTGTATTCCAAAGGTCACTCTCTCATATGCAAATAAATATCATACTGTATGCTCAAAAGAACATAATGTCAGAGAATGATCAGTCATGCACGTATGGGTTGCATCAGTAAATTGAAGTGTAATACTCTGTAAACAATGTCTGAGGAGGCCAAATTATTGTTCCTCTGAACATGATTATTTTCACACAGGATTGGAAGGGGTTAAGATGGCCAGGCAGGCCAATTAATTCCACAGGCTGCACCAGGAGGACTCAGGAACCAGGGAACTAATTAGAAACTGGTTCAGCTGTGCAGAAATAGGCAGGTTGCTGGCAAGAGAAGGGGGCTGCTGGGAAAGGCTGCAAGAAGGCAGGTAGCAAGAGGGATGAGGGTTTGGAGCTAGAATACCCAGAGTAAGAAGATGAACCAGGTGTGGGTAGGAAGCCATCCAGGGAAGGAGCAGTGAGGGCTGAAAGAGGAAAGCCCAGTACTCCTGAGCTGAAGGCCCTTGGCCTGGAATATGGAGCAGAGGGCAGGCCCAAGTTCCCCTTCCAGCCACTGAGAGTGGCATCATGGGGCAGTGAGAGGGAAGACTGCCTAGGACTACTAGAGAAAAGGGACTGCACCCTGGAAGGGGGGAACATTGGGTGACCTGGCCAGAAGGCTGAGTCACAAAGAGGACACTGTGGGACAAATGAGGATGAAAGAGCTGCAGACCTGTGTGAGAGAGAATATGACAGCATGCAAGCTGCGGAAGGGGGCGTTGACCTCAAGAGCTAATCCCTAGAGTGACCAGGAGGCAGCGCCAGAACAGCAGTGAGCGGTGTGCCCTATGACAGATAACTGTTTACATTTCAACCTTGAATTAGCCCAGTTTGGGGTTTTTAAATGTACCTATATGCAGGAGACTGATATGTGGCAATGTTCTTACTTAGTTAATTTCTCTTCAAGATATTAATTTAAATGGTAAACTGGCAAAGGGAAGGAGAGAGAGAGAGACTATTTTTTTTATTGTCATTAACATACATGGACAAAAAAATATAACCATTTAAATTATACAGATGTTTATAGTTCTTAACACTAACCTAATAAATATTCATAATTCCACACAAGAATAATAAATCTTATCCATAACTATAAAACAATTTCCACATCTCTCCCCTACAAATACCACAATATTTAATCTGCAAAGAATCAAGAGGGACTCAGATCATTACCTTTTCTTGCGCTTCCTTCCAGGCTTTCACTGGGTCAGATTCAAAACCTCTCTGGACTAACATTTGAATCAAATCTCTCTTTGACCTATTCTCTATGTGTGAGAGACAAAATAAAAGTTTGGGTCAAGAAAACGGATGCCTTTTTGTCTATATGTTATTTTGATCTAAATTACTTCTCAAAATGTTTTTTCTACATTTATCAGTTCTAACTTGTAAGTTTAGAAATTTTTCTTCTTACCTATGGTAATTTTCCCCTGTATCTTCTCTAGAATGAAGCGAGCTTGATTGTTAAGCTTGGTAGATTCTGCCCCCAACATTCCTACAAGCCACTCTTTGCGTAAACTATAGTAATTTAATCGTAAATCAAAGAATTCTTTCAGAATATCTTGCACAGTTTCATACTTCTTCAGACATCCCATATGATCAAATAGCACCTACAGAAGATCCAAACAAAATAATATTTTTTAAGTTAAACACCACATAAGTGAGTTTATGTATATTCTAATGTTACATATACACATACAATGTATATAGAATTGGATTTTTAAAAAGTTTCTTACAGAGATGTAAATCAAGATTAACTGCATTGACATCACTGTAGTTTTACCTATGTACAACTGGTATGAGATCAAAATCAGTCCCTAACGTACAATCATACAGCACATGAACATGCACAGTGATAGAAACAAATCCCATCCAGCTAATGCACTAATGCTTTCAAACACTATTTGAAATATTTATGAACATCCCTGAATTTAGCAGAGGCATTCAGGGCCTAATATTAATATATATAAAGTAGTGCAGTCAATTAATCGCAGTTAACTCAAGGGATTAACTCAAAACAAATAAACTCAATTTAAAAAATTAATCGTGATTCATCAGTTTTAATCAAACTGTTAAACAATAATAGAATACTAATTGAAATTTATTATAAATATTTTGGATGTTTTTCTACATTTTCAAATATATTGATTTCAATTACAACACAAAATACAAAGTGTGCAGTGCTCACTTTATTATTATTTTTTATTACAAATATTTGCACTGTAAAAAAGATAGTTTTTTCAATTCACCTCATACAAGTACTGAAGTGCAATCTCTTTATCGTGAAAGTGCAACCTATAAATGCAGAATTATTTTTTTTACGTAATTTTTGCACTCAAAAATAAAACAATGTAAACTTCTGAGCCTACAAATCTACTCAGTCCAACTTCTTGTTCACCCAATCGCTAAGACAAACAAATTGGTTTACATTTATGGGCGATGCTGCTGCCCACTTCTTATTTACAATGTCACCCGAAAGTGAGAACAGGTGTTCGCATGGCACTGTTGTGGCTGGCTTTGCAAGGTATTTACGTGCCAGATATGCTAAACATTTGTATGCCCCTTCATGCTTCGACTTGTAGATTGCACTATTATATTAAACCCAGTTTCAGTTGAGTTTGTACTTGGCACAGATCAGCTGTGCCTCCACTGCCACTCCCAGTGCTACGGAGACAACACTGCTATTTATACTCATGCTAGCTCACTGAGAGCTAGTGCAAGTATATATGGACAAGCAGGGGAATCGCCCTCTCGCTCATAGTGTACAGATGTAGCGTAAGGTAAGGCGGAAAATAAGTTTTCATATGAAGAATATCTTTTATATTTAAATGTTATTGCCTAGCTGCCCAGCTTTTGGGTGAAAAGAAATTTAAATTGTCTAGCTGGCAGAAAAAAAAATGCAGTTACTTCAGGCTGAAAGATACCTGAGCCCTACAATGGATGTGCTTCTTCTGAGATCTACTGCATATTTTAAAGCCATTGAACCAAATTATTACTGTCATTCTATAATTACAATACGATATTAAATATTTTTTTAAGTATACAACATTGTCCAATGCACCAGATTTTTCTGATGAAGCTTCAAAATTTAAGTTTCACTGCCCAAAATGAATGAATAAGCCAGAGACAAATCTGTTATATCACAGAACTAACAACTTAAATGCTCAGTAATTCTTTTTGTTAGTAACAAAACATGAAAGAGATGTGCTATGTCATGTACTGGACCAATAAAGTGCCACCAGCAGGCCATCACAAAAACAGGTGAGCTCACAACAAGCTGCCGTAATGATTCTGGTAGTCAAACATAGAAAAGTTACCATAGAATTACAAGTAAGACTTGTTTGAAGTTTAAAGACTTTGTGCAATCCAGCAGCTTCTGCTTGAGCAAGTTTTTCTTCCGTCATTTTCACAACAAATTTCACAGTTGTATCAGTGTGGTACTCTTTGTAATCGGAAATTAATGCTGGTGTTTTTTCGGTCCCATTCAACATAGGTTCTAGCACTTGTTCTTTGTATACCTACAAGAAAGATAGCAAACAGTAGAAATGAACAACTTAAAGCAAAAATTGTAATTCCTCAACATGACTGAACAATGCAAATGGATATGCTCCAAAATCACACAATGTTAAGGGATTATAATGCCCGATGTCACCAAGAGTCACTCATAGAGCCACTTGGTAAAAAAAATTAGTATCTGAACCTTTTGACAAGACAATCTGCAGAATGCACACCAGAACTGGCACCAGTCGTGCAGGCATTTGACGTCCCTAAGCAAAGAATGGATGGCATGTTTAACGACATACAGAGAAGAAAAGGGATTGCAGATTAATTCAAGAATAAAAAATGGTATTCCTTACAGTAAAACACAGTAGGTAGCATGACAATAAACATACCTTCTACTCAGGCCAAGCAAAAGGAAACCCATGCTTTGTTTCCTGAAATGCATACTAACATCAGCCTAAAGAATTCATCTGAATATGTGATTAAGTAGCCTAGGAAAGTTGTTTTAAACTAAATTTATTTCATTGTAACTAACCTGGGTCCATGTTCTCACTGGAAGCTCTGTAATCTCTACTGTATTCCTGTCCACCACAAATATTTCACCACTAACTGCATACTGATTTTGACCAAGTTCCTGGATAGTTCCTTTAAAGTTTTTGTAGTTTGGAAGCTGCAAGTGCAAGTAATAATACAGATTAATAATGTTCTTCAAAACAAAAAGTTGGGAAGAATTATTTGTTTCACATAAAAGTGTAAGTTTGCAACACACTTTACAATACACTGCAGATATATTACAGTACAAACGAAAACAAACACATAAAATGGTGAGAACATATAATTAGAACCCTTTGTGAATAGGTGATACTTATTTGGAAGATGGAACTGCACCAGTGACCTTGAGTTTTTTAGAAAAATGCTAGTGTAGATGTGACATTATCTGATTAATATATGACCACAGATCATTGTTGTAATCACTGTTATAGATTTGCAGCAAATATTGTACAAAGGTTGACAAGTGAGGTGTCTATGAAAAGGTTATGTTTTGCTATCTGTATTCATGTATCATTTTTGTATGTGAAGTTTTAAGTATTGGAATATCCACCAGCTTTATGGGGATTGTCTGCCCTATTCTTTGCAGTTCACCCTAATTGAGTGACCATAGCTATCCCAACTGGGACACCGGTCACAGCCAGATATACCATGTACGATATCTGCAAAAATGTTATAATTTGCCAGATATGATAATCTTGTTTATATGTTTGTATCATCTTTGTATTATGAGTTATAGGTATGTACGTATGTCTGTATTTCAAACTTGTGCTATGCTTCTGGGTGACATTCCCAGACAGTTTGGCATCAGCACTGCCTAGCCTGCTTGATGGCCCATTAAGGACCATCAGCTATACAACTGACCCACTGAGAGAAGGCAGATACACCTTATGACTCAGCAAGGCATGTAGGGACATGCCTATGGACAGAAGTCTAAGGCTTCCAAGCCATGTGCTGGGCAGCTTGTGTTTGAAACAAAGGAAGCACAGGCTGCATGGCGAAAGACTATAAAAGGCAGCTGCATCTTCTCCATTTTGTCTTCAATCCTGCTTCTTACATCTGAAGGAACTTTGCTACAAACTGAAGCTCTGAACAATGGACTGAATAACCCATCCAACCTGTAGATGTACTCCAAAGACTTGACTTAAGCCAGCACTTGATTCCATCACTGTTACAAACCTGAACCAAAAACTTTGCCATTACTGTATATAAGTGAGTCCTTTAACCAATTTGAACGCTCACCTTTTTCTTTCTTTTTACAAATAAACCTTTAGATTTTAGATACTAAAGGATTGGCATCAGCATGATTTTCGGATCATATCAAAGTTATATATTGACCTGGATGTGTGGCTGGTCCTTTGGGATCAGGAGAACCTATTATTTGATGAGACTGGTTGTTAAGAACCACTCATCTCTGAATCCAATGGTTTTGCCGGTGATATAAGAACTGAAATGTCTGAGGAAACTGCCTTTATGTTAGCCAGTGTGGTGAAACAGGAGTTTACTTTTGTGGCTGGTTTGGTATATCTTATAAAAGAATAACCACCAGTTTTGGGTTGTGTTTGCCCTATTTCTAAGCAGTTCGTCCTGAATTCGGCATCCTCAGTTGTGACCCACTAAGGCACAGTTACAGTAGACAAGGTCCCTTTGGCCAAACAGGACAGAATGCAGGTTAAATACACTGAATTCTCAGGCTGTCCTAAAAGGAAGGCCAACAGATTCCAATTAGTGAAAATTTTCATTTATGTGGCATTCCCAGCAGTTGGTGAGAGGAAATCCTGTGTTGTAAAAGCTGAAGCTGCTTTCTCAAACAGAGAACAGTGAACAGGCAGTGAACTGGGATCGAAGTGCAGAAGTCCAGCAAGTGGAATCTGAACTGAAAAATAAAATTTAAAAAATAAAACTTTGTTCTATGAAACGGGCAAATCTAACCCAGCACTCATGTCCAAACTAGTAATAAACATGAAAGGGTTGTTTCTGCTGTCTAGATTTCAGCTGAATTTATGCCGAAATGATTTCAGACTGAGCTGGGCTCTTCTTTTCTTCTAGCATTTGGAGCCTTTTCAGGTACGTGGCAGCACTGAGAGCTTCCCCCAAAAAACTTTAAACAAATGAACACACAAGAGTTATGATTTGGAAATTGTTGGTTTTCCTGTTTAATAACAATATTTTTCTTCTAGCTATAGAGGAACATAAAAGGGAACACAGTTTAGTCGAGACAGAGGATGCTTTAGAGATTCCAATGCAAGCCATAGAGGCTTTAAGGTTGGCTGAAGATATACTGTAACTCATCTTAAAGAAATGATTGATACAGCTTTTTAGCTACCAGATTGCAATATTCAATAGATCTTTCCACAACAACTGTGATTTTGAGAGCCCACTGACAAATCAACAAGTAGAATGGAGGAAAAAACCATTAAAAGAATCAGTAAAATTACAATATACTGGTTTCAATGGGAATAAGACATAAGACAATAAATTCCTCTCCAGAGGTGATAATCATTTGGCACTGATGTGTTTCTAAAGTGATATAAGATGCTCCTTATAAATGCAAAACTCAGGTTTGTTTAGGAAACATAAAAATAGCAGCATACACTGTGAGTTACATTACCATAGGATGGGGATCCAAGCCATCCAGCATTCGTCTGACATTGTTCACAATCTCTCTGGTATCATAGTTAGGAAGTTTACACGCCCATCCTGTACCAATTCCCTCAGCACCATTTACTAAAACCATGGGAATGATGGGAATATACCACTCTGGTTCTACACGCTGGTTATCATCATAAAGGAATTTAAGCAGGTTGTCATCCACTGCAGGAAAAAGCAGCCGTGCTAAAGAGCTTTGAAAAAAAGAAGAAAACAACATACTTTAACAAGAGTCCAGTAAGTCAAAAAATGTGTTACACGATGAAGATTAATGGGCCCAAATTTCATCTCATTAAAAAAAATTGTATTTTCTCTCTTTTTAATTGTCATTATGAAGCTGAAAATACTGTTTTCTGAAACAAGGACAGAGGTATTATTGAACCTTCACAGTGGAACAATCAGTTCATAATAAATACAGGGTGCTTGGGTTTTTGTTTGTTTTTTTGGGGGGGAGGGGTTCTGACCACGTGTGCATATATCTTACCATCCTATGTTTAAAACATACAGAAATCCGGTACACTAAAGTACTCAGGACTCATATATTTCAATACCTCTCCTCAAAAGACTAGAGATAAGTCAAGCAGACAGTTAGAAAACAGCAATGTTCACAGTTTCATACCAAACCAAAAAAGCCAAGCTTAACTGTAGGCATAAAAGCCTCAACAGTCCATGAGACACTTTGCAAACAGAGGTTTCATCAGTGGGCCCTTTACCAATTATGCACAATAAACTAGGCAAATCAGTCTTCTGGCATATGATCAAATGAACAGGAGAACATATTAAATCTATTAAAGTACTGTACCATAGAAACATTTATATGTGGAAGGAATCCAAAACTGATATTCATGCAGAAGGGGATATAACTAGAATAATCAAATGAAATTAACAAAAGGAAATTAAGGCTCAATATCAATGTGAAATAATTTATTAAGGGAAATGTAGAAGCCATATAATGTAACATTTACAATCAGACTGGACAAAATACTAGACTTTACTATAGGGAGCAAATTCTGCCTGCCAAACTACACTCTAACTTACTTCCAGGCCACTCCACTGTCTTTGAATTATACTCTCACTTATACCTAGGAAATCCCATTAGTTTACATTGTGGTTGCACAGGTGCAACTGAGATTATAATTTTGTTTGCAGAATCTAAATACTGGCCATATGGAAGAAGGAAACAACACAGCTTGACTTTCAAAGCCTATACTGAGTTGTAAGGCTGCCATATAGAAATACATTCATGGGTAAAAGGATTGTAACACATTTTATGTGGAATCAAAAGACAACATGAAATCGAACAGTTCCATTTTTGAAGACTGATAGTTGAACTGGATGATCTGCCTTTTCAATCTGCAACCTTATGATTCAAAGTAAAATTTGTACAGCTAACTTTTTTTTAAGTCCACAAGTACTACTCTCACAAAATTAGCAGGAAAATCTGTGCGCACGAAAAACGTATCTGCACGTGTGAATCAGGAATTTGAGCATACCCAGCTACTTGGTTTCTTCGTCTCTTACATACATCCTCACAAACAAATACATACTTGCAAATCTTGTAGTGCAGTAACAAAGGCAATTTGAAAATTTGGTTCTATGTGTTTTTAGTTTAATTTGTTTTGAGCAAGCTTTTACCTTAACATTGTGAAAATATAACGAGGGCTGGCAGCATCCTTCCCGCCATGAAGCCTGGTACCAAACTGACCGATAGGCTGCAGCAGATTAACATTGTTACTTCCAACAAAGTTCTGAGCCAAGTTGACAATAGTCATCATTAATGCTTGCTGGAAGAAAATACATAGGCGTGGTTACTATTCACTGTAAGAAATTGTACTCTTTCCTAATCAGCTAGTATAACAGGTTTTCATTGCCAGATAATCCATAACTCATTCTACCCTGATTTCAAACATGGTCTCTCTGAAAAATGGACAGCTATAATTTATTACAGAAATAGGGAATCTGTAGTTCAACTGTTAAAATACTGTATTCTCTCTCATTGTCCTTCTGTACAAGGAAGTTTACATATGTATTACTTTCTCATCCCCTACCCTCACACAAATGTTTTGAGTTTTCAAACACTCACTTCTGTGTACAGGAGAGAATAACCTCTGCTGATTGTGCATCATCCCTCCTCTCCCACAAAATGATGATGGTGGCTTTTTGAACGTATATTTTTATATTTATATTTTGACAATTCTATTTTTTGGCAGTATTGATAATATTCCAGATAAATACCAGAAAGGCTGGAAAACAAATACTTTAATCTTATTAAATGCAAGAAACTGTATCAGACAATTTCAAAACGTTCTGGAAAGAGATCACAGAATCCCATTTTAACTTTCTTTACTTTTACATAAAAACAATTTGTCTTTCCTCCCTAAGTCTAAAACATGGTCAGGTATACAGCTGGCATGACTGAGGACCTGGTCCAAATCCACTAACTAGCTGCCCCAGCATAATTTCCCACAGCCTAGAATCTTTGTTTGGGACATGGCTGTGCATGAAGGAATATAACTAACTAACTGTCTTCTTACCAAAATGGATTCCATTTAGTTCACTTTCTTAAAAAGGTTCTGAACACTTCTACTAGAAGGACTCTTGGTCAATTGTTAAGTGCTTTTGACGAAATAAAAAATTCACCTATATTCTATATAGAAAAAATACATCCTTCCCATTTTTCATACTCACCTCTCCATGATGATAAGCTGACATTTCAGCAACAGAACCAGCCAGCTGAGCAACTTTAACCTCACGTTTATCGTTTCTCTTAAAGCAGGTGAACAAAACTTTGCGCTGCCCTGGCTTAAAACCTGTTTAGAAGAATAATGCTTTTTAAATATATATACCCCCACACACACCCCTTTTTGAAATTATAAATTCTGTCTCTCTCTCTAAGAGAACACATTTCTAATCTCTTTTGAAAGGGAGATAACTTTTATGTTGAATGAAAATAAATCTATACAATATTTAGCAAATTCATAAACACAGCATGGAAGAACACATTTATATTAACCAACTGTAAGCGAAAATTGTGCTGATGAAAAGAGACAGCGATATAAACTGAAGTTTTCTAGCTAATTAACTTAATATTAACACGCAGCATTCAAGAATTCCCCACACTATCCAGCTAAATCTCAATCCTGTCCCTGGATTCAGAAACGTGCCTTTTGCGTTCTCGATGAAAATCCACCCAAATATGGCTGAGTTACTTCTGAAAATGACATAGTTTGCTAGTGGATTTTATAGTTACCTACTAGATAGCAAAAGAGTGTTTGGCACTCAGAAAACCTAGGTTCCGTTCCAGGTTCTGGATGGGAGTGTGTTTTAATGGTTACAGACCCTTCTGCACCTGTCCCCACCCTACTCCTGTTCCCACTGTAGGGTGGCCCTTTACCTATTCTAGCCTTTGCCACTCTCTGCTCCTAACCCCTCTTTGTTTGAGTCTGCCTATGTCCTGCTCTCGGGTTGTTTGGACACCAACAGGAGAACACTGAGAGCACAGGGGAGACCCGGCTCTTAGTACTGGTGCCCAGTGCCACCATAGACCTGAGCAGCCGTGAGCAACAATTGCAGGGAAAGTCTTGCCTAGCCTTGGGCTGGAGGATGCTCAGCCCATATGAAATGTAAAATTTAGCTGCCAGCCTCTAACAACAGATGTACGCAGAGCATGTGCAAAGGGTGATTCCTCTCTAATGACTCATCTACATAAAGCCTACTATTTCTACCAGTTTTCTGTTTCTCAGGCAGTAGAGGTTTTTGCTATGGATATAAAAGTTCCAACCCCACTGATAACCTATGTGGGGATGAATATGGTTCCACATGAAGGAATTTCTTTCAGTTTGCTTTATTTAAAAACTGAGAAAACTGCATACAAAAGTTATATTAAAAGAACATTAAGGTTGCAAAGTCAAGCACGCAAAAGTTAAGAAATGCCAGAATTAATGTGATCCATTCAACCCCTTGTGCAGATGCACGTTACAGTCTTTATTTACATGATCAAATACTCTTCTTTTCGACCCTTAAGAGAGTTTTGAGATTTTTGCATATGCTTTCCCTGGATGCTTTTGGTTGGGAGCTTGTATGCTGTTCTTCCTCATCTGAGAAGAGGTCAATAGAGAAGGGGCAGTAGAAGGTTTACCTTTTCATGAAGGGAGAAGATATCTGTCTTTCCCCCAGGCTGGCTAGCCCCCATTTAAGTACTATGAGCAAGGAACCTTAGGCTTCTCACCTAAATTAGACGTAGTCTGATTAAGGGTTCTTCTCTATTGCAGCTGGATGAGCATGGCAGTCTTTGTGTACCTCTCTCTGGGTATCACCTGTCTTAAGTACACCTTGTGCTTTGTTATGAAGTCTATGTTGTTGAGGGAAAGGGGGAATCCCATCCCACCTATGAGACTCCAATCCCCTTTTTCCTGGATGAGCAAGAGTACGTGGGCTGAAAACAGGATAGGCATATATCTCCCCTTCTCCTGCTGTGAGCTTTACAAATGGAGCATATGCTTTGTGTCTGGGGTGCTTATTTGCATGTCCATGCTGCTCCATGGGAGAAAAGGTGATAAACCTGAAAGATCCCAGCATGGGTCCAATGCCTCCAAAACACTGTCCTTGATGTGAGAAGGGGAGAGGACAGGACTTTCACTGTAATCCGCTCCCTATTGCTAATGTGAATTGAATGTTGATGAATATGAGCACTGAAAGAAAGGAACGCTTGTAACAGAAGTAGAGCACCTGCACAGTCGAGGGATGAGGTTTGGCCAAGTGGACAGGTTGTTAAGCTACAACTTGAGCTGCCTCTAGTTTCACTTCAGAGAGGAGACAACTCAGTACTGTACATTAGAGGCAACGTAATGAAGCAGAAACATACAGGTTCTCAATTTCTCTCACTAATTCCAAAACTTCATTCTCAGAGTACCAACTTCTTTTCAAATACAGTCATCTCCTTCAAAATGATATGGATAAAAAGGTACATCCTCATAAATCACCATGAATATCTACTTACCATCAACCAGGGATGGAATGGATCTCTCATTGTCTGAGTTTGAGAAGAGAATCAACTCCTTGTTAATGAAGTCATTGTAAGTCAAATGCTTTGTTGCTGTACCATACAGAAATTGCTAAAAGAAAATGTATATATCAGTATAATTTCAACATTGAAACCGCATTAATTTTAGCCATCATTCTCCAGGCCTCTTCTCCTCATTTAGAACTAACCTCTGGAAGGCCATGTAACCGACGCTGTCGTCTGTCTTCCATGAAGTTTGTTAACCACTCTTTTCGGTCATCAATTTTCTTTTTACTGAAGGCCTGCAAATATTTCGGATCATATTATTAGCATATACAGCATTATACATGTGTAATTTTAATAATTATTGTAAAATATTGCATGGTTCTTGTAAATATACAGTAAGTTTTATTAAAGGTAAAAATTATAAAAACAATCTGTATAAACTGCTGCTCTCATAGAGGAATTATTTAAATACATATCCTCTTGTATACCCGCTCACAACAAACTACTCTCATTACAGTCAGAACAATTATTGTTGGTAGGTTTTCAAATGGGCAGTTCTCTGATCAGCAGGTTCTTGAGCTTTGCAATACTTTTTGAGATCCACACATAGTGGGCCAAATCTTGCAGGCCTTACTGAAGAAAAAAACTCGCACTTTTCAGAGTAGAACTGGACTTTCAAGTCAAACCTTAAGTAGCTGTGAGCTTCTCTCACATACAGATTGCAAGGTAGGGCCCAATGAACCACAGCCTAATACCAATATGAAGCTTAAATAAATGGCTTTGGAACTAGAGAATTCTGTAGCTGTCAGAAGAGATATTCTCTCTCTCTCCCCTGTCAGCTTATATCCCAAGTCTGTTCCACAGCCACAGGGCTGCAATACCACCATCCATAACTGCTAGCCACTCACTTCATATTTGGAGGTGAGAGTGGATCCACACACTTGCAAATCTACCAGATGCACTGTTCCCCAGCTAACCACCAACCAACCAACCACCTACTATAGAACACAGAAAAAACCCAGAGTGCAGGCTCCATGCATCCTGCCCTCGTTATCTCACACAGCAGAATGACTTTGATTATACTATCTTTCACACTCACATGGGTGAGGGAGGGATTGGGTAAGATCTGTCCTGAAGAGTGAATGATTCAGAAACACACAAATAATGGTGTTCTAATAATTATGAAAAGTAAATGACAACCATGCAGTATGGCCACTAGTAACTTTGAGCTCAATTCTAACTGAGATATGCAGGTGCATATTAATAAATTATGTGAAGATTCCCTACTGCTTATTCAACTACAAAAGTGGATTTTGTATATGGTGTTGTAATAATGCATGTATATCTGAGATTAGAACTGCCACTCAGTGGTTACCCTAGGTGAAAAAATATATTCAGAAAAGCATATAATTTCTTTTTCTGGAATTTAAATTTACCAACTACCTGGTTCAAACAGTTGCCACCACATTCATTTCTGTGACCAGACCAAATCTTAGCACACTGTCTTGACAATGACCCTCATGATCCAACCATATATAATTCAGTCCAGGATGTAGCCATAGTCAAGGACAGTTCCTGGTAGCACAGCTTCATTGGAATTAAGCTGCTAAGGAGCAGGAAGATGCCAGGGATACAAATCCAGTTCAGCAGTATAGGCCTCTTGTGGATCCCAATGGCCGCACAGACCATTCTGTGAGGGGAGAGGGAAGTGGCCAAATCTGTCCCCCTTTCCAACTAGACCAATGGAGGAGAACCTTTGTAGGTTACGGTCATGAACTTTTCCTTCCCCCTTAACTAATTGCCTTCAAGTTTTACTGTAGAAAGGAGCAATCCTGTCCTTGGTTTTCACACAGATTGAGTAGAGACAGAGTAAAGAGCTAGGATTTGGTCCTGTGTGTTTTGGGACGAGCAATTCCGGCTCACAGACTGTCCGTTTATCTGTGCCATCTAGGTGTATCATTCTTCTCCAGCACAGAGTAAAAATGTTTTAAAAGACAATGTATGTGGCAATTATTTTCTGTATGCTATTCTATTTCTATTTTATAAACCATCCAGTAAACTCCCCTAAAAAATTATCTGAACTTTAAAAATTCATTTTATTCTGCTCTGATACAATCCAGTACAACTCTTTTTAGTAGTCCAACCATACAAGCCCTAGAAGGTCCCACTTCCATCCTCCAAAAAACCTACTCCTAAAGAGATATGTGAAGCTGCCAGGGTGGAGTCTGAAAGAGAGATTAAATAAGTATATATGAGTTTGCTGCCTTCCACCTCCTACAACTCCAGATTTTCAGGCCCCTTCACCAAAAGACACTAACAGAGCTAAAAAAACTTGTTGTTGAAATTAGTTAATTTAAAAAATCATATTGTCAGTATCCCTTTAAGAGCTGTTGTAAAGTCCTTGCACAATGTCAGGTGATGAGACAGATGTTCACGAGGCGCAGCCTCTGAATGTGAATTGTAATATTATTCAAACATCAACAAAATAACCTGAAAAATGAAGAAATAAAGTAAGTAACCACTGTACACTAAGAGTCAGGATTTCTTGACCCAATACTTGCTGCAAGTGATGCCATTCATAAAACATGGCGCACAGTAGTTTTAAAAGTTCTTACTAGTGTAATGGCAGCATCATCTTCAGGACCAGCATATCTGAATAAGATTCGATGCCTCTCCATGTCAGCAAAGTATTCCTTTGCTTCTTTAGCAGTGCTGGTACCCAAACCTGCAAGATGAGGAGAAAACAATTACTACATAATCATAGTATTTGAATTATCATGTTTTCCTAACAATTTACGGTGACTGACTTTGAAATAACTTCCGAAACTATTCTACAAGTGCTTACTAAAACAGACACCACCCAATTATTGCTTTTTCAAGTCCATGAGTGTTTTTTTAAAAACAAACCTTTGTAGTATTTTATCTTCCATGCTTTATGATTCTCCATATGTTTCTTCCACTCATCAAATTCAGGGATACTGTAGAAGGCAAGTTCCTGCTTACTTTTGCTTGCCTTAAAAATAACAAAAATATACCTACTCAGCTTTTTTTATAATGTTATCTACAATATATCCAAACTTTATATTGTCAGTATAAGCTGTACCTTTACAATGGGAGTAATGAATTCCTCAAGGAAACCATGTTTCAAAAGAGATGGCCAATTGTGATGAATAAAATTGATTAACAGGCCTTTTATGTGAGATCCATCCTGATCCTAAATATGAAAAAGGAACACTATCAGTGAATATGACATATTAGCTCCAGTGCAAGTGAACTGAGAAAAACAAAGACAATATATGATTAAGGAGTCAACGTGTCAATAGTTACAAATCTCACTGACCTGAATAAGAATGAAGCAATGTTTTTTTAGTGGGAAACATTTAATCAGATGGGTAGTTTCAGTTCTGGGTTGTACAAGCATAGCCCAGGGGATAAGACCTCCCGTAGAAGAAGTCCTCAGAGCATGGTTGCCAAAGCACAAAGTACCTATAACCTTCTTTTCATCAGCAGCAAGACAGCAGAGATGCAGAAGTGTACGGCTTGAACTGAAAGGGGAGTGGCTGAATGGATCTCCTGGACCGGTTCTGTTGATAGGGCTCTTCAGCAACTCAGCAGCAATTTAACGAAATGGTTACTCACCCTGTGCAGTAACTGTGGTTCTTCGAGATGTGTCCCCCTATGCGTGCTTCACTCTGGGTGTGCTTGTGCCCCCTGGTGCCTTTGATCAGAGACTTCTCATAGCAGTATCCTTTCGGCCCGTGCGTGCATGTTACTCAGCCTCATGCTCCATGCTAGTTATATAGCACTCCACAGGTGAACCACCCTCAGTTTCTTCTCTACCACGATGCTCCACAGCAGAGAACTCCGAAGCAGAGAGGAGTGAGGGTGAGCAGTGGAGCACCCATAGGGACAGACATCTCAAAGAACCACAGTTACTGCACATGGTGAGTAACCATTTCTTTTTCTTTCAAACAGTGTCCCTGTGGGTGCTTTACCAGGTGACTACTAAGCAGTTCCTCCTAAGGAAGAGGGGGCTTTGGAGTTGAGTCCAATATAGAGGAAAGCACAGCTGATCCGAATGCTGCATCAGAAGCAGAATTCTGAGTTACTGCACAGTGCTCAGCAAACGTAAGCATAGAAGTCCAAGTCGCAGCTCTACATATTTCAATGATCGGAACCATTTTTGAGAAAGACTGTAGAGGTGTGTAGCAAGGAGGTGCGGCCTCCCTCAGGGAGTGACAGGAAGGAACCATAACATGCCTCCTGATGGGCAGAACCAGGAGAGCCATGTCCACTCTGCTGGAAGCAGAAGGGCAGGACAGGAAGCAGAAGTACAAAAGACGGGCCCTGCAGCTCAGTTGGGCTGAAGCCACCACAGGAGACAGACGCATCCCGCCTGTTGCTGGAGCCTGCAGATGTGCTGCCAGGGCTGCCTCCTGAGGACTGGCCAGAGCTTCCTGAGATGGCAGACAACCCCCACGGTATAGAGGTACCAAACCCTGGGGATGTAGGAAGTAGCCCAAGAGAACTAAACGCCCGTCTGGTTGACTGTTGGCTTGATTCAAAGTCACCGTGTTGCAGGGGGATCCCCCGCTGACACAGTGGCGGACTACTCCGCCACTGTTAGGGCCCTGGGCTGGTATGCAGTGGAGTTGGGCAGGCCCATGTCCCCCTACCACCCCACCCCTGAGGTGGCAGCACCCCCATCTTAGGCCAGGAAGCCTGTGGTACCCTACCATCCTCTGCTGCCTGAGCCCCTAGACTGTGCTGGTGCTCGCCCTTCCCTGTGGCTCAGACTGCTTAGCCGCTCTGCCCTGATTGCAGGCCAGAGCCTACTAACTGTTCGCTGCCCTGCCCTGACCAAGGGCCCGGGGCTCATACACTGACGTACTGCTCTGCCTGGCTGGAGGGCCGCAGTACTAGGTGCAGTTAATTCCACCCTTCTGAACTCACCTTTAGAGGTATATGACAGTGAGGAGGCGTGGCCTCCCTCAGAGATTAATAGGGAGAGATAGTTATGCACCCTACAAGGTGAAAATAGAGTGAGTTCATAAGTCTCAGGGTATTTGCAGATTACAAGATTGGTAGCAACAACTATACAGTTGGCTATCCACTTGGAAAGTCTTTGTTTAGAGATTGTGGACCCTTTTGATCTGTCTGTGATCAAAACAAATAATTTGGAAGTTTTTCTGAAAGGCTTAGTCCTGTCAAGATAGAAGATCAGGGCTGTCCTGACCTCAGGTGTGTGTAAGAGCACCTCTTCTTTGCCTAGGTGAGGTTCAGGGTGGAAGATTAGGAGGTGAATGGGTTGGTTGATAAGGAACACCCTGTACTGAAAGTAGTCCTGACCAAGAGCAAAGCGTAGGCCTTTTTTGTGTAGCTGGTGGATCTGTAGGGCCTTATCAAATTCGCGGCCATGAAAAATGTGTCACGGACTGTGAAATCTGGTCTTTTGTGTACTTTTACCCTATACTATACAGATTTCATGGGGGAGACCAGTTTTCTCAAACTGGGGTACCGACCCAAAAGAGGGCTGGAGGAGAGGGAGGTGTCATAAGGTTATTGTAGGGTGATTGCAGTATTGCCACCCTTACTTTTGCGCTGCCTTCAGAGTTGAGTCAGGACCCCTACAGTTACAAGACCGTGAAAGTTCAGATTTAAATATCTGAAATCATGGACATTTATTATTTTTAAAATCCTATGACTATGAAATTGACTAAAATGGACCGTGAATTTGGTAGGGCCCTACCTATATGTAAATATGTCTCCTGAAGATCTAGGGCCGAGATCTAATCTCCTTGGTCCAGTGATGGAATTATTGCTGCAACATCATTTTGAATTTTTGCCTTCACAAAGATGTTGAGTAGCCTTAAATCTAGGATGGGTCTCCCAAATGCTGTTCTTTTTTGAACCATGAAATACCTGGAATAAAACCCCTTCCCTCTGTTGCTATAGAACCAGTTCTATAGTACCCAACAGTAGGAGAGAGCCTTATTTTCTGTTGTAGAAGGTTTTCATGAGAGGGGTTCCTGAAGAGGGACAGGGAAGGGATGTCAGGAGCCACAAGAGAAGTACAGTGAATGGAATATGCTGCAGATATAGTCTGCCAAACTCATTTGTCTGTACCGATTGACTCCCAAGCCCACTGGAAGTGGGAAGAAAGGCAGGTGAATCAGTGCAGCTGGTAAGAATGAGGATGGTAACTCAGGACTCGACCACTCTGTCAAAACTGGAGCTTGGTGGTAGAAGGCTATGAGGTCAAAGGTGAGAAGTTGGTGGTTTTCTTCTCTGGAACCTCTGCCCTCTTGTGTTGAGGCTTCTTCTGATCTCTGGGAGCTTGAGAACTGTGCAGGATGGGATCTCTGTGCCTTCTGGGACTTATTAAACTTTCTCTTTTGGGCAGGTGTATAGATCCTGAGAGAACACAAAGTAGCCCGGGAGTCCTTTAAAAAGTGCAGAGATTGGTCCATACTGTCAGCGAACACTTTACTACCATCCACCAGGTGGCAGTATCAACAGTCAAAGGAGGCCTGCAGAGATCTTCTGGCGAGCAGCTGGCCTTCTGCAATAATTGCCTGGAATTGCTCTCTAATGTTCTGCTGATAGATGCTCAATAAATGAGTTCAGCTTGGTATAATTTGTATGATTATATTTTGCCTTTAAAGCTTGGTAGCTGGCAATTCTGAATTGTAAAGTAGCCGACTGAGTGTTGTCAGTAGAATGTCCATGCATGCATGAAGTGATAGTAGCTGAAGGAGCTGACGTTACCGTGAACCTCAACTGCTCCGAGGGGTGTGCAGATGGAGCCCAGGCAGCGCTCTTCTTGCCGCCTTGCTCTGTTGACAGTAACCGACGACGGTAACCGAGCCCAGAACTTTACAGTCTTTGAATTTGACAGTGCCCTTGGTACCCGAGAAACCAGCAGCCTCATGGGTACCAGATTGGAGAGCAGCACATGCCAAAGTAGATGGAATCATCAGAGACCACGACTTCTTTGAGGTAGATTCCCTATGTGAAGAACTTAGGGGACAGCCTTTGGGAGTCTTATGAGAGGAATCTTGGGTCCTCCTCTTAGATGCCATCAAGGAGTGTGGTTTGGAGACAGGGGAGGCAGCAGATTACTCAGAGACCATCATATGGGGGGATTCCCCTGGCCATGGACAGAGGCTGGGCGCAGTAAGATCTCCATCATGAAGAGTCAAAGTTTGATCTCCTTGGTTTTTTTTCTGGCTCTTGATTTTAATGCCAGACGTAAGTTGCACTTCTGGGAAATATGAGATTCCCAGAGGTAATGGATGCACCAGGAGTGTCCGTCACTCACTGGGATTGCCTCCCAGCACAACAGGCAACCTCTGAAACCAGGAGAACCGGGTATGTCCTCCCAGTAAAGTAAAAATCTCTCAAGAGGGTAGAAACTAATATCCTGTTTTTAAAAAGTTTTTGTTTTTAAAAACTAGTACAGCTAAAACTAGTACTAAGTACTGCTAAGGACAACTACAATAAAATAACTACTAAAAGAACTAAGGGGACACAGTTGAGGTAAAACTAAACATAGACAATGTTAAGGCTTCATCTCAAGCCAAGGAGGTTGAGAAGGAAATGAAGGCGGTTCACGCATGCAGTGCTATATAGCAACAGCACATAGCATGAGATGGTGTAACATACATGCATTGGCTGAACTAACATTGCTATGAGAAATCTCCCATCAAAGGCACAAGGCAGCATAAGCATACCTACAGTGAAGCATCCACAGGCACACTGCTACAAGAAGCAGCTTCCCTTCCCAATGGAATCCTGTACACTTTCTTGTGGTGAATACACCAAGGGATACATCATTCTCCGGTGACTCAACAAGTTGTGATTAGCCCAATATAAAGCCACAGACTTTCAAATGATGATTGCCTTTCACCATAGCAGTATGTAGTCCCAGATGACTACTGAAACCATTGGTGCACCTAGATTCTCAGGTAGCAGCAACAGACAACTGTCTTTCATCATCTATGACTGGCTGAAAAAATTGCAACTATTCTTCTCTAAACTGCAATAGTCATCCATGCTTTTGTTAATTCCATGCTAGACTACTGAAGTGTAGATTCTTATGTCTATCCTTGAAGTCCACCCAGACGCTTTAGCTGGTAGAAAATGTAGCCTCCCATAATCTGAGACTGATGAGTCACCACAACCATAAAACACCTGTACTGCTATATCTGTGCTGACTTCATATTCACTTCAAGTTGTAATCACAAGTGTTGGTGATAATCTTCAGAACCCAGAGTCATCTGGGACTCAACTTTGACATCACCTTTCATTCTATATCCCATTGCTGCCGTTCACATTAATATGGAAGATTTTGCTTTCAGTTCCAGGTGTCCAGGTGTTAAGCACTTTGGACAAGATTTTCAACAGTATTTAGACATCTAAAGATGCAGATAGGTGACTAATGGGATTTTCTTAGGTGTCTATGAACCTAACTCTCATTGAAATCAATGAGGGGGCACTGGATCAGCGTCCTTGTCGTGCCACCTGCCAGTACCTGACAGTAGTCAGGGAAGCTAATGATCCAACCAGCGAGCCGAATTCCATGAGCACCAGCTCAACGAATCCCGGCACTGTGATCACCAACAACCCGAACATGCAGCCCGGGGACTTCTATGGAGTTGGTCCAGCTCTATGCGTGTTACAACTCAACGTGGAGGGTTTGTCGGCTGCCAAGTGTGATTTACTTGGCATTCTTGCTCATCGACATACTATCGATATCATTTGCTTGCAAGAGACACATGCGGCAACTGCAGAAGTCAGGCGTTACAGTATCGACAGCTTCAACCTGCTGTGCCATGAGGCATATCCAATGCATGGCTGAGCCACATACATTCAGTCCGATACTGCAGATGCCATTCAGCTGATGTCTACTGAATTCTGTGATACCATACAGGTTGGCGGTTTCTGGCTGGCAAATGTATACAAGCCTCTAAGCGTCAGCTGGAACCAACAGGTTCTACCAAGCCTACCACACCCAACTGACTATGTCGGAGACTTACAGCCATCACACAGACTGGAGGTATAAGGAGGCTGACACTGACGGTGAACAACTTGCAGACTGGGCATCTTGAAATGACCTTGCCCTTATCCATGATGCTAAGCAGCGAGATACGTTCCATTCTTCTAGATGGGATCATGACTACTGTCCTGACTTGTGCTGGATCAGTTCAGTTGATGGCCACCCTCAGCCAGCAACATGCCCATCTTGGATAACTTCCTACGCAGCCAACACAGACTGCTGATCCATATCGAGCTTCCAGTTGTCAAGAGTTCCAGAAAGACTTGGTGGAACTTCCGAAAGATACCAGGAAGCGTTGGAGAAGAGTGTGGGGACAAATCAGCCCGGCATATCTCAGTAAATGAGACCTACCGTCCCTTCTGTGTGCTATCTACAAAGCAGCCTGCAGAGCCATCCCATGCGGTTGCCGCCCGGTCTACATCCTGTCTCGACGCAGACAGCACTGCCTTGTTCAAGCAGTATGAGGCATCTGGTGATCCAGATGTCGCTGACCATCTGATCGAATCATTGGACACTGCTTACCAAGCCAGATGGGAGGAGACGACCAAGAGGATGAGCTTTACCCGCTCCAGCCGCAAGTGTTGGAGTCTACTCTGACGCCTTGGAGCAGCACAACAGCCACCTGCATTCTGCCAACCCTCAGTGACACCCAAACAGGTAGCTGGACACCTACTTAAAGTGGCCAGAGAACCTGTGGAGAAACAGGTGCAAAGACAAATGAGGAACGAATGGCGTATGTTTAAACGTGTAAACCAGATCAGATACTAACCACAACCATTCACTGTTAACAGACACTGGGTAGCAGCAAGTGTGGAACAACTGTGGGCTATGACAACATATCTCCAGAATTCCTGAAAAACCTTGGCTCCCATGCTTGACTTTGGCTTGTGAAATTCTTCACAAGGGTCATCAGTGAAGGAAGGCTACCAAAGATATGGCACACCGCAAAAGTCATTGGCCTCCTAAAGCTTGGAAAGGACCCAAGTCAAGCATCAAGCTATCGTCCCATATCATTATTGTCGGTGTGCTTCAAGGCACTGGAACGCTTGGTCCTACCGCACATATTACCCAACATGGAGAGAATTTTGAGCCCTGACCGAGCCGGCTTTCGCCGAAGCCGTAGCACATGCGACCAAGTTCTTGCGCTGACCACATTTGTTGAAAATGGCTTCCAGAGAAACGTGAAAACAGGCGCTGTTTTCATCACTCTAACAGCAGTGTACAATATGGTATGGCACACTGGTCTGCTTGTGAGGGTATCATGGGTCCTGCTACCTTGGGTCACAGGCGTCGTTGAACTGTTCCCCCGCGATAGGCAGTTCAGAGTCCATATGTGGGAGGAGACGAGTGCTTGGCGACGACAGAGCAATGGGTTACCCCAGGGCTCTGTTCTTTCGCCAACCCTGTTCAACCTTTACATCAATGACCTGCCAACAACAAAGTCACGGAAATTCGTTTACGCAGATGACATCTGTTGTGGTACCCAGGCCCAGATGTTCCACGAGCTTGATGCCATCTTAAACCGGGACATGGCAAAGTTAGCCCACTACTATAAGACTTGGCGCCTTCAGCCAAACGTCATAAAAACAGTCTCCAGTTTGTTCCATTTTCATCACACCAGCACAACCTGAAAACTGAATGTTTATCTGAATGGTCAGAAGGTGAAGCATGAAGTAGAACGAGTATATCTAGCTGTGACCTTAGACTGCACACTGAGTTACCATGCCTGCCTGAAGAAGACAGCAGCTAAAGTTAAGACGCGCAACAACCTTCTTAGCACACTGGCAGGTTCGTCATGGGGTGCTCGTGCTCAAACTCTGCGGACATCAGCTCTTGCCACCTCGTATTAGGTGGTGGAGTACTGTGCACCAGTATCGAGCCGATCACCACACACCAAACTGGTGGATACACAGTTACATGCCGCTATGCGTATCATCTCCAGCACCCTGTGTCCAACTCCCATGGCTCCCAGTTCTGAGCAATATTCTCCTCCTCATATCAGACGAGAGGTTGCCACTAGCAAGTTACTGAAGAAAGTAGGTGCCAACTCAAGCCTGCCGCTGCATAATGACCTTTTTAAACCACCGGCTGCACCTCTGCCGTCACTCCACCCATTATGGTCTCATCCACCATGCCAGGATGTTAGGGCGGAAACACTCTGGTGAGAGGAATGGATATCTATTATAATCCCCAGCCAGTCCCTCGTCGCCGACCTCACAAGTTGCCCGCCTGGTTTTGACCTGCCCTGTCGCCAATGGTCTCTGTTAAACAGGTTCTGGACTGGGCAAGGTTTCTGTGCAGCCAACCAGTATTTCTGGGGCCTTCATGACAGCCCTTTGTGCAGCTGTGGCGCAACACAGACGATGACGCACATTGTCAATGAATGCCTGCTGATTAGGTTCAGTGGTGGCCTAGAAGAACTGCATCATGCCACTGAAGATACCATCGCTTGGCTAGACGACTATGCACACACTAAATAAATTGAAATCAAGCAAAAGATTCACTCAGTTGAGGATCCTACCTCTGGAATTTGTTCCCTGCGGCTATCTAACAGACAGATTGTCTCGTAAAACAGCATAATCTAGTTCATATGGCACAAGTTTAAGAATCAAACACTCCTGGATTCTAATCCCCGTTCTATCACTTATTCACTGTGTGGCCTTGGGAAAATAACTAAAGCCTAATTATTCAAAATTGTCTACTTTTGTGTGTATGTCCAACTTTAGACTCTGGAGCCTGATTTTCAGGGCCAATGAGAACCCACAACTAACTTCAATTAGTGTTGTGGTAGTTCAGCACCTTTGACAAAAATCAGATCAGGTGGACTTTTGAAATTTTGGATATCAGCTTCCCCCTCAGTTTCACATCTGTAAAATGGGGATAGTACATAGATACTTCAGAGGGGTATATGAGGATTGTTTGTGAAGTGTTTTCGAAAAGGGAGGTACTAATTATTATCAGTGAATTTCAAAACACAATGTATAAGAAACCTTGTTTGATTTAGTTTGTCTGTGTTTTGTTTTTATTATTCCTAACAAAAGGACACTGGTTTTAATACCAGTCATTTTGGAGAGGATCCATACAATATTTTCCCCTAACATTTATCTCTTTTTTAAAAACGACACTACTAATAGTATATTTACTATCCCCTGAGCCACTTTCTACTGTCATTTCTCCTAAAACTTGGCCTTTGTCCCATTTTTTCCACTCATGCCCCAACATATTTACGTGTGCTAGGTCAGATATGTTCTCATTCACACCAATAGAACAAAGATTTGAAATCAGATGGGTTGCTCTGGTATAGCAAAGCAGAATTTGGTTATCTGTCTGATACCTGTTGTAACCTATACAGTGGTTATAGGGAGTCGGGGAATTTCCTCTTTGACGTGGTCTTGGGAGGGGGAGTGTTAGCTCTCCTTTTTCCACGTCCTTTAGGAGACAGGTCCCTTCCTTTCGGGATAGAGGAGAGGGGTCTGTCGGAAGCTGCCTGCCATGATAGGGTGGCAGGAGAAGTTTGCGAGCCAGTCTGAAATGGGACAGAGGGACTTCTCCATTAGGATGAGCTTCAGTTTAAGATCCCTGGCTTTCCTAGTCTGGGTCTTAAGATTGTGGCAATATGTGCACTTTTGGGGCACGTGAGTTTCCCTCAGGCGCTGGACACACTGTGAGTGTCTGTCAGAAAGCGGAATTGCCTTGCGACAGGAGTGGCAGTGTTTAAAGCCAGACGACCCTGGCATTCTGAGGAAAATAATGTCCCTTAAGGGGACGAAAGGAGAAAAAAGTTTTTGGTCCTTTTTTTTTAAAATGAGGAGAAAAAGAAATAAAAGGTTCTTAACCAACTAAGCTAACTACACTAAACTACTTGACTAATCTAACTAAGCTAAGTCTGAGGCGAGGAAGCGCACTGCTGGAGCTCCGACTCAGACCAAGGATGGGTGTGAAGGAACTGGGGGGCAAGGGGTCCGCACAGCACCAGTTAATTGCCACTGCAGGCCTGAGACGGGGAGAGTGCATGTGCAGCCCAGCCAGGTACTGCTCTCAAAATTCTCCAACTAGAGGCACAGGGCACACAATCACCTAAAGTGGAGCACCCACAGGAACGCCACTCGAAGAAGAAACAGTAGTTATAGGGAAATCATCCCCCCAAAGAACATTAAGCAGTGGGGAGCTTCTCTACACAGACTTGTGCCCTCCTTCTGCAAAGGCTAGGTAAAAGTGATACCTACAAAACTAGCAAAAATGAAAAACCAAAGACTCTAAAATATCTTAGTTTTGTGTTTTTTAAACCTGTATATCTCAAACTAACCTGATCAGTCATGATCATAATCTTTCCATATCTCAGGGATTTTAGAGATTCTGGATCTTCATAGCTTTTCTTGTACTGCAGACCAACTATTTTGATAATGTTGTTGATTTCTGCATTTTCCATAATCTGTGTAAAAAGCAGAGATTCAGCACGGAGTAAAAAAGCACCATGAGTTGATACCTTGATATTTGTATAATATTACATCAGCTATACCAAAACCTCCCCATATTTAAGAGTCTCTTAGTTCAGGTGCTGTTCTTCCTTACCCAATGTTGCCAACTCTTATTATTTTTATCACAACTTTTGCAATATTTTATATATTCTGGAAGCCCCATCTCCAAATGTCATTTTATTAGGTGGGAATCTCAAATTTCAATAAAAAGTAAGTTTCTAGCCCTCACATCTGCTGAGAACCTTTTGAAAATGTGAACTCTGAAAGCTCAAACATCAAATAAAGACACATTAAAAATCATTATTTTTAAAATTCCACAATTTTTAAGCCATTATATACACTGAAGCTGACAAGATTTTTTTAACATTGGGGGTTGGCAGTACTGCTTACCTGCTTGTGAGAAGCTTCCCGAACATTGAGGATTTTACCCCTGAGTGGGAATACCCCATATCTGTCTCGTCCAATGACCCCTAAGCCAGATACAGCTAAAGATTTAGCAGAGTCTCCTTCTGTTAAAATCAACGTGCAGTCCAAAGAATGTTTGCCACCTGGGGAAGGGTGGGAAAGAGGCAGGAAAGAAAGCAAACCAGAAAATATGTTTGTACTAAATTACTGGTTTTCTCCCTAAACCAAAATGATAGATAATTCTTTAATACAGGGTGAATTTCACTCAGAATGTGAGACCGTCCATACCACAGAGCTCCACAGAGGGAGCGAAGCAACCTCCCCACCCACTCCTCCTTTGAGGAGGTCCTCATCCCAGCAATGGGCTGGTGTGGAGGGGAAGATGGATGCAATGGAAGACGGTGGAGGTGTCTCACACAAATCAAGGGACCTAAAACTCCTGCATAAGGAAAACAGAGGAGCACTGGCTGTTATATCTTTGAGTGAATAGCCACTTCTGGGTGGCTGTCTTGCAGCCCTACACTGTCTACAAATGACATACACTTATATATGCATATATACACTAAAGATGGGTTTTTCATCTCCCCACCCATATATCTGCATAATTTTTATACAAGTAACTTCATCTTCCACTGGACCTCATTATGTCTGGTTTTCTCATACATGCAGAATCCCCAAGTCTGGACTGGGTAACCACATGCAAAAGCACACACACATGGAAGCTGCTCAATGGATCGAAGTACCCCCTCTATCTTCTCTGGAAGCAAGCCATAATCCAAGTGTTCTGCCTCCATCTGACAGAATCAGAACACCAAGACAAGAATACTTGTTTGCCTAGGGAAAAGGCTAAGATTTGGGACTTCTCCACAAGCAGTTCTAATTCGTCCTAAAACATTAACGTATTAAAAGAAGATGATTCTCTCTTGTTCCTCCCTCATTGCTAGGGCTGCAGACAGTCTATATATTCATAGGAATCCTTCCTGGAAGGAAAGCCAGATATTAGCTCCACTCTTCTGGAGCCTACTCCATTCTTCAAATACCAATGACCCTCTCAGAGGCTGGAGAAAATGACTAATACTAAACCTCAAAAAAAGGCATATATAACTTCCTCAGAAAAGAGAGAAGTCTTGTGTTCTCCAGATTCCTCACAGTAATATGAGTCTCTCCCCGACTCAGCAGGTTGCCTTTTTGAATTTGATGATTTGAACAGTCGTATTTCAGAAATGAACAAGGCTCTGAAAATTTAAGAAATGGACTTTAAGAGTATGTCTACATTGCAATTAGAAACCGACAGCTGGCCCGTGCCAGCTGACTCAGGCTCATGGGGCTCAGGGTAAGGGGCTGTTTAATTGTGGTGTAGACATTCAGGCTTGGGCTGCAGCACAAGTTCTGGGACACTCCCATCTCGCAGGGTTCTAAAACCTGGGCTCAAACCCGAGCCCTGATGTCACTGCAATTAAACAGTCCCTTAGCCTGAGCCCCAGAAACCGCAGGTTTTTAATTGGGCTGTGGACATATCCTACATTCTCAGAAAACCCCATATGAAAACCCTTAAAATGAAAGTGCTTAAAGAGAGCTACTCCTTTCAAATTCTTAATTTTTTGGATGCTAAAGTGTATGCAAAATGGTTTTCTTCCTGATGCAAAGAGATCAGTTATCAAATTATACTAAATGCGCAAAGGTCAGACTGTTTCTCTGTCCCTAAGATCTCATCCCTACCTAAAAAACACTAATCCCAGGTGATGGAACAGTTTCTTCCCAGGTTTCTGTGGCTAAAAAACTAGAAAATGTTCAGAAAAGATTACAAAGCCTCCTCAGCTGTCTTACATGGTGCTACCTAATCACAATGAATTATTATTTCTATATATTCAGTGAATATTGACATATATTATAAAAAACCTAACAGAATATTGGACACATTACTTATTGTGATGTACCTCTCTAAATAAAAACCAGACCCTAAGTCAGAACTATTAACTCCTTACTGTAAAGCATCTGGTAGTCTTAGCATCAGACTGACAGCTACAACACTAAAGGGTTCACCTTTCTTTCACTGATCATTAAAAATTTGCATAGAGAAGTATGCAGTTCAAGATGATAAAGTCTGAACAGAAATATACTTTGAATAGTTTGAACAGAAATATATCATTAACATAACAATAAACTATCTTAAACTTGTGTACAACAGATTTAGAGCTTCTAACAGTGATTTAACAATTGTTGATAAAATTAAAGATATAAACATAATAAACTTCTTGGCATGAAGTAATCATATTAAACCTCTTACCAGCATCATTAGCATCATCTAGTTTTGGAATGCCCTTGATTTTACTGTGCTTCACTGATGAACATTTTTTGTTCAGCTGAGTCTGTGCCTTGAATTTGACCCAGTTCAGAATACTCTCTACGATACCACAATTAGAGGCCTATAAATGATAGATTAGAGTTGTGCATGAGCACAGAAGTAGAGCTTCACACACTAACTTAAAATAATACAGTAAAATGTAAGAATCCAATCTAAGATCCATCAGTGGTTTTCAAATTCCCCTAAACAATTTCAAAAAAGCATGATTAAAAAAATATTCAAGCAACTAACACTATATGTACATTAGCATCCAAACAACCCCCAACCTACCCTATGTATTCCTTTCTTTTCTTTTATATCCCCCACATGTTTGTTATTATGCTTCTCCCTAATTCCTGCTTCCCTTCCCCACGTCTTTATTAGTATTTTGTCTAGTAGTTCTCTATTAAATTGTAAACTTTTAAAGTAAGGGACCTGTCTTATACTAGGTTTATGAAATGCATAGCACATTTTAGGTACCATGATCCTGATTCTATTTACACCAAGGCCAGTTTACACCTCTCCGGCAGTGAGCTACATTTACACTCACTTTAAAGACCTCTTTATATGTTCAGAATGGTATAAAATGGCCTGAGTATAAATGATAATTGGGTCCTATATCAGCAAACCACCAGAACTCTACCCAGGAATTCTGTACCAATGCAAGACAAATTTATGCAGCATGAGTAACACATTTCTATAGCAAATATTTCCACATAGTAACTAGTTGTAGAGATAATTTCACGTCAAAAGAAACCACCACTGGAGGCAAATACCACGTGCTTTGGCTTTTCACTATTCCCTCGTCATAAAAAATTCACTGGTTAGCGATTTCACTGCACATTTAATACCCTTAAATATAAAATGCACACTTCTAGCAAAGAGTACACACACTTCAAATAAAAAAAATACTGCCAGAAATGGAAAAGACATAATAAAGTGCAATTTTGGAGGTTGCATCCAGTCTCACATTATTATGATTTGTTGCTTTTCCCTTACGTACTAAAAGGTTAGAAAAATGCGGCTGATTCCATGTGATGAAACTAGGTGTTTTTTTTTTTAATTTGTTATTAAGGCAAAGTTATAAAAAAAATCTTAACATACTACGTTGTATATTACCTATTCAACATCAAGTTAATCTTCAAAGAACCTGGCTAATGATTCTGGCCTGCTGGGTGGGAGGCCTTCCTCCTCTGAATTTGATAAAAAAAAAGGTAGCCAAATTTCTAAATACCTTCTTCTTTTTGGAGCTTCTCTTGTGTACACACTTGGCTATGGTATAGTTTAACACAGAATGATATAGTTTAATACTGTCCTTGTAATGGAAAAGCTTTCACAACAAGTCTGGAACTAGTATTTTAAGACCAAGAGGTTGCATTTTTTTATTTATTCAGTGTAAATCTGTTTGATGTTAGGAGTACAAGCTGTAAATCTCCTACTCACATGTTGCTACATTTCCATTTAGGTTACTGGCACTAAAGAGGACGCAGTTGAATGAATTCTGGCTGAAATTTAATTCTACTTTTTCTTATTTAATAGAGCCTTATAAAGAGGCACCGGTGAGGGGGAACCTACATTTACACCAGTGCATCTGTTTAAAAAGGCTTTACCTGAACTGTCTGAATTAAAACATAAACCCGTATTTTCAAATTATATTACTGGAGGAGAGTATATATTTTTGAATGGCATATTAATAGTTATATGTTACTTGATTCACAGAAGAAAAGACAAGTTCTTCTATGCACCCTTTGCTAAATAGCATAAGACACATTTTAAAGGACAAATTAGCGAAGATAATAATCCTCCACTCAAAAGGTACTGTTACAACCAAAATTTGAAAATGCCTGTCTTTGTATTAGAAATTTACTAGCATAAATAGTATGTAATCTACCATAGGCGGGTGAGCCAGGGAAATGAAATCCACATGCAAATTGGGCAAGGGCACAGTGCAGCCTATTGCCTCCACTACTCAGACTAGAAGGGCAGCAGAAATCCCTCCATGCCATTTGCAGTTTGTTGAAGTCTCTGGATTCATAAAAATGCAGATTCTATAACCCAATTAATCTTGTACTTCATTTGGGAGCACATGAAAACCTGATCCAGCATGGAATTCCTGTGTTCCCATCATAAAATCATATCATACTTACTGCTTTGAAAAATTTCTCTGATAACTGGCACTTGGACCCAAAACTTTTAGGCTGAAGGGTCATGTTTTCCTTTGTCTGAGAATCAAAAGTTGGATTTTCAATCAGGCAATTCACAAAAACCCATATATGATTCTTCACCTGTTGAAAAAACAGAGAAATCAATTCACTTATCAAAACTGTTGCCTCCATTGTTTTTCAGTATTTGTTTTTAATATACATGAAACTACTTGCCTGAAATGGTTTCACTGAAACTCCAGCTTTGTTTTTCTTCTTCACCACCTCTATCAATTTACCAACAATCTGATCCACTACATAATCAACATGCCTACCACCCTTAATGAAAAAAAAAAAGAAAAAGAAAACCACTGAAATTCCAAACATCTTGCAATTGTGTTACCAAAAATTACTGTATTCATGTTGAGGTTGAATAAACTATATACAGTATGCCATCACTTATTCAAGAATATTTATCATTATATTATAACGTAATGCTAGAAAAATTAGTTTAAAGCTTTTATTATACCATATAGTAGTCATCATCTGTGTGGATGCACAGATGCAGTCTAAGGCAAAAGGAGTTTTATCTTTTGCACACTCTGCGCAATGGCAGTCCACAAATATAATCCATGACTTCACAATATAGGAGCATGCATGCCATCCCTGTTTGCCTGACAGCTCTGAAGACAGCTCAGAGACCCTGAAGATCAGTAATGGTATATACAACTCCACATGACCCTCAGCAGGGACCTTTGCCTAACAGGCAAAACTGGTTTTAGCATATGTTAACACAAGCATGAGAGTGTGTGTTCTTTCTCATCAAGTCAAATTCTTCTCATTGCAGGGATTTAGGCCCAGATCCACAAAGGCAGTTAAGCTCCTAACTTCTACTGAAACTTTTGTAGATCCAGGCCTGAGTGTATAAAATCTGGCCTGCACGTGCATCCTCAGATTTACACCATCCATCACTATCCCTTCCTTCACCTGTGCAATCCATCTCTGTTTTTCTTAGCAGAACTTCTAAAACACTCCTGAAAAACACTGACAGCTATTTGTGTGCTGCTAATTTGAAGCAAAACCTTTTCCTTGCTACTCTGTGCCTTATATTAGTACTTACGAGGAGGAGCAGACGAGTAATGACCTAGCAGAGGATCCAAGAAACATCCCACCAGCACAGAGCAGGAGGACTTGGGGAAGATCAGCAGCCTTCTTACCACTGCTCAGGCGCTACATGCACTCCTTATTCAATGTCTGCTGCTATGACACCATAGACTCAGGGGTAGAGTTACTATATTTGAACATTCAAAAAAAGAGGACACTCCAGGGGGGCTTGGGGGGAGTATTTGCTCACGCCCCCCATCCCCAACTCACCCCTTCCCCCGCCCCCATTCCAACCCCATCCCCAAAGTCCCCACCCCAACTCCGCCCCCTCCCTGCCCCATTGAACCCCTTCCCCAAATCCCCGCCCCAGCCCCGCCCCCTCCCCTGAGCACGCCGCATTCCCCCTCTTCCCCCCTCCCTCCCAGCTGTGTGAATCAGCTGTTTTGCGGTACAAGCGCTGGGAGCTAGGGGGAAAAAGCGGGCACTCTCTTGAGTGATCAACATTCACTTTCTTTCTCAAATGATCAACATTCACTCTCTTTCTTGAATGATCAACCTTTCTTTGGGAAAAAATAATAATGGCAAAATCCTGGACGTTTTTAGATATTTAAAAATTCCTCCCGAACGACGATTTAAGAACCAAAAAGCCGGACATGTCGGGAAAATACGGACGTATGGTAACCCCACACAGGGGGGCATATACCTCACCATATCACAAAAGCCAGCTGACTTACCCGCTCTTGGGACAATGGAGCAGTTAATTTTGGGTGCATTAGCATGCAGCCATTTGTCTAGCACTCAATAGCAGTCTGTTGGAATCCTGTCCATATACTGCCTGGATGCAGGAGAAAAGGAAAGTGGTTCTCTGTACCCTCTACCCCATCCAAACACATCAATGCAAGACCAAACAGGATTTTTTCTTTATTCCACCACAAAAGCTGAGAGTGCAGAATCCACAATGCCTGTCAGCTCCCCCCTGTCCACAAATGGTAGCTCACAAAGCTTGTTCTTCTTCCTTATAGAGAATTCTTCAATTAGCTACTCTGTCTTCAGATGGGCCAGAATTATTATTTTACATTAATGAACTGAGACAACGTATTTAACTCCCAACTAAGATTTCTACCTTCCAACACTGGTACAACGGAAACTGAATATAGGACACCATCTACAAACCCTAAACTTCGGAGAAGTTTCAAACAGAAAGAAATACTCAGCTACCATTTGTATATCACTAAATAACTGTATACTGTACCTACTAAAAAAAAAACAAATCTATAAGATGTAGGATCAGACACACCCATTTGGAATTAAACTGGTTAGGGATATAAAGGCAATTCACACAAGCTTTATGCAGGAAAAAAAAATCAAATTACACCCTAATAGTGATTGTCCTTAAAAGAGGCACATGAAAGAATATGACAGATATAAGATATATACTAAAAATAGATAACTATAATTAAAATAAAACCACCACAAAGAGAGAGGCAGTAAAAAAATGTTCTTATCCATCAGGTAAGAAAAACTGTCCATTATCTGGGAGAACAAATTTAGTCTGTTGTTAGATGGGTTCTACATGTTCTCTTAACACAGTAGGACAGAATTATTTTACCAAACACTGCATGTGCAGCAACATATGTATTTATTCTATTTCAGATAACGTCTAATTAAAGCATGCGTGGAGGACCACACAGGAGCTCTGCAGATCTGTTCTAGGAAAATATTGCCTCAGCCCTACTCCCAACAGCGAGCCCTAACCCTTGTAAGCATCACAGTACCAGAGGTACTGCTTATGGCATGCAGTACATGCAGGCACGCATCCTGCAGGTCTGCAATAGTAAATAGTTCCCTGAGACAATAGTTAGTATGACTGATCAAACTGATGGTGATGAATCTGTTTAAACAGTTCAAGTCCGAGGTAGGACAATCTCCCCATAGAGTGAATGGGAATCTTTATCTAGGAAGAACATCACTCTTCTTATGGCAAAGAGGTGCTGGGCTATTTTTCATGCCTGGATATCTTTCTGGGAGTTGTGAGGAGGGATTGGAGAATGGGGAAGCTCGTAGAAGTATGTAGTAACCATCTGCAACAACCAATATTCTCTATAATAACGAGCCTGTACTTTGCAGCCTTGCAGGATGATCCTCTCATCTTGTAGGTATGGTAAATCTCTTATTTCCATTGCTCATAAAAGGGGATGAATACCTGAAGTAGGTTTGGGAAAGAGTAAAACCTGCAGGTTGAGGCTTCCATCCCCCCACCCATTAAATGGAGGTCATGAGAGATTTTATTCTTTAAGGCTTAAGTGCTTGATTTAAGGGTTCCCCAAACAGATGTCTGCTGCCATAGGGAAGTTGTATTTTGCTGAAAATTCTCCTCCAGATCAGGATCTCTGTCTAAGTGCACTGTAGGCTAGAATTAGCATAGCCTCTAATCTAGTTGAACCTGACAGATTCATGCAGTACCGGTCCCAGAATATTAGAGAGACAAGGTGGATGAGGTAATATATTTTACTGGACCAATTTCTGTTGGTGAGAGAGAAAAGCTTTCAAGCCATACAGAGCTCCCTGAAGAGCTCCATGTGTCCCGAAAGCGTGTCTCTCTCACCAACAGAAATTGGTCCAATAAAAGATTTTACCTCAACCACCTTGTCTTTTTAATAGATTCATGGTAGCCATTGTCCAAATATTCTGACATCTTATCTAACAATATGAAAATCCTTCTAGGAGGGTGGGAGAGGAGACTTTTATATAGTATTGAAAAGCTGGTGAACAGAAACCTTCAGCCAAGAATAGAATTTATGGAAGCACTTCAAAAGGCCATTTGATGCCAATCTTTATCAGGAGAGAGCATATCTTCATCTTTTCAATAACTAAACTGTAGAATTATATTCTTGTTGATTTGTTTAGAGTTTGCTCCAGGTTCCCTTGTCTTGGATTTATGATTGTTTGGGTTAGACAAACTGCTGGAAAATTCTGGAAGGACAGCTGTAAAGTTTTTTTACAAACTAAGAAATATAAAAGCCAGGAGGACCAAAAAAGAATAACCCAAAAGAGGGGCTCAGCTTGGCTGCTCTGTGTCTTTGCTTCTGTTGGATTTGTATTGTGAATGTCTTTTTTCTTTTTTTTATTTTACACCCCAAATTGTAGGTGTCAAGCCCATTGAATCTCAGGCCATAGTGTTTCTTGGATGTTGGCACCGTATCTCAACTGGTTCCAGGATTTAGTTTTGCCTCCTCACCCGACACTGTCTTCACTAGTTCCTATCACTAAGAGAGAGAGGAAACTTCATTAAGCCTTGAGCCTATGTTTCCAAACCACGCCTTCCAACTTGTCCTAAACAACTTGGACCAGAGACTGCCTCCCTGAGGAGAAATCCATGACTTCATCCTGAAGCTGACAGTAGTCAACCAAAACTGTAGAGGAGGATCTATTCTTTTCCTTTTCCCTTCTTATATCTTTTTTTGTATGTATTTGTTTGTCTGAATTTGTTGGGAAAATTACTAAACAAAATTCTTACTTTCATAAGTAACATTCTATCATTTAAAGAAAACAAGTTAAAACAATGCTGGTTTTGTAACTTGCAATTTTTTTGGACACTTAGGGTAACAACGTAGAAGTGTTAACAACCAAGACCATTAAAAAGAATCCTAGCACACCATGCTAGCTGTGGGGTATAAAAATAATATTTAAATAATTCTTATCACTATGCCAGGTGAAATTAGAATAAAGTACAACCCACATATCAACATTTGTTTCTGTACAGTTAGGAAAAGGGAACAGCATCATCTGGCTGGTTCTCAAACTTATATAACAGCTCTGCCTCATCTGAGGAAAGAAGGATTAGCTTCAGCAAGTAAATAATACTTCAGAATAAGAGATAAATCTTGAAGTGCAAAACACCAAAGCTAATCACCAAGTTCATCCTGAAGGTTTCACAGAAGTCAGGTTCAGAGAAGTATATCTGTCAAACCGATTGGAGAGAAATGAAGAGTAACTGAAAGGACAGAAATCAAACTCCTCTGCATCAACTGTTTGCAGTTTGTTTAAAGGCTCAGTATCAGACTGGAGAGAAGAAGGAGGACAACTTAGCCCTGATTGGTGGGTCTGAAGAAGCTTAATACTGGCCGTCTCTTTAATTTATTTTTAGCTTTCCAATTATCCAGCTAAACTCTGGCAGGTACAAACTCATTGGTCAAAAGAACACAAGTCTGGGAGAAAAGGGGAGACTTCATTCATACCTCAACGTCTGAATATGTTTTAAAGGTCTCTGGAGCACGCCTAGGGCTCTTCAACTGCTGAGCTGATCCTCTCCAGTTGCCATTGTGGCTAAGAGGCTCATCATTACCTCAAACACTATCAACAACCACAATGATTACAAAGTTTCGTACAAGAAGCAGAGAGACTACATCACACAATAGCACCCCTCAAGGCATTTACTGATTTTCTTATTAGCATTCCGCAATTTTTCAATCATTTAAGTGGGTCACAGGCCTAACTAAAATCAGAGTAAGTGAGGCAAAAATGAACGTTTAGAAATGAAGAATGAGAGCAAAACATTCATGCTGTTTACTCTCCGCAAAACAGTGTATAACTAAGAAAGCTGACAGGAGTCTTGAGACAATCTCTACTGGTGCTCCAAAACTGTATGCCTGGTCAAGGCTGTGTTAAACAAAACCCCATCTAGACAGAGAAGAACTTTGTCTACTTGGAAAAATTCTTTACCAAAAGCACTGAAACAGATAAAACATATAGCAATGTCTTTAAAATCAAGGGGGTGAGGTGGGGATGAAAGTTGAATCTAAAATGTGAATACAAGAACTTTTAAAAATAAATATTTTGGTTTAGTACTACTTGATCATAATTCACATAAAAAAATGTGTTTGAATATAGTGATTGTGAAATTTTCCACGCTGACAATACTATAGATTGAAATCCTCAGTTATTACAAAAAAGGTGCAAAGAAAGCAGAAATGTAAGCTTCCCTTCTGCAGCTGACTAATGTGCCTCTAACTCAGTGCCCACTAACTTTGTCAGGGTGAATCATCTCTATTGTAGCTATGTACAACAACAGATATTCGGTGTTTTGTAACATACTAAATCAAGGTCCCTACCTCAAAGAGTTTACAATCTAACAGACATTAAAATAAATAAAACAGTTAAGTTGTATAGAGACATCATTGATGAGTAGACCAATGAAAGCACACTTTCCTGCTTCAAAGAACACAGGGAATTTGACTGTAACATTTAAAACACAGGAAGTCAGTGACGGGATTGGAGAAGGGGTAATGTAACGCCCCTACTCTACTTGCACTACGTTGATGACATCTTCATCATCTGGACCCCTGGGAAGGAGGCCCTTGAGGAATTCCACCAGGATTTCAACAATTTCCACCCCACTATCAACCTCAGCCTGGACCAGTCCACACAAGAGGTCCACTTCCTAGACACTACAGTGCTAATAAGCGATGGTCACATAAACACCGCCCTATACCGGAAACCTACTGACCACTATACTTACTACATGCCTACAGCTTTCATCCAAAAACACATCACGTGATCCTGCACTTAGGACGGAAGAATCCAATGTACCGCTACAGACTAGGGACCGAATGGCTAGGCAGCAGTTCTGCAGAAAAGGACCTAGGGGTGACAGTGGACGAGAAGCTGGATATAAGTCAACAGTGTGCCCTTGTTGCCAAGAAGGCCAATGGCATTTTGGGATGTATAAGTAGGGGCACAGCCAGCAGATCGAGGGACGTGATCGTTCCCCTCTATTCGACATTGGAGAGGCCTCATCTGGAGTACTGTGTCCAGTTTTGGGCCCCACACTACAAGAAGGATGTGGATAAATTGGAGAGAGTCCAGCGAAGGGCAACAAAAATGATTAGGGGTCTGGAACACATAACTTATGGGGAGAGGCTGAGGGAACCGGGATTGTTTAGTCTGCAGAAGAGAAGAATGAGGGGGGATTTGATAGCTACTTTCAACTACCTGAAAGGTGGTTCCAAAGAGGATGGTTCTAGACTATTCTCAGTGGTAGAAGATGACAGGACAAGGAGTAATGGTCTCAAGTTGCAGTGGGGGAGGTTTAGGTTGGATACTAGGAAAAACTTTTTCACTAGGAGGGTGGTGAAACACTGGAATGCATTACCTCGGGAGGTGGTAGAATCTCCTTCCTTAGAAGTTTTTAAGGTCAGGCTTGACAAAGCCCTGGCTGGGATGATTTGATTGGGGATTGGTCCTGCTTTGAGCAGGGGGTTGGACTAGATGACCTCCTGAGGTCCCTTCCAACCCTGATATTCTATGATTCTATCCATTGTCTACAGCCAAGCTCTAAGATACAACCTCATCTGCTCCGATCCCTCAGACAGAGACGAACACCTATAGGATCTCTATCAAGTGTTCTTGAAACTACAGTACCCATCTGCTGAAGTGAAGAAACGGATTGACAGAGCCAGAAGGGTACCCAGAAGTCACCTACTACAAGACAGGCCCAACAAAGAAAGTAACAGAACACCACTAGCCATCATCTACAGCCCCTAATTAAAACCTCTCCAACGCATCATCAAGGATCTACAACCTATCCTGAAGGACGATCCCTCACTCTCACAGACCTTGGGAGACAGGCCAATCCTCGCTTACAGACAGCCCCCAACCTGAAGCAAATACTCACCAGCAACTACACACCACACAACAGGAACCAAACCCTGCAACAAACCCTGGTGCCAACTCTGTCCACATATCTATTCAAAGGACACCATCACAGGACCTAACCACATCAGCCACACCATGAGGGGCTCGTTCACCTGCACATCTACCAATATAATATATGCCATCATGTGCCAGTAACGCCCCTCTGCCACGTACATTGGCCAAACCGGACAGTCTCTACACAAAATAATAAACGGACACAAATCTGACATCAGGAATCATACATTCAAAAACCAGTAGGAGAACACTTCAATCTCCCTGGTCACCAAATAACAGACCTAAAAGTGGCAATTCTTCAACAAAAAAACTGCAAAAACAGACTCCAACATGAAACTGCAGAACTGGAATTAATTTGCAAACTGGACACCATCAAATTAGGCCTGAATAAAGACTGGGAGTGGCTGGGTCATTACAAAATCTAATTTCCCCCTACTTTTACTCACACCTTCTTATCAAACTGTTTGAAATGGGCCATTCTCATTACCACTACAAAAGTGATTTTTCCTCCCTTGGTATCCTACTGTTAATTGAATTGTCTCGTTAGACTGACCTCCCAATTGGTAAGGCAACTCCCATCTTTTCATGGGCTGTGTATTTATACCTGCTACTGTATTTTCCACTCCATGCATCTGATGAAGTGGGTTCTAGCTCACGGAAGCTTATGCCCAAATAAATTTGTTAGTCTCTAAGGTGCCACAAGGACTCCTCATTGTTTTTGCTAATACAGACTAATATGGCTACCACCCTGAAAGAAATAGTAGCTGTGTTTTGAAAGTACTGTAGGGGAAAGAAATTAAAAGAAAGAAGGCGACAGAAGAGAAGGGTACAGTAACAATGGCAAGAAATGACTAAGGAGTGACCAAAGGTTTTACTATAAGGGATGGACGTTGATGATATCAGAGAAAGAAATGGCTGGATTTAGTGTGAGACAAGATACGGTGGAAGATGATAGGTCAGTATCCATTCCCATTCAGTCCTTGATCTCTGCTGAAACTGCAGGTAACTGTTTCAATTAGTTCCACTACTCAGTCTGGACCTTTTGATATGAACACCTGAACTGAACTGAGGCCACCAAACTCACTCAACAGAGACTCACAGAGGTCATAAAACAGAGAGGTCATAAAACAGCCATAAGACGATAATGACTTTTGGTCATTACTAAACTGGGCTGGCAACCTAGATGTCAAGGAATCTATATACTTTACCAATCCTCTGGGCCATCTAGTTCCCCTTTCATTTTATATGATAATTTATCTCAGGAGAAGTAGGAACACAGAAATTTGAAATGTGTACTCTATTTGACAAGATTCTGTAAAAGAGAAGAGTAATGGGAACATTTACTCTAAGACTATGCCTACACTTGAAGATGGGGGTATGATTCCCAGCTTGAGGAGACATACTCATGCTACCAGTCAGAGCTAGCATACTAAAAACAGAATGTAGCTGCATCAGTCTGAGCAGTGGGAGGGGCAAGCCATCCCAAGTACATACGCAGAGTCTCAGAATAGCATGCACACTGGGTGTCTAACCTTTCCCACTGCTCGTGCTATCTCAGTTACATTCTATTTACATACATGCTAGCTCAATGAGAACTAGTGCGAATATGTCTCCTAAAGCTGGGAATCACACCCTCAACTTCAAGTGCAGACATACCCTAAGGCTCCAATCCTGCCGTCAGGCAGATTGCTGCATCCATTCAGAGCCTCTCAACTTAAACAGTAACATGACCCAAGCATACTTTTCAAAAAGTAATAGTGATTTTTTTAAAAAAAAATCTATCCATTATTTATTTCTTTATAAAATACTAGACTCCAGTTTTATTCACAGTAAGAAAGTACTACCTCTCTAACAATGCAGGATAGTTTAATTTATCTGAAATTTAACTGAATTTTAAATTTGTGCTCTGATATTTTAAGGAAAGAAAGCCATAATACATTTTTCAGTCTGTAAAAAGAACTATTTATGACAAATGTCTACTGACCTCTATATTCAAAATGTCCATAAAACATTGGCAGAACAATTTTTTTAAAAAAAGTATTTAACTAGTTTTGTTACAGTTTTACTCACCACATCACTATAGTTCAGACTGTGTCAATATCTCTATTATAAATCCTATTTCAAATGTTTATAGCTAGGTTATAAAAATCTGTTTTTACCACTTTTAATATTTTGTAAAAATTGTAGTTGTTGATATATCAAAAAATTATAACTACTTACCTGAAATTCTTGGTCTCAGAAGATAATAGTTACAATAGTTCCCCACTCTTGGGTCCATTCCTAGTGCGCATAATTGAGTGAGGGATGTTGAGAGCTCGAAGTTAGGAGCCTTTAAACCATCTCACCAGTAGGTGGCATACTTACCCAATAACTTACAGCCTGTAACTGCCCCAACTGTCAGTACACTTTAATGAAAGTTCACAAGACTGAAAAGCTGGCTCTATCTTGCAACTCTGAGGGGATGTGGAGGGATAACTATTATAACTACCACCTTCTGAGAAAGATAATTACAAGCACATAATTTTCTTTTCCCGAAAGGTAAGTGTTATAATTTAACCCCGCTCTTGGACACTCAAGGCTGCAGGGATGTGTCCAATAAAATGGTAACTGGTCAGTTCCTACACTGTGGCCCGGTCTACACTTAAAAGTTAGGTCAACATAGCTATGGCCCTGAGTACCATAGTTATGCTGATCTAACCCCTGGCGTAGACATGGCTATGTTGATGGAAGATTCTTCCGTCAACCTTGCTACCGCCACTCAGAGAGTTAGATTACCTAGAGCAATGGAAACCCCCTTTTGTTGCTGTAGGAAGTATCTACAGCTACAGTATAGCTGTAGTGCTGTAGCTACAACACCACCGAACATGTAGACATGGCCTAAAAGTACCATTAGCAGCCACCATACCCAGTATTTTGTGGCAAACTAGACCTAAATTCTAAGGAAAGGCCAACAGTTTGCGTGGCAAACTGAAATTTCTATAACTTATATAAATGAATTGCAAAAGTGGAGGTTTTCTATGAATTAGATATGTAAATACAATTGTTACAGGATCCCTTGTGGTCTTCATTTTTCTATTAATATTAAATTCAATTTATTTTAAACTGTCACCAATTTCTAATTTTCAATATGCAAGGTCTGGGCCATTGGTTGGATAACAACTGAGACTTTGATGATCTAAGAAGCTGTGGAAGATGGAATTCATCTCCTCCTCTCTTGTGGATGGGGTTAACATGTTATTTTAAATTCTGGGAGGGCCTTGAATTTCTCACTACCAACACCAACGAATCTTAACAGCACACAGAAGAGTCCCTGCACCCTCCCTTAAATTCACAGCATCTTTATTAGAATGTTTCTGCTAAAATGATCAGTAGTGAAACATTAACATATTTAAAATCATCATTTGACTTCAGAGCTAACAACTGAACTGATTAATACAGTTTATACCTCTATTACAGCTATTATTGAAGCTGTTTGAGAAATCAGGAAGACAACATTTAATAAGTTTACAAGTGTTTCATGTTTGGAAGGTTAGCTACATAACCAAAATAGCTAGAAACATTCTTTTAAATGAAATCTTAGATTCCCAAGTAGAATTCTGTAGCAAGTGGTAGATTCTGAAGAACTGTGAATGCACAGGGACCTGACCATTATAGACACGACAACAAATTTACAAAAAACAGGGATTGGTACCTCAACATGCTACCTGAAGAAAACTTATTTTTAACTGACAGGTTTTTTTAAAAAGAAAGTAGGGAAAAGAATTACCACTGGCTGAAATGTATCTAGAAACAGAAAATGAAAGGATTTTGGCAAACAGAGCGATATACAACCAAAAAACAGCTGAAATGAGCTCCTCACCTGTTAGCAGATTAAAGGGAACAGGCAGTTGACGCAGTTAGTTACTAGCCATTATGTCTCATCAGTGGGTAGCTGCACATCAATTGCTGGTGAGGTGGATTACCGGCTCCGAACACTCCACATCCAGTCACATACATAAGGCATGGATCCAAGAGTGGGAGAAACTAGAAATTACAACACTTACCTTTGAAGAATACACAGTACTTTTTTCTATGAATTTTCATAAAGAATTTCTGATAGTACACGTGTATGTGCATGATAGATGAAAACTGGACCAAAGGAGTCATTCTCAAGTCTCTTTCAGTAAAGTGATATATTTACTTAAGATTGAACAATTGCTCTTTTTCCCCCCCAGATAAATAATATATGTAATAACTTTCTATCAGAGACATTTATTTATATTCTGTATGTGGAATCAGCTGTAGATATGCTTTCCCCTTGATTCTTAACTTTTTTCACAAACTTAATATTAAAAGGTAACCTGTGACAGACTTTTAAAAATGGGATTTGCACACTTTTTTTGCCTCTATGTTGTACAAAAAAGGCCTGAATAAATACAGGGGTTCTACTTGGGTTTTTTCATTATTATTTCAGAAATACCAAGAATATCAAGTCTGTTTTCCCCCCATTTTGACAAGCATTAGTTAGGAATTAATATTAAATAGATGTTTTTTTTAAAATAACCATGTCTGTACTATGGATTTTTAGCAAAATATTCCCACCATTCTGTCACTCATTCAACTGCACTGAAGACATCACTGGTATGAACTGTGTAGTAAAAATGACAAAAGCCACCAGAGACATGTCTACACTTATGCTCCCACCAGTACTACCACTGATTTCACTGGAGCCTTGACTACAATAGTGCTCTTACTATGTTCTACCACCGGTGCGCTGAACCAGTGGCAGCAGGGCACTGGTAGAATTAGTATTAATATTTTTTGTACAGTTACCTAGCATAGACCTAATTAAAGAGTTTTAAACTGTCTTATTAAAAATCCATTTCCTTCTCAATAGTTCACCTTTCAGGGACACTCATAGTTAAGCTTCCCTAAAAATGGTTTAAACAGTCTCCAGAGAATTTTCCCTTCCTTACGTGATCCTTGAATTGAATAAGAACTGCTGTAGCAGCTCTTACATCATTCACCCCCTGCAACTTGTGCAGTGGATATCGCCAGGATATTCTTGCAACTTGGTGATCCCTGGAAGCCATACGTAGCTGGTACAAGTTAAGGTTGTTCTAATTTGTGCCAGACAACTGGCCTGGTGCAGGGTGACCTCAGGACCAGGGGAAGTACAAAGGTGGCCTAATGTGAATTTTGCACTGTTGTGAGGTGAGCAGACTGCTTCTTGGCCATGGCCGTTGATTTGGCTCTTATCAATGTGTGACTTCTTTAGTCAACATCGAGCCTTCTAGTGTAGACAACACTTGGATATCTCATGTAAAAACACAAGCAGGGGAAAAAATAACCCCAGCATTTTGGGCCTGCTTTATATCTCAGAAAGAAGTAACAGGAAAGTAAGAAAAAGGTGCAGAAAGAGAAGGGGGGGGAGGGCGGACTCAAGCCCATTTTTTTCACCACTTTGCAGGTTACTTTTTGTACATAATCTAATTTCCAAACAAGTATCAGTAATATTTTATTGCAGTATGTGTTTTAAAAGGTAAATATAAAAATGCTGTGAATGCTAAACAATAGTTGCAGTTCATTTCACATCCTTACCCAATATCATCAGGTGTATTCATACATTATTTGCATCATTGCAAATGACTACTAGTATTTTAAAATAAATCAAAAAAATGTATTTAGAAATACAGTTCTGCCATGAAGAGATTTTGATTGCACTCAATTGCCTTGGCAGACTATTATATTTCATGTAATAGGATTAATTCACCCATTTTAATTTTTTGTATAAAAAGATTTATTTATAAAATAGCTAAGTAGGCATAACTCTTTTGTACATTTTTTATCCCTTACATTCCACTCATTTAAAATATACATAAAACTACTCACCTTTGTGGTAGCGATGCTGTTTACAAAGCTGATTTGCTGAAACCCTTTTTCACTTAAAGTGAGACACACATCCCATCGTTCATTCACAAGTTCATGAATAACTTTGAGCGCAACTCCAGTTTCATCCAACTTGTCCTTTACGTAAAGATCTACGTAACTCCGGAATCCATTTACCTATGGGTTCAAAAACATAAGCAATTACTGTCCTCCTACTTACCTATGCAATTTATAAAATATTTTAAATAGAATTCTTACAGGTAGTTTCTTCCCATTAAACATAACTTTGACCCCTTTGCATGACCCAGCCAAATCATAAGCTCTTCTTGTCATGAGGGCCATAATATCCTTGTCAAGCTTTTCCATCTTAAATTTAGAAAGATCTGGTTGGAATGTGATGCATGTGAAGTCATCGCCTTCAAAATGCTTAATCTTGGGATCAGAAGTCTTCATCATATTGTTCAGCCAAGTCTTTGGAAACAAATTTTAGATGTTAATTACAATCATCTCTAGTTTACAACAAAACAAAAAAAAGAAAAAAAAACATAACTAAAAAACCCCTTTTTTCAGTTTCCAGGTATTCTAATTTAGCACTAAACTGTAGCATAAAAAATTTGCATATTTGACCTTACAGATTTCTCTGCTAACACAGTAAACACAGAATCAACTGTTGTCCCATGTTTCTGCGTGAGTATTAATATGGTGATAGGCTCAAGGGCTTTGTGGAAGGGTAATTATGCAGGGACATCATGACATCTAAGTGAACAAGAAAAACCAAGCGTCTGGCTGATTGTCCATGTTCTCTGCTGGGGGGTGGGGTGAGTAAACACGAAACAAAACAGCTCACTTGTGCAAACTTTTTTCTTACATAATTTTTTCTTGAAAATGCCCAATTTCTTGAAAATGCCCAATGCTAAACTGTGAAAATTTTTAAAACAAACTCTACAGAAATCTACATTCATGCCATCGTTAATATGATTTTTAGCAGTTCTGCAGAAAATATAAAAAAATTAAAAGCCTGGTAAACAACAGCTTTTTACAAATCATTTACTGCTCATTACAGTGCTATATGAAATAGTTGGAAACTGAAGATTTATCCACCAAAGAGACACAGTAAAAGCAGCAAGATTCAAACAGAATACCCCTAACCAAAGTGCCTCAAACCTATATCAAAGTGACCACCTCTAAGAGTGAGAAGGTAGATCAATTTACATGCCCATTCAATCCTTGGTCTGTGTGCTGAGAATGTCGACAATGGACTAGACAGGTTGGTGTATTTTACACAGTGGTTGCTGGTCCATTAGGGTTAAGGATATTAATAAGAAACATACACAGAAAAAAAACTGTTTAATATATGATTGTACAAGGTTTTGTTTTATTTAGATTTTTATATAAGGAGCAGGACAATCTTTAAGAAACTACTAGGATTCTCAGACTACTGCAGTTCCTATCTATTTTTAACATATTAGTAAGATTATCAAGAACAAATATAAAATTCTTACTCGAGAAAAATTCTTCAACTCTAACGAGTACCAACAGTAATTTTATTCAATAAACCTTGTTGCCTACATAATTGTTACTGCTGGATTTTCAATAATTTATTTTATGGAGCTCAGAAAATGTGTTAAAAATTAAGTTTCTAATTACAAAAATGTAGAAGAGAAAGATCAAAAACACCTGCATACCTGTTTGAAACTGTGTTTGTATTCTTTGCAAGCAGTTTCAACTGTAAATTTTGTACTGAATATATTACAAAGTTTTGCACCATAACCATTACGACCACCTGGAACAACAATTAAATGTGGTAAGTTTTTAAAAGCAGAAATTACCTGTATCATATTACAAATTACTTCAATGAAATAAAATATTCCCATATCAGGGACTTCTACCAGGTGCAAGGGACCACGCTAACAGACATCAGTGAAGGACCTGGGACCTAATTTAATAACTTTTTGCCTGGAAGTTCACAAGGAAGTTGCACACACAGTTTTCATTTTACAATCTGACTGGGTATCAACCTGGGACTAAATGTTACTAATCCATGGGGGGCAGCTTTGCAGAAGAGGTAAAGAGGTGCAGTCCTGGAATTCCCATGGATGCACTAACTCCACGGCCAACTCCTGGCAAAATCCCATGCAACCATGCCAAATTATTATACTTTAGTGGCACAAACACATGCACTAGAAGGAAAACAAAACTTACTTTCATTGTGACCTAAATCAGGATTTATTATGTGTTTAAGTACTGAATTGGGGCCTGTCTGCATCATTTAGTCCACTAAACTTTTCCTTCCATTTTGCCAGTTTAACATTTTTAATATTTGTATGTGCATATAAACTACTATTTTAGATTAACCTTATATGATGCATTACATGTAAAAAACCGGTTACTCACTTTCTCGTAACTGCTGATCTTCGAGATGTGTTGTTCATGTCCATTCCAAGCAGGTGTGTGCATGCCGCGTGCACGCCAGCCGGAAGATTTTTTCCCCTAGCAGCGTCCGTAGGGTCGGCCTGGGTGCCCCCTGGAGTGGAACCTTCACCTCAGTTCCTTCTTGCCGACTATTCCGACAGAGGGGTAGGAGGGTGGGTATTGGCATGGACATGAACAACACATCTCGAAGAACAACAGTTACGAGAATGTGAGTAACCGTTTTTTCTTCTTCAAGTGATTGTTCATGTCCATTCCAAGCAGGTGATTCACAAGCTAGAGCTCAGGAGGCGGGGTCGGAGTTATCCACAGAAAAGAGCACGGCTTGCCCAAAAGCCGCATCATCCCTGGACTGTTGTATAAATTGCATAGTGAGATGTAAATGTATGTATCGAGGACCACGTGGCTGCTCTGCAAATTTCCTGAATAGGGACTTGTGCCAAAAACGCCGCAGAGGAGGCCTGAGCCCTGGTAAAGTGAGCGGTTATCTGCGGAGCGGGCTCCTTTGCCAGGGTATAGCACTCCCTAATGCAGGACGCTATCCATGACAATATGCACTGACAGGATACAGGGAGGCACTTCATTTTGTCCGCCACGGCTACGAAGAGTTGGACGGACTTCCGGAACGATTTAGTTCTCTCTGTGTAAAAGGCGAAGGCCCTACACATGTCCAGTGAGTGCAGCCTGCGCTGCCTATAGGAGGAGTGCGGCTTGGGATAAAACACTGGGAGGAAGATGTCCTGGGTCATGTGAAAATGGGAGATGACCTTTGGGAGAAAAGCCAGATGAGGCCTGAGCTGGACCTTATCCTTATGAAAAACTGTGTAAGGGGGCTCAGACGTGAGGGCCCTGAGCCCCGAAACCCGTCGATTTGAGGTAATTGCCACAAGGAACGCGACCTTGAATGAGAGATATAACAGGGAGCAGGTGGCCAGAGGTTCAAATGGCGGGCCTGTAAGCCTGGAGAGGACTAAATTGAGGTCCCAGGCAGGGACAGGCTGACGCTTGTGTGGGAAGAGCCTGTCCAAACCCTTGAGAAAACAACTGACCATAGGGTTTGCAAAGACTGAGAGACCATCTGAGCCCGGATGGAAGGCGGAGACAGCCGCCAAGTGGACCCCTATTGATGACCGGGACAAGTCTTGATGCTTTAGGTGAAGGAGGTAGTCCAGTATAAATGGTATGGAGGCGAGGAGCGGCGACTGACTATGTTGCTCCCCCCAGATGGAAAACCTTTTTCCACTTGGCCAGGTACGTAGCCCTGGTGGAGGGCTTTCTACTACCCAGGAGGACTTGTCTGACCTGGTCCGAACAAGACAGCTCTGTAGCACTTAGCCATGGAGCATCCAGGCTGTAAGGTGGAGCGACTCCAGATTCGGGTGCCAGAGTCGGCCCTGGTCCTGCGTGATCAGGTCGGGGACTAGCGGTAAGGTGAGTGGGGCCGCTATGGACATTTTCAGGAGCGAGGTGAACCAGTGCTGATGCGGCCACGCCAGCACTATTGGTATGACTCGGTCCCGGTCCCTGTGGATCTTGAGAAGCACCCTGTGGACTAGGGGAATGGGTGGAAAAACATATAGCAGGCAGCCCTCCCATGAGAGAAGGAAGGCATCCCCGATGGACCCCGAGCTGTGGCTCCCAAGGGAACAAAATGTCTGACATTTCCTGTTGCCCAGAATGATCTATCTGGGGAGAGCCCCAGAACCGGAAGATTGAGCTCACCACATCTGGCCAAAGGGACCACTTGTGGCCATTGAAGGTCCGGCTGAGGCTGTCCACCAGAGTGTTTTGCACCCCAGGAGGGTGAAGCCTGCAGGTGGATCGAGTGCTCTATGCAGAAGTCCCACAGCGCAAGGGCTTCTCGGCACAGGGGAGAGGAGCGTGCAACCTCCTGTTTGTTGATATAAAACAACGCCGAGGTATTGTCTGTGAGGATTGAAACACATCTGCCCATTATGCGCGTTCTGAAAGCATAGCATGCCAGACGCACTGCCCTCAGCTCTTTGACACTGATGTGAAGAGCGAGGTCCACCGGAGACCAGAGGCCTTGGGTCTTGAGGTCCCCTAGGGGGTGAGCCACCCAACTCAGATCCGAGGCGTCTGACACCTAGGTGAGTGAGGGCTGGCAAAAGGCACCCCTGTGCAAACCATTCGAGGGTCAAGTCACCATAGGAGGGAGTCCAGTACCAGGCGGGGCAGGGTTACGACCCTGTCCAACGCATCTCTGGCTGGTCGGTACACCGACGCCAGCCAAGACTGGAGTGGGTGCAGCCTGAGCCTGGCATGCTGCACCACGTATGTGCAGGAGGTCATGTGTCCCAGCAGCTCTAGACAGTTTCTTGCCAATGTCATGGGGAACCGTCTGAGACTCTGTAATGATGTCCTGAAGTGAGCGAGACCTGGCCTCTGGGAGATACGCCCTGGCTCGGGTAGAATCCAGGACCACGCCTATGAACTCTATCCTCTGCACCGGGGACAGAGCAGATTTCTCCTCGTTCAGGAGGAGACCTAAGACAAGGAAGGTTCTCCCTTTAAACTCTACCTGGGCCTCCACCTGGGCTCTCGAGCGACCTTTGATCAGCCAGTCATCGAGGTATGGAAAAACTTGTATCTGGCGCTTGCGCAGGAACGCTGCGACGACTGCCATGCATTTCGTGAATACTCAGGGGGCAGTCGACAGTCCGAACGGGAGGATGGCAAACTGGTAGTGGCCTCTGTTCAACACGAATCTGAGGTAGCGTCTGTGATGTGGGACTATTGCGATATGAAAATACGTGTCCTTCAAGTTAAGGGCGGCGTACCAGTTTCCTGGATCCAGTGAGGGGATAATGGAGGTTAGTGAGACCATGCGAAACTGGAGTTTCTTTACGTACTTGTTGAGCTGTCACAGATCCAGTATGGGTCTAAGGCCCCCCTTGGCCTTTGGTATGAGGAAATACTGGGAGTAGAAACCCTTTGCCCCTTAGCTCCTGAGGAACCTCCTCCAGCCCCTACCGAGAGGAGGGACTGCACCTCTTGAATTAGAAGTTTCTAGTGAGAGGGGTCCCTGAAGAGGGATGGGAGGGTACAGAATTGGATGGAATATCCCCTCTCTACCGTGCGGAGCACCTGTCGGTCTGAAGTAATTCGAGACCAGGCACGGTAGAAAGGGGATAGACGGGACGAGAAAGTAAGATGGGAAGGATCCAAAGGTCATACTGGCAAGCCGTCCTCGACTGTACCCTCAAAAGGGTGGTCTAGAGCCCGGGGGGCCCTGGGCTGGCCAGAGCTTTGTCTAGAGGGAGGGCGTTGCCTCCTCCAAGTACTCCTGTTCCGCCTATGTGGAGCGTCCTGGCGGTTTTGGGGTTGGCAAGGATGAGGGGCAGGTTGAGTCCTAAAATGTCTGCGCTGGGTAGCAGGCGTATGAAGCCCAGCGAACGAAGGGTAGACCTCAAGTCCTCCAAGCTGTGAAGTCTCTTATCCGTCTTCTCGGAGAAGAGAGCTACACCCTCAAAGGGAAGGTCTTGAATAGTCTGCTGGACCTCGTGGGGAAGACCAGAGAGCTGTAGCCAAGAGTCTCTCCTTATAACTACCCCTGTGGCCAAAGTGCGGGAGGCCGCATCCGCCGCGTCCTAGGCCGCTTGCAAAGACGCTCAGAAGACCAGTTTCCCCTCCTCCATGAGTGCAGAGAACTCGCCCCGAGCTTCCTGGGGCAGAAGTTCTGTAAACTTAGCCATAGACGAGCAGGTGTTATGCCCGTAGCGGCTTACTATGGCCTGCTGGTTGGCTACACGAAGTTGCAGACCTCCTGTCAAATAGACCTTCCGGCCAAACAGGTCCAGTTTCTTGGCATCCCTGTTTTTAGGGCTGGATCATTGAAACCCTTGACATTCTCTCTGATTGGCCGCGTCGACCACCAAGAAGTCCAGAGGAGGGTGGGTATAAAGATGTTCATACGCTCTAGAGGGAACAAAGTAGCAGCACTCGGATTTCTTGGCTGTAGGCGCCAGAGAAGCAGGAGTTAACCGAAACATCTAAGAACTTGTGGCAATCGACTTGATAAATGGCAATGCAACCTTGGATGGGCCGGAGGGAGCCAGGATGTCTATGACAGGGTCTAAATTCTCTTCCACCTCCTCTTCCTGAATCCCCAGGCTTTGGGAGGCCCGCCTCAAAAGTTGTTGAAGAACCCGGTTGTCCTCCAAAGCTGGGGCCGTCGAAGTCCCTGCGACCGCTTCATCGGGTGAGGACGAGGAAGAGAGAACAGGAGGTGGGCCCAGTTCACTAACTTCGGCTCCCCCCCCCCCCCCCCCCCGCTAGGGTCCCTCAGCACACGGTACTCGGGCTGTGGAGCAGGTACCAATGAAGAACTCTGCGCCGCAGCTGGTGCCAGGGCAGATAAATCGGCAGGACCGAGACCGCTGGGGTCACTAGGGATGGAGCTGAGGCTTCCACCGGTGCCGTCACCTGGAGAGCTGGTGCCGGAGCTGGCTGAGGTATCGGTGCTGAAACCATGTGAGTCGGCGGGGCCACTCCGCCTGAGGGTGGCACCGTCATCGGCGGTGCCAGCACTGATTGTGGCACGGATGACACCGAGGACACAGACACCATTCTGGAGCATGGACCATGGACTTGACCCTGGCTCTGATGGTATGCCCAGGGTGTCCAGAAGGGCCATCGAGCAGGTGGTTGCCACTGTTGCTGTCACGGTGCCGGGTATGGTTGGTGACTGCGCAGAGACCTGGACCTTCTGCTCCGCGATCTGCTAGATCGAGCTGAGTCCACCTCCGACTCCGAAGTCTCTGAATAAGAAGACCACGGAGGAGCAGCCCCCTGGGTCGCCAACAAATGACGACGCGATTCCGGGGAATGGTGCGCTTCTTGTGCCTGTGCAGGAAGTGCCGGAGATGGAGACCGACAAGCCATCATGGTTGGCTTACCCCTGGAGTGTACCAGGGGCTGTGCAGTCACCAGAGATTTGTCCCTCCTTTGGGGGGAGGATGGCACAGGGAGGCGCATCAGGTCCGTTGCCGCCTCGATGCCTCCAGCGTCGATGGTGGTTGTATGTCCACCAGATGGTCCGAGGACCGACGAGGGTTCGGACTCGACTAGACCTGGCTGGGGCAGGAGTCGACGAAACCCTGGGCGGAAGCGAGACGGAGGCAGTCTGTCCCAAGCCACTCGCGGACAGCGCAGGACCCTTAGGTTTCAAGGGGGGTGATCGGTCCCTCACCAGCCTCTTCTTCTTTACCGGCACCGGAGATGGAGAACGGTGCCGAACTGAGGCAGACGCCCTATGGCCCGAGTAGTGGCAGTGCCAATGGGCTTTAGAGTCCTTAGCCAGGTCCGTTTCACGCGCCGTTGGCGCCGGAACGCTGCACACCGAAGAGGACGTGCTCGGGGCCGGGTTGTTGGGTCCCGGGTCGGATTGCAGTCTCAGAGCCACCTCCATGGGCAGGAATTTTAGTCTCTGCTCTCTGTCCTTAAGGGTTCTTGGGCAGAAACCCTTGCAAATGCAGCACTTGTCCTTTTCATGAGTCTCACCAAGGCACCGCAGGCAAGACGAGTGAAGATCACTCTTGGGGATAAACTTTCCACAGGACTCACAGAGTTTAAACCCCAGACACCCGGGCATACCCCCGAAGGAGAAATGTACTATCTAACATACCACTACTAACTATATGAAAAAGTATAACTATAGAGAATAACTATTGAACTATGTACACTAAGAACAAAGACACCACTAAGGTGCTCGCTGTAAGAGCGAGCAAAGTTCCAGCTAGCCATCACGGGCAGTAAGAAGGAACTGAGTGGGTGGGGAGGTCAGTGGGGCCCAATATTGGGCGCCATGAAGGCGCTACTCCAGGGGGAGCCCAGGCCGACCCTACGGAAGCTGCTAGGGGAAAAATCTTCCGGCTGGCGTGCACGCAGCGCGCACACACACCTGCTTGGAATGGACATGAACAATCACTCGAAGAAAAATTTGTATTTTATAATATATTTTGAATCCTGAGATTATACAAAAGAGAAGACACATTTAAATAGGGATTTTCTTTGTCAGGACAATGCTAAGGGGACAGCTACATATAAATGGGTGCTGCTAGTACATATAAATGGGTGCTGTACTTGCAAGAGTACAGTTCTCTCTAAACAGTATTTGTGTAAAAAACAAAAAAAACCCATGCAAACAAAGTTTGTTTTCAGATAATTTTATAGAAACAGAAAAACTGGCAAATAATGACTAGGAAATACACAAATAGTCATCTCTCACCAAGGCTCAAGAAAAGAAAACTCAGAAAATAATTAACTGTTTAACCAGCCAAAAACAAAGCATATTAATAAGAGTCTTGCCTGTAACTTTTTTCTCATCATCATCATAGTTGCTAGATGTTAACAGCTGTCCAAAAATTAAAGCAGGAACATACACTTTTTCTACTTTGTGTTCCACAACTGGAATTCCTTTCCCATTATTCCAGATACTAATAATGTTTGATTCACTGCAAAAAACCAAATAGTGACATCCATTCAAATGATTTATTAGTACCAAAACACGCCTACAGAAGTTTTTACACAGATTTAATTAATATAAATCAAGAATATACTATCAAGGACTGTACCTAGCAATTTAAAACCATTTTTATTGTGTTTACTCGCATCCTTTTGTCAATTTTATTTATCAAGAAACATCTGTTTAAAATGCTAGTATATGAAGGACATCTATTATTATTAAATTTGTCTAAAAACTTTCCTTTACAAAAATAATTCTTGTGATTTTTTTTTTTTTTTGAGAACTCTAATGTCTCCCTGGTGTAAAGCAGGTCTTTGAAATCTACCCAACTGATAGTCCTGAGGTCAGGGAGATGGCTTTTGCTGGCCTCATGAAAATCCACTGAGATCTGACCCAGTGATAACCTGCTGAAAAATCACCATTTCCCATCTACAATTTGCCTGCTAGTTCCTTTTTGGCAGCATGCCAAAATCCCTCAACATTCTATATGACTGCACATACACCCATTGCCTTGGTTTCTTATTTCAGCATTTCACATAGTTCAAACTCCTGATGGGAGATAGCCAAAATGATAATCATCTTCATTCTTCTCCCATTCCCTGTGAAAAATTTTCTTTATCCAATGAGTGTGCGCAACACACTGGAAACCAGAAGACAGTGAGTTTTTTTACTCACTTGTCCTCCTGACTGGTGTTAATAATTCTGTGCCCTTCACAATTCTTATCATTAAGTTAATGCCTGTTAATGCCTATTGAGAGATTAGATAAAATGGGAACAGAATCCAGATCTCTAATATGGCAATCCGAAATGCCAGCCACACAGCTACGATGCCTCTCAGAAAGAACCTGCCATATTCTTATCCTTAGCTATGCTGTTTATAAAATGGTGCTACTCACTGATTCAGTGTGTTATGTATCCTCGCCTAGTAAATGGTTTACATAAAATAGCTGTATGTTGTTGCCAGCTAAAATAGTTAGTCTGGTAGCTCAAGAGGTAGAAGTCTATGCTGCAGAGCTCAAGGTTCAGCATTCAAACCCCATTTGTGATCTACACTGATGGGCTATTAAAGTTGTACACTGTCTAACTTGCCTCAACTTTGAACGTTTAGATTATTTCAGGTTTTATCAGCTCTGTATACAAAATTTATTAAAGGGTAGTTTAGATAAGCAAGTTACTTTAAATTCAAAATGGTGATAATTATTCATCACATTTTCAGAACAATTTCTCCTTCAAATATAAAGAGTAAATACTTTCAGTACAATATAAGAAAATGGTAAATTTCACTGAATATAATCTGTTGTAAGAAGTTCAAGTCCAATTTCCCCGACAGAGAAGGGCAGCTAGGAAGTTCTTGTACTTACGGATCAATGGAAATTTTAATACAGGTCATATTCTTGTCCCTCTGCTTATTGTCAGCGGCATTTACTACGAAACAAATTAACACTTTTTAGGGGCAAAAAATAACAATCAGTTATTTGATGTACAAAGCTAATTATATACACACTCCATGACAAGTTACAATGTACTGAAAATGTTTGAGAAACTCCCCTTTTGACATTTTCTTTACCTTCTTACTGAACTCAGGAAATATAACCAGGTATCTACAACAACCTGAAAGAAACGATTTGATTCCTTCAATCAGACTTTCTGGGATTAATTTTTCTATTTCAAACAACTAAGCTAGAGGTCAGAGGTAATCAATGCCATGGAATATTACTTATTAAAGTTGTATTATACTTTCACTCACTATTACCTATTTCTCCCTGGCCTCAAATCCCTAAATGATCTCTTAGAGAAGAATATTTCTAAAGATAAACATAAATTAAAAATTCATCAGCTCTAACAGATTGCTCTTATTATTATTAGTATTACAGTAGTGCCTTATCTAGTTTCAAGGCCCCATTGTGATAGGAATTATACAAACACATATCAAAAAGATGGTTCCAACTCAAATAGTATAAGGAGTTAAATTTACAATTAATTAGTATTCTAGGTGACTACAGCACAAAGCAGCCATTCATACCAGCATGTCAATTTTGGTTCAAGACTAACCCTCATTCAATGGTGTTTTGGATAGATAATTAATTACATCTATTATATTAAAATTACTGTTTTCCAAGTAGAGAGACACAGTGGATAAAGGGTAAAGATAAAAGAGTATTATCTTTTATTGAACCAAGCAGTTGAATACAATAGAGGGTGGTAGGGAGGAAATTCAGTTTATGATGTTCTGAATTTTCTTAACAGAAGTTATAATAACTAAAAAAAGAACACATAGTATTGATCACCAAATTAGTTTCTCTCTCACAGTGTACTCATATACCCATTCCTCACTGAGAGTCCAATCCTGCAAGTTACCGTAAGTGGAACTTGTGCTGAAGTTAAAGGGAAATTCCTTTTAAAGAGCTTGAATGATTGATTCCAAATAGTGTTAACTCAGAATAGCTATAAAAGCCAGGTTATAAAGAAGTTAAAATTTGATCAGGAAATGAATTAAACTACGTTTGAATTTGTGTGAACTACAAGCAACTGAACTCAGAAATTCTAAGGTTGCCATCGAACATGAAAATGTATTACAGTAATTTTCAGAATATGCCTCATCAGACAAAATATGGATTAAAATAAACACCCCAAGGACAGAAAGATAAACTCTGAGAAAAATAAAACACATTTTAACGGATGGAAAGAGAATACAGTATATCCCAGTGCAATATGAAATCAGATGCATTTCAAATGCTCTTGTTAAAGATCATTAAGCGAGAAATTTCGTTAAAAAGAATGCACAATTACAACAATTGTAATCTTATGACGCTTTTATATAGGCCAGCGGTTCTCAAACAATTGTCTATGAAGCACAAGATGGCAATCTGCAGAGAGGTGACAAGCTATATGGTGCTAACTTCTCTCATAAACCCCTGTTGGGCACCTTCCTTTTGAAAGAGGCAGGCTGGAAATGGCTTTCTTTTAAAGCCTGTAAATTATATCACTGAGTCAGCAGCAGGAACATAGAAAAAGTGATGCAAGGTACTCATTTTCATACCACTCACTGTTTATAAGATATTTATAAATCTGAAAGTAAAATCTTTCCCTTTCTCTATATAGCCAAAAGAAGAGGTTACTCACCTTGTACAGTAACTGCGGTTCTTTGAGATGCGTGTCCATATGGATGCTCTACTCTAGATGTCTTTGTGTCCCTGCACCGAAGATCAGAGATTATTGGTAGCAATGTCAGTTTGGGATGCACATGTACTCTCCCCATCTCACACTGTGTTTGATCGCTATATAGTGCTGTGTGGCAAACCACTCTCAGTTTCTTCTCTACCGCAGAGCTCAGAAGAACTCCAAAGCAGAAGGGGGGAAGGCGGGTGGTGGAGCACCCATAGAGAGACACATCTCAAAGAACTGCAGTTAAAGCACAAGGCAGGTAACCTCTTCTTTGAATAGTGTCCTTATGGGTGCTCCACTCTAAAGTGACTAAAAAGCAGTGCCCCTGCTATTAGGATGGGACTTCGGAATTGAGTCCATTGCTAATGATAATGCAGTCAAACCAAATAACGCATCAGATGCTGAGTCATAAGTGACTGCATAATGTATGGCAAATGTGTGAGCAGATGCCCAGGTTGCTAGTCTGTAAATTTCTGTGATTGGACTGCTGAGAAAGGCTAGGGAACTGGAGATCTTGTAGAATGAGTTCGAGCCCTGAATGTGGGTTGTAGATCATTCTTGCGATAGCAATAGTTTATGCATTCGGATATCCATCTAGACAGTCTTTGCACCAATGCAGCTGTGCCGCTGCAGCGTGGGTGGTGAAGACGCGCTATGCCGATGGGAGAGCGCTCTCCTGTTGGCATTACTCCACCTCAATGAGAGGCGGAAGCTTTGTCGGCAGGAGAATGACTCCTGCCGACACAACGCAGTATGGTCTTAAGCTGATGTAACTTGCATCACTCAGGTGTGTGTGGCTTTTGCACACCTTTGAGAGACATAACTTTTAAGCGGTAGTGTAGACAAGCCCTTTGTTTAGATACTGGGGATTCCTTATATCTGTCTGTGTTGGAGGGGAATCATCTCATAGATTTTTGGAATGGCTTGATCCTTTCCAGATAAAAAGCTAATGCTCTCCTGATGTCGAGTGTGTGCAGTGTTGCCTCCCTTTTATCCCAGTGAAGTCTGGGAAAGAATGATGGAAGGTGGATAAGTTAATTCATGTGGAAGGCTGAAGGTATTTTTGGTAGGAACTTGGGGTGCAGCTGTCATGTGACCCTGTCCTTGAAAAAAGTGGTAAAGGAGGGGTATGCCATTAGGGCCCCTATCTCTCCCACTCACGGAGCAGACGTGGTGGCTACCAGGAATGCAGTTTTCATAGAGAGATGTAGAAGTGCGCAAGTGGCCATGAGCTCAAAGATTAAGGTCCCACAGTGGTGCAGGATCTCTGATTAGAGGGTAGAGGTTACTCATGCCTTTAAGAAATCTTTTTGTTATGAGTTGAGCAAATACCAAATTACCATCTATCTTTTGATGGAAGGCACTAATGGCTCGGAGGTGCACTTTCACCCAGCATAGAGATAGCTCTGATTTCTTCAATTCTAGAACGTAGTCTAGCACAATTGGTAAAGGAGAGCATACAGTGATAACCTGTCTTGTGTCACACCAGATTTGGAATCTCTTCTATTTCTGCATGTACGTGTGACAAGTAGTTGTTTTTCTGCTATGTAACAGAATTTCATTTACCTCATCAGAACAGTTCCTTTCTACATTCTGGAACCATCAAGGAGCCATACTTTCAGGTGGAGAACTTTCAGGTCTGGGTGATGGATCTGGCCCACATATTGAGAGAGAAGATGTGGAACATGGTGGAGAATGACTGGTGGTCACACCACCAGCTGAAGAAGGTATGGAAATCATGTCTGTCTTGGCCATGTTGGAGCTATAAGAATAACTCTGACCTTTTCTTTCTTTATTTTGTATATTGCTTTGGATATTAGCAGAACTGGAGGATATGCATATAAAAGAGGTCTATTCCATTTGAGGAGAAAAGCATCTTCAAGAGAGCGATGGCCCCATCCTGCTCTGGAGCAGAACTGAGGGCATTTCTTCTTCTTGACTGTGGTGAAGAGGTCTATCTTTGGAGTTTCCAAGCGTGTGAATATGCTGTGAAGGATCATAGTGTCTATTTCCCATTTGTGATTTTGAGAGAACTTCCTGCTGTGCATATCTGCTGTCATGTTCTGAATGCCTGAGAGGTAAATTGCTGAGATGCTGATCTGGTGACAAATGCACCAATTCCATAATGTCACTGCCTTGGCTCGCAGGGAAGGTGACTTTGCCCCTCCTTGGCGTTTTATGTAGAACGTACATGCAATGTTGTCTGTCATTTTCTGACTGCTCTGAGAGCTAGTAGATTGACAGGTATTATGGATTCCAACAAGGACCATTTGCCCTAAACTGTGTAGGTGTTCAAGTGGTTACCCCACACAAATAGGAATGCATCCAACATTAAAATTAACAACGGGTGGTTGGATGAAGTGAACCCCCACATACATGTTGTGAGGATATGCCCACCAGTCAAGAAAGTTTTTGACCGTAAAGGGCATTCATAGAAGTTTGTTTAGCTTGTGTCTTCTCAGAACATATATCGTTCTGAGCCATCCTTGAAGACAACACATGTGGAGTCTCGCTCGCCGCCGTGTGCCCCGGTAGTTGGAGGCAGCTTCTGACCAAGAGCTGAAGACTGCCTTGATCTGTCGAGATTAAGCTGTCTAAAATGTTAAATCTGTGCAATGGGAGGAAAGCTTTGGCCTCCACTGTATCTAGGTAGGCTCCTATGAACTCTAGTGGCTGTACTGGGTCAAAGTGGATTTTTGAGTATTTAGTTGAAGTCCCAGCTGTAAAAATAGGTCCACGGTCTTTTGTGTGGTTGCCAATGCATCATCAAAGGAAAGTGCTTTGAGCAGGTAATTATCTAAATATGGAAATATCATGATTCCTTGTTTGTGAAGGTGTGCCACCACCACAGAGAGGACTTTGGAGAAGACCCTGGGTGCCAATGACAGGCCAAATGGGAGCACTTTATATTGGAAATTATCCTGCCCCAGAATGAATCTCAGAAACCTCTTGTGGGATGGATGAATCATGACATGAAAGTAAACATCTTGTAGTTCGATGGCCAGGAACCTGGTCCAGAGATGTAATTATTGCTGCCGAGATAATCATCTTGAAATGTACTTTTACAAATCTGTTGAGCACCCTTAGATCTAGAATGGGTCTCCAACCACCGCTCTTTATCTGTATCAGGAAATATTTGAAATAGAAACCCTCCCCTCTGTGTTGGTTCAGAACTGGTTCTATAGCACCTCGTTTTAGGAGGTAGTTTGTTCCTCACATAAAAGGTACTCATGAGAGAGGTCGCTGAAGAGGGACGGGACGTGAGAGTGGGGATGAGGTAAAGTGGACTGACTATCATGTGGTGATAATCTCTAGTACTCACTTGTCTGTGGTTATACACTTCCAAGATTGATGGAAAGGGGTAAGGTGGTCGCCGAACTGATGGAGATGTTCTGGGTGTTGCAGCAAATGAAACTGGGGGTGGTAACTCAGGGCCTGACCAAGATCTCAAAATTGCTGTTTAGATGTAGATAGCTGGGATTTTGATGATTGTGGGGAAGACGCTCTACGTTTTTGTACCCTCTGTCTCTTCCTTTGGAGCTCATAATATCTGTTACGAGGAATAAAGTGTGATCTCTATGTCATCTAGTATTTACTGGGTCTTCTCTTTTGGGCAGGAGTGTAAATACCCAGAGAGCATAACAATTCCCTGGCATCTTTTAATGAGTAGAGGGATCTGTCAGTTTTGTCCGTGAACAATTTTGATCCCTCAAATGGGAGGTCCTCCACTGTGGCTTGCACCTTCTTTAGAAAGCCAGACAGATGAAGCCATGACGCTCTCCTCATGACAACTACTGTAGCAATTTAGCTGTGTCTGCAGCATATAGAGAAACCTGCAATGCTGTCCTCTCCAGGAGCTGACCCTCAGTAATAATTGCTTGAAATTGGTGTTTTTCATCTGACAGAAGGTATTCAATAAACTCATTTAATTTAGAGTAAAGTGTGATTTTACTTTGTCATAAGGGCTTGATAGTTAGTGATCCTAATTTGTAGGGTCACTTAGGAATACATTTTGCATCCAAATAAATTCAGTCATTTCCAGTCTTTGTCACATGGTGTTGTTTTAGCATGGTACCATCTGCCACTTTCATTAACAGCATAGACGACCAGTGAATCTGGGGAAGGATGAGAAAACAAAAAGTCCACGTGCTAGAGGGCATATAACATTTCTTGTCTGCCCTTCTGCACATCGGGAGTATAGTGGCCGGTATTTTCCAAATAGCTTTTGCTGGGTCCAGCAGTGCCTCGTTGATAGGGAGTGCAATTTTTGCTGATGCCGACGTCTGCAGGATCTCATGCAGTTTGTATTGTGACTGTTTAACTTCAAGTGGGATTTGAAGAAGTCTTGGAACTGCCTGAAATCATTTGCTGTTGGTGGTGGCGGACGCATGATCACCTCGTCAGATGAGGACAAAGAAATATTGGTCACCAGAGTGGTTTCTTTCTCTAGTCTCTCCTCCTGTTCTTCAAAGATCTCCTTTTGAGGATCAGGAAGTCTGGCTACGGAAACTGACAGGGATTTTCTTACTCTCTGTCTCTGGGTGACACTAGAGGACCTGGAGAATTGTTGCCTATATCCAGCCCACAGGTCCCAGTATGGCCACTGAGGTGGTGGAAAAGGCATGGGTGGCGCCCCAACACAGTCCATACCAACCATGTGGGTCTCATCTACTCTGTGGTGGTAGCTTGGAGGAGTATAGATTTCTATTTGGGTAGCACCCTGTTGCTGCGGTGGAGAACAATGAGCCAACCCAGAATATAAATCATCCCCCTCCTCCTCTTCATCATCGCTGGAGAGGGGTGGAGCAATCATGGACAGCAGAGTAGCCTGTCTTGATACTGCACGGGTAAGCCCGGGGACCTGGGTGTAATGCATTCCGCAATTATGTAGATACCCAGTAATGGTGAATCAGGCATCTCTGAGACCAGCAAGTCTTTAGGGAAGCAAAATTCCCAAAGTACCGGAACAGTCATTGGTACCATTGAGAGCAGCAGCATCAGTGCCACTGAAGCAGAAATAGTTGTCAGTACCATAGGCACTCTGTGCTCCAAAGAACAGCCAGAAGGCGGTACTCTGGCTTTTTGCATTCCCTGCGTACTTGGTACTTACTGACTGTATGACTGCATCGTGCTGTTTTAGAGAGCTGGGTCTATCTTTGCCTCTCCTTTCCCCAGACAGTGCCATTCTGTCCGAGCCTGCCCTCTTAGGATCTTTGGTCTTACTGATGGCAGCCTCATAGGTACTTAATCATGCAATGGTTGGTACCGAAGTAATAGACCACGCCAGGGATTTAGTTCTTTTAGCCAGTTCCCTGCTCGGCGAGCTTGTGGCCCATTTCTCTGTGGCTTTCTGAGAGGAAGCTAAGGATTCCCTCTTTTAAGTCATTAAAGAGAATGCTGCTCAGAGAATTAATTGAGAATGCTGCTCAGATGCTGCTGTCAGTCTTGATGGGGACTGTTGTTGTGGGGGGGGGGAGGGGGCCACAGATGGACGTGGCGTCCCCAGGACCAGGGTCAGAGACTGGTCAGAATGAGCTTTCCATCATTAATAGTCTTAATTTCAGCTCATGACCCAGATTCTTGCTTTTAATTTGATGCAAAATGTGCACTTCTGAGGCACACGTGTCTCTCCGAGGCAGCAAATGCAGAGGGAATGGCTGTCGCTGACAGGAATGGCATCCTGACAGGCAAGACAACGTTTATACCCAGGGGAGCTGGAAATACCCTTTTTAGGGTTCAATTCCCTAACAGGAAGAACTAGGGAAGTTTAATATATACTATTCTACAATTGAAAGAGAAAAATAAAAATAATATTTTTTAAGGAAATGAAATAAGAAGAAGGAAAGAGAGAGAGTATTAACACTAACCAACCAAAGAGCTATTGCTACTAACAAAAGGAATTATTAAGAGGAAACACCAAGAGAAATCTCTCTGAACAGGCTCTGCTAAGACTTCATGTCAAGCCAAGGGCAGCTGAGAAGGAATTGAGGGTGGTTGGGCTGCTCAGCACTATATAGTGATTGAATGTGGAGCAAGACATGGAGAGCACATGTGTGGCCCAAACAGACACTGCTACCAAAAATTTCCAATCTTAGGTGCAAGGACACAAAGATACCTAGAGTGGAGCATCCACAGGGACACTACTCAAAAGAAGAATGTATTCTTTCCTTTTCATTTCAGATGTCACCACAGCTTTAGAGATATAGAGTAAAATTCTGACCTCAATGAAGTAAACAGCAAAACTCCCACTGACTTCTATTCACACATGGTATGTGGAAGGATCACTGCCAACCTCAAGACCTTAAAAATCACCTACCAGCCAAAGGATTAACTCTATTAAGACTAATACCTCAGCAGAGTCAAGGGAAATGGGGAAATTATACCCTCCCGCTGCTCAAAGCCTGCAATTTCTGTGCCTGTTACAAAGCCAAATGTCTCAGGATGAGAAAGGTCATGCTGAGTCAAATGTTTGCATATGAAATTTCCAAGAGACACCTTTGTACTGTAGGAGGCAGCGCTGGTGATTCAGGAGGTGGTACCCTTTCATCTGAGTCAAGACTGAATCAACTTCCCACCATGGTGTTAGGTGTGCAGGGCTGCTGGAGGATCTTCTTTCAAATCAGTTGTAAAAACTGAAGTCATGACACTTTTTCTTATTAAAAAAATCCATAGTAACTGATTCTAGTGTCATGGTAAAAAGTTAAACTTGGGTATTTATACTCTGCCTTCTTGAAACTGCCCTGCAGTTTCAACTGGAGATAGTACCTCTTCCTAAGCTGCTTCACCTCCTTTTCTAAACTGCTTCATTTCAGTAGCGGATCAAAGTATCCCTGTGTGTAGTTTGTATATCTGTTTAATATGTTAAGTGCCTGCAGAACCTTCAGGAGGAAACGGGCTGCATAACTGTAAAAACATTATCATTATTAAAAACACTTACCAAGAATTTCATCAAAGATCTTGTACAAGCCTGGGACAAAGGTAACTTCTCTGCAATTCATTCCGACCTCTTCATCATAAACCCACATTAACTACGTATAAACAAAATAAAATAAAAATATTTATTGTCTGGATTCAAAAGGAATGTTCATGTTGATATAATACGGATTATTTCACATTTCAAGAATTTGATATAAATTTTATTTTACTCCCTTCGCCACATATCTTATTTGATATTAAGCCAATCAGTCCGCCCTTCAAAGTAAAAAAATAAATAAAATAAAAAAATAAAGAGTGGTAATTACTTCTATTTTTATCTTAGGCATTTGTAACCATTTGATTGGCATATTATGTTAGGTGGATCTACACTTCCCCACAGGGTAAGCTATTGCAGCTATTTACTTTCCAGTTACTTCAAATTCAGTTATGGGGACAGATTCTGTCATAGAATCATAGAATATCAGGGTTGGAAGGGACCTCAGGAGGTCATCTAGTCCAACCCCCTGCTCAAAGCAGGACCAATCCCCAATCAAATCATCCCAGCCAGGGCTTTGTCAAGCCTGACCTTAAAAACTTCTAAGGAAGGAGATTCTACCACCTCCCAAGGTAACGCATTCCAGTGTTTCACCACCCTCCTAGTGAAAAAGATTTTCCTAGTATCCAACCTAAACCTCCCCCACTGCAACTTGAGACCATTACTCCTTGTCCTGTCATCTTCTACCATTGAGAATAGTCTAGAACCATCCTCTCTGGAACCACCTCTCAGGTAGTTGAAAGCAGCTATCAAATCCCCCCTCATTCTTCTCTTCTGCAGACTAAACAATCCCAGTTCCCTCAGCCTCTCCTCATAAGTCATGTGTTCCAGACCCCTAATCATTTTTGTTGCCCTTCGCTGGACTCTCTCCAATTTATCCACATCCTTCTTGTAGTGTGGGGCCCAAAACTGGACACAGTACTCCAGATGAGGCCTCTCCAATGTTGAATAGAGGGGAACGATCACGTCCCTCGATCTGCTCGCTATGCCCCTACTTATACATCCCAAAATGCCATTGGCCTTCTTGGCAACAAGGGCACATTGCTGACTCATATCCAGCTTCTCGTCCACTGTAACTCCTAGGTCCTTTTCCGCAGAACTGCTGCCTAGCCATTCGGTCCCTAGTCTACCTCTCTGGCCTCTGCATGCCACTCTGGAAGCATAAAGAGGCAGTACAGCCCATAGGAAATACAGTGCAGGCTGTTCTAACGTATAATGAGGACCATTTCAACCTCTAGAGCAGCCCAGAAGTCAGAAGATACAAAGGTGGCATGCAATAACTTCTCACTTTCCCTGGGTTCATAGTCAAATCCGTGGTCAGAAATAGTATTATGTACAAATTTTACCTTAGCAGGATAAATAACAAATCATAATAGGTTACATTTCAGCAGCTGGATATACTAAAAATACCAACACACACACTCTAAATCTGATAATCTTGCACAGATACACAACATTTTTGTCTTTACATCACATTAACATAACACTTTTCCTAGCTAGCTAGCTATAAATCTAGCTTTGGTAACAAGCCCCTAAGTTCCATTGGGGACTTATAAATGCCTCCTCCTATATTGGTGTATGTACTATTCAATCACAAATACAAAATCAAGCTGAAAGAGAAGGAGGCCAAATTTCTGCTCTAAGTTGCACCACTGCCCAAACAACATTGTTCAGATACTACATGGATAAAAGCTATGTAAATATTTAGGAATAGTAAATAAGAAAACAACTTTTCTTAATCAGACTCATTTCCCATTCCCTTGGTTTGAACTTATGCCACAATTATCTGTCTCAGTTGCATTTTCCACAAAAAATGTTTTTACTACAAATGGACGATCTGCTGGTTTTGAGCTCTCAGAAATGCACAGCACAGAGTAAGTGAAAAACTTATCTTGCTTAATTTCTTTCCTAGTTTTCAGGTTTAACAATACTATTGTGAGTTTTACTTTTCCATGCAGCTAACAGGTAGACCCAAACCAATCAATCTGGCTCAGGTTAAGTCACATCTGCTATAAGAAACCCATGTGACATTATTCCCAAAGCTGTAAAATATTGATAAGTGTGTTAAACATGGAATTAATTCACTTGTATCTGTAGCGATTCAAATGGAATATATACATAGGTATACAAACATTTATATTGTATGTACTGATACACATACATAAATATACACAAGTATCTGCAGGATAGGCAAGCATAAAAGATGTAGAACTATTTAGGGATATCTATTCCACACATTACACTTAACATGCAGGATTGTCAGGCTCAGAAACTAGAAGAAAAGAGATATAGCGGGTGAGACAAATGCTCCCTCTCTCTCTCTCTCTCGTTTTCATGTTTGAAAATTCTTTTGCAAGTTATAAATAGTGGTAAAGATCTCAGGGAGAAGAAAACAACTCTGAGATAACAATATACTGTACTTTTGAGTAGTTCTGCAGGAAGAACTAAACTGCTGAGGCAGATGCTGCTCTACCTCCCCCACACACCTAGGTTGACAGGACTCTTCTCCCAAAGGAGAAGGGAAGGATTTTTTTTGTCGACAGGGAAGGATTTATTTATTTATTTATTTATTAGTACCCGACAAAAGAATCAGTATTGAAACATATGGCAGTTTTATATATCTTCATACAATGCTTGTCTAGATTAGGAGAAGAGTGTGGCTTCTCAGGGCCCCTCTTATCCAATGACATGCACTTTGAAAAGTAAAGCATCAGCCCAGGGAGCAAAAGACACTCTCCCAGCAGTATCCTGGCAGTAACACTGGTGGCAGAGGCAAAATCCAACTGGACTCCTCCTGAACCCTCCAGACCATACTGTTTGATTGGTTGTTTTTGTTTTTGGGGGGGGGGGAAGCGGGCGGGAGGAAATCTTCCTGGGGCATCAGGCCCTATACAGCCCTAGCTCCAGGCCTTTGAGCTTGGAGAAAGTATAGCAGCATCTACTGGGGACAAAGACTCCCATGGCAGGAGCCTGCCCTCACATTCCCCAGACTCTTGTGATATCACCAGACTGCTCTCTTCAGTTTAGAATTAGGATGTTATTCTAACATCCTCTTACCCAATCCCTCACAATCTTCCAGCTACTGGGCTCAATCCCATTCTCCAGGCCTTTCTACAGCCTTCCTTCCTCTCCCCCACTCAATGTCTTTTTTCCCTTTCCTCTGTCTTGTCTATTCCCTTGCTATTTATTCATCTTAATTACCATTAAAACCAAAACAAAAAAGTAATTAACATGACCTTTACCAACAGTCACTCTGATTTTATGTTCCATCCCTTTGTCCTGCCACTTGTCCATCTTGTCTATTTAGATTGTAAGGTCTCCACAACAGGGGTAGTCTCTTACTATGTGTTTGTAAAATAGGGCCAGATCTGAGTGGGGCCTTTAAGCATTACTGTGCTACAAATAATGAATAAAAACATGAAATCTCTCTGCTCACCAAGTAGACGTCAACCTGGTTGTGTGAGCTGTAATTCTATTAGCACCTTTGGATAATTCGGTGTTAGGTTTCAGAAAAACCATTTTAAAAAGGAACTGGCTACCATAATATGAATAAATAAGTATTACATAACAAATTTGGGATGCCAAAAAGAACTTGTATGACTTGTCTTGCTGTACCTAGTATAATTTAATGGCAGCCCTGTTAATGCTGCTCCTTCTGAGTTTAATCATTTTGTGTCCACAGTTTTCTCTAGAGCAGGGGTTCTCAAACTTCATTGCACCGCAACCCCCTTCTGACAACAAACATTACTGCACAACCCCGGGGGGGTGCGGGGGGCAGCAAAGCCTTAGCCCGCCCAAGCCCCACCACCCTGGGGTGGAAAAGCAGAGCCAAAGCCCCACCTCCCCAGGCTAGGGGCAAAGCCAAAGCCCAAGGGACTTCAGCCCCAGGCAGGGGGCCTGAAACCTGAGCCCTGCCGTCCAGGGCTGAAGCCCTTGGGCTTGGGTCCCGAGCCCCATCAAGTCTAAGCCAGTCCTGGCAACACCATTAAAATGGGGTTGTGACCCACTCTGGGGTCCCAACCCACAGTTTGCGAACCGCTGCTCTAGAGACTCAAGGATGAGACAGATTTGACCTATTTGTATCTCATCCTAACTACTGAGATCTTTTTTCAGTGTGAATGAATGAGTTTCACCACCTTTTCCACTTCACCATGGATGAACAGAGTTCTGGATCTGTCCAAATGAGAGTGCTTTGAGAGGAAGCTGAAAGTCTCCTCATCCTCACAGGAGAGCAGAGACAATAGCTTATGATGCCTCCTTAGAGCCTCGGAAGGATGGGCTGCACCTCTTAACTTTGTAGAGCTTCATATGTTTCTTAATTTTAGACCCTGTAGCAGCTACACTATGCTCCTTTGATTTTTGGAACTCTTCAAGGAGGAATAAATAATTCTAGACCATGTAAAGCTATGCAGTTTAGCTTTTTAAAGATAACTGCTGAGAAATCTGTCACAAATCGGGACCATTAGGGTGGGGGTGTTTCCCCAGTAGGAAAATGGAGAACTGATCCTCCCTCCAAATCAGCAGCATGTTTAGATAATGAATCACTTTAAATTTCAGAGCTGGTTGGAGAGTTCCTGTCTGTACACCTTCCTTGTGTTCTTCTCAGAATGTATCCGTTTTGAATGTGATAGTGAACATGTGGATATTAATGTTAAGGCCCTCCCTGGGCACTTGAGGCAAAAGGAATGAACCACCAGAGTCATTTCAGGGGTTCCAATTGGTACATTTTATCCCCCATGTAGTGAAGGCTGAAGCTGGCCACTCAGGGTAGGATCTGTGGTGGCAGAGCCTGGCTTCCAATGGTGTCCAAATGCCAAGAGATGCCCCACAAATGCTGAAATTCTCCCCAAACTATGTAGTTGTCTGCTGCGGCGAGAGCTGCTAGCTCTGCTGCTCAAGTTATGAGAGCAAAACAATGGCCCTTTGAATCCCCTACTGCTGCAACCCACAACGATAGAATAAAGTTGCTGCTTCTATCCATCTCCCCAGCTTTGCGCCCTATTTCAGTAAAGTCCTTCTCCCAACCAGACTGCTGCTGCTATGCTAGGGGAGAGAGAGAAACCGAAACATTTGGAAAAATTAAAGAGTTTTTTAAAAGGGGAAATCACAGCTGAGCTCAGGAGAGCTTCATGATGAACCTCCATAGCTTCCTGCTTCCTGGCAGGATCCTAGGGCGTGCAACATTGTTTAAAGAACTCAAGACATCAGTAAGAGGAGTCTGCTAGCCAATACACATATATACACACACACACACCCACCCACACACCTCTTGCTGATGTCTTGAGTTCTTTAAACAATGTTGCACATATATAGATATATCCCATGATGAGTCTTCTCTCTATTCTCTATCTAAAAATGAGGCAGGTAAACTCATCAAGTATTGAATATGAAATAGTAGGCACCCAAAGAAGACAACAACATAAATAAATAAAGACTATCAGTATACTAGATTTGAGCATATGTTGTTTCAAAATGTTGCTAAAAAATGCTTCTCCTGACCTATTTCAACGCATGTATGACCAAACTATAAAAGATTTCAACTTGATATTCTGGAATAAAACAGCCACAACAGTAATTTCATCATTGAAATGACAGAACACCAGGAAAACTGTAAATTTAATAGAAAAACTCACCTGAGTTAAAGGTTCCACTGATCCAATGTACGTATCAGGACGGAGGAGGATATGCTCAAGTTGAGTCTTTTTCTGATAAACTCTCTCAACTGACATCTTCTTTGAACTATCATTTTTACTAATGTTTTCTGACTCTTCTTTTTTTGAAGCATTGTTCTGATTATCAAATAGAGTCTAAAAAAAGAGAATGAGGCATATTACTAACAATCTAGTTCATAAAGCTAACAATTCATCTTTATAACTCTCTAAAGCTGTAACCAAATCTTGACTGCGGTTTAAATTAATTTAGAGATTCATTTCAAATTCAATTCTTGAACTCTGAACACTGGTTACAGAAATAATTCAGCATATTACTAGATGGTTTGCATACTAATTCCCACAGCTTTTATACCTCTTTCAACATACTCGTCGTGTGATATATTAAGGTAAAACAGCATTTACAAAAGGAATACTTTAAATTAGGCTTCTTTCTGTTTCTGAGATAAGGACACTGAATTTCAATTGTATGTTTAAATGTATTAACTCTGAACTCATTCAACTAACACTACTCTAAACAATGAAAATCATAGAATCATAGGACTGGAAGGGACCTTGAGAAGTCACCTAGTCCAGTCCCCTGCACTCAAGGCAGGACAAAGTATTATCTAAACCAGAGGTGGGCAAACTACGGCCTGCGGGACCGTCCTGCCTGTCTCCTGAGCTCCTGGCCTGGGAGGCTGTTCCCCCTCCCCTGCAGCCATGCTGCCGCATGGGCAGTGAGGCTGCGAGCTCCTGCCGCTTTGAGCGGCATGGTAAAGGGGTGGCAGTGGCGCATGCGCAGTGGTAAACACATTCGGTAGGCGGTCCCGGGGGGCAGTCAGGGGACAGGGAGCAGGGGGCGGCTGGATGGGGCGGAGGTTCTGGAGCGGTCAGGGATCGGGGAACGGGGGGGTTGGATAGGGCGTGGGAGTCCCGGGGGGCGGGGGGGGGGCGGTTTGCGGCATGGGGTCCCAGGAGGGGGGAGTCAGGGGAAAAGGAGCGGGGGGGGTAGATGGGGGCAGTCAAAGGGCGGGAAGTGGGAGGGGGCAAATAGGGAGCAGGGGCCAGGCTGTTTGGGGGGTGGGGGGGAACAGCCTTCCCTACCCAGCCCTCCATACAGTTTCGCACCCCGATGTGGTCCTCAAGCCAAAAAGTTTGCCCACCCTGATCTAAAGCATTCCTGACAGGCGTTTGTCTAACCTGCTCTTAAAAATCTCCCATGATGGAGATTCCACAACCTCCCTAGGCAATTTATTCCAGTGCTTAACCATGCTGACAGTTAGGAAGTTTTTCGTGATGTCCAACCTAAACCTCCCTGGCTGCAATTTAAGCCCATTGCTTCTTGTCCTATCCTCAGAGTTAAAGAAAAACAATTTTTCTCCCTCCTCCTTGTAACAAGCTTTTATGTACTTTAAAACTGTTACAATGTCCCCTCTCAGTCTTCTCTTTTCCAGACTAAACAAACCCAATTTTTTCAATCTTCCCTCACAGGTCATATTTTCTAGACCTTTAATCATTTTTGTCACTCTTCTCTGGACTCTCTCCAATTGTCCACATACTGCCTAATATGAAGTACCCAGAACTGGACACAATACTCCAGTTGAGACCTAATCAGCGCAGAGTAGAGCAGAAGAATTACTTCTCATGTCTTGCTTACAACACTCCTGCTAATACATCCCAGAATGATGTTCGCTGTTTTTGCAACAGCATTATACTGTTGACTCATATTTAGCTTGTGGTCCATATGACCCCCAGATCCCTTTCCGCAGTACTCCTTCCTAGGCAGTCATTTCCTATTTGTATGTGTGCAACTGATTGTTCCTTCCTAAATGGAGTACTTTCCATTTGTCCTTACTGAATTTCATCTATTTACTTCAGACCATTTCTCCAGTTTGTCCAGATCATTTTGAATTTTAATCCTCCAAAGCACTTGCAACTGCTCCAGATTGGTATCATCTGCCAACTTTATAAGTGTACTATGCTATTATCTAAATCATTGATGAAGATATTGAACAGAACCGGACCAGAACTGATCCCTGAAGGACCCCACTCATTATGTCCTTCCAGCATGACTGTAAACCACTGATAACTACTCTCTGGGAATGGTTTTTCCAACCAGATCAATACATGCATTCCTTTAAATTTTGGTGGACTGTTAGGCCCTGATCAATTTCAGTGGGGCTTAAGAACAGGTAAAAGTGCTGTCCTGAACAGGAATGCCTTCTGGAATTTAGGCCTTAAAGCACACCAAACATAATTTACACATCCTGTTTAGCTCACTGAGTAATTAAGGCTGGATTCAACCCTGGTTTATATTGGGTTTACGAAGAAGCTAAGCTGGATGCAGGACTGTCAGCAGTAAAATAGGTGGTGAGGTTCCGATGACAGAAAACAGACACAACCTCCAATCCGTTGGCATAAGGAGAGGACAATCAAATCATAGTTGTAACTTGAATAATTCACAGTACTGGGAGGGAGTGGGAGGAAGAGAAGTATGGCCAAGTCTTCCAGTAATGTGCTAATTAAGGGCATCTACCAAAGACCAACCCCTGGTTAAAGCTAAACATTTCCTTCCCACCACATAAACTCCAAAGGAGAGGTTAAATCCTTTTAGAGCAGCAGCTTTAGTGAAGCACCTCTCTGAGTCAGCCAGGGCAAATCTAGTGAATGATCAGACACAGATATTGTATGGTGGTTATCCTTATTTGTACATAAGGATTATTTTAATTGGAATCATCCACAAAGATATCTGGGGCCATATTACACATTTGCCTGACTGGCAGAGAAGTTAACAGGAGACATAATTCTGGCAACATTCTCCTGTATATGAAACAGTCCTCTCTCACAGCCAATTCACTGATTTAGAAGCAACTGTTGATATAAATATTAAAAGTATCAATAAACCAACAGGGCCAACAACATGTTTTCTGAAAAGGGAAGGGAAGGAAGAAAGAAGGGAGTAGGACTGTGTGATTCCAGAAAGAATGTTTTACATAAAAGGAAGCAAACACATTTCTCTCTAACTGGTTTTGCCAATACAGACACCTGGGCTTCCGATTCTAAACTCAGTGCAGCTGTGGGAGAACAGACCAGGTGAGAGTACACTACCTTTGTGCCCTTTCCCACCCATGATTCTGCAGCCAAATGAGCTATAAAATAACGCAGCCCAACAGCTGCTCTAACTTACACTCAACTATCCTAAACCCAAAGAGTCAAATACAATGGCTCTCCAGCCACGCCCCCAAGCCAAAGGCAGTGAAAGAGGATGGCATGCAGGTATTCTGCTATCTCTATGTCATCCGGGGAATCCTCCTACGTCAAAGGAATTCCCAGTTGGCTCCTTCAGCTAGCTTTATGTAGAACCAGTTTAAAGTGATCCCAGTAAAACCCAGCAGCAGGACCCTAAGTGCTGAATCACAGTACCCAATAAGACTCTGTATTTGACTACATCAATTACTTAATACTTTATGGACATACCCTATAATAGCCTGTGACAGGGTGCTGGGAAAAGGGTTGCAGTTTCAGCCCTCCATCACACCTGCTCCTCGTTAGGAGAATAAATTAGAGCGGGCTGGAGGTAACCTAGCCCTAACTGGGGAGGCAGAGACAGCTGCTACCTAATTAGCTTGGGACTGCATAAAAGTCTCAGGGGAAGGAAACCAAGGAAGAGCAGGACTAAAGGGGAAAGGCAAGGAATGGAAGCAGGGAGGTAGCTCTCCCCTCCCTCCTGCTGATAGTGAAGGGTTACTTGTATGTGGTGAAATGGTGGTGGGAACAAGCCTGAGAATAAAGTGCACCAGTGGTTACAAAACCCAGGGTGACTTTATGAGCCTAAGAGAGGCAGAAGCCAAGGGGGCCCTACCACACTCTGTTACATAGCCCAACAAAAGAAATGTGATTTCTAAAGGTGGTGTAGCTAGTGCCTATACTGAAGTGTTCCAGCAGCACTACTGTAGCTCTGCTGCTGTAGTATTTCAAGCATAGATATGCCCTCAGAGGCCATGGCTGGCACTCCTTTATGTTCCAAGTGATCTTTGGCTGCAGGACTGGGACCTTGAGACTCTTGCCAATCAGCATAAGGGCTTGTCTATATGAGAAACTATTACCCATTGTATTGGCATAGTTAAACCTATAAACAGTAGATTCTTCTTAATCGTTATCCCAATATTAACAATTGTCGCTTAATAGCAACATTTGCCAGGAACTGATCCCATCCCATTGACTTTACTGTTCATGGGATTCTGATATTGGCAACAGGCACGCTGCTTACTAACACCTTTTTTTGGAAAGCGCAGGTTTGCAGGGCTGCAGCTAGGGAAGGAAACACTAGGGCTGCACAGTACTTCACCCTGTGCTCTCCAACCTATATCCTGCCCTGGCACTGAGGCGGGATCAGTACTTTCCAGCACCTCTTTCCCTGGCTGCAGCAACCTCCTCAGGTTGGGGACCCACTGCTGACACAGAAGGTAACAGGCTGGGGTGCACGTATCTGTGCCCAACAAGGGAGCCCCTGCCGGAGTCCTGGGGCTGCAGGCAGGGAGGGGAGGCTGTGGCTTGCACAGCAATGGTGAGGGGGGCTGTAGCTCAGACACCAGGACTTTCCATGGGGATCCTGGGGGCCCACAGAGCTGCACAGTACCTTTCCCTGTGCTCTCCAGGCTATGTCCTGCCCTTGCATCAGGAGCCCAGGTTCTGCATGTCACAGTCCTTCCTTCTCTGACTTCAGCCCTACAGGCAGGTTTGCTGGGCTGAAGCCAGAGAAGGAAGTGCTGGAACATGCTGAACAATGGTCGCCTGGCACTTTGTAGAGATGCAGCCAGAAAAGGCATGTCCCAGCACTTCCCAAGCTGCAGCCCACAACTAGCCTTCCACTTATTGGCAATTTACAGATAATAGTAACTTTTTGCTGAAAAGCAAGAGGTTGCTAATAAACAGAATCCACTGTAGTTATATCGGCATAACTTCCTGTGTGAATGCTCTTATTCCAGAACAAAAATGGTTTTTTTGGATCATCTTAAATCCCTTCCAAAAAGAGATGATTATCCCCTCCCGCCCTCCTCCAAAAAGGTACACATACTGAAATAAGATTGTCAAGATGGTGAATTATAACAATATAACTATATTGGTTTAAATTCACACCTTATCTTGTACCAGCATAACCTTCCCATGTAGATGGACCCTAAATTAAAGTAAGCATGAGAGGAAAGTGATCAGGAACAGTCAGCATGGATTCACCAAGGGAAGGTCATGCCTGACTAATCTAATCGCCTTTTATGATGAGATTACTGGTTCTGTGGATGAAGGGAAAGCAGTGGATGTATTGTTTCTTGACTTTAGCAAAGCTTTTGACACGGTCTCCCACAGTATTCTTGTCAGCAAGTTAAGGAAGTATGGGCTGGATGAATGCACTATAAGGTGGGTAGAAAGCTGGCTAGATTGTCCGTGCTCAACGGGTAGTGATCAATGGCTCCATGTCTAGTGGCAGCCGGTGTCAAGTGGAGTGCCCCAGGGTCGGTCCTGGGGCCGGTTTTGTTCAATATCTTCATAAATGATCTGGAGGATGGTGTGGATTGCACTCTCAGCAAATTTGCAGATGATACTAAACTGGGAGGAGTGGTAGATATGCTGGAGGGGAGGGATAGGATACAGAAGGACCTAGGACAAATTGGAGATTGGGCCAAAAGAATCTGATGAGGTTCAATAAGGATAAGTGCAGGGTCCTACACTTAGGATGGAAGAATCCAATGCACCGCTACAGACTAGGGACCGAATGGCTAGGCAGCAGTTCTGCTGAAAAGGACCTAGGGGTGACAGTGGACGAGAAGCTGGATATGAGTCAGCAGTGTGCCCTTGTTGCCAAGAAGGCCAATGGCAATTTTGGGATGTATAAGTAGGGGGCATAGCGAGCAGATCGAGGGACGTGATCGTTTCCCCTCTATTCGACACTGGTGAGGCCTCATCTGGAGTACTGTGTCCAGTTTTGGCCCACACTACAAGAAGGGATGTGGATAAATTGGAGAGAGTCCAGCGAAGGGCAACAAAAAAAGATTAGGGGTCTAGAGCACATGACTTATGAGGAGAGGCTGAGGGAGCTGGGATTGTTTAGTCTGCAGAAGAGAAGAATGAGGGGGGATTTGATAGCTGCTTTCAACTACCTGAAAGGGGGTTCCAAAGAGGATGGCTCTAGACTGTTCTCAATGGTAGCAGATGACAGAACGAGGAGTAATGGTCTCAAGTTGCAATGGGGGAGGTTTAGACTGGATATTAGGAAAACTTTTTTCACTAAGAGGGTGGTGAAACACTGGAATGCGTTACCTAGGGAGGTGGTAGAATCTCCTTCCTTAGAGGTTTTTAAGGTCAGGCTTGACAAAGCCCTGGCTGGGATGATTTAACTGGGAATTGGTCCAGCTTCGAGCAGGGGGTTGGACTAGATGACCTTCTGGGGTCCCTTCCAACCCTGATATTCTATGATTCTATGATTCTAAGCTAGTTTACTGTGGGGACTGGACTAACTTCAGGGGATGCTTAAATTTGCACCGTCCTTCCTGAATTGGGCCAAAGAGCAGGGAGGATAAAAATCAATGATTTTTTTTAGAAAATTGGATTTTTTTTTATTTAAATCAGATTTTTTTATAAAATGCTTTTGAGGAAAAAAACTTATCTAAAGATAGCTTTAATTAAGATACTTTATAGCTCAAAGATATCTCATCATGGAATAGTGATTATAAATTATATAGTATGAGACAATATATTCATGTAATGTTTAAAAAAAGTTTTGTAAATGAATTCCAACAATTCATGGATTAGGGACCCAATATTATGGGGTTTCAGGGGCTTCTGTATAGATTATTTAGGTTAATCTTTCTATCTACCCAATGGAACTCAGTGCTCAGCCTAGAAGAGACCATCAGAGATGCTTAGTTTTGCAGTTCTCAAACTGTGGATTTGTGTCTCCAGAGATAACATGCTTGTTAACAGCAAAAATGTTTTAAATAAATAAATACAGAGAGGTGAGAAATAACAGACCCCAACCCTATTGTCCCTCTGCAAATTTGTGTACACAGTGTCAATCCCTTACCTCTCTCTAAAAATGCAAAGTTTCAAAAAGTTCAATGAATAGAAGATTGTTGGGGGCGGAATAGATCTGGACAAGGAGAAGAAGTCTGGAGATAAATGTGAGAAGGGAGGGACAGGCAAAAATGAAACTGTTTGAGCAGCATATTCTAGAAGTCTTGAGGTCTTTCTGAGTGTGTAGCCTTCACTGAGATCTACCATACCATTCTCTCATTAGAAGGGAAAAACTATAATGGCAGCAGGCCGTAAAAGAGACCCAGTTTGGGAATATTTTAATGAAGTTCCTCCACCTGGGGGGTAAGACAGGGATGTGTGCAAATTGCAAACAGTGCAACAAAGAAATGCAAGGCCTGGTGGTTGCCCGAATGATACAACATCATGAGAAGTGTTCCCTCTCAGGAGGAAGCTACGTTGAAGATGATGAAAAGAACATGTCTGAACATGTAGGATCTTCTGGTTGGTAAACTTTTTTATTTCATACTTCTTTCTTAAGGACTGCCTGTCTTCCTTCTGGACTATTCTTGAATTCTCATGTTTGAGCAAAAAATATAGTTGTTACTCTATGGTACTATCATTTTAGATGCAGTTGTTGATAAAAAAATAAATAGCTGAAATAGGCAGATCTTCCTTTTACAATTTCATCTTTAAAGTAGTACCGAGTGTCAGTGAATGCAATGAACAATAATAAATGAGCAGTATGGTAATAATAATTAAATAACTGCATTGACTTATTTTGTTTAGGAGAATCCATCCTCAACATACAGGATTCTGAAGACTCTCCTTCTAGAGCACCTTCATTTTCTATAGTTTCAGAGTTATCTGCCAATGATAGTGTTTCAGTCACATCATGTATATCACATAGCCACAGTATATCACCTGTAGCAAAAAGAAAGAAAAATCTCCATCATCCAGAAACAACCACAGATCAGTTTGTGGTAAGAACCAGCAGATTACAAAAAAAGGTAATTGATGAAAAAATTGCCCAGTTTGTTTATGCAACAAACTCTCCTGTCTGATTGAGAACCCACACTTCATTAACATGGTTCAGTTATTAAGACCAGGATTACAGTCCACCCAACAGAGTAGATGTCGCAGGCAAATTGCTGGATAGAGTGTATGAAAGAGAATTAAGCAGTGTGCAAAAGGTCTAGCAGTTAAAATTGTTAACCTGAGTCTTGATGGGTGGAGCAATGTCCACAATGATCTTGTTGTATAAGCTTGTGCGACAACAGAAGAAGTGAACGACTTCCTTACAAAAACAAATGATACATCAGGAAATGCACACACAACAGAATACTTACAAGAAGTAGCAGTAAATGCTATAACAAACTGTGAAAAAAAATTCAAATCTCTAGTACGCAACTTGGTCACCGACAATGCTGCAAATGTATCCAAGATGAGAAAAAAATATTTAGAAGAGAGTCCCAAGCTAACAACATATAGCTGCAGTGCTCATTTGATGCACCTCCTAGACAAAGACTTCAGTGTTCCAGAAATAAAGGCTAATGTTGTTGAAATTGCAAAATACTTCCGTAACAGCCACTTTGCAGCAGCTGCTCTGAAAAATGTGGGAGGAACCAAGCTAACTCCCCCACAAGACGTGCGATGGAACTCAGTAGTGGACTGTTTTGAGCACTATATCAAGAACTGGCCTAATCTGATGACAGTTTGTGAACAAAATTGTGAAAAAACAGATGGCACTGTCACAGCCAAAGCTCTCAACATTGGGCTTAAGAGAAATGTTGAACACATGCTGAGTACCCTGAAGCCTATTTCTGTAGCCTTGAACAAAATGCAGGGAAATAGCTGTTTTACTGCTAAAAGAAAAGGAGTACTTGTGGCACCTTAGAGACTAACAAATTTATTTGAGCATAAGCTTTCGTTAGCTACAGCTCACTTCATCGGATGCATTTTATTGCTGACGCTGTTGAAATCTGGAAGGAACTGAGTGAGATCTTAAAAAGAGAAATATGCAATGAAAGAGTTAAATTACAAGCATTAAAAAACCAAATGGGACAAGCACGATCTCCAGCTCATTTTCTTGCAAATATTCCCAATACTTGGTAACAGGGTCAAATCTTAACTGCTGAAGAAGAGGAGTTGGCTATGACATGGACATCCAGCAATCATACCTCCATAATGCCACTATAATAAACTTCAGGGCTAAGTGTGAACCATTCAAAAAATGTTTGCTGATGATGTTTTAAAGAAAGTCACACCAGTGAACTGGTGGAAGTCACTTAAGCACCTGGATTCAGAGACTGTTGAAGTGATAATCTCACTTTTAACAGCAGTAGATTCTTCTGCCAGTGTAGAAAGAATATTTTCTTCCTTTGGACTAATTCATTCCAAACTGAGAAATTGTTTGGGACCTGAAAAAGCAGGAAAAGCTTGTTTTTCTTTTCCAGATTATGAACAAACAGGAAAATGAAGGTGAAGACTACTGAGTTAGCTGCATAAGCCAATATTTAAGTTTTCATGTTGACCTGGCTGACAGTCAATTGAATTTTTATTTAAAAAAAAAAATTCATTAACTATTTTAGTTAAAAACAATTTTAACAAAAACAAACCTGATTTTAAAAAACTTGAATGTTTAACTACATTCAAAAATTCATATGCTTGTTTTGTTAAAATATTACGTTTGCTGCTGAAGAAAAAAATCCAGAATACATAAACATTGTTTTAGTTAAATAAAACAATTGAAATGTCTGTCTGGTGATGTTCTCCTCCTAATACAGCATGGCAAGAAAATCCTCCAAATATTAATGATTAACCTGTTGAATTGCAGATGGTTCACCTTCCAATGACTTCATAAATATCTGCTTTAATTACCTTTGCTAAATGAAATAACCAAGCAATCATTCATTTTCTGATATAGCTGTAAAACTAATCTGAAAAGCTTTCAAAATAAATCACTTTAAAAATGTATAGTGTGTACCTTCTAAAAATGAAACCTACATCTGTCTCTGAATTGTGAAGAATATGTATTAAGGTTATAACAACGAACAAGAATTCACTTTTAATGTAGAAATCCATGATTAAATCGAGTCTTCCTGACTAGTGATTTAAATCAAATCCACCCTGCCAAAGTGTGAAGAAATTCCATTTCCAAAGGCCTGTGTCTACGACAGGCTAATGTCAATTTTCCTTGGATAGTCTAGAATCCACCCAAGCCATTGCTTCTAGAAAAGTAATTGCTATGTAATTCTAGAAAATCTATTTTCATATCTGCATTTCCCTTCTATTGTACTTTAAGTGAAAAGATGTTGCAATGCTGTTTTTTCTTTATTCACGTCAGGCAGTACTAAAGACCCGTCAACATCTTTCAATGCTGCATCCAATTGTTCCCAAGAAACCAATGGTCACTCTTCAATAAGGAAATCAGATTTGTTTTGGAAGCTACACTGCTTGTTGTTAAAGGATTAAATCACAAGATTTATCTCTTGAAGAATCTAGTTGTACTGCATAACGTACTTCTAAACTAAAAACTAACTAACGGGGGGGGTCGGGGGGGGGGAGAGTTGGCTTTTCTGGCCCTTTCTTCTGTACTTTTTCCTAAGCTTCTACCTAGGCCACAATCACTCAGGAAGCATAAGTGCAATGAATGGCTAGATACAAGGCCTTAACTGGGGTTTTGTAGACTTTAGGTCTATAAAGGGACTATAGCTAGTCTTCTCTCTTATATCTGTACAGGACACAGAATCTTCTCTGGGGTGATACAAGACTTTGGAATGAACTCCCCTAGGAACTAAGGACTATCACAAATCTTACCATTCTGCTCCAAGTGAGGGCACATTTCTTTGACCTTCCTTTTGGTAATACAAACACATGGCATCAGTATATTATAAAACACCTTACCAAACCAAGACACTTCACTCATCTCTCCCTCTGAGGATGAAAGAACACACAACATGTGACAGACGTGTAGTCATGCTGCTTAATGCACAACTAGACGGCACTCAGATACTATCTGATATAACAAACGTATACAGAACAGAATATCACCAATTAGTCTTTTAAACAGGCATTAAGGGACTGATTTTCCCAATTCTTTGTTGTCCTGGGGTCCAAAAATCAATTACAATGAGGTTTTTACAGCAGTGTTCCTTCAAGGTGAGAAGCAGGATCACTTTTAAAAAAGGGCACCCAAAATTAGGTAAATTATATGACCTTCATTTTATCTTCCCCTGGGCACTGACGTATGGAGAAGACATCTATTGAAAAAAACCTGTCATGGATAAAGACTGAGTGATCAATATGTAGATTCTGAGTAATGTAAATCCTGGCAGCCACATGGCCACCTAGCGGATCTCATTACAGGACACATGACTTCTCTCCTCTGAGACTGTCAGTGCTTCTACAGATTGGATTTTGACATTTCACAGAGGGAAGGATTTGCTTTAGGAATAAATGCTATGATAGTTATGAGGACTTCATGTCTGAATCAGAAATACAATATGACGTGTCATTAGAGAAAGCTCCCAGCTTCAAAATTCACCATACTGAAGAAAGTAATTATCAGGAAGTCTATTTTAATTAATGGAAAATACACTGACACCTGCCACAAGGGTTCAATTGGGTAGCAACCTACAGGACGAGAATGAGAATCCAAGGATGTGCACTCAATTCCTATGGGGTTGGAATTAGAAATGATACCATCAAGGAGTATTTAATGTTGCGCTTTGTACAAAATTTCTTTTTCTTGAACATTCTGAGAACACTATAATACAAAGATCTGATCTTTTACTTGGACTTCTTCATATATCCTCTTGGAGGAATGCAAGGCTATGGTTCAGTTGTTTAATATGGTAGTTAAACCATGGACTTTACTTCACCCAGTAGAATATGTTTTTTTGTTGACTTCGACTGGTGCTGATTTCTATTGCTGGCATGGTCCTAGGAAGCAGTGAAAGAGGTTGGAAGACACACAGAAGTGACATTATCCAAGTCTGCAGTAGTGTTGTAGCCAGGTCAGTCCCAGGTTATGAGAGAGACAAGGTGGGTGAGGTAGTATCTTTAAACAAACCAACTTCTGTTGGTGGAGACAAAAAAAGCTTTCAAGCTACACACCCACCTTGTCTCTCTCATTACCCAAGTTTGTAAGAGATCATTCAGGGAGAAGCCATAGGGCACTTTATTGCTTTTTCAAATGCAAAGAGGTCAATCACCAATTCATCAAACTGACTCACCAAGAATGAAGATACTTGTGTGTACAGATTCCATTCTGCTTAATGCAATATGCCATGTAAGCCTGGGTGTTCATCTTTCCCTTGATGGGCACTGCAGAGAGATAAGAAACTTGGCTCTGCCCAGAACAGGAGAAGCTGACTTTCTCTCTGGAGTGAGCTGATCATGTTCTTCCTCATGAAAACACCATCAGAGATATTGACTGTCATGACCAGAACAAGCCTTACCCATAGAAATAAGAGTACTCTCAGATCTCAATAAATTCCACCAACAGATACAGTTTTCCTTCTGGTACCTATTCCCTGAAATTAATCGGGAACTGAATGAGCCCTCTCCATTACCTTCATTTAGCATCTGACATAAGGATTGTTCACTAATGAGAGGATCCCTTCAAAAATTTGCTTCTCTGCATTCACCAGCTAAGAAAGCGAAGAATAGACAAAAGGACCTCTGCAAACCAATGTGATAGGGTGAGGTGTGAAGGAGATAATTATTGGGAGGAGATAATTACTGGAAAGGAGTTACTGGGTGGGCTTCATATGAATTCTTAATAATTATTATCAGTCATGTTTATTACGGTAGTGCCTAAGGGACAACCAAGAATGGGTCCCCATTGTGCTAGGCACAGTATGAACAGAGACAGTCCCTATCCTGAAAAGCTTACACTCGATATAGACAAGGCAGACATAGGGTAGGGAAGGGGTATTAACACACAAGCAGAGTAAATATTGTGATGGAAGCAAATGTCCTGTTAGTTCTATAATTTTTTTTTCAGGGGGAGAGGGTGTTACTTAGGAGGCGATAAGCTAAATGGCAAGAAAAAGGTTAGGGAAGGGTGACATAGAGGTCAGGGAAGGGGAGAAGAAAGGAATGGCAGGTGTGGAGTGAACCTGAGATGAAGAGATGGGGGGGGGGTTGGTGCGAACAGCTAATCAGTACAGCGCAGAGAAAATCCAGTCAAAAACTATAGAAAGTTCTCTGAAATGTCTAAAGTTTCCTGCTTTGGCTGCTTCTGCAGATGCTACTCCCAGCGGGAGTCTGTGGCTGGCTCCTATCTGCTGTTTTCCCCCAAAGGTCCCATGAGGGAAGGGAACCAGGCACCACCTCAGTCCCACTAGTGGAGGAAGGAGGATGTCTTCCCTGCACAGGTCTGGGTCCAGTGGGATGCTGGGAGAAAAGACAATGAGATCAGCATTCCCCCCAACAGGCTTCACTAAGAACTGTACTTTCGTTTCTGTGACATCACTTGTTCCCTTTATGACTATCTTCATCTTTTGTTAACATTCTTATGAGATAAGATCTTATACCTAATAGGGGTCATCCTCAGCATACATCCATGATTTACTTCGCAGATGCCCTGTTTGTGTTTGTCAGGAATACACCACACTCCAGAAACTGTCTCACACTGTATTTTTCAGCTTTCTGCAGAGCCCTGATCAGCAGAACATCAATTTCCTTTTTCCTTGAAGTCAATATTAATACTACCATGATCCTGGAAAAGACCCTGGGAGCATTTGTCAGATCAAGTGGTAATGATATCCTGGCATTTTCCTGGGCTGTTTGAGATTAGAAGTGGGATAAAACTGTGCCTGTGATTCTTGCACAGCTCCATAAAGCACTACTCCAGGCGATGTCCGGTGACCTCATTTTAACCCAAGATGCAGGTAGTCATTAGCTCCAAAACTGGGGTCCAGACAACACTGGGTGGGAGTCATGTAGATTGCACTGAGGCACCTGAAGACCACTACTGACCACACACCACCACACCACTCCTCAGGCAATGTACACACTACAGCTTAGGTCAGTATAAGTAATGTCGCTCAGGGGTGTGTATAAGCCACCCCACTAGAGCGACATGAGTTACACCGACCTAAGCGCTGGTGTGGACAGCACTATGTCACTGGAAGAGCTCCTGCCAACATAGCTACCACTCGCAGAGGCTGGAGTAATTAAGTTGACAGGAGAGCTCTCTCCGGTCAGCTTAGAGTGTCTGTACTAGCAGCAGCGCAACTGTACAGCTGCATCAGTACAGCTGTGCTGCTGTAAACTCTGTAGTGTAGCCATAGCAGTATTCTCTCTTGTACTTGCAGGACTTCAACTTGCCGTGTGATCTGTATTTCTTTGAACTGTATCTGGTAAGAGCCAGGATTGTAAATCTACTTTTCCAGTGATCCATGAATAGCCTCAACCTTCAATAAAGTTTCAGCATGAAGGGAGCTGAGCTGCCTGACCATCTGATCGCAAGACAAAGGATTGCATGAAACAGATGTGTCCCATTATCTTTTTCAGGGAGAAGTATTTCAGCTCCAAGATTTGTTTAGGCTGAGAGAGAGAATACTTGCAATAGTAACCACCCACGTTAGCACTGCCTGTGAAGCCCTTTGGCAGAGGCCTGCGCATGAAATCTCTTAACATGGGGAAACCAGTATGCAGGCAGTGACCACACGAGACTTGACAGGAGGAAAACCCTGACTCAGTGACTGTGCTGCAGCCCTCATCTGCCTTCACAGCTGCAGAATACTAAAAGGTCCTCCATATGCACGTGATCAACAGTTGGGGTCTTGTGAAGTTTAAACCACAGTTAGTCGAGCCTGCCCTCAGACCTCCTCACCAAGGTGGACCCTACCAGGAGTATTAAAGCTCCAGACAATGTAGTTCTTAGGGTCTTTAGTCCACGCAAGCCTCTCCTCCATGCCAACAACTATATCTCCTCCAAGGTTACACCTGTCACTTCTGTAGGAAAATCTGCATGGCATGAATTGGGCTCCTCAGCCACTTAAAAACCAACCAATGAACCCCCTTGGCAAACATTATCCTCGCACTGACGGATAGCCAAAGAAGAAGAGCTTGTAAAAGCATGTGGAGCACATCAAAGTTTTTATTTTTGTTGATGTTATTCTGATGTCACCAGACAGTGTTTACACCCAGGGAAGGGAGCTGAAATGAAAACTCCTATACAGTAAGGAGGCCACTTTCAGAGAAACAATATGCTTCATTAGAAACACCAAAGATAGCAGTGTTTACTGTTGGTAGTGACACCAGGTTGAATCTGAACGAGTGCACAATGGGGCCTTATAAAATAGATATCAAGGGCCTAGAAATAATTAAATAATGGGCCAAAAAAAAATCGATCTCTCTCTCTCTCTGCCTCTTGTTGTTTTACATCTGGGCTGCCCTCCCTCGTGTTATTCCTTGGTGAGCTGTGGCAGGGAGGAGAGTGAGGTGGCGGTGAGGCATAGCAACAGATGGAAACAATCTGGATATTACAGCATAGCTACCTACCACGGCAACCAGAGTAACAGCCTGATACCTCCCTAGTCTTTGAGGTATGGCAGGAAATTCCTATTCATCTACTGTATCTTCCCAGGGAAGATGGGGAAGGATAAATAGCTACAGTTAGACAAGCCACAGAGGTGCTAAGCATACTTTCTCAGTACTCTACCTGAATAAGTCTGTCTTCTGTTTCGTTTTTAATATTATATATAAGGCCCTATTTAACTTGTAAGATTGCAGATTCTGCAATATTAGGTTTCCACTGCAATTTTGACAGCAGAAGCCCTGCCATGCTTGGGGCTGACAGTAGGAGCCCCAGCTGTACCGGGCTGAGAACAAGAACCCCCACTGTCAGCCCCAGGACCCTACTCTAAGCTCCGGGCGGCTGACAGCAGGAGCCCCCCCAACCCCAGGCACCCTCTCTCAGCCCCAGGCGGCCGAGAGCAGAAAATCACAGAAAAATAATAATGGACTTTATTATCGCAAATAATAAAGTCCATTATTACTTTTCTGCTATTTTCCTGGCTTGTCTGCAACTCAGAAACAATTTTTTGACAATCACCCCGCAATTCAAGTAGGACCTTAATTATATATTACTTGATCCCCTAACTGTAATTCAGACAGCTGGACTTGCTTGCCTGCAGAGGAAGAATTTCCTTTTTTTTAGCGAAGTGCATGCACCGAGACAAATCAGCACAGATCTTTGGCTTAGTCTTTTCTGCATTAATCCACCATGACGCACTCCATGAAGATGAGCAGGGGAACCGGTGCTGATTTTATTAATATCCCCTTTGGGTGCTTGTCCCAATGATTCCGCTTCAGAGAGAGGAGCAAAACTGGGCTCAAACATTGCTCAAAAAATATTTCAAGTGTTTAGCAATCGCCCTGTCCTCAGAGAGGCTGGACTTACTGTCTTTCCTCCCCAAAAGGGACCCATTATGGGTCTGTCATGGAAGGTACTGGGGTTCAAAAATGGAATCCTCACACTCTTTTCCCCTCTTTTTACAGTATACTTATTGATCCGCATTTCTTTGGGGGGCCACGGCCTGGGGTATCAGTAAGGAGTCCCTGGTGGGCCTACTATAGAGGATGGAGTGGGGGGGGGGGGCAAGCTGGACTGAGCTAGGAATTTTATTGCATTCTTTGGTGTTGGCAGCTTCTTTGTTGTGTCCAGTGCCTTCCATCACATCCTGAGGGGAAGACGCAGTAGACCTCCACTGTCAGTGACTGCTGAGGTACAGTCTGGGCCCTTAGATGTGATTTTCCATCTGGCTAGCTGCCCCTCTGATGTTATTCTGTTCACATACATGGGAGAAGGGGAACTGCTTGCCCCTGAAGTCAGCTATTCCAAACCTGCCTGCCTCTTTGAGTGGTGTGTGGGGACGGAAGGAGCAACCTTGTGTTGACTGGGCTAAGGCTAAGGCTTTCTTGGCCTAGCTCTCTCCCTAAGCTGCTGCAAACACATCAGAAGAAAAGTAGAGAACCAGGAAAGTCTCCCCAAAAGGCAAATGTAGCCCTAGGAGGCCCCAGGGAGAATCAGTCACATTACTGAGCCAAATTGTTCACCAGAAATTTGAAATAAAAAGTTTGGAATTTTCCTCAAAAAACCTCTGCATAGAAGTCTGATTGGGCACACCTGCCACTGCGCAGACAGAAAAAACTGCAGATAATTTCAGGAAATTGTCCATTTCACTGCTGTCAGTGACTGACAGGTCTGGTTCTTCTCCAAGTTGCAAGCCGGCTAAAGCACTCATTGTAACACAGCTGCAAACCTTAATACAATGAAGAATATCTTTGCCATCTGTTCCCCCAAACTAATCAAAGGCACAAGTTCTCATCAGAACCAATTAGAATTAGTTTGGAGTTTTCAGCCCAAACTACTCTGGAACTAGGGAAGTTAGGGGGAAAAACAGATCAAGCATTGAGCAGCTCTTTTTTTTTTTTAAGACCCATTTCTCCCTACTGTTGTGTAGTATTTGCCTCATATTCAGAGGGGGAACACTATTTTATTCCCATAAAATTTCTATGATACTGGTTTAGATTTAGCAAAGTTTAGTAAAGGGGGCTAGGCATCAAAGTCAGACTTAAAATACTAGCCTAGCCTCCCCTTCCCTGGGAGACCCACTGTAAATTACTGAATTTTATGAAGTAGCAAGTAAAACAAACATGACAAGAATAAAGGCATCACACCATCTTTGAGAAGTGAAAAGAGACCACCCTTTTGTGCAAATTAGCATGCTTCTACTAGAACTGTTTTCAAACTGAAGAGTGTCATGTATATTACAAGCAATTACATGCCACAGGTACTTTATAAAGAAGTTACTGAAGCAACAGCTCCACTACGATTTGGCACACGTTTCAACAGACAATCATAACACTTTTCAGGTTCTACTCCTTTGAGTAAAATAATGTGAAGCACGTGGCTAATGTCTCTTCTGGACAGGATCATCACAAAACATATTTTAAGGTCAGTTGTGGGCACTTATGAAATTACGTTGATAATTCACAAATGGTAGATTTAAAACAATCAGTAGCTAAACTGTATCCAAAAAAGAAAGTTTATTGTGACCACTAGAAACACAGGTCACTCAATATTAAGGTGCCATTCAGGTCACGGATCATTAGGTAAGGATTTAATGAGGATTCCATTAGAATTTTTCCTCCCACATAATTAAATCTCTTTGGAAACCAGCACTCATGTTAATTTGAAGGACTTAAGCTGTACTCAAGCAAAGTTATTAACAGCCCTGGTCTACACTACGAGTTTAGGTCGAATTTAGCAGCATTAGATCGATTTAACCCTGCACCTGTCCACACAACGAAACCATTTTTGTCGACTTAATGGGCTCTTAAAATTGATTTCTGTACTCCTCCCTGACGAGGGGATTAGCGCTTAAATCAACATCGCCAGGTCAAATTTGGGGTAGGGTGGATGCAATTCAACGGTATGGGTCTCCAGGAGCTATCCCACAGTGCTCCATTGTGACCACTCTGGACAGCACTCTCAACTTAGATGCACTGGCCAGGTAAACAGGAAAAGCCCCGCGAACTTCTGAATTTCATTTCCTGTTTGGCCAGTGTGGCAAACCGATCAGCACAGCTGACTGTGCAGATCCCATCAGCAGAGGTGACCATGGAGTCCCAGAATCGCAAAAGAGCTCCAGCATGGACCGAACGGGAGGTACTGGATCTGATCGCTGTATGGGGAGACGAATCCGTGCTATCAGAACTCCGTTCCAAAAGACGAAATGCCAAAATATTTGAAAAAAATCTCCAAGGGCATGAAGGACAGAGGCTATCACAGGGACCTGCAGCAGTGCCGCGTGAAACTTAAGGAGCTTAGGCAAGCCTACCAAAAAAACCCAAGAGGCAAATGCCCCCTCAAGATCAGAGCCCCAGACATGCAGCTTCTATGATAAGTTGCATGCAATTCTAGGGGGTGCCCCTACCACTGCCCCACCCCTGTACGTGGACTCCTGCGGGGGGGGGGGGGGGGGGGGGGGGGGGGGAGTTTCACGCAACAGGGATGAGGATTTTGGGGACAGGAAGATGAGAAGGAGGAGGAGGTTGAAGATAGCGCACACCAGGCAAGCGGAGAAACCCTTCTCCCTGACAGCCAGGAACTGCTGATCACCCTGGATCCAATATCCTCCCAACCCAGGCTTCCGGACCATGAAAGCGGAGAAGGCACCTCTGGTGAGTGTACCTTTGTAAATATAATACACGGTTTAAAAGCAAGCGTGTTTAATGATTAATTTGCCCTGAAGACTTGGGATGCATTCGCAGCCCGTACAGCTACTGGAAAAGTCTATTAACATGTCTCGGAATGGTGCGGAAATCCTTCAGGGATATCTCAATGAAGCTGTCCTGGAGGTACTCCCAAAGCCTTTGCAAAAGGTTTCTGGGGAGGGCAGCCTTATTGCGTCCTCCATGGTAGGACACTTTACCACGCCAGGCCACGTAGTCTGGAATCATTGCATAAGAAAGCATGGAAGCGTATGGTCCCGGTGTTTGCTAGCATTCAAGCAACAACTGTTTTTTATCTCTGTGTTATCCTCAGGCGAGTGATATCATTCATGGTCACCTGCCTGAAACAGGGGAATTTTATTCAGGGGACATTCAGAGGTGGCCATTCCTGCTGGGCTGTTTGCCTGTGGCAGAAAAGAAATCATCCCTACTGTTAACCACGCAGTGGGGTGAAAGGTAAAGAGATCATCCCAGAGAATGGGGGGGGACGGGTAGTTAGTTGGGTTTGTGCTGCATATTAATCCAAAAAATCAGCCCCTCCTTTTAAATGGCCAATGTCCCTTTTTCAATTTTAATGTCCCTTTTTTTCCTCCCACAGCTGCACGTTTCAACGCTGCAACTAGCATCTCCGTCCCAGAGGCTAGCGCAGATAAGAAAGCGAAAAAAAACACACTCGCACTGAAATGTTCTATGAGCTCATGCAGTCCACCCGCACTGAAAGAGCCCAGCAGAATGCATGGAGGTAGACAATGGCAGAGTCCAAGAAAGCACAAAATGAACACGAGGACAGATAGCTGGAGCAACAGGAGAGGTGGCGGCAGCATGATGAAAGGAAGCAGGATGCAATGCTGAAGCTACTGGAGGATCAAACTGATAGGCTCCGGCGTATGGCTGAGGTGCAGGAAAGGCACAGACCGCCACTGCAGCCCCTGTGTAATCAACCGCCCTCCTCCCCCCGGTCAATAGCCTCCACACCCAGACACCCAAAAACGAGCCCCCCCCCCCCAGGCACCCAACTACTCCACCCCAGAGGACTGCCCAAGCAACAGAAGGCTGGCATTCAATAAGTTTTGAAGTGCAGCGTGGCCTTGTCCTTCCCTCCTCCCCCAGTCCTCCCAGGCTACCTTGCCAGTTATTCCCCTATTTGTGTGACGAATTAATAAAGAATGCATGAATTTGAAACAACAATGACTTTATTGCCTCTGCAAGCGGTGATCGAAGGGGGGAGGGGAGAGCGGTTGGCTTACAGGGAAGTAGAGTGAACCACGGGGGCGGATTTTCATCAAGGAGAAACAAACAGAACTGTCACACCGTAGCCTCGTTTTCAAAGCTTCTCTGATGTGCAGCACGCCCTGCTGTGCTCTTCTAACCGCCCTGGTATCTGGCTGCGCATAATCAGTGGCCAGGCGATTTGCCTCAACTTCCCACCCCGCCATAAATGTCTCCCCCTTACTCTCACAGATATTATTACTGCTTGCTGTGTGCTCCACAATGGGAATACTGGTTTCGCTGAGGTCTAACCAAGTCAGTAAACTGCACCAGCGCGCTTTTAAACATCCAAATGCACATTCTACCACCATTCTGCACTTGCTCAGCCTATAGTTGAACAGCTCCTGACTGCTGTCCAGGCTGCCTGTGTACGGCTTCATGAGCCATGTCATTAAGGGGCAGGCTGGGTCCCCAAGGATAACTACACGTTTTTCAACATCCCCAATGGTTATTTTCTGGTCTGGAAAGTAAGTCCCTTGCTGCAGCTGTTCATACAGACCAGAGTTCCTGAAGATGTGAGCGTAATGTACCTTTCCCAGCCATCCCACGTTGATGTTGGTGAAACGTCCCTTGTGATCCACCAGTGCTTGCAGCACCATAGAAAAATACCCCTCTCGGTTTACGTACTGGCTGCCTTGGTAGTCCGGTCCCAAGATAGGGATATGCGTTTCGTCTATGGGCCCACCACAGTTAGGGAATCCCATTGCAGCAAAGCCATCCACTATGACCTGCACATTTCCCAGAGTCACTACCCTTGATAGCAGCAGCTCAGTGATTGCATTGGTTACTTGGATCACAGCAGCCCCCACAGTAAATTTTCCCACTCCAAATTGATTACCGACTGACCGGTAGCTGTCTGGCATTGCAAGCTTCCACAGGGCTATCACCACTCGCTTGTGAACTGTGAGGGCTGCTCTCATCTTGGTATTCTTGCGCTTCAGGGCAGGGGAAAGCAAGTCACAAAGTTCCATGAAAGTGCCCTTACGCATGCGAAAGTTTCGCAGCCACTGGGAATTGTCCCAGACCTGCAACACTATGTGGTCCCACCAGTCTGTGCTTGTTTCCCGGGCCCAGAATCGGCGTTCCACGGCATGAGCCTGCCCCACTGCCACCAGGATGGCCAAATTGCCGGGGCCCGTGCTTTGAGAGAAGTCTGTGTCCATGTCCTCATCATTCTTGTCACCACACTGCTATCGCCTCCTCACCTGCTTTTGCAGGTTCTGGTTCTGCATATACTGCACGATAACGTGCGAGGTGTTTACAACGCTCGTAACTGCTGCGGTGATCTGAGCGGGCTCCATGCTTGCCGTGGTATGGCGTCTGCAGGAGAGCAGAGTGACAGCAGAAGCGGTCGTTCAATGACGATGGTTTGCAGACCTACTGCACCATCTGCTGCCAGGACACAACAGCTGAGCTTGCTGTGTTATTGCGAGACAAGAGCAACCAAGCAGAGTTGCAGCGGAAGCGGCTCTGTGAGGCCACCAGGAGAACAGAGTGGCATTGGAGAGCGGTAGCTGATGACCTGCGAGGTGGATTCATGAAAGCAGGAGAGCAGAGTTGCAGCGGAAGCGGGAGCCCTTGAGAGACAACATGGAGAAATTCGCTATGGAGACAAGAGCAGGAGAGCAGAGTGGCTTCGGAAGCGGTGGTTCAATGATGACAGTTAGCAGTCCTACTGCACCGTCTGCTGAAAGCAATATGGCGCCCATAGGGAAAAAAGGCGCAAAATGATTGTCTGCCGTTGCTTTCACGGAGGGAGGGGCGACTGATGACATGTACCCAAAACCACCCACGACAATGTTTTTGCCCCACCAGGCATTGAGAGCTTAACCCAGAATTCCAATGGGCGGCGGAGACTGCGGGAACTGTGGGATAGCTACCCACAGTGCAATACTCCGAAAACTGACATTAGCCTTGGTACTGTGGACGCACTCCACCGACTTAATCCGCTTAGTGGGGACACACACAGTCGTGACTGTATAAAATCGCTTTCTAAAAATCAACTTCTATAAATTCAACCTAATTTTGTAGTGTAGTCATACCCACAGTTGTATCTAATTCTAAAAGTAATTGCAAGAACGTATGTGTAATATATATGTCAGGTTTTAGAACCCTGTGTGAACGTGCAGTAGTTCAAAGACTAACCCTGGAAGGGAGAGACAAAAGTTCTGCAGTGATACACCTTAGCAATAAGCCAGCCAGAGAGCAAGCTTAAGGGAGAGTCTTTACACTACAAGTTATGTCGATATAACTTATGTTGCTCAGGGGTGTGAATAAGCCACCCTGCTGAGTGACACAAGTTACACCGACCTAAGCACTATTGTGGATACTGCTGTTGGTGGGAGAGCTTCCGACATGCCGCTGACATAGCTACCGCCTTTCACGGAGGTGGTTTTATTATGCCAACAGGAGAGCTCTCTCCCATCGGCATAGAGAACATCTTCACCAGATGTGCTTCAGTTCTCCTGAGGGCTAGTCTACACTGTAAGGGAGCGGTGCTGCTTTCAAGGCTTTACTTGAAAGGCATTACTGATGTTTCTGAAGACACAGAATAAAGGAAAATATCAGGGGAGGGATGTAATTGTGGACAAGAATATTGTGTGTGGCATGCAGGGGAATGGCATACCTGCTTACAAAAGCTAACTTTTCATTTAAGTGGTCAAGGTCTTTTTTTTTTTTTTTTTGACACTGAAAGCAGCACTCCAGTCCTGGTTTTGCACATTGATGCGTATTATTTAATAACTCTGTTTGTTCATTCATTGTTCAGTGAAAGCCAACCATTTGATTTTGAAGCATGAAGGTGTGGGGTTATGCAGAAACAGAAGCAGTGACATCACTGGGATCTTTCTTCTGTTTCGACTGGGCATTTTTTCTACGTAACTAGTTGACCACCCAACCCCTCTATGATGGTCTGCTGCAGCAGACCAATTCCCTCACCCTCATATCTTCCCATCTCACTCGCTGTTGCCCATCACTTATTTCCCCTACTCCCATGCTTTGGGAATTCATCTCCACTTTCTTCTTTTGTCAAATCCCTCATTATATAATCAACAAACAAAACCACCCACAGAAAATAGTATTTGCCACACATCACTCTCTTGCAGCCTTCCGCGCCCTCCCCCCGCCCCCAAATCTTTTCTTTTTCTTGTTATTTAGACTGTAATATCTTCAGGGCAGGAAATTAAGATCTACAGTCTTCAATTGTTATTCTTTGTCCACACTATGGAAATTTTTGAACAATTTTGTATTGCTGACATTACCCATTCACCTTAACTGGTACCAGCACCAGAGTGCTGTTTGCACATGTACCACCTAGCCCTACTTTTGAGCAAGACTAATCACAGTATTGAAGACAGCATCAACCAATGACAGATTGTCTTCACTAGCACTCGGGAGTGCCAACACTGGTTTATATAAACTGGTGTCAGCATTAAGAAACCTTAGAACTAAGAGCATTCATGACTTTGCAGTAGGCACTTAGCATCTTGCTGGACTAGGCCCATTAATTATTTTGTCTGGTAATCTAACGTGTGTGACAAAACTGTTAAGGATCATTTACTTTTATAAATATAGACTACTGCAGAGGTGGGGCCACATCCCGGCCCACGGGACTGTCCTGCCTGGCCCTGGAGCTCCCGGCCAGGGAGGCTAGCCCCCGACCTCTCCCCAGCTGTCCCCCCTCCCCTGCAGCCTCAGCTCACCGTGCCGCCAGCATTCTGGGCGGCGGGGCTGCGAGCTCCTGCAGGGCAACGTGGCTGCAAGAGCCGCCGGCCTGCCCCGGTGCTCTGGACTGCGTGGCTGGCTCCAGCCAGGTGGCACGGCTGCCGGTCCTGGTGCTCTGAGCAGCATGGTAAGGGGGCAGGGAGCAGTCAGGGGACAGGAAGCAGGGGGCGGTTGGATAGGTGTGGGGGTTCTGGGGGCCTGTCAGGGGACAGGGGTGTGGATAGGGGTCAGGGCAGTCAAAGGACAGCGGGGGATGGATAGGGGGTGGGGTTCCAGGGGGGACAGTTAGGGGAAAAGGAGTGGGGGGGTTGGATGGGTCGGAGGTTCTGAGGGGGGCAGTGAGGGGCAGGAAGGGGCCAATAGGGGGCGGGGGGCCAGGCTGTTTGGGGAGGCACAGCCTTCCCTACCCAGCCCTCCAAACAGTTTCAGAACTCCAATGTGGCCCTCAGGCCAAAACCTTTGCCCACCCTTGGACTACCGAGACTGTATCCTACCTCTTTAATATACAAGTTGAACCTCAAACCTTCTTGAAAAAAAATATTCACACTGTTTCCTGCTCTTAAGTGAAAACTCTATTAATTTTATAGAATCATAGGACTGGAAGGGACCTCGAGAGGTCATCTAGTCCAGTCTCTTGCACTCATGGCAGGACTAAGTATTATGTGGACCATCTCTGACAGGATATCTGAGGAGCAGTTGCAAATGTAGCTGCCTCTATGAAAGGTCAGTTTTATAAACCAATGAATGGGTTATGCACATTATTCTAAACAACCACATAACTCTTAGCCTCCTTTGACCTGCCTCCCCATGTTTTCCTTGTATTGATTTCCTATATCATGTCTTTATTTAGTCCAATCTTGCAAAATGATCCACATAGATGTACCCTTTTAGCCACAGCAGAGTCCCTCTGAAGTCCATTATTACAGGGTCCTATTGTCACCCCCCAGAGATTACCTTAAAGGATCAGGACCTTAGACTATTAACTCTTTGGGAATGGGATCATGGTTGCTGTATAGGGACTAGCATGTTTTGGGGAGTTACACAACAAAAAAGGAAAATGATATAATTAGGTGTGATCTTTATCATACAGAAGCCAAAGTCTATACAGAGCACATTATATTTTTGTAACATTATATTGAAATAGATTTTGTTCAAAGACAAAGAAAGCAAATCACAAATTCTGCCCAGGCATCCTTGATAAAGACTTTGCATGGTGAAAATACTGGATTAATCCACTTAACTACATTTCAAATGAGAGGAAAGCTATACCCAATGATTGCTGATTCTATGTTAAGTTATTAATACAGTGTAGTGAGACTGATGCTGTATTTGATTTATTGGATTTCCAAAACAAACAATACACTTGGCAATATTATTAATTTAAAAGTCTGGATACAGGGAATATCCTAATTTTTATGTGCATATATTAGACACTGTGCTGCTACCTAAACGTTTTAACAAATACAGATTTAATAGTCTCACCTCATCACTGCACATACTGGTGGAATAGTTTGATGGCAGTATGATAATAAGCATTCTTTAACTAGAGACCTTTGAACCACTCTTAAAGGAAAGTTAAGGGGTAAAAACCAATATGAATATTCAAAACTTAAACCTCATAACTACGTAGCTTTGTAAGATCCATGACCTCTGATACGGAGAAAGAAGGAGAAATGGCATGGAGTCGAATTGGATTAGGTAGATAAATTTCATATCTTCCAGAACTGAATTATTTGTGAGAATTCCATACAGTAATACAAGGAATTGGGATAAATATCACTAAAAAGGAATGAGAGGAAGGAGAAATAACTGGAATGCTAATAACTTTGAGCTCTCAGATGGTGCCCCATTAAATTTGTGGTGTCAGTGACAAAAGTGCCCTGCTGAGTAGAGATGAGTCAGACCACAGTTTGCTGAACTTGAATTTGTACAGCTTCCTCTGATAAGCTGAGATCTACCCTAGGCCAAATCAGGAAGCATACAGTTGCAGGCACCTGAAGTATGACAACATTTGGAATGGTCTTTTTTAGGGCAGTTACACAAAGAGTGAGCAATAACTTCCCTTTTCACTGAATAGGCCCTCTCCACTGAGGTATTACCCTGACCTGAGTACGTGATAAAAGGCCTGGAAACTTGAGCCACACATACTGCCATAGAGATATTCAAAGTGCTAAAACCCTTGCAATCAAATCTGAGATACCAAGTGAGGCTTGCAGAGTGTTGTTACAGAATGATGTTCACATGTCATCTTTGGCCTGTTTTTTCCTTGCTCCTCCAGCATTGGTTCAATGGGTTGTACACTGTCTACTAATTTTAAAACACAATTTTTATATCTCAAAAGGAGATGTTTCTGGACAAACCATTTATCTTCTCTGTCTCTCAAAAGATGCAAACATAAGGGATGTTGGTGATAGGTGTGTAAAAGAATGCACAAAACCTATTGAGGCACTTGGTAAAGCTTATAAGACTTTGATACAGAAGGTAGAAGTACCATACAGCTATCCCTGACTGCCTCAAGAAGGCATTAATTCACATGTAAAGTAATGAGCCTTCTGAGCTGCCAGAGTCCCAAAATTCAGAGCAGTGACTCTCAACCTTTCCAGACTACTGTACCCCTTTCAGCAGTCTGATTTACCTTGCGTACCCCCAAGTTTCATCTCACTTAAAATCTACTTGCTTACAAAAATCAGACAAAAAATACAAAAGTGATACAGCACATTATTACTGAAAAATTGCTTACTTTCTCATTTTTACCATACAATTTTAAAATAAATCAATTGGAACAAATAATGTACTTACATTTCAGTGTATAATATATAGAGCAATATAAACAAGCCATTGTCTGTATGAAATTTTAGTTTGTACTGACTCTGCTAGTGCTTTTTATGTAGCCTGTTGTAAAACTAGGCAAATAACTAGATGACCTGATATACCTCCCGGAAGATCTCTGCATACCCCTGGTTCAGAGCATCTGCCATTACAGGGACATGTAGAAGAAACCACCACATTCTCAGCCTAGCTTAATATTTCATCAGCTATCTTGGTGTGCACAGTATCACCTCTCATATCCTACCTGTGATGTTACCCTTCAGATTTAGACAGATCCTATGAAGGAACACGTGTTTCAGCTGCTGAAGGAAGGAGGCAAGAGACTTCTAAGGATCATGATTCTGCAAGAGGCTGGAAGAGTAGCCTGGACTGCAGACTTGGCCTTCCTCCTGTGGTCTGAATAATACCTGACATAAGGGCTTGTCAGTGAGGCCAAATTCATTTAATAGCAACCAGAAGGAGGGTGCTGGATGAAGTCACCACATGAGATTTTAAAGTCTCCTAACCAAGGCAAGAAACGAAACAGATCGTATCACACCTTGGGTTAGTTTATTCCAGGAGGTGCCCAGGTGAACCTCCAAATATATCCCAGACGATACCAAAGTCAATTCAAACAACTCCTGGAAAAGCAGCATCAGAGGGAACATGAGAAGAAAGATTGATCAGATCCAATCAATGGATATGCAGTGTCCCCTGGTACCAAAGGATCCAATCTCTTCTCTTTAGCAGATAGAGACAAAAATCCAGAAAATTGGTAGCACAGCAAGGGCTAGATACACCCTTTGTTCTGAGGGAGACTGAACCATGATTTCTGAGCAACTCCTTTGATATATGTCTGTACAAATGTTTCTTTGGAGATCAAGATTCCTTTGGCACCAACTGGATCACAGAGCTCCTTTTCCTCTTGCCCACATACTTGAAGGTAGGGGACAGAGGACTCAGGCCATCTGTAAATTCAGGTTTAACTCTACTGCCGGCATGGCACTAGTGGCAGAGCAAGGGTCAAGGGATACCTTTAAGGCCAAGAACACCCCATGCACTATGGTGCTGACAGTAACAGCAGAAGCAGACATGCAGACAGCACAGGCTCAGCAGTAGCATTCACCAACAATGCCTTTGTTGCATTACATGCCAATGTTATCATCACTGATCCTTTGCTGTGGTTCCAGAGGATGGTGCTGGTCCCATAAAAGTCCAAGTCTGCTTCCAGAGGAGGACCTTAGCCCTGAACAATTCCCAGACCTTTAGCCTCATCCAGGCCTGGTCTACATTATATGGAGTTTTAGTGTCACAAAAAACTTTCCTTCTGGCAGCACAGGCATCTACACAATTTTGAGTCCTAGCAACAATGCCTTCAGCTTTCACTGGCAAAATTTTACCAGTCCCCCAAGCAAATTAAGCCCTCTATCAAAATGCTGGTGTGGACGTAGAAGTACCTATACAGATATAAGCAGTCCTCCAGCAACGAGCCCATGATGCAGCTGTTCCTACAGCCATGACCTCTATGGTCCAGTTTTTCTAACTTGCTGCACAGGAGTCAGTGACCAGCAGTCCTGTACAGGCATGGCTCCAGTTCACCCTTGTCCTGCTGCATGGACACCTCTCCTGGATTTCTCAGAACATGCAGGGAGAAACATGTGTGGGCACAAACTCCCACAATTTTCTGGGAGGAATGATGGCACCTCATAAATACAATACAAAAATATCCCACAGCTGGAGACTAACAGCTGGGGCCTTTGGCAGCCAGGGAGTGGTGAGAAGTTGTTGGGGATTGTGGTAAAAAGTACACCTCTACCCAGATATAATGCTGTCCTCGGACGCCAAAAAAATCTTACCGTGTTATAGGTGAAACCGCGTTATATCGAACTTAAATTGATCCACCAGAGCGCGCAGCCCCGCTCCCCTGGAGCGCCGCTTTACAGCGTTATATCCGAATTCGTGTTATATCAGGTCGCGTTACATCGGGGTAGAGGTGTATATTATTTGGACTTTTACAAAAAGTAATCAGCAGTGAAATAGTTTATTCATATTGCCAATGAAATTGATCCAAACTCAAAATTTACAACAACTCATGGAAACGAATAGGGAAGTTCATACCTCTAAGAGCTATTGTTTCAGGCTACGTGCATGCTCAGGAAGACAACAACGCATCAGTTCAGGTTTTCAAGTTTTCTTCTAACTGTACAGGTTACACTTCTTTTTTAAAAAATTAAGCTTAGATTCCACAGCACAATTCTGCAGGAAAAGTGAATTCTGCAACAAATTCCAAGACCTCAGAACTCAAGGCCATGCCTGAACCAGATACTCTTCCCTCTCACAGCTAAGTTTACAGATATTTTCACCTTTCTAAACATAGGCGTGGATATTAGCTTATCCACAGGCTACCATAAGAAGTTTTATGAATTCTGCATGGGAGTATGTACAGTTTGCCATGCTTTTACGTGGAAAAAACATCAGTTACGGGCTCCTAAAAATATAAAACTAGGCTCATTCATCAGTTTTTAAATGGAGGTGAAAATGTTGAAAGCTTCAGGCTTACGAGGAAAAAAAAATGTACGTTTGAGTGTAAGTGAAACACACTGGTCCAGATTCTCATCTGGTGTGAAGTGGCCTGGCTCCACTGAATTCACTGATTTACACGAGGTGAGGATCTGGATCACTTAAAAAAAAAAAACCACCCTAAAAATATATTTTGTGCTGAGCTGTGCTTCAGAGGGAAGATCTCCTCCACCTAGAATCAGGACTCTTATGGTTTCTTTATGCTGCCACAGCAGCAGCAAAGGGCCATGTTGGGAAGGAGATTATCCAAACAGATTCCATCCTTTACTCCCCTAATAAAAAAGAAGAGGAGAATGGCAAAAGAGTCCATGCAAAATTTCTGGCTTTTCCCCTGCAAATTTTACAAAAGTACAAAAATCAGGCTTTTAATAGGAACAGCCTTATAATCCTAACTATGGAATTGCTGCTGGTACTTTAGGATTGGTATAGTTTTATGCTTGCTGAGTAGTGACTTTATAGTAGAGTACAATTGCTGAACATGCATTTATATTATAGTGTATTTTAACAGTTCTTTTGCAGAACAGCACTGTAAGGCTTATATGATATAGCCCTATAAAAGAATTCAGTATATGATTAATTACAGCCATTACAATAGATTAAGATTCTAGGGGGCAAACAAACAGCAGCAGTATATTTCACTTAATACTATGGACCAGATAACAACCAGAAATTAATGAGACAAGTGTCATTTTCATGTTTTTTCACATGGAACAGTTAGAAATTTAAAAGCAATCATAGTCTCAGACCTCTTCCTTTGAGAGAGCAAAACCATAGGATATTATATGCCTTAACACTTTCATTTTAAGTGACTATGCTAACAACTATTTTTTTAATCAACAAAATATTTTAGAACTATTAAAAGTTTGTCTTCATGTTACAGATTAAAATAGCACACTAATTTATTTTTAACTGTTTGAATCTTGTTGCATAGCTAATGATATTTTGTTGACATTTTACAGATAATGAATTTTTCACAAATCCAATAAATTTGATTGAAAACTCTGACCCCAATCCTGCAGAGAACTCCATGAAGAGGCTCACAGGAGTTTCAAATAGATTCATAGCAACTTAGAGAAACAGAAGGATGAGAGAAAAATCAAAGCCTTTCATATCAGGAAGAACCCTTAACCATGGGTATTTGAAATCCACGGCTGTTCTCTACATCCTCCTCTACCATCATTCCCACAGAAGTTAATGGGAAAGTCTTCTGGATGTGGCTCATTATGTGTACCGCTGCTTTAAAAAAGGAGTCCCACCAGAACTTTAAACCTGCCTGTTGATTCAAGATGGAGCATCATGTTTCAGTAGGCAAGTATAAGAATTTTTTCCCAAAAATAAATTACTATTGACATAAATGATTACTCTGACAAAAATCTACTTTTCAAGAGAAATTTAAACAGGGTGCAATGCAATTTGTTTTAACTTCCAACAAAGTTTCTGAATTCTACTTTTTAAACTGTTCAGCATAAATACGTGCAATACTTTCATGCTCTGATTACCTCCTGTTCTCTTGTCCATTCATGAAACCTCTCAGCTAGCAAGAGGAGAAACCTACATTTTATTCTGACACTGAAAGTTTTGCAACATGTTATAGGTTATAATTCAATGTTCTGGATGAGGACAGCCACAAACTGACTGTTACACTTTGCTGCCTAGTTCCCCTCTCCCACATATCTGGGGTCATCTTTTCTTCCCTGCAAAGCCCAGAAGTCTTCCCTCATCGCAGCTACCTCTTTGTTCTTCACATGCCTACTCAAACAAATTTGGAAATCTAACAGCCATCCTCCCATCCAACTTTGTTTGGTAATGGGAATGGGTGTTGGTGAGCTCTTTCTCCCAAGGTGTAAGCTCGTCCATTCTTATGGCTACTTATTGACTGAAAATATCAGCTGATACTCTGAGCAACTACTAGCGCTAGTACCTATATGAACAAAAGCAGATGGACAATTCAATTGCAGTATGCAGAGACTATTTTGTAAATGAAAGAGACCATGCTCCCTAAAAAGCCAAGAATACCCAATGTTATTAGATAAGGGACAGTGAGGTGAGAAGATGAGACCTATTAACTTCTAAAATCTTGAGGAAGATGGTCAATGAGTTTAGTTCACTAACTGGAAGTACTACTTTTGTTTAATAAATCAGTTTTAAATGCAAAACATGTTCTGGTAAACATACTTTTTTCTTACTTTATACATTAAAGATAGTATTCTTTAACTAAAAAATTCTAGGATGCTGTTTCTGTGCATTTAATTGAATTCCAATTTCCATCCAAATGCAGCTTGATACAAATCATGAGTATTACATCACTGAAGCTATAAGAAATGTATCATTTGCCATTTTCTAATATGATAGAAAATGTAAAAATTAAGAATTTCAATAAGTGTATGTTAAACCATATAATTGCTTAAATGTACAGACGGTGTACCCTCCTGGTTAGCAAAAAGTACAGAATTTAGCATAAAGGCTGTATTTAGTTGCCAGTCAACACGTTTTAATGGTTTCCAACTAATGAGAATCAAACTCTGTCTAGGCAAATAACTAAAAAAGAAATGCAAAACGAGATTAGAATCAAGTATTTAAATCAATCCATCGTGGTACAAACAGAAAAGTGAACACAAGGAAACAATGAAATCATACTGGTCACCAGGACAGCAGTGGTCACAGTACAACAGCCACTTAACCACTGTCTTTTTTGTGGACACTGCAGAGAAGAATTTTAAGGAGGGGCTTGAAGGAGAACAAAATGGCTTGGAACAAGAGTGTTCTAGGCCAGGGGTTATGAACCAGGGGTACATGTACCTCTGGGGGTTCACCAAGATCTTTCAGGGGGTACATCAACTCATCTGGATATTTGCCTACTTTTACAACAGGCTACATAAAAAACACGAGCAAAGTCAGTACAAACTAAAATTTCATACAGACAAAATGAGAAAGCAAGCAATTTTTCAGTAATAGTATGCTATGACATTTTTGTATTTTTATGTCTGATTTTGTAAGCAAGTAGTTTTTAGGTGAGGTGAAACTTTGGGGTACGCAAGACAAGTTAGACTCCTGACAGGGGTACAGTTGTCTGGAAAAGTTGAGAACCGCTGTTCTAGGCCTGGCCTCAGCTGGCCAAGAAGTAAGGTGAAAACAGGCTTAATGCAGATGGGGAGTGGAAGAAACATGAAGATGCTGATCTTCAGTCCCCATCCTCACAGGCCCAGGATAGGAGGAATCTGGAGGATTCAGCAGGGGTCACCGTAGCTCCTCCTCCACTTGCTCTGCTCTTGAACACAAGAAGTGTTAGTGGATGTCTGCCTACAAACCTGATAGTAAGAAAAGAAGCAACAGCATTATATAGGCCTGGTTCACGTATTAAAAGGGGGTGGGGTTTGTGTCATATGGGATAAGCTTTTTAAAAAAGCATAACCTTAAATTATTCAGAAGTTAATGGTATTGGACATACATACTTAGAAAGTGTTCCTACTTGATTTTGATAATCAGAATTTTTCCAAGGTTGATTTAAAGGCTTCTCATCCATTGTATATATTACAACAGCACCCAAAAGTCCCAATCAATCAGATTAGAACCCTCTTATTTCAGGCATTATACAAATGTGAAGGATGGTCCCTGCTCAATGAGTTTACAAAGCAAATAAACAAGGCCAACGCAGAATGAATAATTAAGGCAGGCAATGGGTTTTTTACCCACGAAAGCTTATGCACAAATAAATCTGTTAGTCTTTAAGGTGCCACCGGACTCCCCATTGTTTTTGTGGATACAGAGTAACACAGCTACCCCTCTGATATAAGGCAGGCAAGTGTCATGTACTTTCTACAATTAGCCATATATAGGGCCCTACCAAATTCACAATCCATTTTGGTCAATTTCAGAGTCATAGGATTTTAAAAATCATAAATTTCATGATTTCAGCTATTTAAATCTAAAATTTCACAGTGTTGTAATTGTATTGGTCCTGACCCAAAAAGGAATTGTGGGGGTGTTGTGGTACCGCTACCCTTACTTCTGCGCTGCTGCTCGTGTTGGCGCTGCCTTCAGAGCTGAGCTGCTGGAGAGTGGCAGCTGCGGGCCAGGAGTCCAGCTCTGAAGGCAGAGCCGCCACTAGCAGCAGCCCAAAAGTAAGGATGGCATAGTACGATAGTTGCAAAAAGAAAAGGAGTACTTGTGGCACCTTAGAGACTAACCAATTTATTTGAGCATAAGCTTTTGTGAGCTATAGCTCACTTCATCGGATGCATTCGGATGCTGTAGCTCTCGAAAGCTTATGCTCAAATAAATTGGTTAGTCTCTAAGGTGCCACAAGTACTCCTTTTCTTTTTGCAAATACAGACTAACACGGCTGCTACTCTGAAACCTGATAGTATGATATTGCCACTCTTACTTCTGTGCTGCTGCCTGCAGACCTCGGCCCTCAGTCAGCAACGCCACTGTCCAGCCACCCAGCTCTGAAGGCAGTAGCACAGAAGTAAGAGGGCATGGTATGCTATTGCCACCCTTCTGTGCTGCTGCTGACAGGGTGCTCCCTTCAGAGCTGGGTGCCCAGCCAACAGCCGCCACTCTCCAGCTTCCCAACTCTGAAGCCAGCACAGAAGTAAGAGTGGCAATACCATGACCGCCGCCTAAAATAACCTTGTGACCCCACTGCAACTCCCTTTTGGGTCAGGACCCCCAATTTGAAAAACATTTGTCTCCCCATGAAAATTGTACAGTATAGTGTAAAAGCACATAAGAGACTAGATTTCATCGTGCGAGACCAGATTTCACAATCCATGACGCGTTTTTCATGGCCATGGATTTGGTAGGGCCCTAGCCATATACAAAATGGAACAAGAAGGTCAAGAAAGACTAGTTAAATATAGATTTCTCAAAGCAAGTTTCAGTGAATTATGTAGATTACTGGACATTGTTTCAAAGAGCTACTTGTCTTTCTCCTGCTATAGCAGAACAGCAGACTTGTTTAAACAATCAAAACTGAAAGCTATCCCTTCATTTTCAATGTAATCAACTAAAAAGGGTCTGATTCAGTCTGTTTATTCCATTTACTTTTAAGTGGACTGATTAAATGAGGGGAAGACAAGCTCCCTCTACTGGAGACTGTCAAGTCTAACTAAAGACAGTTCATGCTCCAATGTTTGATTCCAAATAACTGATCCCCACTCATTATACACATGCCAACTTTCACACAAGAAATAAATCAACTTCAAGCCTGTCCTTTAAAACTGCTGAGAGAAACATATGGCTTAAAATTCAGTTTTACTAAAACAATATTTTCTATCTTTTCACCTAGCCACACACTGCTAAGGCAACACACATCTGATTAGGCACAAACTATGCTATAATCTGTCACATTCATTTGTCTATACTTCAAGAAATCCTCAGATACAGAGACAGAACATTTTAGTATTCTTCAATATGATTCGCTTAACTAGAAACAGCAGTGATACTAGGCAAGTATTTCATTTTACACTAGCATTTCCCAAGATGTGGAGCACGCCTCTTTAGGGGGATGAGAAGGAACAGGGGAGGTAGGAAGAGACCCGAGTTATTTTCCAGAGTCTCAACTTTAAGAAGTCTCAAGTTATTATGGTTATGAAGAAACACTCAGGTAATATTTTCAAGGTTAAATGATGCAGACAACCGTTAACAACAGCTCCAATAGAAATGACCATTTATTTTGATGGGTACTAACTCTCATGATATGTTACTTCAAATGTTACTTAACTATTTCACTGTCCCAAGGCATGTAAGATAGGACCAGTAGCATTATGAACAGCTACGCAATCTGAGTGACGTATCATTTTGGGTAGGTAACAGAAAGCAAGGTTGAAGGTGAATGTGACCAGTTTCTTTTTCCTGAAGTGGGAGGGTGGGCCTCAGGTTTCAAAAGCATGGGAAATTCTGCAGTAATCCAGAAGTGACCATCCTTAGTTTTAGACAATTTTGTTATAAATTGATACTTTGAGATTAATGCCTAATATCCTCCCTAAAAAGCTAACTCTTTAACATGATCCTTTGAAGTCTGTTCCAAATCATGTACTAATTGTTTGCTTTACATAAAATCTAACAGTCATATCTGACGCCACCTTTGGGGGAGGGCTTTTTGTGTGTCTGTCTCTCCTCCACCCCTCCCCCCTTACTGAAGTGCCATTTGAAAAATGGTTTGATTTGGAAATCAGACACAGAATTAATCACTGACATTTTTTAAGAATGTAGAAGTCAAACAATATAACAAAAAGTTTAGAGTTACTCAAGTGACATGCTTCAGACTAATTTTATCCATAAGGACTCCAATGCCAAGCAACAAGCAGAACAAAAACATTGATTTTTGAGGGAAGTTTCATGATTGCTACCCTCCTAATATTAGTTTGTAAAAATATAATCATCATCCCAGGTTATGAATCCCAACCTCAAAAAAAATAAATAAATATTTGCTTGTTTCCCTGCCAGTTAATAAAAATGTATATTTATCAACTAATCCTGGTTATTCAAACATACCGAAGTAAAGCCAAGAAATTATCTTGGAAAATGTTAATATTGTCACCGCACCAAAAAGGTAGCTTAATACATGGGATGATCAGATTCTAGTCAAAAGTGATGAGACTTATCACAGAACCATACAAATGTAGAGCTGGAAGGAACCTCAAGAAGTCATCAAGTCCACTGTGGCAGAACCAAGTAAACCTAGATCATCCCTGATGGGTGTTTGTCCAACCAGTTTTTAAAAGCTTCCAATGATGGGCACTCCATGACCTCCCACGGAACTTAGGCTTTTGTTTTACTAGATCTGAGATGGCCAGGGGGAAAAAGTCCACTTTGGTATCCTGCTTTTGGCAGTGGCCATTACTACATGCCCTATCACAGGATGTTCTCACACTTTCACAGACTCATGGACTTCCTGCCTTTCCATTTGCAATTGTGAAGAACTCCTTCCCCAATTCCATTCACTATCACAAAATATCTATGGCAACTACAGCTGTAAAGTATCTAATACCCACTGCCAACCAGTCAACAATCAAAAGCTCTCTTTTAATCCTGTTGTGTATTATAATATTTTGTAGATTTAGTATGTCTGAAACATATTTGATTGACAAGTCCTATTTCTGCAGAGAACAAGTACAAGATACAGTACCAGTTCCTTCACAATTAAATGCAATGGGCGTCTCTAATTTGTGACCATTTCTAGGAGTGAGAAGGTTGTTCAGTATTCATTTTTTTTTCCAATCACTGGGTTTTTGGCTGGAGATTACGAATAAGAGTGGAATGAATACCAACTCTGGTGGTGGCTTGATGTACGCAGCTCTCCACTATAAACTTATAGTGAGGACTTGTCTACGTGCAAATGTAATTTAAAGTGTAAATTTAAATAGATTTATTTAAACTGGTGCTAAACATGGGGTCATACATTTTGGTTTAAACCAGGCTTTTTCCTGTTTGTGTTAAATCGACTAGGACAAGATTTAACTAAACAGAAATAAGCCAAACTGAAATAAGTGTCACCAAAACAATTTAGTCCAAAGCAAGGCTTAAGACCAAACTAATTTCAAACCACCATAAAATGATAACTTCTCAGGACTGGTCTCCATTGTGGGGAGATCGACGCTGCTGCAATCGATGCAGCAGGGATCGATTTAGAGGATCTAGTGAAGACCTGCTACATCGATGGCAGAGCGCTCGCTGGTCGACCCTGGCACTCCAGCTCTCCAAGAAGAGTAAGGGAAGTCGACCGGAGAGCACAATGAAGACACTGGGGTATGTCGACACCAGCTACATAATTCACGTAGCTAAACTAGTGTAACTTAGGTCGACTAACCCCAGTTGGAAGGGCAAACAAATAAAACAGTAAGCTGTACAGTGATCTGAAGAGGATAAAGCAGTGTGAGTTTCAAGTAGATAGGGAAGATTAGGTACTAAAATACAAACCCGTTACTCAGAGAAAGACAACTATATCAATTGTGCGTGAGGAAATGGGGACGAGATTATAACTAACCTGCTGATTAAAAAGAATTGTCTCCTTATATGCCTTTCAGGTACCTACCCACTACAGTTGCCACTAGAAAGGTGTGGTTTTCAGAGATGAGCTCTCTATTTTCAATGATTTGAAGCACAAAACAGGGAGGACCACAGCCTTAAATTGTTCACTGAACTCAGTTAAAACTTCATAACTGTTATATCCTTATCCTGACATAAGAGGAACAAAGATTCATACATTTTTAAATGTAGTATTTAAAACAGGAGAAAAAACAAAGGGTCCCGCAGGCGGTAGTGCCTTCCCTTCTTTAAAAAAAATCTTCTTTTTAAATCTAAAGTAAAAATTGAAAAAAGAAATTGTTCTGTTGCAAAATGAATTGTCAACTTCACCCAAGCTACTTAAGTCTTCTCTCATAAGGAAGGTTCTTCAGTCCTCTGATCATCCTAGTAGCCCTTCTCTGCACTTTTTCCAGTTTGAATTCATTTAATCTTTCTTAAACATAGGAAATCAGAACTGCACACAGCATTCCAAATGAGGTCTCATCAGTGCCTTGTACCACAGTAGTAACACTTCCCTCTCTCAACTAACATATTTTAAGATTGAATTAGCCTTTTTCATTGCCACATTATACTGGCAGCTCATAGTCATCTTGTGATTGACCAATACACCCAGGTCCTCTTCCTCCTCTGTCATTTCCAACTGGTAAATCCCCAGTTTATAGCAAAAACTCTTGTTGTTAGTCCCTAACAGCATGAACTCGCACTTTGCAATATTAAATTTCATCCCATTTCCATTATTCCAGTCTTCATGGACATCCAAATCTTCATGTATGATATTCCAATCCTCCTCCATATTGACAGATCCTTGAGAAACTCCACTAGTAACCTACCTCCAGCTGACAGTTCACCTTTCAGTATGACCCATTGTAGACTCTCCTTTAACCAGTTCCTTACCCACCTTTCAATTCTTGTATTAATCCCCATCTTCTCCAATTTAACTAATACCTGTATCAAATGCTTTACTGAAATCCGGGTAGGCTACATCTACTACATTTCCTTTGTCTCAAAAATTGGTTATTCTCTAATAGAAAGAGATTAGGTTGGTATGGCACAATTTATCTTTTGTAAAACCATGTTGTATTTTATCTGAATTACCATTTACCTCTCTGTTTTTGATTACTCTCTTCCAAGATTTGTTCTAAGGTCTTGCAAAACAACCGAGGACAAACTAACAGGTCTGTAGCTTCCCAGATCACCTTTTTTCCCCTCCTTTCTTAAATATAGGCACTATATTTACAACTGTGTAGTCATAGGATATGACCTCCAAGTTTATGAACTCATTAAAAATCCTTATTAGGTTTCCAATTGCATATGCCAGTTCCTTTAATATTCTTGGATGGAGGTTATCCAAACTCCCTATTGAAGGGGAATATTATTACACTGACAATCCCTAGTAAAACAGAGTGTGCCTGTTCGATAAAGATGCTGCTACTACTCATTCAACTATGCTGCCTTTTTTTGTTAGCTATATTAAGGAAATGACCCTACTGTGAACTCTATGCTTAGAAAGACAAATGCAAGTGAATTACTGATAGTCTGTGGGAACTGCGCCCCTTCAGGTCTTCTCTCCTCTGTCCTGGGACCTTTCCAGAACCAGAGAGACATACTGTTAACAGGCCAGGAAGGCATTTCTCTCCACCCTCCCTGGATATAAGTCAACAGTGTGCCCTTGTTGCCAAGAAGGCCAATGGCATTTTGGGCTGTACAAGTAGGGGCACTGCCAGCAGATCGAGGGACGTGATCGTTCCCCTCTATTCGACATTGGTGAGGTGTCATCTGGAGTACTGTGTCCAGTTTTGGGCCCCACACTACAAGAACGATGTGGAAATATTGGAAAGCGTTCAGCAGAGGGCAACAAAAATGATTAGGGGACTGGAACACGTGACTTATGAGGTGAGCCTGAGGGAACTGAGATTGTTTAGTCTGCAGAAGAGAAGAAAGCAGCTATGAATCCCCCCCTCATTCAACTACCTAAAAGGGGGTTCCAAAGAAGATGGATCTAGACTGTTCTCAGTGGTATCAGATAACAGAACAAGGAGTAATGGTCTCAAGTTGCAGTGGGGGAGCTTTAGGTTGGATATTAGTGAAAAAGTTTTTCCTAGGAGGTTGGTGAAGCACTGGAATGCATTACTTAGGGAGGTGGTGGAATCTCCTTTCTTAGAAGTTTTTAAGATCAGGCTTGACAAAGCCCTGGCTGGGATGATTTAGTTAGGGATTGGTCCTGCTTTGAACAGGTGGTTGGACTAGATGACCTCCTGCGGTCCCTCCCAACTCTGATATTTTATGATTCTATTCCTCACACTGCCAAAAGCTTTTAAACTTCTCAAAAGCATTCACCAGTTCCAGAGTCACTTAATATCACCACAATGCCAAATTTAGTTCTGTTTGCTCATCTTAAAAAGAGAAGCCAAGAACAGGAAGGAAAACTTTAAGAAGGTTGTAAAGTTTAATTCCTGGGTTACATTCTGAAGCATGTAACATCCCAGCTGAACAGTCTCCTCTCCCCTTACTCCTAGGTTATGAGATATGAATACGCCAAAGACTATAGCTAAACTGATTAAAATGAATCTGTCATAAAGCTTAACTTGAAACATTTTAGACAGCTGAGAATGGAGGATGTCAGTTTGGGACTGACGTTCACCTGCATAACTCTTTTGTAGCCCTGAAAACATTTCATTTTAACTGAAATCTAGCAGCACAAAACTCTAAAGAGGGTGATGGATGCCCCCTCACTCTGGAGAAAGGTATCTGTAGACATACTCTATCCCTGGCTTTCCAACACCCTCCAGGGCACCAATTTACTAATCAAACAACCTGCCCTCAATTCTGGATGAAACACAGCGGCTTCCCTCCCACAAACTCCCCCCATAAACACCCCAAACCCACCCAATGCCACCATCTACCTACAGTGCCAAACTCGGTACCAAGCCCTCTATTGCTGTAACCTTTCCCCTACATTCTCAGCTTCCATCGGAGCACTATCTGCACTGCTGGAACTTGTCCACACATGGGAGATATTAAGCAACCGCCACATACATAATTCAATGTGCAGACAAGACCTTCATCCCTAAATTCGCAATCTCCCCTCTGAGCCAAGCCTCATAAGGGAACAGTGGGGAAAATAACTTACCACCCAGGTTAGTCCCCCGCTGCCACCGCCACCGCCTCCGGATTTAGCCATTTTCTCCCCGTTGCCTCAATATAAATAAGGAAGAGCTAAAAGGACCGGGGCCGAAACTGGGCTTCACCCCTGACCTCAAACAATACACACACACACAGCTGGCTCAGTCTCTTCCAGCCCCTACACACACACACACACACACACGGCTCGGGCTTTCCCCCCCCCCTTGCGCGCGCGCGCGCACACACACACACAGCTGGCTCAAGATCCCCCTTGCACGCACACCCACCGCCTTGGCACCAGGCTCCCACTCCCCTCGGTCCCGGCCCGGCGTCTATGTCATGCTGAGGAGCGCAGCCGAGTATTACAAAGTCGCGAATCACCCCCCGCTCCGCGTGCGCGGGGCCGGGCCGCCCCGGCGCGCCGAGCCCGCACAAGGAGCTCGTCCGCCGGCCGCTCTCAAACTCGAGGCTGGGCGGCGGCGGCGGCTCAGGCAGGCCCGGCCTGCGGGTCTCGCTCACACCGAGGCGGCGGGCGGAGGCGATTGGTCCCTCGGCGGTGGCGCGGCCGCTCCCGCGCCCGCGGCGGCCCCGAGGAACACGGTAAAAGCGGGATTAAAGGTCCGTCTCCAGCCCAACCCCCACGCCGAGCCGTCGCTTCCCCGCCCCCCGCGCCGCCGAGGCCCAGCTCTCAGACAATAACTGCGCTGCCCCCGTCCGGCATAACCGCCGCGGCCGCCGCCGAACACCGCCGGCCCGGCCCCTAGCCAGCCCGCCAATCACAGGCCAGGGGCAGGCACACCGCGCCCACAGCCAGCCAATCAGAAAAAAGAACAAAGCGCCAAGGTAGGCCTAGTGGACGTCACTGCGGGTGGCAACAAGGAAGAAGAATCCCGCCGAACGGGGGCGCTCCAACGGGGCGCGGAAGCCGCCGTCGTGGGAACGGTCCGTGGTGCTGATGCAAGGATGATGCGGGGCGGGGGATGGGGAGCCAATGAGAAACTAACAATATTGCTGCATTTCGTGAAGTAATTAAGGCCTTACTTAATGTGTCTTAAGTCAGAGCAAAAATGGCAGTTAACGTGTATGTACGCCACTGCCCTCTACTGGCAATCTCACGTGTGTTGATAGGCGGATAGAGCAGGGGTGGCCAAACTTACTGACCCTCTCAGCCGCATATGATAATCTTCAGAAGTTTGAGAGCCCAGGCGCACCTGCCCGGGCTCAGGGCTTCTGCCCCACAGAAAGCACCTGCCCGGGCTCAGGGCTTCTGCCCCACAGGAAGCACCTGCCAGGGCTCAGGGCGTGAGCCCTGAAACCCAGCAGGCATGCGAGCCACAGTTTGGCCACCCCGGGTTAGAGAGACAAGTCGGTGAGGTAATATCTGTTATTGGACGAACTTCTGTTGGTGAGAGAGACAAGCTTTTGAGCCACACAGAGCTCTTCTTCGGGTCTGGGAAAGGTACTGAGCATCACAGTTAAATGCAAAATGGAACAGATTGTTTAGTATAAGTTATTAGCACATATTCTAAAGGGACCATTCAAGGTAGAGAGGCCTGTTAACACCCCTGCAGTCATAGGACAATAAGAGCGGGTTAATGGGTTACAAATTGCTATAATAAACCATAAATCCAGTGAATTTATCTATAAGGTGCTACAAGTCCTCCTTTTCTTTTTGCGGATACAGACTAACATGGCTGCTACTCTGAAACCTGTCATAAATCCAGTGACTATATTCAGTCCATAATTTTTAGTGTTTAGCAGAGTTATGAATTTAAGCTCCCAGGCTTGTCTTTTGAAAGTGTTGTGCAGGTTTCCTTTGAGGATGAGGACTGATAGGTCAGACTGGGTGAACACTTTTCACAAAGCAATCACTCTCATTGTTTTTATCTTTTATCATTTTTCTGTGTGGGCTCATTCAAGAGCGTCGTGATTGTCTGGATTCACCCACATCATAATTATTGGGGCATTAAGTATACTAGATGAGGTATACCATGCCAGAACAACAGATGCAAAAGCTGCAGACATTTCTCCACTGCTACAATGATCAGCACCCTCACAACACACCATTCACGATCCAGGGATCCTACAGGTGCCTCTTAAAACATGTGGTATACTTGATAAATATTTTTAGCCAGAGATTTGTTGCTATGTTAAAGGATGACATAATAAGACACCTTTTTATAGTGTCTTAATTTCAGGTATTTGTCACATTTGAAAAATTTTGATTTATGATGTAACAGACCAGATAGCTGGTGTATAATGTTTAAAACTCAGTTATTTTAGATATGAGTATGAAAAATGTACAATAAGATATTGTCTTATTCTGCCAAGCAAATTCGGAGGTTTAAACTTAAAAAATATTATGGTCACAGGCCTTAGACAAACTTGAAGAAATAAGGCCAGCTCTACACTACAAACTACATCAGTATAACTATGTCACCGAGGGGTGTGAAAAATCCACACCCCTGAGAACCGCAATTTTACCAACCTCACCCCCACTCTAGACAGCACTATGGCAACAAGAGGGCTTCTCCTGTTGACATAGCTACCACCTCCCGCAGAAGTAGATTAACTACGCTAATGGGAGAAGCTCTCCTGTCATCTTCACTGAAATGCTACAGTGGCACAGCTGCAGCTTTTAAAGTGAAGATCTGCCCTAATTGTTTGCATAGCATATAACTTCTAAATTAGTAACTATTACTTTTAGCTTTTTATAAGAGAAGCAGAGACCTGACTACAACCGTATCCAGCCCTTTCCCCTTGAGTTATTAACAAAAAAGGTGGGATTGATAGTACAATGGCATCAGAGTTAGTAGACAAATTAGTATGTAAAGAGAATAAGTAGTTTAAACTGAATAGCAGTAACCTTTTCCTTAATTCATTTCCTAGTAAGTAAAGGAATTAAAAATTGAGCAGCTGCTTGTGAAAAATCAATAGTAATGTTCAGTTATCCCTCAGGGAAGCATCAGAAGAATTTATATTAAATTTTGCTAAATAAGCAATGTTTACATCTGCCAATTTCTGAAGAGCCTATGAGCATAATATCTAAAAGTGCTACAGCAGGATTATATGAAATAGTGGGTCTGTCCAAAGGTGACAGTAAATTAGGTCTGGTCTATACCTAAAAATTAGATCCACCTGCCTACGTCACGCAGGGCTCTGAAAAATGTTGTCCCCTGTACAATGTAGTTAGGTCAATGTAAACTCCACTGTAGATGCAGCTAGGTTGACAGACAAATTCTTCCATTAGCCTAGCTAGCACCTGTCCAAGAGGTGGATTACTTACATTGAAGGAAAAAAAACCTTTCCATTGATGTAGGAAGCAGCCACAGTACAGCAGCACAGCTGCAGCACCGTAGCTATGCTGCTGTAGTTGCTGTAGTGTAGACATACACTTATTTATTATTATTTTTATCGGCAACCTTATACCTCTGAGTATGCTGCTGGGGTTTCTCCTGCGGTTGCTTCGGGCAAGGCTCTTGAGAAGTGTGTCTTGCTGAGCAGCCTAATTTTTTATTTTAATTTTTTAAATTTTCCTGATCTCCTTCTGGATGGGGTTCCAGAATCTTGGACCTGCTGTTAAGACTCTGTACAGCTCCTTACAGTGTATACCTCAACTCTGTTAGTTGTAGAAAGCCATACAAAGGGGGTCTTGAGAGGTCCAGAGATGGTCACTGAAGCAGCATGGGCCTATTTATTAAGGCTTTTGTAGATCAGTAGAGAACTTGAAGTAGATCCAATAAATGAGTGGAATGAGTGCGGGTTGCAGAGCACTAGTGTACTATGCTCCCATCACCTCCTCTTGCTTAGGAGATGGGCTGCGCTGTGTGTAACAAATGTATCTTCATTAACTTATCTAGACTTGGGTATTAAGTTGTAGTAGTCCAGGCTGGAGGTGGCAAACACCTGAACTACTACAGGCAGATCACTCTCCACACATAATAAAATCTTCTTGATAGCCAGAAATAGAAGGTGATCTGGGCAACTGCTGCTATTTGAGTGAGCAGAGTCACAAGTGAGTGCACAGCCTCTGGGCCATTCAGAACTATCTTAACTACTGGAGGGGAGATGCCTCCAACTAAGGGGAGATGGTGGTTCCTCAGAGCATTTCTTTCTTCCTGTTAGCATTGGTTTTAGTCTTTCCTGGGGTAATCTTGTTCAAGTTGTTCTTCATCCAGGCTTCAGTTCCCTTCATGCACTGAGACAGCTGGAAGACAGTGCTGTCTGTGTTTGATGAAAGAGATATGTAGAACTGCATGTCACTGGCATCACAGCTGGTTTGGCTCAGGATATCCCCCTTGGTACTACATATATGTAGGATATCCCCCTTGGTACCAGACTGAAGGGCAGGAAAACTAGTTTGATGTGTGCTGAATTTGCCTATATCTAGAGCTATGTACATTCAACTATTCTGAAAACACACATTCAAACACAGTCATTTATCTGAATGTGTAATCATAGTTCTTACTTTCTGAAGGCAGAAAAAGTTACATGGCTAAAAACTGTATAAATACAATGTTGTTTGAAATTTTAATCCAGAAAAATCATGACGTTAAGTTATAACATCATGACAACTCTAAATCTACCATATTGTACATAGCTGGAATAAGGTATAAGTGAACACCATGCATAGTAATACAAAATACTTACATTTACAAAAGGGCAGAGTTATGTCCTGACTTTTGTGCATTTAAAAATCTCAGTCAGAATGTATTAACATAGTTGCTAACTAACAGGTCTAATTTTATTGGATGAATGACAATACCGTGAAATGATGATTGCTTAATGTACCATTTTTGGCTTACCTCTGAATGGAATTTAGAGAACACACCTGTTATGTGCTTCAGACAACTATAAAGCAGTTTATCTATAAGAGGAAGGTTCAGGAAAGAATATCGTATTTGTGAGCATTGTTTTCTAGATGACTGCCGTTGTTTGACTCTTCACTGAATAATAATTTATCTTAAGCAAGCAAGAACTGGAAATGGCTGAATGTTAAACAGTTATGAACACTCTGCCATTAATCACTTTTTATACCGTTAAACATTCCTAGCCTCCTGAGTTTTGATACTGTGTCAGTCCTAGTTACCGTACCATTCTCCTGACAGTTGTATGTCAACTCAGATGATTGTCATATGCTGTTCTTGGGATGTTTCTTCTTTGTACTAATTCCTCTCATATTTACTGGGTGGAAAAGGTTAAATGTCTAAGCCAAGGGTTTTGTTTTAGGTTTTGTTCAGTTTTAGTCTGAATGCTCAGGCTCTGGTTCTCCTGTTTTTTTTTACTGTAACATTCCTATCTTCTCTTTCTACTCACCACTTCATACTTCCCTCCTTTACCACCGTAGACACTTCATATTTTCTTAGTACCTTCTTTTCTTCTTAAGAGGAAAAAGAAATCAAATTACCTCAATCTTTTGCTGAAGCAAGAACATCTAGATCATCCTCAGTCCAGATTGACTGCCAGAAGCATCCCTCCCTCTGCCGCTCACAAAGAGTGTTGACTCCTCAACATTCACCTATTGGTTTGGGAATGTTACCTATAGTTTCTCTTCTCCTCTGTAATGGGCAGATAAACTACTCCTTTAGTCCTTAAAGTTAAGAATGTGCCTCAGTGCTTTGTTGAATTTGAGCCTATGTCACTTTGCCCTACCAGCAATTACCATTATACTTAGTGGATTTACTTCAAGTTAACTTACTATAAAAGATGGATAGCTATTTTCTTCAAAATAGATTGCCAAATGTTCCACATCTGCAGGATAGTCCCAGAATATTTCCCTCCATTCAGAAGTCCTGGTTTGGTAAGAGCTCATGGAATTGAGTTATTCTAAATATAATGTCCAGTGAGAAATGAGAGAAATTCTTTTCAATATTTAATGTTCTGGAAGTTATGAATTTCTACTCACCTTTGCATATACCGTATGTGAAATAATATCTCCTACCTACTGCTGGAGAAACACTGCAATGTTAATATTAAGGAAAGGCCTGGATAAAATATACCAAAATGCTAGGACTGCTCAGTCTTGCTTTTTCTACTTCAGTTTTATTTATATAGTCCAAACCAGTTTCTGCAGGAAAGAAGTCAACAGACTCATTAATGTGGACAAACATAGAAGAAATGTTGCCTTAATAGTTTAAATACTGTAGCTGAATTAATTCTGAAACACTTAAGTGCGGCTATTTGCCTCTATCCCCTCTGCATCTGTGCCATGTCTTAAATAAGCACCTTGGCTCTAGAAGAAAGCACACATTGCTTAACTCTAAACCCAAATTTTTGCAGCTTTCTTTCTATTTCTACCTGTTATTAGCATATCTCCTAAATAACCAACATAATATAAAACTAGGAGAATGTGACCCATAATACTCGGAATAGGTCATTGGCACAAGCTAAAAAATATAGTAGTTCTCATATCTGAATGTGTGCTCGCCATAAAGAGTTTTATATTCTAAAAGCTAGGGATTATTATTCCATCTGGTGAAAAGCCTGAGATAAGTCACTTTTTGTAATCTTCACACTTCCTACCAGTATGGCAAATAAGTCTTGTATTTTGGAATTATATACAGATGTATTTTCAGCCAGGAGAATATGGTTACTTACAAGTTTTCACAATTTCACATTTCCGTTAAGAAGATGCGCATCCACACAACTGGTGCATCCGATTTAATGAACTCTACAGATAAAACTATTCCCTGTGTCTTCGGTTCTTCTAGCTGCCTTTTTACAGATTCTTGCAAAAGATGGAGCATAGGATAAACCTTAACCAAAAAAAAAAAAAGAAGAAGAAGATATGGTATTGAATTCTAAGTTTTGTTGTTTATGCTTGTCTTCAAACCCAGGTTTGGATTGAAAAGAGTTTACATATATTTTTAAACTTCACCAAACTAATAAATGGTATACAATAAATAGATCCAGCTTTATCTTTTAAAACTAATTTCTACTTGTTAGTGAAGCATTATTTCCTTCTGTAGCCATTAATAATAACAAATAAGTACCATTTTACTCTGTATTGACGATCAAACGTCATAAAGTCTTTATCTGTGATAAAATGGCATATACAAACAACAGGCCCTTTTTTTTCATAGCTGGTCTTTAATAAGCCTTTCTTTTAGGCTCACTCTTTTATTGGAACTCTTTCTCAGCATGCCTTCAAGAAGTAGGAGTGGCTCTTTAAATTTGGTAGAAGAAGCACCTGCAGGTCTAAAGTGACCATTTTGCAAATGGCTGTTGTATCTTGCATCTCTGTATTTGTCATTTGGTAAGTATTAACTTTTGTTATGTTTTCCCATACTTTTTCCTGAAAAGGTGGTACATCTTAAACAGAATTGTTCAACACTGTATCAGTTTCTCTTTGTGTAATATTAATATGTTATTTTCTGGTATACATCTTCAAAAGTTAGAAAATGCAGCACCTGTCCTAATATTTGTGGATCTTTTATTTTTTAGTATCTCAGTACAGAGCATAAGAGTCACATTTATCCTTAATGACAAACAGTTCTGAAAAGTGGTAAGCCATCTCTTTAAGAAAAGGCACAGAATCTTATGAGTTCCTCTATATTCACATCATTGGTGAGGTATGTCATACATCTTAGTGAATATGATTTTCCTTGTTTTGAATTCCTTTCTTTGCTGTGGTGGGTGGCAGGATGAGCCAAAGGTCCTCTTTTGCATCAGATCCTACATCTCAGCTGTTTGAAAAAACTTTGTGATGCTCTCAAATAATGTAAACATAGGCAGCTCAAATTTGTTAATATCATCCCTGTGTGTTCTTTGTTTTCCACCCTATTCCACCAGTATTCTATACTTATTCCCTTGGGAGATTAACAATAATCATTCAGTAGCTCAGGTGAAGGCAAAAAATGACCGAGAAGGCAATGCAATAATTTAATTTAAGGTAACAAATCAACTCAAATTTGAAGATCAAGTTTATGCACTTTAGACTCTACTCTCTTTAAAATTTGCAATATACATATAGATTTTTCTTCAGCTCTTTAACCAGGATTATTGGTCTCACAACTGTTGAGAACTATTCTCTAATTTTAATTTGCTGTACTATATGGAAGAAACTCAAACCCAACAGAGAAACTTTCATTTGAAAGTTTTTGTTAAAGTGCAATAATAAACAGTATAAATTGTAAGGGGATAGTAAAGGTAGGGACACACTAATTACGGAGGATATGGTGAGATATACTCACAAACCCATGAGAACACAGCACAAGCTGCAGCAATCTAACATAACGCAAGGTTCATACCAAGGTACGTGATTAGTTCCAAGTTGCTTCACAAAACCAACATTATAACTTTGTCATGTAAAGCAAATTTCTCTGTAGTGCTGCATGGAGTACAATTCCATACCAAAAGTTTCTGTGTAGTTTCTTTTTGATCTTTAAATCTTCCGTGCTTTGACAATTCTCAGGGTACCCAGGACTGTGAGTCATCCTGTTGCCCCCCTGTGAGGCAAACTCTCAGTCAAACTAGGGCTGCTAGCTCAGGATGCTGCAGTGATCATGGGTATCTAGTGGACTCTTTGCAGGTGTTTGGCTTTGGGCCCTGGTTTGTGGGCTTTCTCCAGTTGCTGTATGCCTCTATGGAGTGTTTGGTCAAGCTCAGCTAAAGCCTCACCGAACCCATCATCTTTGGTTGAGGGGTGTGTCAGGGCTGCCTGCTGTCAGGCGAATTGTACACCCTGGTCATCGAGCTGTTTCTCCATCTCCTCCACCAGTGGTTAATGGGGTTGGTGCTCCAAGAGCCAGAGTTATGGACAGTCCTGTCAGTGTATGCTGATGACATGTTCCTTGTGGTCCAGGACCCGGGTGACCTGGTGCAGATGAAGGCCTGCCAAGCCATTTACGTGGCAGCCTCCTCCACCTGGGTCAACTGGGTCAAGACCTCTGGCCTGATGGTTGTGAATGGGTGACAGGCAAGATCCCTTCCACCAGCACTCCAGGCCATCCGGTGGAGCATGGGACTGCTGCTTTACATGGGCGTCTACCTTTATGTCACCCATCATTGCCTGCTGGAAAACTGGCATGATTTGGAGGGCAAAGTGGCTGAGCAGCTGCAGAGGTGGACAGGACTACTCCAGTGCCTTTCTGTGTGGGGGAAGGCGCTGGTGCTTAATCAGTTGTCCTGTCTGTGCTCTGGAACCAGCTCAACACCCTGAGTCTGAGTCCCAGCAGAGCTACAGGTCAGACTGAGCAACAGCATTATGTGGTCAGGAATCCTTTTAGTGCTTCACAGTGCACCAGACTCCAGTGACTCCAAGTTCCCCCTCCCACCCCCAATTTTGGACTCTGACTATCTGGTTTCAATCTTCAGTGTGTATCTGGACTCCAGCTTTGATATCAGCTTGTCTTGTCTTTGGACTCTGACCACTCACCTTTAACCTCTGGCCTGCACCTGGACTCTGGTTACATTTCTGATTCTGGTTTGTCTACAGATTCTGATCTGGGTTTTGACCCTGGCCTGCTCCCAGATCTCAATTCTAGGACCAGCTGTGGCTCAGACTCAACCCTGTGCCCACCTAGGACCTGTGCTCCAACCACTGGGCCTGATTGTCAGAGGCAGTGCCTGACACCCCACTGCCTCCAGCATGAGGGAGACTATCTTGTGCCTAATTGGGGGTCAGCTCCCTGGCACCAGCAGCCTGTGAGCCTCCCAAGCCTTTTCCTCTGGGCTATGCAAGCCCTTATTGTGTCTTGCAGGTTAACGGTACGTTCTGCTGAATCCCTGAACCCTTTTGAAGCATTCCTCTGTAGTGTCCAGCCACTTACCCACTGAACAGTCTCCCCCCTGCTACCAAGGTTTTCATTAGGGTTAACTGCTACATTTTTAAGGCACAGATTAAGATTTGACTCTTTAAGGCTTTTAAAACTGGCAACATCACATGGCACAATACCCACATATAAATGCAAGAGGTAGTCTCATTATCTTTTTCAAGGCCTCTGGAAACTGACTAAACTATCCTCATGGCATTATCTGGAATTCTTACAGAATCTGTTGAACAACCGTATCTCTCTGGCACAGTTACATCCTTGGAAACAACATCACACCTCTCATCAGTCATGTGAGATCCCTTTATGAACAGCATGAAAAATAACTATGTTTACTGGGAGTAGCACAGACTAAGGCAGGGGTGGGCAAACTACGGCCCGTGGGCCGGATCCGGCCCATCAGGGCTTTGGATCTGACCTGCGGGATTACCAGCCCCGTGGCGCTGCAGGGCTAAGGCAGGCTCCCTGCCTGCCCTGGCCCTGCGCCGATCCCGGAATCGGCCGGCACCATGTCCCTGCGGCCCTTGGGGGGGGCAGAGGGCTCCACATGCTGCCCTCGCCTGCAGGCACCGCCCCCCGCAGCTCCCATTGGCTGGGAATGGGGAACCGCAGCCAATGGGAGCTTCAGGGGAGGTACTCGCAGGTGAGGGCAGCACACAGAGCCCTCTGCCCCCACTCCCCCAGGGGTCCCCTGCCCAGAGCCTCCAACCCCCTGCCCAGAGCCCCCTTCTGTACTCCTCCCTGCACCCCAACCCATTGCCCTGAGCCCCCTCCTGCACTCCACACCCTCTCCTGAACCCCAGCCCCCTGCCCTGAGCCACCCCCTGCCGAGCCCTCTCCTGCACCCACACCTCTTGCCATGCGCCCCTTCCTGCACACTACACCCCTTCCCACACCCCACACTCCCTCAACTTATGCTACATGTTCTGTATCAGCAAATCTACATGCTTCGCACACTGAATTATACGTTATTTCCTTTCCTTTCCCCTCCACCTACCCTATCTGTGAAATGATTTTTTAAATTTCTTTGAATCTGACTCACTCCTGTTTATTACCATATACATTGCCTGTGTGTCCTGTGGGAAGGTGGACTTTGTGCTAGTGTTTTGGCACTGAATATTCACAAATGGCTGAGCTACATATCATTTCCTTATGATTTGTTACCGATACTGCATGAAAAGTAAATGCAATAAAATACAAAAACTTTACAAAATATAGACAAATTGCCTCTGGCCAGTGTTTGCTTCTGTTTTTTTTCAGTCATGTTTTTTTGGCTCTGGACAAATAATACAAGCAAAGCTTGTTATTCTCTGAAGGTTATTTATGCCAGGGGAGGCTGAATGCCTATTCCTTTGCCTCATTTTGTCATTCAATAATTCCTTATTTAGTCATAAAGAATTATCATATTATAAGACACATACTTAAGTATTGCATTTTAAAAAGTGTCCTGGCAGCAAGAAATTTTTCAAGTAGACTATGTGATGGGGCGAGGCCAGATGGCTATAGAAAAGTAGTAGGAGATAGATATATTAGCTCCAGGCTAAACAAATCCCTGGTACCAGGATAAGTGAAATGGCAGCTGCTCCAGGTCAATTAAGACACCTGGGGCCAATGAAGAACTTTCCAGAAGGCAGGGAGAATGCTAGGTTGATTGGGACACCTGAAGCCAATCAGGGGCTGGCTGAAACTAGTTAAAAGCCTCCTAGTTAGTCAGGTGGGTGTGCATGTCAGGAGCTGTGGGAGGAAGTTGTGCTGTTGGAGAGACTGAGTAGTACACACCATATCAGACACAAGGAAGGAGGCCCTGAGGTACGGGTGAAGTGGAGCTTGAGGAAGTGAGGACTACTGTTGGGGAAGTATCCCAGGGAATTGTACCTGTCATGTTTCTAAAAGGTCAGCTACCATAGCAGATACTATTAGGGTCCCTGGGCTGGAGCCCGGAGTAGAGGGTGGGCTTGGGCTCCCCCCCCCCCACTTTTGCCCCCTGATTAATCACTGAGACTGGGAGACAACAGAGACTGTGCAAGGAAGGATAACTTCTCCTCACCTCCCTCGCTGGCTTATGATGAAAATGGCTCAGTAGACTGTGACCCTTGTCTCTAGAGAGAGAAGGGTTATGTGGAGGGTCACAGTGAGCCTCTGAGGCTAGCAAAATCCACCAGGAAACGCAGGACCCACGGAAGCAAGGACAGAGCTTTGTCACAACTATTATTGTCTAGTGGTAGGAGATCAGGTAGCAAAGGAACTACATGTGGGAAAACAAAGTTCCGAACAGCTTGTGATTCATATGACATAGCAAAAGCAATAGTGTATCCTTAAAGCAAGGGAGTTGAGAACTGAAGAGGAACTTCACATTCTTTCCCTAAAGAATTCAGAATCTGTGATAGGTATCAAAATTCGAACAGTGTGAAATATAGGAGAAAAATATAGATAGTAACAGCAAGTATGTTATCAGTGTGGCAAATCCCAAGGGAAGGTGGCCTCCTATCAGATCGAGCACCACCAACATGGATTTCTGTCGGTGCTTAAGTGGTCTGTCTGGATATTCAGTTTATGTCCATCACTGGCAATCTTATCAGGCCACCAAAGCTTTTGATGCCCATTGGATAGCCAGCTATGTAGCTACATTCCCTGGTATGCATGCCCTGGAATCTGTTGGTCTTCCATTCTAATAATATGTCAATAGTGAGAAAGCTGCCAAAACTGAACCACTGCTGTTGGAGGTAGTTGCTGGGTTTAACTTTGACTATCCTAGTTTCTGATCTTGTCCAGCCACCTGATATGGAGCAGCTGACAAAGATGGCAAGAATAAAAAATGTTAATCCTTTAAAAAATGTTAAAAAATGTTCAGCCTTCCTCAGCATTCATATTTTGTTCCTGGGGGAATTCTGTGCCAAAAATTTAAAAATTCTGCTCCAAAAAAATTAAAAATTATGCACAAAATATTTTTAAATTCTTCAAAATTCTGCATATTTTATTTGTCAAAATAACACAATATAATAATGCTAGTTCCAGTTATTTTGGTAATTTATTTAAATTACAATACAATGGATGGAGAATGGGAGTGGGGAGCATTAGAGGAAATCCCCAAACCTCCTTTATCTAATAGTAATGTAGCTAGGTTTGATCTTTATTTCTAGTTATGGTTGCATATAATTGTTGACTAATATTCTCAATGTTGCATCATTGGTAAGTGAAGAGCAAGTGAGGGCTGGAGAATCAAACTCACAATTTATATTGGCTATTGACAGTCTCCAGAAAGGTCCATAGCATACAGTTCATGGAGCATATTTTGATAGAAAATGTTTTCAGTCCAAAAATTTAGACCAGTGATAATCACTAAAGCACCATAAGCCATTTATAAGCCATAGTCTTACAATAAGACTCCTTTACACCACTGTGGCAACGTAAAGGAACCTTACAATTTTTACACCTTGTTTATACTCCTGGGGGATTCGTAAAAACAATGGGAACAATTCACTAAGCAGGCAGGCTGCTACATTCGGCTCTGCCTGAGGGGACAGAGCCTGCCCCATGCCTACCTGCTCAGCAGCACCCCACAGCCCTGCCCCTCCATGCCAAGCATGCTGCAATATCATGCGAGGGACAGAATGTCTTTTTCTCTCTCTCATGCACGACTGTCCAGACCCACCCCCACCAGTAATTTACATCTCTACTGGCTGCTCCAGGCACCCAAACTGATGTGCCTGAGCTACCAGGGAGGGGCGTGTGACCATTCTTGAGGCTTCCCCATCATTTTTCTGCAGGGTAGCAAAGAAATCTGCAGGGTACATGAATTCTGTGCCTGTGCAGTGATGCAAAATTCTCCCAGTGGTGATATTTTCAGTTCTGTACAGTGGAGGTGGTATAACCATGGTTCTGTAGATTCACAGCAAGTAGGTAGTAAAAAACCAATCCTGAAGTCTTTACTCAGAAACTCCCATTGAAATATGATCCTTAGGTTTTGATTCTTGGTGAATGGTCAAATACTTTTACATTGAATTACTGATTTCAGTCACAATATTGTTTGGAAACTAGGAGCTTTTCATACCAAAAACCATAAAAAGTTATTGGACATGAACTGTTTCATTGAGAGGTATATGTGTTTTCTTAGGGTGCCATGACATTAGTTTCCTTCCCTGCCTGAGAGAGTTGGAGTATTGATTTTGTTGAATAAAAGTCCTATCCATCTACATTCAAAAGGTGTTGAAAATCGAATGGCAATCAGCTACAGGAACCAGTTGCCCAACCTCTTTTTCTCTGGTATTTCTTCTGGGAATTCCGGTCTGTCATTTTAGGTTTTGTTTACTCATGCTAGATCTGCATAAACCATTATTACCCTTATGGGAGTTGCTCTACAAAGACATATGCAGAAAGTTCTTCTCAACAAACAAAACAAAACACCCAAACCAAAAACACTTCAGAACATCATTAGTAAGATACATAAAACACTGTTTATTTTCATACTAGATGGCATAATCCACAATGGGCATTATGTGAGGTCCACTTCCTTGCGGCTGGATCTGGGAATTAACTCGTGCCACATAGGGCACCCCTTTCCAGTGGTTGCGTGTGCTGTGACCCTTCTCTGTGTGATGCAGGGTGTGCCCTCATGACTTGGCCCTCCACTCAGGTCATGATATAGTCCCCTCCTTCCAAGATAAAGTCCCACTGGATAAGCTGTCCAATGCTGTTTCAGGCAGGCTGTCGTTCTGAGTGCAGGTCCTGTGTCACTTTCCCAGTGACTGACAGGGGAACCCAGGCCTGCCTGCTACTTTGGGTTCCAGCCCACGGACCTATGCCTAGCAACCTAGGTTTGCTCAGTCTCATTTGCTGTACCTTGGGCTCCTTCCTACCCCACAGCTGTCTCCTTGCCTATCTCTGGGATTATTACTGGTGCTTCCTCCACCCCGCCATGCCTACTGCACCTTCTAGGCCTCTTGTAAGACTCCCTATTCCAGGGCTTACTCTCCCCCGGTCATCCGGTATTCACTCCACACAACCAACTTTTTGTCTGTTGTCTTTTATCTTTAGGTAGGATAGTGGTGAAATAGGGTGATTTCCATTCTGTTTAAATGCCTTATCCTGCAAGCTTCTGACCAGGATAGTTCAGGGTGCTCAAGTCTAAAGGTTGTCTTTCTGGAATGACTTTTCTATGTCCCTCTGAATATCTTTTCTTGGTGTTCTCCTTTTCAGTGTGTGCTGGGTTTTTTTTGTTTTTGTCCTTTGGGCTTCTGTCTTGATGCCTTAGTCCACTCAAGCTGGGGTGTAAATTTTAATGGGCACCATCGTATTGCACACCAAATGCCCTGTGTGGACCCTGTTGGCATGCACTAAAAAGAACTTAGTGTGCATTAAAGGGTCCACAGAGGCCAGTTAGTGCACAACATTCTAGTGTGAATTAGAAATGTACATCCCGGCTCCTGTGGACTAAGACACAGGTTTTTTCCTACATAGTGCCTTTCTCCGATTTCTGTTCATTGTCAAATACCCTTCTATTTGCTGAAAGACAAAAAAGTCAATCTAAGTGATACATACCAGGATGCAATCCAGGCTAATGTGTAGCTGTGTCACCCCTGCCCTATAACTGGGGGTGCTCTTTACAATGCCTTGCTACTGTAGCCTCCAACCTGGACTGCTCACAGCCTCTACCATGTAAGTCACTTCCAACTGTGACTATGCATGCTGCAGTCGCCCAGTCCCACCTCATCTCTTACCGGCCTACAAGATTACCACAGGGTGACCACAACACACTCCTAGTCCCAGATTTTCCCCCAGAAATTTATGTCTTGTACTGCCCAGCCCACTCCTGGACAGCATGAATATATTAAGTCCATTATTCCTTTAAGGGAGTAATATGCACACAACTTGTTACCCAGACACTCTAACTTGAACACTGGATTAGATAAAACCATAAAGTTTATTTATTACAAAAGGAGAGATTTTAAGTGAGTACAAATAATGAGGCATAAAAGTCAGAACTGGTTACAAGAGAAATAAAGATAAAATGCTTACTTGTGCCTCACCTAACTATATTAGAGTCAAAGTAAAGTTTTTCACCACATGCTTTCAGCAGTCTTACTGACCAAACTCTTTAGGTCAGAATCCCTCCCCCAGAGTCCAACAACTGCTTTCTTTGTCTCTTTAGGTGCAGTGAATGTGATGGGCAGGGAGAGAGAAAGGGGTATTTGCCCCTTCTTTTTGTAGCCCCTTCTGTTCTCTGCCCCTCTGAGAAACATTTCCAGCTTGAAGCATGGCAACAGGCAGTCTGTGTGGAAGGGAACCCCAAGCTGTTTTTTTGCTAAGATGTAGATTTTTGCTTCTGTCCCCTTTCCTGTCAAAGAATGGCCACTTAGCAGGTAATGGCCCTTCAGCCTTGTTTATACCTGGCTGAGGTGTCAGCTTGCCCTTTGTCTCTGAGAAACTGATTTAGCCACTCCCCAGACTTAGCTGAAAAACATACGTTTAGTCATGATTTCATCTTATTTTTATAACTTCACATATGATGCTGCTACATGCATTTTATCATGATATTACTGGTCAGCAATTTGAGTCTTTAAATGAGACCTCACAAGACATGGCTTTTACAAAATTTTTTACAATAGTGTATAGGTATATTCTGTCACACCAAGCTTCACCAATGACTGGTAACTTGGAGGCTGGGTAAAATCTCCACTGCGTTTCTTTCTGTATCATGGACCTCACTATAGTTCCCATATATCATGGAGATGATGTGCTTCAGTCAGCATGGCAAACTGTACAATAAATAACAGTTTCAGAGTAGCAGCCGTGTTAGTCTGTATTTGCAAAAAGAAAAGGAGTACTTGTGGTACCTTAGAGACTAACCAATTTATTTGAGCATAAGCTTTCGTGAGTTAATGCATCCGATGAAGTGAGCTGTAGCTCACAAAAGCTTATGCTCAAATAAATTGGTTAGTCTCTAAGGTGCCACAAGTACTCCTTTTCTTTTTAATAAATAACAGTGTGATCATTGGAAGGACTCCAGGAAAAGTTATTGTGTGTTTATAATTGCTGACTCAGCATGTTTGAGAAAGAACTTGGTCACCCTTCCGTAACATGCCAACTCTTATAGTTGCACAATTGCATCACTGAGTGAACCTAATTGTCAGATACCTGGGTTTTAATTTTGTGGCTTCTTTGGTGTTAAGATTTTTCATCTCTGAGTCATGACATCCATGTACTGGTGTGTGTAGCTGGTGAACTGAAGGCTACATTCACCTCTCAGTGTGCATGCATAACTCTCCTTACCTTTTAATGAAGACTATTAACATAAGAATGGCCATACTGGGTCAGACCAAAGGTCCATCTAGCCCAGTGTCCTGTCTTCTGACAGTGATTAATGCCAGGTGCCCCAGAAGGAATGAACAGAACAGGTAATCATCAAGTGATCCATTTCCTGTTGCCCATTTCCCAGCTTTTGGCAAACAGAGGCTGGGGACACCATCCCTGTCCATCCTAGATAATAGCCATTGATGGACCTATCCTCCCTGAATTTATCTAGTTCTTTTTTGAACCCTGTTATAGTCTTGGCCTTCACAACATCCTCTGGCAAGGAGTTTCACAGGTTGACTGTGCGTTGTGTGAAAAAATACTTCCTTTGTTTACCCCCTTTTCCAGATCATTTATGAATATGTTGAATAGGACTGGTCCCAGAACAGACCCTTGGGGGACATCACTATTTACCTCTCTCCATTCTGAAAACTAACATTTATACCTACCCTTTCTTTCCTATCTTTTAACCAGTTACCAATCCATGAGAGTACCTTCCCTCTTATCTCATGACAGCTTACTTTGCATAAGAGCCTTTGGTGAGGGACCTTGTCAAAGGCTTTTTGATAGCTTTGCCAAGACAGAGAGAAGAATATATCAGGTTTGGAAGGCAGTGGATGAGGCTAAGCCTCCTTCCCTCTCCAAAAAGCTTCTAGAACATTCCCACACATTTTCAGAATTTTATATAACATATATAACATAATTATAATATACTATAATATATGTATGTGTGTATGTGTATATATATATATATCTATCATTGTAGTATATTATAATTATATAATAAAATATGAATACTTAATTTCTAGAAGACTGCAATAGAGTAATAATATCATGCTTCCTTCATCTTCCAAAGCCTGTCCATGCTCTTAGAATGATTAATAATATGGAGGCTTATGCAGTGATGACCTGCCAAAATCTTAACAACCGGTTCCCCATAAAAAGTTCTGATTTAAGGGATGTGCCCCAGTATGTATTTTTTGTACCAACAGGGTTACCATGCGTCTGTATTTTCCCCGGAGGAATTTTTAAAATATAAAAATTCCTCCCAGACGGCGATTTAAGAACCAAAAAGCCTGAGCTGTCCAGGAAAATACGGATGTATGTTAACCCTGCCTAAAGTTCTTTTTTAAAAAGATGGGCCTGAACTAGAAATGAGCTCTGTGTCACATGTGTGGGTCCCCGCCACTCCCTGGGGGTGTGCTAGGGTGACCAGATGTCCCAATTTTATAGGGACAGTCCCGATTTTGGGGTCTTTTTCTTATATAGGCTCCTGTTACCCCCCACCCCTGTCCTGATCTTTCACACTTGCTGTCTGGTCACCCTAGGGTGTGCACATGTGTGGGTCCCAGCTGCTCCCTGCCCCCCTCATTGAAGCACGTGTGCAGGGTTACTGCCCTGGGAACTGCAGGGCACCAGTGGACGTGGGGCCCGCTGCAGACAAGAGCGTGGGGCAGGGCTAGCTGGAGGCAGGGGGTGCAGGGCTGGCTGCGGGCAGGGCAGAGGGTGCGGAGCTGGCTGAAGACAAGAAGGTGCGGGGTTGGCTGGAGGCAAGGAGGTGCGGGGCTGGCTGTGGGCAGGGCAGGGGGTGGGGAGCTGGCTGGAGACAGGAGGGTGCGGGGTTGGCTGGAGACAGGGCAGGGGCTGACTGGAGGTAGGGGCTGGCTGCGGGCAGGGCAGGGGGTGCGGCAGGGGCTGGCTGCGGGCAGGGCAGGGGGTGCGTGCGGCAGGGGCTGGCTGCGGGCAGGGCAGGGGGTGCGTGCGGCAGGGGCTGGCTGCAGGCAGGGGGTGCAGGGCTGCCTGGAGACAGGGCAGGGGTGCGTGCAGCAGGGGCTGGCTGTGGGCAGGGCAGGGGGTGCATGCGGCAGGGGCTGGCTGGAGACAGGGCAGGGGTGTGGCAGGGGCTGGCTGGAGACAGGGCAGGGGGTGCAGGGCTGGCTGGAGACAGGGCAGGGGGTGGGTGCGGCAGGGGCTGGCTGCGGGCAGGGCAGGGGGTGCGGGGGTGGCTGGAGACAGGGGCTGGCTGCAGGCAGGGCAGGGGGTGCGGGGGTGGCTGGAGACAGGGGTGTGTGCGGCAGGGGCTGGCTGCAGGCAGGGGGTGCGGGGGTAGCTGGAGGCAGGGCAGGGAGTGCGGCAGGGGCTGGCTGCAGGGAGGGGGTGCGGGGGTGGCTGGAGGCAGGGGCTGGCTGCGGGCAGGGTGGTGGGTACTCACAGAGAGAGTGGCTAGGAGCAGCCCGAGCAGCAGGACACAGCCCAGGCTCAGCAGAGCAGCCGGGGACCCACCAGGCAGCAGCAGGAGCCCCAGGGCCAGGGGTCGGGGGAGCAGCAGCAGCAACAGGGCTCGTGCTCAGGGCCAGGCAGCAGCCCAAATGGCTCCCACAGCGCAGCGCCCCCGGTGGCTGGAGGAGGAATTACATCACTTCCCGGCCGGAGCCCATCAAAGCCTCAACGCCCCCTGCAGGGAAGCGGGTTAACAACCGGTTCTAAAACTGCTTCAAAATTTAACAACAGGTTCACGCGAACCAGTGCAAACCAGCTCCAGCTCACCACTGGGCTTATGTATATACTAATGAGCTTCTTTCTATTTTAGGGTTTTTTATAGTGCACCATCATCATAATATCTAAGGCACTTTTCTTTGTTTCACTTTGCAGTTCTTTAACCCTGAGAGTAAGATAACACTCTAGATTAGTCAAGAGATGTCAAAGCATGTCCTTTGAGAGATGCTAAAAATTATCATGCTGGACTTTGGGGAAATGGGAAATAGATCTACAGTAAATAAGATTAATTAATATCTTGACTATAAGAACATAAGAACGGCCATACTGGGTCAGACCAAAGGTCCATCTAGCCCAGTATCCTGTCTTCTGACAGTGGCCAATGCTAGGTGCCCCAGAGGGAATGAACAGAACAGGTAATCATCAAGTGATCATTCCCAGCTTCTGGCAAACAGAGGCTAGGGACACCATCCTTGCCTATCCTGGCCAATAGCCATTGGTGGACCTATCCTATAGCATGGTGATGGTAATACAAAGCATTATTAAATAAGCTGGTCCCTGTCTAAAAATAATTGATGTGCTTTCTTAGAAATGATTAGAACATAAATGGAAAGATTAGATTAAATTCAAAATATTCAGTGCAATTATGTTCAACTTAAAAGGGCTCTAGCAGAGGCTCACTGCTAACAAATGTTAAGACAGATCACATCGCTGTCATGTACAAAAAATTCTAATGGTATCTTTGTTTTACAAATGGAGACATATGCTCTTTACATTCAGTGCGCTAGTGCGTCACGATCCATTGCAATCCTATTATCATTACAGGTGGGGTTTCTTTCATTAACAAACTTTAATACTGTTTCCCAAAACCAAAGATCTAAGATATTCGCTAGAAAACAAAAACATTACTGACCCACCTCAAGAAATAAGAGCCTGCTTCCTACATAATTTAATTTTAAAATTATTTCTGTAGCTTAAACTGGTTAACCCCCCCCCAACCCTCCAGAAACAAAACCTGGCATATGAAACATTATTTTTCCTAGCCTGAAAACTTCTAGTTTTTGCAGAATGCAATGTAAACAACCAGAGAGGAAAACTGGGGTCTATAGTGGAAGGTACTCTTGCTGATACTGACTTGTGAGTAACCCATTGAGTTTTGCTTCTCCATTAAATTCTGTTAAATCTTGTCATTTTTTGTGTTTTATAGTGTCATCGACATTTTAGTTACTAATGCTTTTTGCTGAGTTTGAATATCTTTAATCTATCAGTTTACCAAAAGCTATTTGCTTTTACCAAATAGCTTGATTTTCTTGACATAATGTATTTTCAGCTATACGGTTACAATCTTCTGTTTGAATTAAAACCAAATATAGACGTGTTTTAGATAAGAGGGGAATTACAGTACATGTAGAAAAAGATTAAGCTCAAAATATTCAGTGCAATTATGAATGGATGTAAGATAACCATAAATTGAACAATAGCTTCATTATAAAACTAAATATCAAAATTAAGCTTAAAACACAAATATAAAATCCAAACAATCAAAATATTTGCTTGCATTCCAAAGGTGGGTTCTCAAGTTTTTTATAGAAATCACAATGTGTGGGTTTGTGGTTTTGCTGGAGCCTGCTTGATTTTGACTTGAGTTGCCACTTTGCCATTCCTAATTCCCACATCCCAGGATGGGAGTCTGCCAAATTCTGCTGCTCTGGCTTCTTGTTGTTAGTCCTGTCTAGGCCCCCAGGTCACTGCAGTGCCTGCTCCTCTGGCTTCCAACATATTAATGGCCCTGAGTATTTTACTTCATTGTTTTGTATTATCTTTCAAGCTGGGCTGAGTATTGAACATGACGGTAGGTTGGGCTCACTTTTTGGCCCTGTCTACCATTGCTAACACTGGCTCAGCTCCATCCATGTTCAACAGTGTTGGGAGTTTCAATGCAAACAGCCACCAGCATTAAGCATCATATCTTCTAACACCCCTCAGAGCAGGCCTACTCAACACAGTGCTTAAAACAGCAGTGACAAGCAGTGACCCATCTAGACTAGGGCCTCAACCTTCCTAGCACTGATTGTGCTGGACCAATGTTCATATCATTGGGAAAGATTATAAAAATGTCCCTGGTATAGATAGGATCTTGTTCTGTCCCAGCAGTTTAATAGACTTTATCAATGGAAGTACCTTAAAAAGTACAGTGACTGCAATAGCTTGATGAGCTGGGACAGTTCCAGAGATCTTTAGAGATGTATTTGAGATCTCTAACTGAAGTTTATGGGGAAAACGTATCAGAAGTCACCAGTCTATAAGGTGCTTCTTGGTCCTCAATATTCTAGCCAGTAGTAGTATGGGTTTTTTCTAAGGTTTCACTACAGTTTTACAAGCTACCAGGTCATTTGTAGGACATATTGCCAGAATTTAAACATTTTGCTCCTTTAACTTTTAAGCTTGAAGATAAAATGGCAATAGTTGTCTTGTCAGTCTATTAATACCAAATATAGTGATTTAACAATAGCTTTAGTTAGCCTGATGCAATTGTCCATAACTTTTTATATAGGAAAATAGGATATAGGGAGAGCCAAATTAGAAGTAGAAATTTAAGACTATTGGATATTAGAGGAAATCCATGATGTTGAACCAGTGCTAGGGATGACGGATTTATTTAAAAACTAATTGTATTTAATACATTTTGACGTGTAGCAAATTGGAAACCCTGTTAAACATTGAAAAAGAATATAGATTCTTAACATACGATGTATATCAGTTTAGTTTAGGCAACCCTAGTGTCAGATAATTCATCTCAGAAGTGCATGATGGATGTCTGATGTTGAGTGTTTGACTGTTTCTTCCAGGTACTTTGTATTTCAAGTTTGAAGAGAGGAATCCACACTTCCCTGAACTGTTGACTCCTGCTAGAGGATCTTCTCTCACAAGTAAGAGTATTTAGGAAAAGCCCTTACCCCAGAACCCGCTACACAGAGAAAGAAAAGATATTTGCTGGTGTTTAAGCAGTACAGTGAAAATAGACCAACTGGGAGAACAGGAGAAAAATGAGAGAGAGGTTGCCTTTGAAGATCTTTACTAAGGAAACTGCCCTGGTCAGCTGAAGAAACCTGAAATACGATGCAGAGGGAAGATACTGCGGGAGAAAGAGAGAAAGCTGCAAAAGCTTCTTGGAGTTTTCAGGGCTATAAAAACTGTGCTGCTGAGAAATTCAGTATAGATAGCAGAGGTTATTGTGAGAGAGGAGTGGTCTGCTAGGCCACAGAGTTCCAAAGCTGTAGCCAGGAACAGAACAACGTGACTGTAGATAACACAGCATCTGAGAATTTAAGGAATCCTAGGGCAGCATCTCAAATTTGATGTTTTGTTTGGTTGTATATTGTATTTTGTTGTCTGTAATAAGAAGTCACCACAGTGTGAAAACTAGACCATGCGGTTCAGAGGCTAAGTCATCAGATCAGTTTCTGCTCCTGCTGCTACCACTAACATGCTGTGTGAATTTGCTTAAATCACTTCTACCTGTGACTCAGTTTCCTCATCTGTAAAATAGGGGTGATACTTACCTGCATTTGTAAAGTGCTAGATGAGAGTTGATGGTGTTCCTTTCATTATCTGTCTAGTTAGCATACAATCCCTGCTCCATCATTTTGATTGCAGGACTTAAGTAAAGATATTGTGACTTGGTTTCTGCCAAGTCAACAATGACTATTTTTATTCTCTCAACCTCACTCACAGTTTAGATTCTGAGCTTTGACTAGACCCTTCGCTCCTAACCCTATCTTAACATGAGGCTGTACAATTCCAATATGGAAGCTGGTCCACATTAATGATCTACTAATGCATTAACTGAACATATGTCAGGAGACAATAACATTGCCACAAATGAGGGCGGGGAGAGAGATAGGGGGACTTCTGGTAGCTGACTGTCATCATCACTGGCCTTCAAGGGAATTTGTGTTGGTTTTCATTTCATGTTGTCAGACCTTTCCTGATCGGTGTTTCCAGGTTTCAGCAATGGTACATACAGTCTGAGTGCCTGTTTTCATATCATTGTACTGAGGAGACAAACATAGTTTATTTTCAGTGTTCTGTATTTCCTGATGTTCAGAATTTGGAGTATATTTCATGCTGAAGCAATGGGTGAAAAATCTTTTTCTGTTGCCTAATATGTAAAGGCAACAAAACATTATTCAGGATCAGCGGGGGTCATTTCCACTTTAGAGGATCACTTGCTTCTCTGTGTGAGCATTTAAGGACACATCTACATGACAAATTTACATCAGAATAACTACATCCCTCAGGGGTGTGAAAAATCCACCCCCCTGAGTGACGTTGTTATACTGACCTAACCCCTAGCGTAGACAGCACTATTTCAACAGGAGCGTGTCTCCCATCAACATAACTACCGCCTTTCGTGGAGGTGGATTAACCATGCCAATGGGAGAAGCTCTCCTTCTGGTGTAGCAGCATCTTCGCTGAAGTGCTACAGTGGCACAGCTACACTGGTGCACCACTGCAGTGCTGTATGTGTAGACAAGCCCTAATATGTGTTAAGATCTGTTCCCTTGATTCCTGTATGCCTGAGTTTTCTCCCTGGTGAAAATTACTCAAAATAGTTAAAACCAAAGCTGACAGTAAAGAGTAACAAAGCAATCTCACTAAACTGGGTGATTGGGGGACAAAATGGCAGATGAAATTCAATGTTAATAAGTGCAAATGAATGTATAGTGGAAAAAATAATCCCGGCTATTCATACAAAATGATAGTCTAAATGAGCTGTTAACACTCAACAAAGAGAGTCATTGTGGATAGTCCTCTGAAAAATATGAAGTGGCAGTCAAAAAAGCTATCAGAATGTTAGGAACCATTAGGAAAGGTATACATAGTAAATCAGAAAATATCATAATGCCCCTATTTAAATTCATGGTACACGTACACCTTGAATACCGCATGCAGTTCTGGTCGTCCCATCTCAAAAAAGATATATTAGAATTGGAAAAGGTACAGGGAAGGGCAACAAAAATGATTAGGGGTATAGAACAACTTGGAGGGATTAACAAGATTTAGGCTGTCCATCTTAGAAATGAGACAGCTTAGGGTGGATGTGATAGAAGTCTACAAAATCATGCATGGTATGGAGAAAGTGAATAAGGTAGTGTTATTTACCCCTTTACATAACACAAGAGCCAGGGGTCAGCCAATGAAATTAATAAGCAGCGTGTTTTAAAACAAACAAAAAGAAATACCTCTTCACACAATGCACAGTCAACCTAAGTATAAGTGGGTTAAAAAATAATTAGATAACCTCATGGAGGATAGGTCCATCAATGGCTATTAGCCAACATGGTCAGGAATGCAACCCTATGCGGGTGTCCCTAAACCTTCAACTGACAGAAGCTGGGTCTGGGTGACAGGAAATGGATCACTGAAAATTGCCCTGTTCTGTTCATTCCCTCTGAAGCGTCTGGTACTGGCCACTGTCGGAGACTGGGTAGATGGACCATTGGTCTGACCCAGTGTGGTGATTCTTATCTTCTTATTGCCTGTAAAGTGCCCCTGGCTTTTAATCAGAGCCCTGCAAAATCTGCAGATATCCGCTTTAAATCTGCGGATATCCACATTGGCGGATGCGGATATCCGTGGACCATGTTTGTGGATTGTGGATCAGATGCAGATATCCTAGGAACTTACAGGAATGCAAGATATTACTTGTTGTTATTTCTTTGGTGGCCACAAGTGACTGGCAATTCCACAGCTCAACATTGTTAATATTGTATTTTAACACAAAAAAACATATATTATTATGATCGGCTATAAAGAGAGAGGTCATACCAATAAGGCAAATATTATCCAAGAGAGAGGGACTTTCCATTCAGGTTGCTCATATAAGTCTTTGAGTAGCAATGGCATTTAAAATTGCCCATATGTTACAAGTGTTAATTTGGCAATTTTTGTGCTTATCAGAAGAACCTGTTTGAAAAGATTACTTTGTTACATTTCTGTGATGCTTTGGAGGCAGTGTGGGTACGCCATGTAGCTACATATTCATTTTTGTACACAATTACACAGAATTCTGTAATAGGTTGAGGTCCTACACATATTATGATTTGGCCTTGCAGCATTGGAACCTGTATTTTTTTTTCTTTCTGTTCACACCCCAAACTCTTAAAAAGCCACGTAAGTGGTGACTTCCATCTACACATGGCCTAACAATTTCCCCATTTAACTCAACCAAGAACACACACCACAGGCATCACAAATTGATACCCATACTTTTGAAGCACTTCCTAGCATGGAACCTTTATACCTTACAATATTTTAAGTCCACTCCAGCATAATGTTTTGTCATGGAATCATTGATGAAAGAAAGCAAGTGCTGTCACAGGGAGAAACTGGCATTTAAGTAAAAAAAAAAAAAAAAAAAATTCCTTTTTAATAAAAATTGATCTGCACTGAAATGGAGATCAGAAAAAGAGATCATTTAAAATAATTTATTTGCTAAAGAGTTCAAACTATTCTGCATACAAAGGGTGCTTCAGGGACACAAGAGGGAGTTCAATATAATTTTTGTATTTTACTTGTATTTAATCTTTAGGTTTCCCTCATCAAGTCTTTCCTAAAATAAGTATTTCAACTGATGGCTATTGCTATAATCAAAATGAATGTAGTACCTGAGTTGCAGATGTATTGTTGATTAACGAGGACTACAATGTTTTAAATCTCCTCACTTCATTCAAACATTTTAATAGTGCACATTAACTGCTGCATTGCTTTGAGTTGATGGCTTTATTGAGCTATCCATAGCCACTGTTTTTAACCTGAGATGGTCTGGCCAACCCAGAGTCCAAAACTGTGTGTGAAAATTGAGTAGGCATTACTTTCATCTTACTAATATTAAATTTGATCCACTATCTGCTTATCCAATTACCAAATATGGTTAGGGTTTTCTTGAATTCCTAATAAACCTCTCTTTTGATACTGAAAAGAGAAGACTGTGTATCAATTTCTGACTTATAATAACAACCCTATCAAGGCAGCAAAGATTCCATAGTAGTAAGAGTTTTATTGTCCAGTATCACTAGATTGTCTTTTCTTGCTTACTGACTTCTAGTAGAATAGATAGCCAGGAACATTCTCTGTGCTTGTTTTAGCCTCAAATCTCATAATTAAGATCTGGTAGAAACTGACTAAATGTACATGGTTACAACACTGCAAACAATTTTGTCAATTAATTTTGCACTCGTTGAGTCTTCACGTTTATTTTTCTGTAAAAATAAGTAAATCTTTGGGGTTTTTTAAGAGCTCCAAAATTTCAAATTAGGTTGTGAAATCCATATCTCACTATACATTTTATTCTTGAGATTATTCAAAAAATTTTACAGAAGTACCAAGGCAGCCATTTTGGCTAACAATCACAATGATATAAATCTTAAAACTTTTGTGGGGGGAGAAGGCTACTCCTCTTACTAATGCCCCTTGAGAAAAAGCTATGTTAAATATGGACTAAATGCAGGGCTAAGAGGCAATAGGTTCCAAATTCAGAGTTACTAACTCCTGTGATTGCAAGTCTCTTTAAGGTTGTTTAAAAACAATTCATGACATCAGGGAAAGCTGAGGATTTTCTTGTAACTCAACATTAACCCCCAGTGTGTGCCCTTTGTGAGTGACACCGCACTGCTCTTGCTCGCCAGGGGAATGGAGACCTGCAGAGGAGTATGCAGTCTTCTGCGGATTATGTCTGCCTCCATAAATGAAGGAGGTTGTGAGGCTTTGCTCCCTCCAACATACACTTGGTCCTCCAAATCCATTCTGTTATGGGTCTGTTTGATAGGAAACTGTGATTTTTGGTTGCCTGAGCATTATCCTGCAGTAAAGGAATATTTCTGCTTTTTATTAGTTACTGATATAGGGATGCTTCCTCACTTCTCTATCACCAGTAATCTTTTGTGTTACAAAACATTGCAAACCCTTTTCAATCTTCCTTATAATAAGCCCTGATTCAGTGCCATCAAAGTCAATGGGAGCTTTGTCATTGACTTCAATGGGAGTTGAAGCCCATAATTTATAGAGAAATGGTCTTGTAACATGTCCACAGACTTAATCAATGTATTTCTCCTCTTTACTGTGTATTGCTTTGAGATCCTCATACCTACTAGTTTTCCTTATACCTTTGTAATTCTTGCTGCTCCTGCTGTTCAAGCAGAATGTAGAATATTCTACTATCAGTTTATTCCCTCTTCTTTTGCATATTTTCAATTGATTCTACTTGATAATTAGTTCTTTCAAAGTCTCCTATCTTCTGTACAAACCCTTTTTCTATGTGGACTATTTCCTTACCGTTTAGCTCTGTCTTATCTTGTATTCCTCACTATTAGAACTTTTTTTTTCTTTGAAGCTATAGGTTCATCAAGCCATGATGTCACATTGTACTAGGTGAGTGCATGGGAGTATATGTGCGTATATTAATATTGTTCTGATATGTGCAATTCTGTGCATTTCATTTGTGTTGAGTTGTTCAAGTGTTCTCTACATAGGGAGTGCAGAGTATCTCTTCCTAATCCCCTACAAATAATCAGTTTAAATCCTGAAGTCTCTTCTTAGTTTGCATAACTGCACAGGTAATAAGGTAGTCCATCACTTTTTAAAATCCCAACAAAGTCCCTCAGATGTTTGTTGATTGTGTGGTGGGGGTGGGAGCGGGGAAGAGGAGACAGTTACACAATCTCTTAATAGTTCATGGAGGCTGTTGAAACCAAGCATTCACTCTCTAGTGGCTCATTATACTGCATCCACAGCACTCCCAGACCACGACAGGCCCTGGGGCTAGACCAGGACTGAAAATGGAAGTTTGATCTCCTGGATAGTAGTGTCGGTTGTGTCTGGGGCAAAAAGTTAAAAACTGAATTCTATGGTCTGAAAATTTTAATGCATCAAGGGGGAAAAAAAGCACCTCATGTACTTCTAGCACCAAATCTGGTGCATGTGACTCAGACTGACACAAGATAATAGCTTCTTAAAAAGTGATTATGATCTATCAGCTCAGTAAACAACTTAATAAAAAGGGGATAAATATGGATTTATATAGTACAAAAATATGTATAACAAACTAGGCATTTTCCAGGATAAAAATTATTTGTTTTCACTCAATTTTAAATCTCTATTTTACATGATAGACCATAACAGAATTTCTAGGTACATGTTGAACATGACTTTCACATAAATGTATTTACCCAGTATACTAGTATACTCCAAAATATGTTTATTACTTAGACCAATACACGCATATTTCTAGGCCATCTTAAAAACTGCCTTCATATTTATCCAAAGCTCCTGTTCTGGTGTATCATGTAAAATAATATTGTAACTTTTAAAATGCCTAAATAGTATGTAGATTTAACCACAGGAGATGTTGGGGCTAATATTATCCTTTTTACAAGTCTTTTAAAATTAAAAACAACATAACACATGCTGCCTACCAGACCATTAAGTGCAAATTTTAACTCCAAATAACAGCAGGGATTGTGAAACAAACCAGCCCAGAAATTCAAAGTTAAAACTGCTGTATGTTCCTCACTCAGTTTGCTTTCCCATAATTATTTCCCCCTCTCACTATGAAGTAAGTTTAGGATGGAGCATCAATTGTAACTCTGAATACCTTAATTTCCATGTTTGTGTTTTGGGTGAAACACGTTTTTACTTTGACATTTCCATATTTGCTATAAGTTTACACAAGAATAAAACCTTCAAAATTCCAATGTTTCTTTATGGTCCATAGAATAAAAATTATTATTTTCATGATGGCCAAATTAAAACGGGCAAATGGGAAATAAAATGCCAGCAGTATGAACCATGGTAATTGACAATCAAGTCCTCACATTGTATCCACAGCATATTTTATACAATAAATCCCTGTTGCCAATAGCATTTCTCCTCTGTTTAAGTTCTCAGAGACCAATGAGTTTTATAATTATCTCCAAACAATTTTCTCCAGAGTTACTTAAGCTCTCTCTAAACAGCTGGGTGTGCTGCCATGCAATATCACCATCCCCTCCACTTAGTTCAGCTTCCAAAATAACTTCTGTTGCATCAGAGAAATCTGAATAGGAGCGAAGAATTTTATCTGTTGGGGGAGAAAAAAACCCCCAAACAATTAAAGTTCTGCCACAGATAATTTATATTGCTAGAATACATGTTCAAGAGGCAATTTGTAATGAACATTAAAGTGTCTGACTTGCAGATAATCAAATATATCTTCTAATTCAAATGGCGGAAAAAGTCCACTGCAAATTATTATTTATTATTTGTATTGTGGTAGTCTCCAGAGGCTCCAGTCGGGATTGGGTGCCCCATTCTGCTACATGATGTATGAATATAAAGACAATCCCTGCTTTGAAGAGCCCATATATATCCTGTATCCACATCAGGTTTTGCTAGATCCTAATTTTATTTTCCCCAAATATGGAAAAATGTGGCAGGTGAGAGCTGTATATTGATTGTTCTCACATATTTCCTTATCCTTGGCAAAAAGCTTGAGTGGGAAAAGGTTAAAATGCAACTGCATTTTAACTTTCTTTATTGCTTACGTTGTTTCTCCAACCTCCACTTCCCAGCGTACTAGTGCATTGCATTTGCATTAGCACCTATACCTCATGATTTAAAAAATAAAATCAATCAGATTTCACACTTACCTCCAGTCAGATCAACTTGTGCTATGTTGGAGCGCAATCTCCACCTTATTCTTCCACTGTGAAATGTCTGACTGTTCGTTCTAATGGAAATGTTGTCTATTTTTAGACCAACTGACCCACACTCAAACTTCCAGCAGATGTAAGAAGAGGATGACCCTTCTTTTCGGGCTAAATAAACCTAAATGGAAAAACATCATGGTTAAGGTATTGAAAGATGGATGCTGAGCCCAGATCAAATGAAATGTCTTTATAAGGGCACTAAACCTTCGCGTAAAAAAACTTAGTCTTTATTAAGTCATTGAAAAATAAGTTTGTACACAATAAAACTTTCCACAGAATCTCCTTCTAATACCTTATTCCTGTTTTTACAGTGATATTGGGTAGCTGTACATTTTCAGTGGAGTTTACTTCATTGAAATAGTAGGGGAAGATCTTTAATGTGCTGCGTGGTATTTCAGCGACATAGACACATACTGTTTTAAGTATGTAGGCTTCTGCTTTTAAGTAACTACAATGGGCCAGATTTTCCATCCTGTTTTGGCTCCTTTTCCCTTCTATGGTAGCACAAATGGGATGGGAAAGCTTGTGTAACAAATAAAGAGATGTGTGGGACTCCTCAACTGGTGCAGCTGGCTTTGTGCCACCCTTTCTAGGCCTTGGCATGCCAGCAGTCAGAGAGGGAATGACTAGAGTCCACTACACTCCAGCAACCCCAATCACTGTAATCATCTTTTGGGGCCATCAGCAGCTTAGAGTACACCTGAAGTTTCCTGCCTATATTACATAGCCTCCTTATTTGTGCCTACCTGTTTATACTGCTACCCTTTACTGAAGGAACTGCAAGCAGTCTGAATCTAGAAGGATAAAATCCAGTTTACATTCTCACCCGAGTGCAATTTTTTTGGAAGATGGTTAGTGTAGACCGTAAGAAAGAACCTGAGGATACAAGGTTTTAAAAATCTGATGATTTTAGATGAGCAGGTTCTTATGTTGCTCCTTACATTGTGCTTATTAGCACCATGTGCTGCAGATGGTTCTGGGGGAATTTGGCCTATTAAATTCTAGTTTTCTTCAGCTAGTTGGGTCTAATTCTATGAAGTTTTACCTCAGGGACATGTTCGTTTACAGCACTGCAGTATAAAAATAAGGTGGTGATTACTGCTAATCAGGATACTAGCTAGAGGATCAGCAAATCCACTTTACCTGCATCAATTTGCCTTTCTTATCTTTCTGCTTTGCACTGCAGTTGGTATTTCTTCTCTACAGCTTGTGGACTGAGATCCATAGTTAGCTTTAGGGTAAAAAACAGTTACCTACCTTTTGTAACTGTTGTTCTTTGAGATGTGTTTCACATTTCCATTCCGACGTAGGAGTGCGAGTGCACCGAACACAGCTGTCAGAGATTTTTCCCCTAGTGGTATCCGTCGGCTTGGCGCTGGTGCCCCGTGGTACAGCGCACTCATAAAGCCGGTATAAGGGGCCCCCACCAAGCCTGGGGAGGTCTGTCTTTGACTTTGTTCATCACTTCCCACATGTTGTAATCGTAACGACCCAGCAACACCTGCTGGTTCACTATCCCCAACTGGAGTCCCACCATCGAATAGACCTTCCTACCCAGAAGGTCCATTTTCCTGGGCTCCTTTGGATGGGGGGTAAATCTTATCTGACCTTGGTGGTCGTTTTTGTTAGCAGCCGCCACAATGAGGGACCCAAGAGGGGGATGAGAGAACAAGAACTCACAGCCTTTTGCAGGCACAAAGTATTTTCCTTCTGTTCTCTTTGCTGTGGGTGGAATGGAAGCAGGAGTCTGCCAAGTGGCCTTAATAGGTCCCAAAATGGATTTGTGTAAGAGCAGGGCCACCTTCGTAGGGGCTGTGGCTGACAGAATGTCTAGGAACCCATCTGATGGTTCCTTAATGACCTCTGCCTGCCAGGGTTAGAGGCCACCCACTTTAACAAATCTTGGTGGGCCCTTACATCGTCCTGTGGGGGGGAGAGCCCCTTGAGCATGAGCTCGTCCTCTTGAGATGATGAGGAAGAGATGTGCACTGCCATAGTGTCTACTGCAGCCTGTTCCCGAGGCACAAGAACTTGGGTACTGGTACTGGTTCCAGTACTGGCATCAGTACCAGGGAGTATCCCTGCTTGGGTGCCGGTGCTGGGACCTACTCCGGCATCAGGACCGGTACAGGGGGTTGGCTCCAGAGTTTACCTGTGCGCCCCTGGTGCCACAACAGTCTCCGAGCGCACTAAGTAGGAGCACCGTGAGCTGGTCCCTTGGCCTGGGGGAAGACCCCACAGGTTCCAAAAGCCCCAATGTAGGGATGCCAGACGCCATGGGCCCAGCGCCTTGGGTCATCCATGCTCCCGGCACTCCCAATGATAGCATTGTCTGTGGAGACTGACATAGAGTCTCCTTTCGGTGCCGGTGTCTTGAATAGTTGGATCCCGAGTCTGAACTTGATGAAGATGACGATGTGTAGGTGGAGGACTGTGGTGACCATGGAGGGGCCGATCCTCCCGGTGCTGGAGATCGGTGCTGTGGAGACCTCTCTGATGAAGCAATGAAGGGGGTTTCCCCCTGGAGGTTGGTCTTGAAACTGGCTTAAAGGTAGTTGATGCCACTGTGCCACTGAGTGGTGCCACTGGTGCCGCGTCCTATCTCCCATCTGGGCTTGGTATCGACAAAGTCATCAGCTCATTAGCAGCTGCCTAGGCTTCTGGGGTTGAAGGCACTGCAAACTGGTCTGCCCAGTGCCAACCACCTGGTTGGTTGAGCACTACTGGGGTCTGCGGTGCCGGTGCTTCTGCCAGTGGTTGCCGCAGTGCTGGGGAGGGAGAGCGGCCCAGCACGGATCTCACTCTATCCCGATCTGCTCGCTTGTCTCCCTTCAGTGCCAGCGAGCAAGTCTTCTCCGGTGGCCTCAATGTTTCTTCTTCCATACCAGTGAGGAGGACCAGTGCCGAGAGCTCTTAGCCACCAGCGGAGCACTTTGTACTGACGCCGATATATTCGATGCCAAGTCTGATCTCTACTCTGTCTCAGCACCGCCTCCATAAGTAGGACTTTCAACCTTGCTGCTCTGTCTTTCTGTGTGTGTGCTTAAATTCCTAGAAGATGTTTCAACGCTCTTTCCTGTGACCCACTCCCAAACACTTGAGACAACTAGTGAGGGTAACTAGTAGGCACAGGCTTGCCACACGAAGAGCACTATTTAAACCCTGGTGCCCGAGGCATGCCCCAGTACCGGGGGAGGGTCAGAGCACCTCTCCGGGCACGGAGAGGAGTCCCAGTCCTATACTATGACAACTTAAATGTACTGAAACTACTAAACTATCAAAATCTAACTATTTACAATGAAAAATAGTGGAAACCACTAAAACACTTAGCTCAAGATAAAGAGGGGAAGTTCCAACAGCTGAACAGGCAGTCAGAAGGGACCGAGGAGCGCGGGCTCAGCGGGGGCCCCTTATACCGGCACTATGCGTGTGTGGCACCAGCACCAAGCCGACAAATACCACTAGGGGAAAAATCTCTGACAGTTGTGATCAGGGTGCTTGCACACTTAAATCAGAGTGAACATGTGCAAAACATCTCAAAGAAGAACTTTACCTTTTGGGTCGCCTTTGTTGGTTTCCTCTCCCTTCATTCCAAATTAAAGGATGAACTTTTTTTTTTTTTTTTTTTTAATGAAGGCTTCTCTTTTTCCACTGCATGCATCCGATGCAGTGAGCTGTAGCTCACGAAAGCTTGTGCTCAAATACATTGATTAGTCTCTAAGGTGCCACAAGTCCTCCTTTTCTTTCTGGACAGCTGTTTAGCTGGACTCCAACTTCTTAAGTGGTACATCTGCTTAAGTTAAAAGACTGAACATTCCACAAGGTGGCGTTCTATAGAAGTGCCATGTCACAGCTACAGGCCTGATGGGTATCTGCTGTCAGTTTTCCTACCCACCCCCAAATTCTTCCAACTTCATGGAAGAGCTGCTTACTGCTGGTAAACTCTTCTTGCTCAGTCACACATCAGTGCTCCCTGCTCCGCTTGTTACATATACCCAGAGTAGAGAGCTGAGCAAAAGAGCAGATATATGTATTTGAACAGAGCACTCCCCGATTAGTGGCTAGTTTTTTTTTACCTGGACCATATGTTTCTTGCAAAAATGGGAAGTCTGATCATATGAGTACCTGAAGGTGTGAGGTACAGCCACAGTGTTAGCAGACGTGGGAAGGCTGGGGAGTGCCCAGTCTGATCTCTTACCCTTCCCTGTTCTTCTTTCCTCTATTATCCCACTCTGTTGCATCTTCTTTTACCCTTCATCTTACCCTCTAGCTGTTTCCCTCCTTTCCTCTTTGTGCACTTCCCCATCCTGTTCTTCCATGGTGCTCTGACAGGCTGTTGTATACTGGGCCAGCACAGCAAATTTCAGAGTGAAATTAACTTCTCTGGTAAGCTTAATTTTCCATTGTGGAGAGGAGGCAAAGCCTGGCCTAAGTTGGTGGTATGACTGGACAAAGGGAGCTGTCAGGCTAACAAGATGTTAGGGAGAGCAAAACAATAGTCACTAATATAGAATGCTCAGCTCCATATTTGCTGGCTGTTTGCTAGTAAATGTCTCCTTCCCCAGTTTAGCCTTAACTTCCTCTCCCTCTTTAGATTTGGAGTGCATGATCCTTCCGTTGCTCAGTGTGTCAGCAGATGGGAAGGGTTTAGGCAGGGTCTTCAATAATCTGAGTAACTGACAGCTTTTTCCCTTCTTGCAGATGGAGTGTAATGTTTAGCATAAGGAATTTCTTCCTTTTTGTCTGTGTGATGAAGAGATATGATATACTACAAAGCTATTTCACCACCGCTGAAAAAACAATTTAGACTCTTTGGAAAGAAGTATTCCTTATTAATACATGCAGTATTGTGTGTGTCCATGTGAACACAGGGAGAAGGTAGGTCTTAAACTTTAGTGCTCCAGCAGGGTTCTTGTTATCTGCAGAGAAGTCAGTCATCCCATTCTGAAAGGCAAGCTGACTTTATTTCCAATTTCTCGTATCAGTTAACAATCTTATCTGAAGCAGGACAGTAAAATTTGGCAACTCCAACTGAATCCTTAAGCATTAAGAGAAATGTGATGCAAAATATGCTTAGTAATTTTAGACTTTAATAGCTAGAGGATATTAATAATCTAGAAAATTCTACAGAAATTTATTTAATTGCAGTCCTTACCATTTTCCAATCCGTTTCAACCTTTCTCCATAGAGACTCGGTCTTCCACACACCTTCCTCCCAGCCAGTGATTTTTTCATTATTATTGGAAAGTCGTGTATAGCAGTCTTCCACTATATTGTAAGTGAGGTGGAAGAGTTTAGAGGTCTTCTCTTTCCCAGATGGAATAAAAATGACTTCTTTTCTCCTCTGAACAAAACCAAAAACTATACATTGGTGTTTTGCGATGTATTTGAAGGGATCATGCTAATTTTATTTTTTCTTTTTTGTTTAGCATAAACATCTGGCAAATATATATATTTGATAAAGTAGATCACCATTCCCTTAGCTATTCTATAAGCAGTACACCAAAGAGGTCCACAGTTCTTTATGAAAAACTGTATAGTAGCCAATTAAAAAATACTAGAATGTTTTTTTCCATTGAAAAATGTTTGCCCCAACTTAGAAATTTTACATTACTTTGCTAGAATAAATATAAATCTTTCACAGAGAAAGGGGAAGTAATGTATTCCAAAATAACTGAAACCATGAGTCTGTCTACAGTAAATAGTAGTTTACAAAAGATTTTTCATGCTCATGTATGACATGGGGCTGCAGGAATTAGGTGTGTTAAACAGATTTAACACACTGAGAAAATAGCAAATTATTAAGCTATATTAAGACAGCAAGCATAGCTCAATGACTAATGGTGAAAGCTGCAGCTAACTATAGCAATTTACAGAACAATGTCTTTCTAAATCTGATAGGGAAACAAAAATAAAGATCGGCTTTCAAAATTAAGGGTAAGTGTGAATTTGATAAAGATAATCGGAAAACAAGGGAAAATGGAGTATATGCACTTAAAAATTGATTTCTAATCATCCTTCATATCACGAGATTCAGTAAGACAGAAATAAAGTCCCCTAAAATATGTATAGTTGAAATAAACTCTAGTATCTCAAATCTGAACATTGCTATGAAATCCATTAGTTCCATTTAACTAGCTCTAATTCAGTATTTAGATTGTCATCTTCTTTACATCAAATGACAAGATCACTAGAAAAGGATGTGCAAAATGTCAGGAATAATTGATACCTTTGTGTACTGGCCTATCTAGAGTGGTTGTTTTTAGGAAATTGTTTCTCCGCATAAGGAATTAAGAACATTAAAAACTCCATTTAGCCAAGAACCTTGAGGTGAGGGGGGATTATGTAAACATTAATTAATCTTACTTTGTGGGAGTTGCAGTTACACATTCACAGTGGGCCTTGATTTACATTTTATTCACAAAAAAAAGTTGGTAGAAAATTGCTCTCCAGCTTAATTAGATTCCCCAGAATTCTTGAGGAAATTGTCAACAACTTAATGTGTTGATTTCCCAAACACCTTAATTTCAGTTTTCTTAAATTTCCTGCTTTTGTTATGTTGTAGCTTTAATCAAAAGAATGTCAGTCATTAGCCTATAATTAAGAGACAAACAATTTAGACACCCCCCCCAAAAATGATCACCAGTTGACAAATTAAATACCTCTGAACCAATTTCACCTCTGGCTACTCTCCAAGCCTTTGAACCAGATATCCTTCCACCAAGTTCACCAGGTTTAGGAGTTTTGGGAGAAATGAACTCAACAAGCTCCACAATTATCCTCTCCAGGAGCACTCTCTTTCTGCTTTCTGACAAGGATTGTTGTCTCTGTAATAATAATTTAAAAAGTGCAAAAAACCTCAAAGAAAAAATAATCTTTCAGATTAGTTCCAACTGCATCTCAGCCCTGGAATGACACCATAAGGAAATAAACATGAAAGAATCTAGATTTAAACTGATTGTTAAAATATTAAACTGGGATCACGTGCATTAATATGCCTCAATCCTAATTGTATAGTTATTGCATGGTACTGTGCAGTGACTTTAAAAAATGTTTGAGTGCCTTAACTGCATATGTCCATACCTTAATCTGTTTGGGTTTCTTTTAAGGTAAACTCTAACTGAATTTCATGGTATTATAATGCATGTTTTTTGCATCATTAAAACATCCTTGTAATGTATTGTATTCTAAATTACTGATATGTAGTGTCAATCTTAATGTATTTTTTTTGTCTGGGAATAGAAAAAAGGCATGATTATTGGGTCAAGCCTTTCTTCTACACCGTGGACTGTTCCAGTTACCAGCAGTCTTGGTTTGGTGAATAAGTCTAAGCATAAAAATCACATAAAGGCTGAAAGAGTAGATTCACAATGATGCATGCCATTACAAATGCAGTATGAGTTGCATATTTTTAAGAAGCAATAGAATTGAGTAAAATCATGCCTTTACACTTCAAGATAAATCAAGTGAGCCGAAAGAAGTCTGGTATGTAGAAAAAGAATTATTATATAACCTACTTTTACCATATGATTAAAAAGGGTGGGTTTTCTTGAGAAAATGTCTTTAAAATGCATTTGACTGAGAGTCCATTTTTGTCTCAATGATTTCCATATCAAATATGCTAAGCTGACATTTAACACTTCTTATTTCTTCACGGACAGTCCTGCAAGCAGCCTGAGAGTTGAGTCAGGCTGAGTTCTTCTCTCACAGCCAGGAAAAAAACTTCTGCAAAATGAATTAGGCCCTCTCTTACAGCTATACAACCTTATGGTATTAAAATTATGGTCTCATTGAAGTTGTGCAAGTCAACTGTTTGCACAGGTATAATTGATTGAAATTTGACTTATCTGTTGATACACAAGAGAGAACAGAATCCAGCTCACTTTCTTTGCAGAGCCAACAGGAGTAAAAGGTAATAATTTCCTTTTCCCTAATCAAAGTAAGGAAATATGACTGACTATGCAGACAACCGACTGGTATAACTAGGTGACACTTTTACACAGTTACTTCACAGAGGAGAACTGCACTTTAAGAATTCTCAACTGACAAAAATGCTATGCTGTGATTGGTCCTGAAGTGGTCTTATGTAAAATCATAAAGAATGTATAAATAGCAGTATTTAATTTTTTTGTAGTACACAGAGACCTTTATCAGGACTGGGCTCCCTTGTCCAAGGAATTTACATAGTCTGTTTCCAATACATGTCATTTTAACAAATCAGTTGAGGTAAAGCTACGTACCAGTTTATTAAGCCTCTCTATGGTTTCACGCAATGCTGCTTCTTTGACTTGTGTCCTTCTAGAAAGTAATTCTTCGTGTTTACAGGAATATCTCCAGGTGACATCAACAACCTAAAGTATAAGTTGCAGAAGTTAAAAAAATACATATATATTCTGCCTCTTAAGTATGTGTATTTTCAATAGACAACGTGATCAAGAGATTGTCTTCCCTTACAATAATCTAGCAGATCCCATTAAAATGGTATACTTTGCACAGCTTCTTTCTCAAGGCAAATTTGTATTTTTATTTCATAGCATATTATTATCTCTACCCCTACCTCATCCTTGGAGAATGCAATTACATAGGAGAGCTTCTTTCCCCAGCCAATCTCATAGAGAAGAGGTTTATCACAGACAGTTTCACAAGGGTCACAATGAAGCCATCTCTGCTGGGATGAAGAATATACCTCAGTCCACACATGATCTGCATGAGAGACAGGCCGAGGAAAACACTGAATGTTTTTTAGATGGGTTTTCTGTTCTTACAGTTTGAGATATTTAAACTCTTCCAAATCAATTAAATGGGGAGCATAACATTACTCCTGAGGGCATTCTGAGCCAAAACATTAAATTCTGTGCCAAAAAAATTTAAAATTCTGTGCACAATATTTTAAAATTCTGCAAGTTTTATTTGTCAATAAATAAATGCAGAGGCTCCAGCATGGCAGTGGGGAGTACAGGCCACTGGCTGCACAAAGGTGGGAGATCACCCTGCAGCCTCCCCACCCCCTACCCTGGAGACATGGACTCAGTGGTGACCCTGACACAGCACAAGGCCTGGGCCTGCCCTGGAAACACCCTGGGGCCCTGCCCCTCTGCGTGAGGCACACCAGGTTCTTTTGAGCGCCGAGACGTGGGTGGGATCAACCAGGCAGGAACCAAGTGTGGAGAGGCTCAGTGTGGGGGGATCCAGGTGTGGGATGAAAGGATTCTGTGTGGAATAATCTGGGTGCAGGCAGCTCAGTGGGGGATCTAGGTGTGGGGGGATCTGGATACACAGAGTCTCATGGGGGGGGTTCCAGGTGCAGGGGCAATGGGACTCGGCAGGAGCTTCTGGGTGAAAGTGGTTGGGGCTAGTAGAGGGGTCTGGGTGTGGGGATCTCATCAGGAGGTCTGGGTACTGGGGAAGTGCGGCTTGGTGGGGCAGGGGTCAGGGTGCAGTTAATTGGGGGTCAGTGGCATGGGGGTGTGGATGTGTGGGGTGGGGGTGGGGCTCTTCAGGGTGCATGTTTGAGTGCAGGGAGCTCAGTCGGGAGTGATCTGGGTGCAGGGGTGGGGGTTCGGAGGCAGGGGGTCTGGGTGCAGGAGGGCTCCAGATGCAGGGGTTGAGGGTCCATGAGGTGAGGTTTGGATATGGAGGGCTAGGGGGATTCTGGGTGTGTGGTGCGAGGCTTGGTGGGGGTATCTGGGTGTGAGAGGTTTGGATGCATGGGGGTTGGGTGGATTGGGGAGCAGCTCCCTGTACGATGACCCCTCCCCTGCAGCTGAGCGATGGGGGCAGGAAGCAGGGGAGGATGCTGAGCTTCCTGCAACTGGGGGAGAATTCTGAGGGTGAGTCTGACACAGCCCCAGCCACTTTTTCCAGGGGAAGAGGAAATCCCATCCTCTTCTGCCTCTAGCCCAGCTGGGACTAGCAGCTGATCCCGGCTCAGGGTAGGAGCCACTGGCTGGGGTGTCCCCAACCCTGTGGTGATTTACCTCTCCACTGGCTGCTCTGGACGCCTGAAACAATGTACCTGTGCAGCTAGGGAGTGGTGCGTGACTGCTCTTGTAGCTTCCCTTTGCTTCCCTGTCAGAATGTCATTTTTCTGCAGGGAAGCAAAGAAATCTGCGGGGGACATGAATTCTGCACACACACAGTGGCACAGAATTCCCCCAGGAGTAATAACATGGAACTGCGTAGAGGGAAGAATGCATTTTCTGTTTATATGCCTTCAGACACATCTCCTTTTAAATGTGAAAGCACAAACAATGAATTCTGCTTATTTTCATTGAAAGTAGGAGAACCTGAATGTAATATGTAATGTAAGATATAAAGATTTCATCATGTTGAAAACAGCAGCCTTACCTCATTTGTAGAATATTTCATATAATCAGACAAAATGGAAATTTAACCTAGATTTTGTTCATAAGATACTGTGAAACTTCAGCGGTTACCAGTTAGCTAACATGAACACACAGATCTAATGATTTTGTAAGTCCCATTTTTATGCATGCTTATACTAAGTTTAAGGTGTTCTAGAGCACTGATACCTGTTGAATCCCAGACATATCTAGCTTCAAATCCTATAGCTCTGCAGCACAGTGTAAAACAGTTAGCCCACTCTCCACAACGCCCACGTCTTGTTTCCAGAAGTTTCTCAGGATTATTATACCTAAAAAAATTAAACATTATTCATTGTAAATTACGTGCTTTGTACCAGTTAATGGACTTTAACAGGAATATATATTTTCCCCTTCCAAATCTTTGAACCATTATACAGTAGAACCTCAGAGTTATGTACACGAGAGTTATGAAATGACTGGTCAACCACACACCTCATTTGGAACTGGAAGTATGCAATCAGGCAGCAGCAGAGACAAAAAGAAAAATACAGTACAATACTGTATTGAACGTAAATTACTAGAAATAAAGAAAAGTTTAAAATTTTTTTGGACAAGGTAAGGAAACTGTTTCTGTGTTTGTTTCATTTAAATTAAGATGGTTAAAAGCAGCATTTTTCTTCTGCGTAGTAAAGTTTCAAAGTTGTATTAAGTCAATGTTCAGTTGTAAACTTTTAAAAGAACAACCATAACATTTTCCTCAGAGTTCATAATTCTGAGGTTCTACTGTAGTCCTCCCATCTGTTCTCAGTGCCATTGACTTCACACTAGTTGCTGAAGATGATTGTTGCACTGGACAAAATTAACATTTGGATGACCATCTCCTTGCTTCTAAGAGAGCTAAAATTCTTATTTTAAAAAACTTGTTCTTATTTTAAAAAACTCAACTTAAGTAGGATTTGTATACCCTAACCTCATTGACAGATGTCAGCACAATTCTGAAATTAGTACATATCTGCTGCTACAGTCAGCAGAAGTATGCCCTCTTTTGTGGGCTCCCCAAGAAAATGCAATAGTTTATTTGTTTCTTTTTAAAAACCACTTTGATAATGGCAAATATATTAATTAAAATAATTATATACAGAAAATGTACTTGGTAAGATCAGTCAAAGATACTCAGTATAAAAACAGGGCCCTCTTTTTAAATGCAATAATTTTTTTAAAATTAAGCATTCTAGGCTGATTGGTGATAAAATATAAATATCGGTGCCTACAACAATCCCATGGTACTCTTTAAAATGATCTATGTATGTATTACAGTAGGGTTTTCAATCTACGTAAAACAAAATACAAGCAATGGTCTCCCAATAATTCACAGAATACACAAATACAAAGTAGCATTTTAGAAAATCCAAGGTTATGCTTACCTTGGGAATCTATTGCTGAACTGGCACTGGTTACAATGATGATTTTCAACTCTGTTTGCATTCCATCTCAGATCTTCATCGTTAGGTGATAAGAGACCTTTAGGCTCTGTCTGACCACCACATTTGCTGCAAGCAAGGTTATTCACCCACTGAAAAAATTCACCCTTAAACCACTGCAAGAGCTCCAACAACAAAAAATCATCTTCATTCACATGGGTTCCTATAATATTAAAACATAGTAATTCAAACAAGATTAACCAAGTTCAGATTCATTTGACCTTTCCAATATCTACATAATTACTATATCTGGACCTTTATCATAACTAGAGTTGAAGTATCAACCAAGACATTATTATATAGATGCTATTTTTTAAAAAATAAGATTTTAAAGACTGAATAATGGTAAATCATATTTTAAAAAAAGACAAACAGCCAAAAAGAAATTTAGAATAAGGAACTGAACAGAAAAGGATTGAACACAGAGAAATTTAGCATAGAACATAATAACTCTTATATTTTTCCAGAGGTATGGAATAGCTTCTAATCAACAAATAACAATTGTTTTGACTCCAAATCCCAAAGGTTTTTTTTTACCAGAAGCTAGTGGCAGTATAGCCAAATATCTCTAGTACGAACAGCCTTTTATAAATTGTACAGAACAGTGCATATTTTCCAATAATTAAGGTTTGTGAACTACGTTTTGATTTCATTCATAATTATTAAGCAAATGTGTTCTTTCAGTTCAACTTCTCCAAACTAGACATTTGCTGTCTGGCCCCATATCTTTCTATTGTCCAGCCAGTTCCCCTATGCTTGAATAACAGACTCTTCTGTCCTGTTCTTCTGTCTATTTGCAGCAGGTTGTAGAGCCTTCTTTCCTACAGTTATGAGAAGGAGTAAATAACACTTCTTTATTTACTTACCATCTGGAACAGCCTCATTGCACCTAACTGACTGATTTTTAAAATCCAATTTTGAGACCCATCTCTTCTTTGTTCTGATTCCTTACCACCTTTAACTTAAAAATATTTTGAATACTATACCCTGAGTCTTCCTCTCTCCCCCATTCATAAATGTTCTCCATAAATCTGACATTTGCTCCTTCATAATCTAGATCACATCACAGTCACAGACGTTAATGCCTATACGATATTTTATTTGTGTGCTTGTAGTTTGCATTTACAAATTGGACTAGCTGTAATATGATATTTTTATAACAACATGCTATACAAAACCAAAGTTGCACTATGTTTTCAACATTCTGAAAAAAAGATGTGATGTGCAGAGATAATCCAGGGTGATGAACTAGAGTGACTCGTATTAAATGAGGATCTTTTAATACAGCTCCTGGGAAGCAGACGGCATGACCCTGCTCCAGCTCCTACATAGTATGCGGAGGCACGGCCAGGCGGCTCTGCACGCTGCCCCATCTGCAGGCGCTGCCCTGGCTGCGGTTCCCGGACAATGGGAGCTGTGGGAGCAGCCCCTGTGGACAGGGCAGCACGTAGAGATGCCTGGCTGCCCCCTCCACATAGGAGCTGGAGGGCGGACATGCTTCCGAGAGCTGCTTGAGGTAAGCGGTGCCTGGAGCCTGCACCCGAGGCCCCCCTGCACCCCAGTCTCCTGCCCTGATCCCCCTCCCTCCCTCTGAACCCCTCGGTCCCAGCCTGGAGCACCCTCCTGCACCTGAAACACCTCATCCCCAGCCCCACCGCAGAGCCCGCACCCCCAGTCGGAGCCCTCACACCCCATCCCATAACCTAACCCCCTGCCCCAGCTCTGATCCGTCTCCCGCCCTCCGAACCTCTCAGTCTCAGCCTGGAGCACCCTCCTGCACCCCAAACAGAACAAAGGGCAATGGTCTCAAGTTGCAGTGGGGGAGGTCTAGGCTGGATATTAGGAAACACTATTTCACTAGGAGGATGGTGAAGCACTGGAATGGGTTACCTATGAAGGTGACAGAATCTCCATCCTTAGAGGTTTCTAAGGCCTGGCTTGACAAAGCCCTGGCTGGGATGATTTAGTTGGGATTGGTCCTGCTTTGAACAGGGGGTTGGACTAGATGACCTCCTGAGGTCTCTTCCAATCCTAATCTTCTGTGATTCTATGAATCATTAAGAAAGGGATAGATAATAAGACAGAAAATATATTGTTTCTATATGAATCCATGGTACATCCACATCTTGAATACTGCATGCTGATGTGGTTGCCCCATCTCAAAAAGATGTATTGGAATTGGAAAAGGTTCAGTAAAGAGAAACAAAAATGACTAGTGGTATGGACCAGCTTCCATATGAGGAGAGATAAATAAGATTGGGACTTTTCAGCTTGGAAAAGAGATGACTAAGGGGGGATATGATAGAAGTCTATAAAATCATGACTGGTGTGGAGAAAGTAAATAAGGAAGTGTTATTTACTCCTTCTCATAACACAAGAACTAGAGGTCATCAAATGAAATTAATATGCAGCAGACTTAAAACAAATAAAAGGAAGTATTTCTTCACACAACGCACAGCCAACCTGTGGAACTTCTTGCCAGAGGATGTTGTGAAGGCCAAGACTATAACAGGGTTCAGAAAAGAACTAGATATATTCATGGAGGATAGGTCCGTCAGTGGCTATTAGCCAGGATGTCAGGAATGGTGTCCCTAGCCTCTGTTTGCCAGAAGCTGGGAATGGGCAACAGGGGATGGATCACTTGATGATTACCTGTTCTGTTCATCCCCTCTGGGGCACCTGGCACTGGCCACTGTCGGAAGACAGGATACTGGACCTTTTTAGCATTATACAAATTTAAAATGTTCCATAATGATTCAACAGAAATAGCATCTATTGCTTATATACTGGATATGCTTTGTGTCTATTTTACTGCTACCTTTTCTCTGAACTGTCTGCCAGAAACTAAATGAGGTAATTTCAATCAAAGGACAATTTTTCTTTCTGTTGGTTAGAGGTGAATACAATGATGCCCCTCTATGGAAAGAAAATTGCTACTATTACATAAATATTCTTCTCTGGGTTCATAAAGTACATCCTTCATGAAAGGCTCAGCACAAAAATGATGACAAATATGATCTGTTTCAACAAGAAATGATTGTTTGAAAATACCCAGATATCACAAAAGTTAAGAGTATACATAATTCTGGTCAATTTACATTGCTAATGGCAGGTGGCCAATGAGGATGAAGACAAGCATTGTAATCTCTTGTTCAAATGACCATAACTTTATCAGGGTGGTCTTTATGAGCCAAAATGTGTATGACTTTGACTTGTTCTTCAAAATCCCAAAGGTTTTTTAGATCTGCCTGTAATAACTGTTCTCCAACTGCACTGGTAATTTCTCCAGGAGGCTGTCTTAATACAACAGAGACAGATTTACAAGGAAACAGGCAAGGTAGATTATTTCTTAGCAACAGTAGATACTCCCTTCCATACAGCCCATTCTCAATGGAGTCTCTTTCCATACAGCTTTTAAAATTAAAGTTAATATACTACCTCTGCATTTAAGTTGCCATTGCCTAACAAATGGCAAAGTTTTCCCCGTACTCTTTTACACCTGAGTTTAAGGTGCAAGGTCTGAAACCTTGAGTGCCGCTTTTGACACATCAGCGGTAGAGGCTGGGGTCACATGAACACAAGCCCCATCCCCCTTAAAGAAGAGTGGATAAAAATCATTATTTTAAAAGAATATCAAAAACATCAGGTTTTTTTTGGTTTAAATCAACTTTTTAAAGTTAAATAATATTTCTTGTTTACATATTACTAGTTAGTTCTTTATCTCCATTTTAGTCTCAAATTGTTTTGTAGTAATTTCTTTAGTTTCCTAATTGTTAGAAGAATTTCAAAATTTAAACAGTGATTTTTTTCTTTTAGGTAATTCCATACTTTAAAAGCTCAGTGAAAACATTTTAGTATTATTATTATGAGAACACAATCTCAAACATAAAACTGATAAGTGAATACCCCATCCTATATTTGTAGGGCCCTACCAAATTCACACTCCATTGTGGTCAATTTCACGGTCATGGGATTTTAAAAATAGCAAATTTCATGATTTCAGCTATTTAAATCTGAAATTTCACTGTGTAATTTTAGGGGTCCTGACCCAAAAAGGAGTTGGGAGGGGTCAAAAGGTTATTGTAGGGGGAGGGTTGTGGTACTGCTACCCTTACTTCTGCACCGCTGCTGGTGGCGTTGCTGCCTTCAGAACTGGGCAGCTGGAGAGCAGTGGCTGCTGGCCGGGAGCCCAGCTCTGAAGGTAGAGCTGCCACCAGCAGCAGTGCAGAAGTAAGGATGGCATGGTATGGTATTGCCAGCCTTACTTCTGCACTGCTGCCTGCAGAGCTGGGCTCTTGGCCAGCGGTCGCCACCCTCCAGACGCCCAGCTCTGAAGGCAGCAGCAGAATGGTGCTGATATGGTATTGCCACCCGTACTTCTGCACTGCTGCTGGCGGTGCTCCCTTCAGAGCTGAGTGCCCGGCCAACATCTGCTGCTCTCCATCCGCCCAGCTCTGAAGGCAACGCAGAAGTAAGGGTGGCAATACCATGACCCCCCTGCTATTCCCTTTTGGGTCAGGACCTCCTCTATGAGAAACACTGGTCTCTCCCATAAAATCTATGTAGTATAGGGTAAAAGCACACAAAAGACCAGATTTCATGGGGAGAGTCCAGATTTCACAGTCCATGACGCGTTTTTCATGGCCATGAATTTGGTAGGTCCTATGTATTTGTAACCAACATAACCTTGTAAAATACTTAACTTCCACAAGTAAAGAAAGCTGAAATTCTCTGATACTCTTCCATCAGGGTATGCAGTTTGAAGTCAATAGGACTTCGGAACACAAGTCACTATGGTACTTTTGAAAATCCCACCTTTTGGTGCCTAAATCTGGGTATAGAAGGCTAATTTTACACTCCGTTTTTTGGAATTTTTTGGCTCGCGTGCATAAAAATTCAAAATAAATTTCTTAACATCTTGAAAGTCTAACTGAAGCAATTTTGCTTTGAAGTGACAAAGATTTTATGCCACAAAGAGTAGTTTTTTATTAAAAATACAGCTTTAGATCCTGATGCTGCAAACACTTATGCACATGCTTCACTTTAGGCAGGTAATCAAAAGGATTATTCATGTGAGTGAAGTCACATACTTGTTTGCAGGATCAAGGCCTTAACTTCCATTATTTTGGTTTTTGCATATTGTATTTCTATAAAATTTAGAAAAGACACACTACCAAAAGTGGTGTTTTAAAAAAGAAACAGCATTTGGAATATAGTTCATTATACATTTTAAAGTAAAGTTAAAATAGTACAAGTTTTCAAATTAATTGTACACTGGCTCAAGACGACATGAATCAATTATTTAAAAATATAAACAATTACAAATACAATCAATTATTTAAATTGCTCTGCCTTTCCTTAAAACATACATATATTTATTATCTTCATTCTACTCCAGATGCAAGCAGCTAAGTAATATGTACAGGATCCTGCTGCCTCTAATGCTATTTGCTGCTAGTTCAGAAATCTGGATTCAAGTAAATTTCCTTTGCTCTCTCTTCCCTCCCCCCTTCCCCAGCCATGAACAGATGGACAGCAGATGGACATAAAAGAAAAGCATGCAAAGGAAGAGAAAATACAAAATTTAAGATATCAGTGCACAGTGGATGAGGAGAGGAAGGTGAGAATGGAAGACAGGACAGCGGGTTAATACATTTAAGAAATGGTTCAGCTGAACTGAATTTATGAAACCTCTCAAAGACCCATCTGTACAGAATACAGGACTTTGCTTCAGCCCTGTGCACACATGAATTTTAAATGCATATGATGCGCTGGTACTCAACAGATTAACCTGAAGGACCAAAGAAATGTGAGCCTCAAAATTTTATCTAATATGATTTTAAACAAAGAAAACAAACCTAAACTAAGAATTAGCATTAATTCTCCAAGCACTTTTCTTTTTTGACTAAGCAGATAAACTAACTGAATAAGATGGCATACTACATACATTCTGAATACTACTGTAGTTTAAAACTAGTACTCTGAACTCACAAAAATATAATGACAATCCTAGTCTATAAACATGCACATTACGTCCAAATGTTTAACCTAGTATTTTTAGTGTCTCATAAATTGTCAGAACTAATACCTTCATCCACTTTTTTGGCTTGTGCTAACTTTTCTTGAGCTTTCTCTTTCAATGCTTGGACTGGAATAGAAGCCAATGCTTTCTTCTGAAGAGACTGGTTCTCATACACTTGCACATGCTGAAAATTTGATTGAAGGGTTTTAAAGAAGATTGTTTCAGACTCCTAATATGGAAAAAATGTAGGTATTATTACAATCTATGCAAACCATTTTCTAGTAATTGGATGATTTCAAAACATCTGATCTTGGTTCATTAATGTGTAAGCTTGTTTGCATATTTATTATAGAGTTTCTGATCATGACTCCATAGTTAAGGTTGCATTACAGATTTCAGTTAAAAGGAGTTTTAAACTGTAAAAATATGAATAACATGGCTAAAATTAAAACATAGAATGTAAACTTTGAGCATGATTTGAATTTTTCATGATGGTGTGATTGAAAAATGGACTGACAGAAAGAAGTAAGAACTCAAAAATTGCCCCTTTTGGGCAATTTTTCACTGCATTGTCTCACTTTTCTTTGTATGCCCTTTCCAAGGAATCTAAAATACTCAGATTATGGGATCTGTCCCTTGTGCATACTCTTGCTCCTCATGTGCTGATTCCCGGAATATTAGTTAAACATAGCTGTGCTTGACTAGAGAGCATTTTATAACTTTTTAGCCATAATTGAAAATTTATGTATCAAGCTGAAGCTGCTGAATTTGACAACATAGCAGCCCCGGCCAAAGAGTGGGGTGAAAGAGAGTGAGTTAGCATACCTCTATAACCTAGGGGATAATTCCCTGAACTAGGAAGGAAGAGACCAAGAATTTAAAGCTAACTGTCCTTTGTATTTCCCTGCAAGTCACAACCAGCAAAGAGCTGCTGAAAAAACCTTTATTGGAGGTAGTCATGCCTATTGTTAAGGCTTCTGAGCACTTCTTGTTATAAGAGCCTGAGTGCTGGAGTGAGACTCAGGAGACCTGGATTCTAACCCCAGATCTCCCACCCTCAGCTTGTTCACTGTAGCACACTGCCTTTCAGATTGACTAAACCAGTTTCAGTTACTGTATTTCTAACCACTATGATTGCACTCCCCTCTTGTTGGGATTCCCTCTGAGACCTCCTTCCACTTGGCTTTCCTAGAACTTAGTTCAACTTCAGAGTCTGTCACTCATATTTTTATTTGGCATACAGCAAAGCTACGCTGAGTTAATCACACTCAAGCATAGTGGGTGTGTATAGGGCATACCACACACCCAAAGTTACACTGCAAACCTCTTCCTTTATATACATTTATACATTATATTGCATTTTGCTATACAGTGCATCACATGTTTTGGGATTGGCTTGGGACAGCACACACTGTCCATACATGACTTACTCTTTACCTCATCTTATATTCTAGGCTCATTTTAGTTATTGTTATTTTATCCATTATAAATGGTTTCCTGGGTTTCCCCCTTGTTTTAACTAGTACAGACATTCTGCTTTCAGCCTACTGATAATACTGTCTCCCAAAAAATGAGGCCTCACCCATGTCCAATTAGTCATGTCAAGCCAGGTCTACACTTTTCAGAGCCAAGAACAGAATCCAGGATTCCTGATCATCAATATTCTACTGCTGACTAGTAAACAGTTGTGTAAGCCACTCAGAAAGCTCATGTCAAGTTCTCATTCAGTGGCTAATCCACAAAGTGGCTAGCAATTATTAGTATAGCTCAAACAGTAATTGGCCTAAGCTAGCAATTTGAAGATCAAGGGGTTCAAAGCCTGCTACTGATTTATGCGGGCAGATGGCTCTGTGTGGTTCACAGTGTGAAAAGACTTCTTTTAAACTTTGTACTTAAATACAATCTATACATTATGGTGGGAATCAACAAAATATACGTGTCACATTTCAGCTGTTTGTCACACATTTTGCTTGTATGATGCACTTGTCGATGTGCGGGTTGTGTGCCTCTCCATGCCCGAGGCTCCGAATCTGAGAGCTCTGAACTTCAGAGGCTAGTTCTTTAGCATAGATGCTAACTGTTCATGTTTTTAGCTCTGGAGTTCAGCCCTGGTGTCAATCACAGTGGTGGCTGTCACACATTGGCAGGTTTGAAGGTTGAGGAGCATGCTTCAGGAGGGTCAACATAGTCAGGGGCACCTTAGCAGCACAGCTTCTCTTTTCAATTCCCAAGCAGGTGCAGCTCCCTTTCTCCCTACTTCTTGGTAGCTATCCACTGAGGTACCCTAAAGCCTATATAAAAAACCTAGGAAATCAACTAACAAAAGTAATTTTTAGTAGCAATTAAGGACACACCCCAGCCACTTAAAACCTTAAAAGCATGGATATAAGAAGTTAAGGTAGAATGCTCTTGTATGCTCTGCCACCTTCGTTACCTACAACACAGTTGATAATGGACTCCAACACACCATAAGGCTTTCACTTGCTCATCCAACAAATACCCAAAAGCAATATACGTCCCAACTTCATCAAACTTGCACTCTCAGGGATATGCATGTTATAGGCATTAGTAACAACATTACTAATTTTCTTTCTCATCACTAGGGGGAAAGGTGTTTGACAGTTACTCTAAAAGCAAGGCTAAAGCCTACATCAAGGCCAGCATAGTCCGAGATCTGAGGTGCAAGCGATTTGGCATTGACAAAAGTGGTTCATGGCCATTGCCACAGTCACAATGGATAGGCTTTACATACTTCTTCCTTTCTGAAAAAGAGCTCAGATTAGAGGTCCATTTTGCCATATTGTATGAAGGAAACAGGAATGGGACTTAAGGAGCATGACCTTGCTCATTTCTGATAGGGCCCCTTACCTGGCCACTATGCCCTCTGGTGCACAAATTATGGAGTACCTCAAGATTTGGTGGGGGGTCAGTCATCAGTTGATGCAGAACTCATATAAGTATCAGGGCATACAGATATTCATATCCTTCTGTTTCTTCTATTTGTTGTGTGGGGTAGGGAGAAGCTTACTGGGGTAATGGTGGGACACTATCAAGCTTAACATTGCATTTTCAGCCATCTCTTTTGGCTCAGGAACTGCCAACAGGGCTTGGGGCTGGTCTCATCTGGTACCATCCAGCTGCTAGATTTGAGACTTTAATTCCCCCTTCCTACCGTGCACATTTACTAACAATGAAGGATCAACACTGAATTAGCCTGCGTGGCAATTCCCATATTGCCTACTTTAGCCTTCCTCCCCCCACAACAACCTTATGTTTTGTGTGGGCTGTTCACATCCTTCCTTTCTCCTCTCCCAGCCCCAATAAAAACCAAACAAATAAATAACCCATACATAAATTTAATTAAAAATGTTCACATTAAAAAAAATGAACAAAAACAAAACTGGAGATGGATATTTGAATGACTAATTTCAGCATGCTTTTGGACTTCAGACTTGTGTTCTTGTGCCTCAACATCTATTGTGTCTTTGCTGAGATGCTCCTTCCTTATTTCACATTTGCTGTCAGATTGCATCTGTTGCTTCCCCTCTTTTGTATAGCTTTTTTATGACTCTGCAGGAAGGAATGATGTTGAATCAGAAGGCTCCTCCTTCAGTAAGGATTATAGGGCACGGTATGCTCTAGGGGGCTTTCAAGAGGGTAGCAATTTATTAGCCTGCATCATAGATGGCCTTCACCTGGGGGAGATAGTTAATTTTAGTGTATGACCAACTGATCTACAAGTTTCAGCATCAGCTCTCGCTCATATACATTAAACCTCACTGACATCAATGTGGTTGTGGACAAGGACATTTATGCTACTAATTTAAGACAAGTGGGTCTGCCACCTCCACTGAAAAAGGTTGTTACATCATCTGTACTACTCTATTAGGCAATCTGCTGTTAGTTTGGTTAGATACAGGCAGACTGGTAGTTGCCTGATCAAAAATATCAAGTTATGAAAGCTTTTTGCCCATTTAGCCAGGAGCTGTGGATGTTGATGCAGAAGAGCATCCCTTCCAATTACCTCCAACTATTAGGTCCAAATGAAGTACATCTCTTGGATGTTGGGAGCTGATGTCATTATTTCCATGGTCTGTTTCAGTGCAATGTTCTACTGTTTCTCTTTTTGGCTTTTATATGTAGCTAAAATCCAACTTCTACAAACTTATTCTGTGTCCTATCCATAGAATTATATATTCCTGAAGTTACCTGTTTGTCCTAACTTCTCCTTAATGATTTTGTTCAGTTTGGCTATTTCCTAGGAAAATTCTGTCCTGAGTTATTGGGATCACTTTAAACCTAAAGCCCTATGTAACAGGGTGGTTTGCTTCTTTAAGGGTCAGAGAGTCTGGGGCCAGAGGCCCTTTAAAAACAGGTGTTTGGGCCTTGTAGAGGGGATTATCAGACCCAGCTGGGAAGGAGTCAGGTGACAGTTTGATGAGCAGCTGATTCCCATAAAGGCTGAAAGAGCTCAGTTGAGGAGAACTATAGAAGCAAGTGGGTGCTTGTGCTGGGGGATGCCTAAGCAGACTGTTTCTAGACTGGAGAAGAGCTGCCAGGAGGGATGCCTGTGGGTTAGGGGAAAGGTTGAACTGCTTTTTTGGGGAGGTCTGCTAAAGACTGTCAATACAACCACTAAACAGTGCCCTGAACAGATGCTAGGTGGGGTATTAATCCTTTCTGGGATGGGGAGACAAGCCATCAGACTACACACTGAGACTCTTTAATAAGGTATCTAGATTACAGATGTTGTTGCTCATGTCTGGACTGTATGAGTATTCACAAAGCACTCATTAAACTCTCTGAAGTCCTGTCACAGCATGCACTAGGCTCACTGCTAAAACTAGAATTAACTTGGGGCAATCACTTCTTCAATTGTTCCGAAGTCTGGGTAAGTAATCTGGAGGGGATAGTCCCTGGACGTTATAGGCAGCAGCAGTTTCTCCCTACAGAATGGAATTTAGAAGTTTACCAAAGCAAGCTAATGAGCTCTAAGTCCTGTGCAGTCAGATCTGATTCTCAGCTGCCATTCAGTGTTCCACTGACTGAGATGTAAACTTCTGGCAAAAATTACGCCAGTCAGGAGCCCCTGGCTCTAAATAGTACTGAAGTGGATTATCTAGATTTGAGCTGTTGGACATCTTGCATTGGCTTTCATCTGTTCTGAATGACTTACAACCAGATTTGCATTCCATAGCATGTGGAAGCACGGTTGGCGCCTCCAACCATTTTGTGGCTTCTCCCTCTTGTTTTGATCAGCTTCCTGTGACTTTGAGTATGACTTATTCTTGCCATTAACATAGAGACTTGGTGTCATATGGCATCAGCTATCTTGAAGGAATTTCTTGGTGTCTCCAAAGGATTCTCAGCTCATGACCTTGGGAAAGTTTTTGATTCCTTGAGAAATACTGTGCTGCCTCAAGGAGTTGTCTTATTACCAAGTGATTGCTTGAGCAGGTATTATCTCCATGAGAGATTGTCCCTTAACTTGAGTAACTTCTAACCTCAAGGGGTGTCTCAAGTGAGCCACCAGTATTTCTGGAGCGCATCTGAGTGGGGGTAGTTATATTTAGAGATGTCAAAACATTCTGGAATATTTAAGTCTCAAGATGCTGAAATCTCTTTGACATTTTAGTGTACCATATTTGGAGTGCTAGATAGCTTGTTCTCCCCTCAATGTGTCAAGCCCTGAAGGCATGCCATGGTGGTTGTTTCAGTATTGTTCATGATCTGTAAATTGCCAAGTAAATTTAATGCTGAAATTTCTCTCTGCTCTTTGACCTACAAACAAGTCATTCTAATAGGCACGTGTCACAGTTTGAGTAATTTAAGATCAAGTAGCAGTTGAGCATGTTTCCTTTACCATGTAAATATAGCTAGAGTTCTACACTATTACAGCAAACAAGATATGCAAATTAGATGTCAATTGCAATTAACTGAGGAAAAGTGCCATTTCCTCCTGGCACAACATGCAGCATTGATTATGTACATTATGGCTTTCTTTCATAATGTGGGTTGTTGAGCCAACCAATTGACCTTTAGGCAGAATAGCATGCACTGCTGGTATGCCTCTCAGGAAGCTGCTGAGCTTCACTGTTTGAAATATGTAGATAAAATAGGGTTCCAATTAAAAAATAGGTACTTGTATCCATGGATGCCAGGTTTGTATAATTTTTGGTGGTGTCCAGAACGGGTCCAAGCAGAGCTGTCCTGCCCATAGGACAGACCGGGGCAACCGCCCTGGGCCCCACGTTTTGGGGAGCCCCGTGCTTCAGGGGCACATGGGATCCAGGGTGGCCTGGGGGTTTAATGGGGAGCCTGGTGCTGGCAGCAGCGAGCGACCCAGCCCGCCCCAATCCACCCTGCTGGCTCCCGCATCGCTTCGGGGGCGGGGTGTGGAAGCTGGAAAGGATTGAGGCTTGAGGGAACGGGTGGAATGGGGGTGGGGAGGGGGCAGAGCAGGGGCAGGAAGAGGCAGGGCAGGGCGGAGTGGGGCAGGCTGGGGCTGGGTCTGGGTCGCTCGCTTCTGCCGGTGCTAGGCCCCCCGGTAGCCCCCAGGCCACCCTGGACCCGGCATCCTGCTGAAGCATGAGGCCCTGCAAAGTGTGGGGCCCGGGACTTTTGCCCTGGTCCAGCCTATGGATGGGACAGCTCTGAAAATATAATCCCAAACATTGGTGTAGCCGAGCCCACGTTCCTGAATATTTGTGGAGCAAGGGCATCACAGGCACATATAACTCACCGCCTATGCTTGTATTTTCATTTTATATACTATTACAACAGACTCTGTAAGAACTGTTTACCTCTTTCAAGAAGAGGTCCAAGATGCTCACATTCCCTTTTTGATACTCAGAATGACATCATAGCTACAGATTTGGGACTGGTCAGAAGAGGTCTCAATGGACAGTTGTCTCTCTTTCTCAGCCAATCAGATTGCTCTGGAGTAGAACTACAGGATAGCAATTTTGTGAGCATTCTAACCTCAGATCACATAACTTTGATTTTAATAAGGATGTTTTTTTTTTTAGTGGCTAGCAAGTTCTGCCAGTCAAACACTGGAGCCACTGGACTCCAAGAATGTAGTATTCTTGCAGCTTATAGTTTAAGACAGTGGCAGGTAAATAAGTTTGTCTTCAAGATGAGGAAGACTTGTACGAAAGCCTCAGAAGTTCACTAAGCAGACAAAATATCAGCAATGCAAACAGTAGGTAATATCAATCTCAGTATCAAGAAGGAAACGTTTGTGTTGTTGGACTCTTCCCTTACCTTAATTTTTTGGGGAGCTGCATGTATGAAGCACTGGTAAGCCAAGGCAGTATTGTGTTATAATACCTCCTCATGACGTTCAACAATGTAATTGAAGGTGAATCTATCTAAAATATCTGCTTAAGATAGAGTGAGTTTTCACTTTACATACGGAAGATTGATTGTCTTGCAATGGGTGGGGAGGATACCTGTTCACACAGGCCTAATAAGTGAATAGTGGATCAAATCAACCTGTCCTATCACTTAAACCCACTCCATTCAGCTGCTCTGAATGGCCTCTGTTCTCTAAGCCTCCAATATGACATTTGGCTTCCACTAAGCCTGGATATAAAGAAGAAGCGATTTATATGAATGTAGAAGCAAATCCCTGTATGTGCTCGGAGCTGCAGACTTTTTTTCTCCATAGCTCTATTTTCTCCTCTCTCACTAGTATGGTCTGTTTCTGCAGCTTTTTCACTCAAAATGATCATATTTTCAGAGTTATTTTATTACCTGCTGCCTAAGCTGGCATCATATTTTATGCTGTTTCTTATTGAAGTTGATTGGGTCTTGGAGAGAGTGTCACAAGTGAGCAAAACTATTAAGGTCAAATGCGGTCATCTTGGGTCATGCAACCTCAGCATTTCTTTATTCAACTCCTGTAAGTTCAATATGTGCATCTCTTATAGAAGAGAGGAGATGTGTGGATTCCCGCATTCCTCCTTCTGTCCCCCACCCCATTCCTCCTGTGGCTCCCATGTCACAGGATCAGTTTATTCAATACGTCGAACGCAGCCAAACAGATTTGAGTAATGACATCATAAGCACTTTCAGTTCACTTGGGCAGATTTAAGGAACGCTCCGCTGATCAGCACTCAGCTAGGTCTGAGTTTAGCATGTCTCATACACAGCAGGGGAAATATTTTTTCCACAGACCCTTGTCTGGTAGAGGATACTCTCTGGCCAGGACCAAATGCTGTGGCTGAAGAATGCTCAAGGAGGCCACCTGTGGTCAGGTGAACTAGATCATTGTCTAACCGGCTGGTTGTCTAATTCACATGCCCTAATGGAGCTCCTGGTTAAGAAATTTTCCCTGATATCCAAATTAAACTTCCCTGTGTTTGCATTCATTCCATTACTATTAATTAGCCTCCCAGCCCCCAGAGGCTTCCTACACATTTCCTTTACATCCTTCCAGTATCTGGAGATTATTTTCCTCTCCCCTTAGTCACTTGGCCAACCAAGTTATACATATCTTATTCACTCACTCAAATTAATTACCTCTCCCCCCCCATTTTAACTGGTTTTCTTTTAATACTCTCCAACTTATTAACATATTTCTGGAAATAAAGTGTTTGGACCTGGACTCAACACAGTAGCTGTGGTCTCACTGCTGGTGTATGTAGTACATCCTTGGCTCCTGCTAAGGCTGATGATTATTCCGTAAGTTAGAGCACACATGGTCATTTTTTTAGCATAAGTCATCTTTTACAAGTCCCTTTAGGGCAGTGGTTCTTAACCTGGCGTGCACGCACCCCCTGGGGCTGCAAGATGCCCTTTCTGGGGGTGCGAGACATGCCAGATTTTTTTAGAAGGTAAATCATCGAAAACACAAATTAAGCACAGGCAGGTAAGTACAACTACTTTGTTTCATCAAACCTATGTATTTATTAACATTATACATTTTTTAATGATTACTGTAATATACAAACAAAAAATATATCTAGGTTTAAAGAACTGACCTACTTCAACGATTTTTGATAAGGGGTGTGAGAACATATTTTGAGACCAAAGGGGTGCAGGCTGCAGTAAAGGTTAAGAACCACTGTTTTAGGGTGACCAGATGTCCTGATTTTATAGGGACAGTCCAGATATTTGGGGCTTTTTCTTACATAGGCTCCTTTTATCCCCCACCCCCGTCCCAATTTTTTACCCTTGCTGTCTGGTTACCCTAAATCCCTTTAATATACTAAATTAACCGGAATAGGTAAATTGTCTGCCAACAAACCACTGCATTAGGCAGTTTAGCACAGGGACATAACTGATACACAAGATAGGAAATGCAATAGCTATATAGAGATTGAACTTGTGAAAACACCTTGAGCATGATTAGATGCATTAATAATTTGTTACTGTGAAGATAAGAAACTGCAACTTACTAAGGTAAACTGAATTTGCTAAGGGGAGGCTTGATAATGAAGTATGGAGCTTTTTATCATTCACTAGTCAAAATCTGCCTAAATGGGCAGTGATCAAGTGTTTTTCAGGCTAAGAAAGCTTGTTAACTGAGTTGTCCATGGACCACCCACTTACTCATCAAGTATGGTTGTCTAATATAATGCTTTTCCACTTTTTAAAGCTATGTGTATGCCCCACTTGTATGACATTGTATGTATGTTTTCAGTTAGTCACTGGCCCTCCTCCCTGTCTGAAAGTTTGTCAGTAACATTCTAGGTTCTCCAAATTTTGTACCTTGTAATAAACAGAGTGTGATGTTATAGCTAACTAGACAGGGGACCAAGATGTGTTGTATGGTAAACCTTCTACTCTAATAAGGGAAGATGGGAGAGTTTTTTGGTATTGAGGTCAGAGGTGGAAGTAGGAGAGGGCGGCAGACTGCTGTTGCCTGTCATCTAAAACCAACCTGACATCTGGATGCAAGTAATATTCTTGTATGTTCCTTCCTTCCTTCTAGAGGCAGCTGCTGCTCTGACATATACTTAATGAGTGCACCCAGGATTATTATTTTTTTAGTAGCATATCTAACCAAACGGGAATTAATTCAGGCCTGTGCTATAGAGGAGGTCAGACTAGATGATCACAATGGTGCCTTATAAATATAATCGATGAAGATGGGAATTGGCCTTCCCCAGTGAGTTTTGCTAAGTACCACCTAACAGCAATTACACCCCACTACACTTATGGCACTTTCAGAGTAGAAGCTGAGCAGAAAAAAGCATTCCCTGCCCTCCCATTTAGCATAGCAGGACAAGAAAAGAGAGAATTAAGTTAAGGGCTGTCCATCAGACAACAAGTCATTCAGTTTTTGCTTGTTCAGACCAGACTTTTGGTTGCTCCAGTTTTCAGCCAACAGACTTTTTCCTTGTCTAGTAAAAGTGATTACTATTTGATAGTTATATGAGGAGCTACATAAAATTTGTGGCCACATGAAAAGCCTCCTCAATAGCTAAAGTTTCATGACTGGGCATGAAAACTCAACTTATCTCAGAGGCTGTCCTTCCAGAATATGGTTAAGGCACACTCAGGGAAGCATGCAACACTACTGCTGAATCTTTTCTGAGGCTAGAGCATTCTACAGTGATGTTAATCTAGCATTTTTCATTAGCACTGAGACCCCTATGTATGTACTCCTGGAGGAATTCTGCGCCGAAAAGTTAAAAATTCTGTGCACAATATTTTAAAATTCTGCAAATTTTAGTTGTCAAAATAACACTACACAATCATGCCAGTTTCAATTATTTTGGTAATTTATTTCAAAATACCTGTCAGCAAGTATGTCTAACAATACAGAGACACACAAAAATTCGCCCAGGAGTAGAGAGTTAAAGAAACCCCTATGACAACACAGTTCCTGCTTCTCTGCCCCCTCCAGCCCGGAGCCCAGCCATGCCCCTCATCCCAGATTCCTGTACCTCTCCCCCTCAGAGTCCAGCTGCGGGGGCCCCCTAGCCCAGATAACTGCATCACCACCAGCACCCAAGCCCAGCCATGGCCCCCCCCTCCATGGATTCAGAAGGAAAAACAGCCTGATGCTGGGTCCCAGGCTTGAAATGAGTTTCCTGCACGCCGCTGTCTCCTTCCCTTAGGGCATGCGGGGAACTGCAGCTGCCAGGAACCCTCTAGCACTCTCCCCAGCAGTGTCTTCTATGTTCAAGCTGGGCTCTGCCAGGTACAGCGGCCCCTAGTGGCAGCCAGCAGCACTGCAGCCCATTTCTGCATGGGAAAGGAAATTCTGCGCAAAAAACATTTCTGCAAAATTCTGCAATGCGCAGTGGCGCAGAATTCTCCCAGGAGTAATGTACGGGAGACCAAGAGCAAATGTGACATTGTAGGTGGGTAGGAGAATCCCAGGATGATAGCTTCCTTCATAGCATTATTCTTAAACTCAGGAATGACCCTTTTGCTGCAGGACAGTACTACAGGACCAGTCCGAACTTTTCATAACTATTGAAACAGGGCGGAACTGGTTTCGCTCTTCCTGGAGCTCATCAGCTGTAGGTAACTGGTTAAATATAATAGGCCAAACTCTGCCCTGATTCACCTCAATGAAGTTGCATGGAGCATAAGTCATGGTAGAATTTGAGAAGCATGTATTCTCCACCCTCCCAGGGCTGGCATGGTATTGACCAGAGACAGTTTTCAATCAGTAAAATCATGGTTTTTACCACCCTAGGAAAAACTAGTTAATCCCAGTTTAAAGCATTTTCTATTTTGAAAACGGTTTCGTTAATGCACACCACACTAAACTTAGTTTAATTATATAGTCAAATTGTGGTGACATAAGGCAGTAGATTCATAGATTAATTTATGGTTACACAAATAATAAGTAAAACGGCAGTGGGTGTAATACTAATATATGTAACTAACACAGAACATCTGCATGTCTGTACATTTTGGTTTGGTATTTTCTCAAGGAAGTTACATGTCATGATTCATTTCAGTTTTCAATATTATATAAACAAAAGTCATATGAAAATGATGACAATACAGAGTTGAAACTTGAAGCAATCAGAAGCATGCAGAGTTGCAGACTACCAGTCCAGGTCCATTTGGCCACACAGCAGTCTGCCGCAGAAGACCAACTTTGATGTAGATAGACAGACCAAGCCTATTCCTCAGTTTTAAATGGATGTATCCAACATTTGAAAAGATTTATTCTATGCTTGCTGAACTTGCTAGACATTGATCCAATTATTTTACCAGTTTCCCTGTTTAAGCCGGTTTTACCAGTGCCCTGTCCTAAACTAGTTTTCCACCAGGAAATTGCCAACCCTGCACCCCCACTTCATGGCCTCATTAGAAGGTTTTTAATAACTTATTTTAAAAAGCCTGTTACAGTCTGTAAATGGTCAAATATTGTAAAGTTTTAGCAAAAAGCTTCATTTATTGAATATTTTTTTATTGTATTCAGATGATGTTCCATCCCAGAAACAAACATTTCAATGCATTTGAACCTGGACCTATACCTGCAACTGGAAATATGCTGAATCCTATCTTAAGCCTAAGACTGGGTACTGGAAACATCAACATACCACTTTTTTGGTATGATCATCACCTCATCTAGGCAGAGATCAGAGCCATCTTGCCTTCCCACTACAGGAGTGAGCAACCAAAACTATTCCACCCCTGAAAATTCCTGAAGTCCGTAGGAAAACAAGCCACCCAAACACAAGGCAGAAAGCTAGAATGCAAGTGGCACAAAAATCATTCTGAACCCCTCTGGCAGCAGCACAAACAACACTCACAGAACTGCGTCACTGCAATAAAGGAGGCAAAACAAGCCATCCACTTTTCTGCAGTGAGTGCAACAGAACCACAACCAGCAGAGCTAAATTTGCAGTGAACTGTCTAATCAACCCATATGGCATAGCCCAGACATCAGACCCAGAACTGACCACTGTGAAGAGCTCTCAGCATATTCCACTGATAAAATCAATCAAATGTGTATAGAGCTAACTGGGAAAAAATATTCTCTGGTCAGAGTGGAATTATTTTCCCCATCACCTTTGACTTTGGCTCCATCACTCATGAAAAAGCTCAAGAATTCCTAAGAAACATTAGAGCCACAATCTGTGAAATGGATCCTTATCCATCTGAATAGAAAGTCAAGCCTCCTTCAGAGAAACATCTACTAAGCTCCTAGAAAAAATGCAACAGTTCACCCAATCCTCAAGAAGCCAACACTCAACCCTGAAGATCTCTCAAACCACCATCATGTCCCCAACCTCCTGTTCCTGAGCAAAATAATTGAGAAAACAGTAACTACCAAGTGCCAACATCCTGGATACGTCACGATCAGGTTTAGACCAGGGCACAGCAAAAACTGCTCTTCTGGCACCAAATGAAGGTTTTTTCATGGCCATGGACATTCGAGTCTTCGGCTCTTGTTTGGCTCGTTGTTAAGCCCGGATGACCTGGTAATTTCCAGAAATGTCTTCTTTCACCCCCAGCTTGCTAGGAAACGTCTCCCCATCTTCCCTGATGAGAACCTAGCCACAGTAATCCATCTACTTGTCACCTTCACGTAGGATTCCTGTAACTCACTGCAGCTGAATCTGAACGTGAAGGCTGTGCACAGGCTCCAACTGGTACAGAATGCATCTGCCCACCTTCTCCACGGATTAAGACACTGAGTACACCCAGGCCTGCGCTCACGTCCTTCCAGTGGCTTCCCGTCAGTTTCTGATGCTAGTTTAAAAGCCTCGATCCTAATTTTCAAAGCAATCAACAGATCAAGCCGCAGCTACATCAAAGACCAAATGTCCATCTATGAAACACTGCAACAGCTGCACTCTTCTTTATGATCTACATCAGGGATGTCAAACATGCAGCCCGCGGGGTTCTTTTGTGCGGCCTGCCAAGCTCCCTGCGCGCCCCCCGCCTCTCCCCCGCTTACCTCCAGGCCAGGGGTGGCCAAACTACAGCCTGTGGGCCAAATCCGGCTGCGGGATCGCCCCCCAGGTGGAGCGCAGAACCATGTCTCTGCGGCCCCGGGGTGGGCGTTGCTCTCGCTTCCAGGCACCACCAACCGCAGCTCCCATTGGCCGGGAACGGGTAACCGTGGCCAGTGGGAGCTTTGGGGGAGGTACCTGGAAGCGAGAGCAATGTGGAGCCCTCTGCCCCCCCCCACTCTGCAGGGACCTGGTTCCGGCTGCTTCCTGGAGCGGAGCCCGCATCCCGAATCCCTCCTGCACCCCAACTCCCTGTGCTGAGGCCCCTGCCATATCCCACACCCCTCCTGCACCCCAACTCCCTGCCCTGAGCTCCCTGCTGCACGTCACACCCTGCACCCCTCCTGCCCTGAGCCCCCTGTCGCACCCCTCTTGCACCCCAACCCCCTGCCCTGATCCCCCTCCTGTACCCCTCTGGCACCCCACACCCCACCTCCCTGCTCTGAGTCCCCTGCCGCACCCTGACCCCCTGCTGCACCCCAGCCCCCTGCCCTGAGCCTCCTGCCACACCCTGCACCCTGACCCCCTACTGCACCCCTCACCCCTCCTATACCCCACACCCCTACTCCCTGCCCTGAGCCCCTGCCACACCCTGCACACCTCCTGCAAGCCCTAGGCACAGAGAAGGAGCGGAGTTGGGGTGGGAACTTCGGGGAAGGGGTTGGAATGGGGGCAGAGAAGGGGTGGGAAGAGGCGGGGCCAGGGCAGGGCCTCATGGAAGTGGTGGAGTGGGAGCAGGGCCGGAGCCGGAGGCAGCGAGGGGTGCGTGTCAGTGATGCGGCCCTTGGGCCAATGCACTAGTCCTCATGTAGCCCTCGTGGTCATTTGAGTTTGAGACCCCTGATCTACATTGTCTCAGATGAGGATGAAGCATCTGAGAGCTGGGGACAAAGCATTCTCTGAGAGGACCTGGCTATGGAACAATCTTGCAGAGATCAGGCAGTCTAGTGTCTGACCATCTCCTGAGGGAGCAGGCCCTGACTTCAGCTGAGCATTGCCCGCTCCAACGACAGATAGCTGAATGGCTGTGCCACAGGCCATCAGGGTAGCTGAGTAATATAAGGTGCTGCGTTCAGGGTGCAGTCTCCTCTGGAGTCATGGGTTTGTATCCCACCCCAACATGATAGGAAGGCTCTGTCGGAGAGGAAACTTTTGCACTGTAAGTGACACTTGCAAGCTGAACACCCCTGCCAACTCCTTCCCTCCCATCACCTCCATCAAAAAAAGCCTACCCAAAACAGAGTTCTAACTGTATAAAGGGTGAAGAGAAAGAAAACCCATGAATCTACCTGAGACTTTGCTAATGATTTTACGTAGAAGATGTTCAGATCCTACACCAATGGGAGGTAAGTAGATAGTTCTTTGTACATTACCTCATCTCTTTGAGAATTAAGCCATTTTGTACTTAAATTATCTAGGTCCTTTTTGTAAATAAGGTAGAACAGGAGAGCTAAAGTCAGGACTTCTTGGGTTTAGTTCTACCATTGGGTGAACTTAAGTAAGTTACTTAACCCCCACTGGGCTTCTGTTTCTTCATTTGTAAATAGGTATAATACTTTATGCACTGACATATTATAAGGTTTAATTAACATTTACAAAATCAAATAATCTGAAATGAGCTATACTATTAACTATCATTAACCTTTTTACAGAAGCACTGAGTTTTGCACATCCTTGGTGCCTTTTCTAACTATAGTCAAACTGACTGCTTGCCATGTGAATGGACTTTAGGCATACACTGACTGATAAAGCTTAAAGGTCTGATTTTCACCTGCAGCTTCCATTTACTTCAGATGGATTTGCGGGTGCTGAGCAAGGTCTTCTGAAAACCAGGACCTTAAATGATCTTTTCTGGGTTGCTTTTAATTAGTTCATGAAGAGGTTTGTAAATCAGTAGAAGTTCCCTGAACGTTTGAATGTCAAGAATGAGAGTAAGGACAATTCGGACAATTATGGTCCATCCTCTTAATCTCACATGCAAAACTTGGATTCACTTTGTCTGAAGAACACCTCTCAAGAGTAGATTGTTGTGGAAGTGAAATGGGCTATGTTCAACATTTGAATCACATCCCAGAAAAGCCTTCAGGGGGGAATTAGTCTTAATGTATGAATGAGAAAAAATGAGATAGAAAAGAAAGGGGCTTTGGTTTCAGGCTCTGGAAAACTTTTAGGGAAGGTTCCCATCTTAACCAGACTGCTGGCAATGAAGTTAAAAAAGGGTGGTGGGAAGAAATTTATTAGAGAATGGATTCACCAAGGGCAAGTCATGCCTGACTAATCTAATTGCCTTCTATGACGAGATAATTGGCTCTGTGGATGAGGGGAAAGCGGTGGATGTGTTGTTCCTTGACTTTAGCAAAGCTTTTGACACGGTCTCCCACAGTATTCTTGCCAGCAAGTTAAAGAAGGATGGGCTGGATGAATGGACGATAAGGTGGATAACAAGCTGGCTAGATTGTCGGGCTCAACCGGTAGTGATCAATGGCTCCATGTCTAGTTGGCAGCTGGTATCAAGTGGAGTGCCCCAAGAGTCGGTCCTCAGGCCGGTTTTGTTCAATATCTTTATTAATGATCTGGAGGATGGCGTGGATTGCATCCTCAGCAAGTTTGCAGATGACACTAAACTGTGAGGAGAGGTAGATACGCTGGAGGTTAGGGATAGGATACAGAGGGCCCTAGACAAATTAGAGGATTGGGCCAAAAGAAATCTGATGAGGTTCAACAAAGACAAGTGCAGAGTCCTGCACTTAGGACGGAAGAATCCCATGCACCGCTACAGACTAGGGACCGAATGGAATGTGTTACCTAGGGAGGCGGTGGAATCTTCTTCCTTAGAAGTTTTTAAGGTCAGGCTTGACAAAGCCCTGGCTGGGATGATTTAGTTGGGGATTGGTCCTGCTTTGAGCAGGGGGTTAGACTAGATGACCTTCTGAGGTCCCTTCCAATCCTGATATTCTATGATTCGAGAAGATTGGAAAACAGAATAAAAATTTTAATAAGTAGAAATCAAGTTACATGTCCAGTAGCATGGGAATCAGTTAGCAACAAACAGTTGCAACAGAGAAAAGGGAAGGAGGAAAACTGGGAGTAATTTTAGTAAGACTAGATATATTAAAATAAGCACATATTTACAAATAGATACCTGTTCATTTACCAGTGAGAAGCCTAAAAGCCAAAATGGATGAACTAAAACGTTTGGCATTAGGGAAAGGACCTCTACATAACTGACATTTTCGAAACACGATGGAATAAGAACCATCAATGGGATACTAAAATTCCTTGCTTCAAACTATACAAAGAAAGGATAGTTAGGTTGTTTTTCTAAAAAAGATCCTGAAGTAAAACTGTATATGGCTATATATGTGAGATCTTAAAAATATGAATACAATAGTGAGGGTATACTATCAGGTAAGGATATGATTTTGTTATGGAGGTCATGAATTCTGTGACTTTAACGGGCCTCCGTGACTACCGCGGCCCCCCAGGGCTAGAGCAGCAGCCAGACCCCAGGACTGGAGCAACAGCCAATGGGGCTCAGACTGTTAGTCCCTGTCCCTTCCTCCCCACTCCCCCCCCGATGGCCCCCTGGTATTTTTAGTAAAACAGTCAGGGTCAGGTGACAAGCTTCAGTGAATTTTTGTTTATTGCCTCCGACCTGTCCGTGACTTCCACTAAAAATACCTGTGACAAAATCTTAACCTTAACTATCAGTCTCTAGATCAGAGGAGCAATGATGAAGTTTAAGACAGTTTAAAGAGGCAATAAAATCCACAACAGTAACAGCAACATCCAGCCAACCCAATATCATACGATTGAAACACCATTTATAAACACAGTTTGGAAAAAGTTTCTTTGGACAGCTTGTTCTGAAGCATACAAGTGGAGAAGCTATTCTAAACACAGTCCTTAGAAACAGACATGAGTTAATTCAGGAAGTGTAACTGAAATTTAAAGAATGGGGATACGGATTTTTAAAGAACTGAAGTTAAAAAACAAGATTAACTGAAAAGCTAAGCATCCTCCGTACTGATTCCACTAATGTTAACTTCTTAACAGTTAGTCTTAGACAATGTAATACCCCAGGGCAAAGCATTAAAATACCCTACAGGGTACACTTCCACAATATATAGTTAACCAACTTGTGGAATTCACTGGTGGTCAGTAGAGAGCTGGCTGTCTTCATTTCCTGCTGGTAATCACATATAAACCAGCTAAAAATACATAATACTTTCTTAATATTTACTTCTCCATGTAACTGCTGTACACAATTATGTATTTATTACCAAACGAATGTTATGAATGCAAATGCTAGGGAAAGTGACCCATAAGATAATAAGATGGATCCACACTATGAGAAAGCTGAGAATCTCTTGTCTATCACTAACAGGATTTTTTTTTTAAATTTGAGTTTTCTTCTGAACTATTCTGCATAGGTCATTTTTGGCTACAAGTTACTGAGCTGGATGGACCGTTGATTTGTGGAAATTCCATTGCTACTTTGGAAAAGTTTTCCATCAAAAAAACATACATTCAGTGAATCCTGTTCTGGAAATTGCACACTCAAGACCTTTTCTGTTGTGTCATTTGTTTGTGCTGGGCCTATAGCACATTCAGCTTTAAGGCTGGATGCAGATAAAGAACTTCCACAACCTCATTAAGGTAATGGGAAAAGATGTTCCCAAGAAAGATATCAAGGGAATCAAATTTTCAGTTGTCCCCAGTATTCCAGTTATTTCTACTTCTGCCCTCATTAAAGTTTTTCCAAGTCTTATAAATACAATTCCTTTTACAGGATAGGTATTATAAGAGGGTTTTAAAAGGTGCTTACCATTTCAGCAGATTGTGCAGCTGATGTTTGTAGTTGCCTATTGACAGGGATTAGGGTTGAGTCAGCAGCTCTTGAAGACTGAGGTACAATATGCTGCATACTAGTTACAGTTTGAGAAGATCCTGATCTTTGGGTTTGACTTGATTCACTTAATCTGCTATTTCTCTCTCCAGCAATCAGATCTCGGATTTTGTGTAGTTGTTCAATTGAGGCTTCCTTAGGAAAAACAAGATGAGTTTCTCCCTGAAATGTAAAAAACATAGAAAAGTTAATTTTTATGTATTTAGTGCATGCAAATAAAACAGTGCAGTTTAACCCTTTCTCTGCTGGTCTTGCTGCAGAGAGAAAAGGCATCCTTAACCTTAGAGACCCAGGAAAAGTGGAACAAGATCTCAATGTTTCTAAAAGAATTTACCTATCTTCAGCTTGGATTAAGAGAGGAGGAGAAAAAGAGCCTCATGTTTTTATTTGTATATTATTACTCCAGAAGTAAGGGGAAGTGCCCAGTTTCTCCTCTAAACAAGGTCTTGTGCAGTAGTTGTGCAATGGGAAGGCTGGTAAGGAAACTGCCACGCCTGAAAGAAAATCCAGAACCATGGTGCTAACATGGAGAGTGCTGAGCCAGAACAGCCTTAGTGAGATGGGGTAACTATAACTCAGATTTCTTCCCCTCTCCAAACACCTGAGAAAGATGGACTAGCATACCGTGCTGGAACACACACCCCCTGGAGATGGTTACTGAAAATAAGTTTGTGACCTCCAACCTTGATTACCACAACTTGTATAGAGATGAAGCAGCATACTCTCAAAGCTCTAACTCATGCAAAATACAGCAGCAGTTTACCTAGTAACACAGGTGCCTGAACACAATCACTGTGGAGTGCAGTTATCTACACAGATTCTCCATTTAATACTATGCCATTCAAGGTGTTATCCTGGACCTCTTCATGAGATTAGCCTTAGAAACCTGAGGCACTACCTCTTCCTCTGCAATCAGGCTCTCCCATGACAACTACTTTCCATCAGGTCAATTATAATGTGTGACCAATAGAGGGAGGCTCAAAAATGCAAAAGACAGAGCTTTCACCAGCGCCGGACTTAGATTAGAGAACTCAACTCCACAAGAGATAAGAGTGACAATGGAACTAGCCAAATTCAGCTCTGGAAGCAAAATTTGTTTTTTCAGTTTAGCTTTCCCTCAAATATTCCATACACAAATTAAAACTAGAAGCTATTTCTACTTCAAGAAACTTGGAGGGTACTCTGATGCTACAGTGATGGGGCCATATTAGCACACAAGGGGTGAAATCCTGGCTCCACTGAAATCCGTGGTAAAACTCCCATTGACTGCAATAGGGCCAAGATTTCAGTCAGGATGTTTTTTTACCTTAACCCTACAGATTTATGATGATGCTTTCCTTAACTTTCATGTTATTTGGCACTAGATATTTATGGACAAAGTAAACATATGCAAAATGAAAGGAAAAGTGCTACTTAAACTGCAAGTGGCCAGGAAGTAGAATCTGATGAAGTCTCTGGTCAAGCTCAACGGATGAGCTAATCACTTGTTTCAGGCCCCACAGGACCATAGGCTAATTCTGGATCTGCAGTTCCATCTGTAAGTGCCACAGGTGAAGGCAATTGTAGATGAACATGCACTGCTTTTAGCTTTATGCCTTGCACATTTATCTTTGCTTGCAGCAATTCAGCTCATGGGCTGAAAGCTCCCAGATGTTGAAGTTAACTCTGCAAGATTGGACTTTGGTCCCTTCCAGTGTTTTTGGAACATATCTTGGTCTGCCTCTAAAATGAGTTCCAATCTGCAATTCTCTTTAAAAGACAGCCTTTGGTATTCTACTGTCAGACATACGGACCATATGACCACAGCATCTCAGCTGTGCTCTCACTATAAAAGCTTAAATGTCTGATGTTGCAACACTCAAAGACCTCGGTATTTAGAATAAAATCTTGCCATTTAATTCCAGTTATCTGCTGTAGAAATCATATAGGGTATTTGTCCAAGCATTTTATGTGACATTAATAAGTTGTCCATGTATTGCAGCCACAGAGGAGAGTAGTGGTGATGATACATAGTGGTAAACATCAATTATGGTTTGCAGTCTGACATGGTGTTCATTCCAGAGACAACGCTAAAATTCTCTGAAGGCATCACTGGCTGCACCAATGCATTTCATAATGGTGTTGTCATCATTGTATTTAGGGTTACCATATGTCCGTATTTTCCCGGACATGTCTGGCTTTTTGGTTCTTAAATCGTCGTCTGGGAAGAATTTTTAAATATCTAAAAACGTCTGGGATTTCGCCATTATTATTTTTCCCCAAAGAAGAGTTGATCATTCAAGAAAGAGAGTGAATGTTGATCATTTGAGAAAGAAAGTGAATGCTGATCACTCGAGAGAGTGCCCACTTTTTCCCCCTAGCTCCCAGCGCTTGCGCCGCAAAACAGCTGTTTCACATGGCTGGGATGGGGAACACGGCACGCTCAGGGGAAGGGGGGGCCAGGATTTGGGGAAGGGGTTGGAATGGGGGCAGGGAAGGGGTGGAGTTGGGGTGGGGCCGGGGGGGCGCAAGCAAATCCTCGCCCCCCTGTGGAGTGTCCTCTTTTTTGAATGTTCAAATATGGTAACCCTATTGTATTTCAAAAAACAACACTATGTAGGTAGCAAAATGTATCAACACCCGTGACTGGTACATAGTCAATAGGCAACAGGATAAGTTGCTGTATTTACCAGTGGAGCCTGGACTGTCACTTCTGTCTTCTTTAGGCTGATTGTTAAGTTAAAATATTTTGCTGCACACACAAAGCAATCAGCGAGTAATTGAATGCCCCTGAGGTTATGGGCCAGTAAAGCACAATCATCAGCTATAGTAATTCATGAATAGTTATCCTCATAACTTTTGTCTTCACACACAGGCAATGCAGATTTAAGACACCTCCATCCATATGGTACTTCATATAAATACACAATCAATGTCTCTGAATGCATCCATTAGAACAGCTGCAAACATGATGCTAAACAATATTTGGGTAAGAACACAGCCTTGTTTTACTCTTTTGATGACAACAGAGGAAGCTGAGAAGCAGCATTGGTCAAGGACACGAACCTTAATTCCTGCATGAAAAGATTTAATAATGATGACAATCTTATAGAAGGAAACTGAACTTGTGGAGTCCACAAGCCATTTCAATTTACAGAGTCAAAGGTCTTAATACGATTGAGAAAAACTACATATAGGTCTTGATTCTGCTCACAACATTTCTCCTGTATTTCTGGAGTGAAAAGATCATGTCTGAAGTACCATGCCCAGGACGGAAGCCACATACTGCCTAAATGCCAATCTTCTCTGCAAGTTGATCAGTTAGTTAGTTTAGCATGACTCAGGCGAGTATCTTACCTGCAGTGGCAAGAAAGTGTGACGCCACAATGGTTATCGCAAGAAGCATGACTGCTTTTCTTTTGTAAAAGTGGATAATGTTGGCATCTTTCTGCTCCTGTGACATAGCCTCCTGTTCCCAAAACTTTAAGCAGAGGCCCGTGAGTTTCCTGATCAGCTCCCTTCTAGTCCTACAATTCTATATCTCTCACATTTGAAGATCTCTGCAGAAATACCATCTGTACTTGATCCGTTGCTGTTTCACATTTGCTTGACAGCTTTCCATACTTCAGATATATTTGGTGGAATTGAGAGTTGGTCTTGAATTGGAAGTTGTTCAAGATCATCAAGTGCTGATGCTAATGTGGTGTATGGGCAGTTCACCACTTATTAAAGTGTTCGCCTCATCATTACAGAATTTGTCCACGATCAGTCAGCCCATTAGATTGCAGGCCATACAGAATCTTCAGCTCATCAAAAACACGTGTGGAGTCTTTTTTGTCTGCCACTGATTGAAGATGGCTGGGTTTCATTTTCCACCAGCTATCGTTCATGTGGCGAAGCTTAGCTTGCACATTATACTTTGTATGTGAATAAGCCATCTTTTTAATAATGAGTTTTTATAATTTATCCATGTGTGAAGAGCATGCACGGATCTCAAGAGTTGCTTTATCTCAGCATCACTTTTGTCAAATCTTTTCTGATGCTCCCTCTTTAGATGTATTGAGCACGGTTTCCTTAAAAGATGACCAGGCAGAGTCAGCATTTATTATGTCTGACTCAAAGTGTGATGAGAACTTCATGAAGTTTTTTAAACAAGCTTTGTATACATGAGCTCAGATTTCAACACATGCACACTGACTGTGGGTATTGGAGATTGACATCTGCGCTGTTTCAATTGGATCAGTATCACTTTACATCTCATGACCTGATTATCAGACGGCATGCAGCTCCCTGCATTGCACAGGTGATTTTGACATCTCAATGACTGCCTTGGTATACAATGTGGGGGTGCATTCATGTTGTTTTGCACTTTGGTGCTTGTTGAAATATCACATCTGTGATGACTAGCTAGTTCTCCATGCACTTTTGTGAGAAATAGTGTGCCATTTGTACCCACACCACATTTACCAATTTCTTTTAGGCAAAGTTTTGTGATTGCAACCAACTTTGATGTTAAAATTGCCTAGGATGATTAATTTGTCGCACCAATGAGATGAGTTTATGGCATTGTCAAAGTCTTCATAGACTTTTTCTCTGACAATGTCAGAACATGTCATCATCGGTACATATGCACTAATTGTTACATGACATGCAGATGTCAAGCTGAGGTGAAGGACAATCAGGCAATCATTTATTCCTTTTGGTACACAATTAGGTGTGCGTTTGCAATATACATCCAAATAGCAAAGCCCACTCCCGATAGTCTCCACTCGTCTACGGACTTGCCTATCCAGGAAATGTGTATCCAGCACAGAACCCTTCAAGATGGGACTTGCCTGGGAGATGTGTCTCACTTGGTGCAGCTATATCAATGTTGTATTTGGCAAGTTCTCTTCCAAGGAGTGCAGTGTACTTTCCAAGCCCACCAACATCATCAGAAAGAGTGCAGACATTTCCAGGCTGAAAAGTTCAGTGTTCTGTGCATGATGCTGCTTTTTAACCAGATACTGCATGACCAGCTAGTCACGGCATACTAGTAAATTGGTAATGGAGTGAGAGATATTTAGGAATCCATTTCTCCCCCTTCCCTGCATTAGGGAGAGCAGCACTATCTTTAAAGAGGGCTGATCTGTCGCATGAGAAGGATATGGATTCCAAGATCACTCCAAGTCAACAATAAACAACCATCACGCTGGCACTGCCTAACTGCAGGTTTGTGACTAAGGACCCCCTGTTCCCATCACCACACTTTCCTGTCACCACAGGACTTTCAAAGAACACAATGAGTGAAGAGATAGCAAGGAATAAGGACTACGGACCTGCACAAAGAATTGTTTAAAGTGGTACTAGGTTGTACATGACTAGTCACACTCTCCTGTCCTTAAAAACAACATGGAGTCCTTGCAGCAGCTTAGAGACTAACAAATTTATTTGGGCATAAGCTTTCGTGGGCTAAAACCCACTTCATCAGATGCATGGAGTGGAAAATACAGTAGGCAGGTATAAATACACAGCTCATGAAAAGATGGGAGTTGCCTTACCAAGTGTGGGGGGGGGGGAGGGGGAATCAGTGCTAATGAATCAATTCAATTAAAGTGGAAGTGGGCTATTCTCAACAGTTGACAAGAAGGAGTGAATACCAAGGGAGGAAAAATCACTTTTGTAGTTCTTGTTGGCTGTTTTGTCCACTGGTGCAGAAGACTGCAACGTGTGGATTGACAACATAGCTCTTTGCAAGGTGCAGGTGAAACAAAATTGAGAAAATTGCTTGCAGAACCCACTGAAGGCCAAAGTGACCACAGCCCAATGCCCGGGCTTTGCAGCAGTGCCAAAGAGAGCTTGCTAACTCCACTGCAAATTGAAGCAGAAAGCAGCTGCTCCACTGAAGTCCATGGGCCATGATTGGCTAGCAGGTCGGACAACCTCAGTTTGAATACAGACTATACCTTCTCTTTAGACCAGCTGCCTACCAGGGCTAAGGAGTGTCTGGTTAATCCCAATAATGGATTTTTTGTCTGATGACTACCTTTTGACCTGTCCAGTTGGAGTTGCTCTACCAGGAGTTAAACTACTACAGCATAGCTCTCAGGATCATTGGAACACATAAGCCTTTCCACCATCTTAAGGTGCAGCCCTAGAGAAGGCCCTATAGCCTTGCAATTGTAAAGTTAAGCATGAACCAGAAGAAGGACAAATCACCTATTACACCATAGATGGAACACTACTGAAGTTACTACAGGATAAAACAAGCCTGGAAGACAAACATCTAGAATACTCACCTCTTCAAATCCCATTTCAAACAAACATTCAACTGCTCCTCTGACAGGTAACAACCGAGTAGAAAACGCTGGATTTCCAATCCGAATAGACCTATATTTTTCTTCATTTGGGTGTCTGATAAGAATTTAAAAAATTGAAACAATTACATCATCAGCTAAAAAACCTGGAAACTTACAGTGTGGGTAGTGACACCTCTCATTGGATTTTTCGGGGTGTTAACATTTTTTAGACGCTAAGAAACTTAGACTTGCTTTCATGTACAGAGTGTAGGCAGCACATGAAAGGTCATTTCTAAATCTACATCCTACAAAAAACTTGACAATAGTTAGGCCACTGCTGTGCTGTCATCACTGCTCATAATGCTGACTAATATTGTCTCGTTGTTTCCTTGTCCTTCCCCATCTGTCTTACATTTACATTTGTACTCTTTGGGGTAGGGACCCTCTTTTTGTGTGTGTTTGTACAGCACCTAGCATAATGGGGTCCCGCGCAATGATGAACTAACTTGGGATGAATGGCCGTTTACTGTACACTCCCCATCATGCCCCACGTGGCAAAATACTGCACAATACATGAATACCCCGATGCTAAAATACTGCAGTGATACACACGGTTTAAACACCCAAACCGCTCACAGACTGCGCGTGCGCCTGGGGGAGAGGTGTGAACTGCACTAGACCTGCACCCTCAGGGTGGGAAAAGCAACTGACTCATTAAACGTCAGTCTCCTGCCCTCACCCTGTCCAGCCCCAGGAGACAAGAGTAAAGGGCTGCCAGGTGGGCCCGTCCGAGCGGGTGCCAGGGCAGTGGCCAGGAGGCAGGTCACAAAGCCAGGCCTAGGCCCAGCAGGACTTGGCAGCCAGGGGGCAGCCCCCTGCGGACAGGGCAGGGACACGCTGCTCGGGCCGACACGGCGTGGGGGCGGAGGAGGAAGCTCTGCCCCTCAGCGGGAGCTCTGCTGTCTAAGAGGGGTTGCAACTGACCCAACGGGGGGCAGAGTTCAGGCGGTCAGTGACTCAGGACCGGCTGAGCTAAGCCGCCGCCGCCGCCCCTGCTGAGTCAGGAGCTCTTCCCGCTGGGTGCCCTGCCCAAACTCAGGTCGTGCCCCCCGCGGCGCCCGCCGCCAGGCCCCAGATCCTGAGTCAGAAGATTTATACCCGCCACGGGGACGGTGCCCTAACTGACCCCGCTCGGCGCGTCCGCCGCAGCTTCACGGGCCCGTCCGCACTGCTGACCTGAGGATATTGTCCGCGTAGGTGAGCAGTAACCGCGAGGCCTCCAGGAAGGTGTCTCGAGCGTTCTGGCAGAGCTCACTCACGGCTCGAGAGCGCGGTGGCGGGGAGGGACCCCCCGCGGCCGCCATCGTGCTACTCTCCCGGGGGCGGGGGATGGGAGGGTGTCCTCCCCAGTGAGCGGGCCCTGCTGTCTAGCGTGCGCGCGCCCGCTCGCTTGCTCTCAGATCCGGGACCTGCTGAACCACCCAGTGGCTGAACGTGGAGCGGGCGGGCAAGTTTCCCTTTCAGTTTCAACAGCTTCATCAGCGATTATGATTTCACAGTCAGTGCCTCCATAGCTAAATTGATTATTACACTTAACCCTCGGATTCAACGTCTTTGTTTTGCATGAAAAATATAGTGCATCTTTCCCCAAATGTACCGCACATAATCTGAATAAATTTTGAATTTTCTGAGAATTTTCAAATAAACCTGTTAGATTGAGCTACATTTAATTAAAAATGGGTCCTTTAAACAATCCGTCCTGGTGAGTGTCACCCTTTTTTTTAAATCCCTTTAGCTAAAAATGTATTTTATGGTCTGATTTTCAGATGTGCTAACCTTGTGCAGTTTCCCTTGAGGTTGTGGTGTGTAGCCTCTCTGAAAGTCAGGCCCTAGGTGTATGTACTGTAGTGTACAAAATACAAAATAATTTATCTTGGTCAGTTACAACATGGTGTGGTCTGACTGCTTTGCTTTTACAGTAATTTTGAAACTCCTTATCCTTTTCTAATAATGTGGTCCTATAAAGCCCTGTATTTCCACTATTAACAGGCAGAACATTTTTGCATTTTAGTCCTAAAATGGATCTTTTACCGTGTAAGGACAGATCCATCCCATTTCACAAGAATTATGTAAAATGTGCAAGTACCCTGACTAAGCCCTGACTGGGATGATTTAGTTGGGGTTGGTCCTGCTTTAAGCAGGGAGTTGGACTAGATGACCTCCCATCAGTATGGCACCTCATTTAATAACTTTTGCCAAAAAGCAAGTGCCAACAATGTATATTTCACTTTTTTCTGTTTGCATTGAACCTCTAGGGACAGTTGTACACACAAGTTTCTTCAGATTCTTCTCTCAGAAAGCCAAAAATCACCAGGGTCTTTGAACTAGAGCAGCTCATTTACACACTTGAGAAATTTCTTCCTACCAAATAATAAGCATTTACAGGTGCTTTTATCCAAGAATCTCATAGTGTTTAGTAAACACAGCTTGGTTTATTAATCCTTAGCACCCCTGTGAGGTAAAGTGATCCCCATTTTATGGATGAGTAAACTGAGGCAAGAGCACAGGGTGAGTCAGTTATTTTATTATAGGCAACGCAGATAGCAACATCCATCATTTTAACATTGCCTGGACACTTTCCATTATAAGACCCTGTTTTCAGTTGCTTGTAACTTTACCAAATTTAACCATTTGGGCTGAAATTTTCCATGCCAGGGTGTCAGCCTCAGGCTGAACTGTTTTTGGAAAATTTCAGCAAAAACAAGTCTGTTGTTTCTCAGAACAAAATTTGATGGAAAAAAGTGTTGCCCATCTTAAAAAAAAAATCTTCTGACCATTTTGATGAGCAACTCTAGTGCCTCCATACTTTGGGGTAAGGACTTGAAATTTGGCAGGGACAGGTTACCCTGGTGTCAGGGATGTGCCTTTTTGCCATCCCCATGAAAATCTGCCCAAATTTGTTCAAATTATGAGCCTCTGAAAATCTCAGTTTGCACACGCTCTGGGGAGTTTGACAGCTCACTTCTCTGAAGATTCCATCTGCTGTGGGCATACTCCACCAGAGGTATGCAGAGACTGAGCAGGACTTTCTCTTAGTTGGTCCCCCCAACAGTTGGAGATTGCTGAAGTGCCAGGCACAGGAACTGAGAGCCAGGATTCTGTCTTTCCTGTGCTTTTAATGCCCCCCTACTGGCATCCAGGCAGAGAGGAGGAGGAGGAAGTTTAACTACCTGACTGGAATATGGAGGAATAAATTGCCAATCCAAGGGAGCTGGTGAAGTGGTGGGGATGGGAGAGAGAGGACTGGGATGTGAAGCTCAGGGATCTGGGACTGGAATGAGGAGTTGATGCAGGTGTGGGGTGTTAAAATGGGACTGGGGGCACGGACATGCTGTGCAACCTTAATTTGGTCCCCTTGTGCATATACTTTATGATACTATGTAACTGTAATTAAAGACTATTTTTGTGACAAACATCATTAATTCTAGCATTTCCCAACTTCTGAATTTGTAACCCTAACGTTCTTTTTAATATAAATAAGATGATGTGAAAAAAATAAAGTGAGGGAAAGTGAATTTCTCTTTTAGTTTCCTTCATGTCCTCGTGATTATTTAGACTCATGCATATTTTCTAGTCATCTCGTGTTTTTGAGTTCTTGGTGCTCTCTTTTGCATGTTTTCTATTTCTGAACGTGACTTTTTGGAGAGTGCTTGACTTCTTTTTTTATTAATTTCCTTTTTAATATAACTTTATTCTCTGGGTTTTTAAAAAAATCTCCATGACTCTTCCTTCTAGGGATCTGCCTTGCTGTTTTTGTTGTGATTCCTCTTTTTGGTCTCTGTAGATAACCCTAATAGCTCTTGGATTCTAGCCTCATGCTGTGCTCTAAGATAAGTAGGAAGAATACTTCCACCACCTAAGAACAAATTGAAGAAAGGCTCCGCTTATTGTCATGGGTGGGATTCTCACTGGTGTCGCAAGCGGAGACTGTGAGATAAACACACCACACGCCTTACCCTGCCGCCGTCTCGCAGACAAATAGGCAGAAGTCAGAGAAGCAGCAGGTCACATGCCCTACCAATCCAGGGCCGATTTCTTGAGTGGTGCAGGAGCTTCTGACCAATCGAGGAATCGGCAGTCGATTATCCAGTCGTCGAGTTTTGAGACCCCCCTTTTTTCCTCACGTGGTTTATCCCACCGCCATTGGAGAAGGGGAGGGAGACGGAGCTGACCACACCGGAGAGGGGGAGGTGAGATACAGACATCCGAGGAATGTGCCTGTTTCCGCGCCGATCTCAGGGGTGGGATGGAATGAAAGAGGGAGGTTTGGGAATGGCGCGGAGGGGAAAGATCTTGCCCCCCGGAAATGGGCCAGGGCTGTTTCCCCCTCTCCTAGATAACCGGGGCGGGGCTGCCCCACCCAGGAGGGGGAGGCTGCCCCCGATGGAACGCTCTGGGGCAGGGGGTTATACTCTGACTCACACCCGGGGAGGAGCCGGGGAGAGGCGACCCCGACCCGCGCCCCCTCAGCAGAGCTCTGCCATTGCTGGTGCGGGAGGCGCGGTCCCAGTGTGTCCTGTGCCCGCCAGTCCCCACTGCCCGCCAGGCATCGCGCAGTGCGTGGAGAGAGGCCTCCGCTAAGTAGGCTGTAACCTCTTCCCTAGCCCCCAGGAGTTTACAGGCGTGAGGTTTGAAAGTCCACTCTTGTTTTCACACAGGGTGACTAATTTTGGTTGGACGTATTCCTGGAGGTGTCATCCCATGGCATAAACTTCAATTAAAGATTAATCTTGTATTCCTGGAGACTCCGGGACAGTCCTGGAGGTTTGGCAACCTTATTTTCAATGCTGTGCCTAGGGGCTGGCAGTGAAGCCAGGGGAGGGAGCAAAAGGGTAAAATGTTGATTTTTTTTCAGTTAGAGGGCTCCACGCCTTCTTTGGTGAATTGTTGAGGTTTGGCCCCCTATAACAAAATAGTATTCTATGTAATAATCTCAGCTACTCTAGCAGTGTTGCCAACCCCAATGTTCAAAACAAGTGAGTCAAATGCACCAAAACCATGAGATTGGCTTTAAAATCATGCGATTAAGTAAAATAATAGCTTTGGTGTTTTACTTTGTTTTTTGTTCTGATTTATGAGCCTTTAGGGTGCACTGGGGGACACATTTTGAAGCTTTCTCCATAGCCAGAAGGGCTAGAAACTTGTTGATATTGTAACACAAATAAATAAGAGTTGTCACTTGGGTATCCCTCACTTTGCACTTTTATAGAGCTTTGTACTTTCAGTATGCTATAAAAAATATTAACTAATCCTGTGATTGCCCTTAATGTTAGTTTAACATGACTTTTTATTTCTTTTTATAGAACATTAATAACCATTAAATGAAGGTGGTGCACAAGCATTGTTTTTTCAGATCATACCTTGTTATAAGGTTTATTCTGACAATATTTTCAGTGGTTCTCAAACTGTGGGTCGGGACCCCAACGTGGGTTGCGACCCCGTTTTAAGGGGGTCACTGGGGCTGGCTTAGGCTTGCTGGGGCCGAAGCCCGAGCGCAACTACCCAGGGCCAAAGATGAAGTCCGAGCCCAACTGCCTGGGGTCAAAGCCAAAGCCCAACAGCTTCAGCCCTGGGCAGCGAGGCTCAGGGTACAGGCCCCCTCCCCCTCTGCTAGGGGCGGTGGGGCTCCTGCTTTGGCTTTGGCCCCCTCATCTGGGGCAGCAGGGCTTGGGCAAGCTCAGTCCCCCCTTCTGGGGTCGTGTAATTTTTGTTATCAGAAGGGAGTTACGGTTCAATGAAGCTTGAGAAACCCAGTGTATTATGCCACATCCTGAAGTCTGGCTGCCAAATATGCTGACCGTTGACCCACAGCAGAATATAAAAATGAAAGCAGCAGCCTTAAAGATACGACACACTGCTGCTGTGAATTTAAAACCAATAGCATTTTGCAGCCTGTTGTCACAAAAAATAAAATTACTTTCAGTTTTTCCTCCCACTCATTCCAACTGGAAAAGATATTCACCAGACTTTAAGAAGCTATATGCAAAATTTAAAATAGGTTTCCCTGTCCTTTCAGTGCTCTTCATTTTTGCCTTTGGCCGTATGTATGAAGGGGAAACAGTATAAGAAAAAAGTGAGAAAAGTTCTACTAGTACTTGTCCTTGGCAAAAACAACAAGGCCAACATCCAAAATATCTAGTGTTATACAATCGCATGCTTTTACCCATATAAAATAACAATTGCACCATTAAACATTTGGCACAATAGAAATAAAGCACTAGAACCAAATGCTGTCACAGGATTAATACTCTATGTTCAAAAATAACCATCCAACTCTTTATCTAGCAGCAGGAGTACATAACAGCATTCTATTACAGTGATATTATCTCCAAGTCCAGTTCCCCTCGGAAAAATTATTTGGTAAAAAAATGGCGTAGTGGGGGGTTCCAATTTTATTTGTTTCTCATGGATGTCAAACCAAATTTGCTCCAGTTAGAAGAGAAAATGGTTATTTTCTAATTGGAAGCCCTGCAAACTGCTTGGACACTTAATAGTCAAGTTGGGTTATTTCTTTCTTGTGTATCATCACAGGTAATAAAGTTCCTGCAAGCCAAATCATACGCTCATGAGCACATGCACAACAAGAACAGAAATTGCCAAACCAGATCAGACCAACAGTCCAGTATCCTATCTTTCACAGTGATCAATACTAGATTCTTCAGCTGAAGGTGTACTTTAAAATATAATCTTAATATAATAATGCAGTGTTTTATGATGCTAGATATGGTTATTTTCAAAGTGAGAGCTATTAATCCTGTGACAGCATTATATTTCAGTGCATTTATTTTCACTATACCAATACAACTAATGACATATATGTCATTTGATGAAGGCAAATACATTTGATTGTGTGACATGTAGTGTTTTGGAGACTTTTCAAATGATTGTTTAAAAAGAGCAAGTGGCCATATTTCATGGCTTTCTAAATCGTAACTGTACTACATTTTTAATAAATGTAAATTAGCTACTTCACATGTATTTTGATATATACTATATGACTTTAAATTACTCTTTTCCCCAATTAGCAACAATTTAGTTTAAATTAGGGACTAATTTATAGAATTTCATGATCTAAATCTATGGTTAAAGCTTAATCAAACAAACTATCTCAAATGTGAAAAATCTGATTTTATTAAGTCAAAAATGGCTTGAGAGCAAAGCAATTTTTTCACAGTATAAATGGATATTCAAATACAATGTTAAACTAACATTAAGGGCAATCAAAGGACTAGTTAATATTTTTACAGCATATTGAAAGTATAAATCTCTATAAAAGTGCAAAGTGAGGGATACCCAAGTGACGGCTCTTATTTATTTGTGTTACAATACTATCCGAGATTGAGGCCCAGATGTAATAGGTGCTGTATGAACACATTGTAAGAGAACCCCGTCCCAGAGAGCTAACAATCTAAATAAGACAGAGAAAAGGTGTGAGGGGAAAGAGAGGCATGGAGAGATGAAGTGACTTGCCAAGGTGTCAGATCAGATCTGTGATAGAGCTGGAAACAGAATCCAAGTCTCCCAACTCTCAGTCTAGTGCCCCATCCCCTAGAGTTGCTGTCTCCCATAAAGGTTATGATGAGGTCCTTAACTTACTGTAATAAATAGCCACAATAGGGCACTAGTCACACAGGGAACACCATTCTCTGCAATTTAGAAAATGCATGCATTTAAAAGGCAAGTCCTAATTTTACTGTACCTTAAATGCTTTTTACATCAGCTACTTCATTGTTACCTTTTTTACCTGTTACAGAAACGCATTTCAGGTTACCCTGGTCTCCACCATGATCTCACAGTGCTTACAAGATTTCTTAAAAATTGTAAATTTTCGTCCTCGGAGTTCCAAATTACATCAGTGTTTAAGAAGTAGCAAAAATGGTTTCAGCACCAAGTCACTTTCCAAACATCAAAGGCGAGTAGTTGTCACAGGTATTGGTTTAGTGTCTCCTCTTGGTGTTGGGACTCAATTCGTGTGGAATCGCCTTCTCCAAGGAGAAAGTGGGATTATCTCTCTGGATGGGGAAGAATATACAAGTGTTCCATGTAGAGTGGCTGCTTGTGTTCCAAGAGGAAATGGCAAGGGTCAGTTCAGTGAAGAGAACTTTGTGTCAAAATCAGAAAGCAAATCTATGTCTTCTGCCACTATCATGGCCTTGGGTGCTGCAGAGCTAGCAATAAAAGACTCTGGCTGGCATCCACAGTCTGAACTGGATCACTTAACTGCTGGTGTCGCAATTGGAATGGGAATGGTTCCACTGGAAGATATTTCCAATGCAGGCTTGCTGTTTAAAACAAAAGGTTATAACAAAGTCAGCCCATTCTTTATTCCTAAGATCTTAATCAATATGGCAGCAGGTCAGATCAGCATTAGATACCAACTCAAGGGGCCCAATCATGCTGTATCAACTGCTTGTACCACAGGAGCACATGCTGTTGGAGATTCCTTTAGATTTATAGGCTATGGTGATGCTGATGTGATGTTGGCTGGAGGAACAGAGGCTTCTATTAGCCCCTTGTCTATAGCTGCATTTGCAAGAGCTCGGGCACTCAGCTCTAGCTTTAACTCAAGCCCTAAATTGGCATGTCGACCGTTCCACTCGCAGAGAGAAGGATTTGTAATGGGAGAGGGTGCAGCTGTGTTGGTGTTGGAAGAATATGAACATGCTATTCAAAGAGAAGCCAGGATCTATGCAGAAATTTTAGGTTATGGACTCTCTGGTGATGCTTGCCATATAACAGCACCGAATCCAGATGGAGATGGTGCTTTTAGGTAAGAATTTGTAGATTAATTTGACAGATACATTATTAAGCTATTATTTTCTGTTGGTCAGTATTCTCTGTAAATTTGTCAAGAGAAATATCGTGCACCTCAGCATGAATACCATCCACATATCTTTTAACTGATGTGAGAAGTGTTTAAAATACAATGGCATGCAGATTTTCAAAAAGCCTGAAAGCTTAATCTGAACAATGGAAGATTTTTGTAAGGTTTTATCTTATTTTTCTTGTGGCAAGGTAGTCTCACTAGAGTCAGCCGCCTTATGTAATATTATGGAAGCTTTATTCAATGTGGAAAATATTTCACTTTTACTTTTGATGTACACAGCTGTTCACCATAAATGAGTCCCAACTACACGCAGATGTTAAAGGCTAAAGTACAATAAAACCTTTTGAACCTCTGTATTTAAGAGGAGAGACATTCAGCTATGAAAGCAGGTAATGCTGCTACCTGTGTTCTTTAGGAATACTATTTAATTAGCCCACACTGAACTCCCAAATAGTACATTAACAATTATGTAGTAGTTGAAGAATGCCGATTCCCAGAATAATTACCTTAGATATTATCAGTGTGAATAGTCAAAATGCTCTGAAAAAGATTTAGGACTTGGTTTTAACAAGTTACGTAGATGTCTATGCAAAGCACACGGTTAAAATAGAGACATGGTTTAAGTATCTTGCTTTGTTGGGATCTTAATGCAGACTCAATGCCTTCAGTGTGGTATTGGGGGAAAAGGTTAGAGTTGGTGGATGTAGACAGCAGAAATGGACTTTGGATTTTCACTTTGGTAATGTCCTCAGATCTGTGTTTGCATAGAATTAAAATACTATCACACTGTAGGCTGATTAAATGTCTTATTTTTTATAGGATAGTGCCATTTTTCAGCAATCTTTTGCCAGTCTTAAAATAAGGCTGCTTTTACAAGGGATATCTGTGGAAAAGAACGCATGTTGCTCTATCCATTACTGAGATAGAAAATCTTCTTCTTTTATGAAGCTAGTTTACACACAGTTTATATCTTTTTACAGTTTCACTGTTTTGACATTTTATGTTTATACATAAGAACATAAGAATGGCCCTACTGGGTCAGACCAAAGGTCCATCTAGCTCAGTATCTTGTTTTCCAGCAGTGGCCAGTGCCAGGTGCCTCAGAGGGAATGAACAGAACAGGTAATCATCATGTGATCCATCCCCTGTCACTCATTCCCAGCTTCTGGCAAACAGGGGCTAGGACACCATTCAGCCATAGAATAGAATCCTGCCCATCCTGGCTAATAGCCATTGATGGACCCATCCTCCATGAATTTATCTAGTTCTTTTTTGAACCCTGTTATGGTCTTGGCCTTTACAACATTCTCTGGCAAGATATTCCACCAGTTGACTGTGCATTGTGTGCAGACATACTTCCTTTTATTAGTTTTAAATCTGCTGCCTGTTAATTTCATTTGGTGACCCCTAGTTCTTGTGTTATGAGAAGTAGTAAACAACACTTCCTTATCTACTTTCTCTACACCAGTCATGATTTTATAGACCTCAATCATATCTCCCCTGAGCCATCTCTTTTCCAAGCTGAAAAATCCCAGTTATTAATCTCTTCTCATTCGGAAGCCTTTCCATACCCCTAATCATTTTTGTTGCCCTTTTCTGAACCTTTTCCAATTCCAGTCTTTTTTGAGATTGGGCAACCACATCTGCACACAGTATTCAAGATGTGGGCGTACCATGGATTTTTATAGAGGCAACATGATATTTTCTGTCCTATTATCTATCCTTTTCTTAATTATTCCCAGCATTCTGTTCGCTTTTTTGACTGCCGCTGCACATTGAGTGGATGTTTTCAGAGAACTATCCACAATGACTCCAAGATCTCTTTCTTGAGAGGTAACAGCTAATTTAGACCCATCATTGTATATGTATAGTTGGGATTATGCTTTCCAGTGTGCATTACTTTGCATTTGTCAGTATTAAATTTCATCTGCCATTTTTTTGCTCAGTCATCCAGTTTTGAGAGATCCTTTTGTAGCTCTTTGCTGTCTGCCTGGATCTTAACTATCTTTAGTAATTTTGTATCATCTGCAAATTTTGCCACCTCACTTTTTACACCCTTTTCCAGATCATTTATGAATATGTTGAATAGGACTGGTCCCAGAACAGACCCTAAGGGGCATCACTATTTACCTCTCTCCATTCTGAAAACTGACATTTATACCTACCCTTTCTTTCCTATCTTTTAACCAGTTACCAATCCATGAGAGCACCTTCTTTCTTATCCTGTGGCAGCTTACTTTGTGTAAGAGCCTTTGGTGAGGGACCTTGTCAAAGGCTTTCTGAAAATCTAAGTACACCCTATCCACTGGATCTCCCTTGTCCACATGCCTGCTGAGCCCCTCAAATAATTTTAGTAGATTGGTGAGGCAATCTTTAGTAAAGATTTCTCTTTACTAAAACCATGTTGACACTTCCTCAACAAATTATGTTTATCTATATGTCTGACAATATTGTTCTTTTTTATAGTTCCAACCAGTTTGCCTGGTACTGAAGTCAGGCTTACAGGCCTGTAATTGCCGGGATCACCTCTGGGGCCCTTGAGTGTTCCTTTAGCACTTCGATTGTCCAGTGGCCCCACTGGTTGTTTAGCAGGCTTCCTGCTTCTGATGTACTTAAAAAAAATTTGCTATTACTTTTTGAGTCTTTGACTAACTGTTCCTCAGATTCTTTTTTGGCCTTCCTAATTGTATTTTTACACTTCATTTGCCAGTGTTTATATTGTGTATATAGTGTTTGATAGTGTTTATATTTGTATATAGTGTAAATACCCTATAATTAATTTAATTATGAATGAAATAACTTACCTGTATCTCTCTCTCTCTCTCTATATATATCTACCGCTTGAGAGCCTTGTGTAGGCTGACTATATAGGTCTTTGCTAAAGATCACAGGTATAGCTTTACTAGTCTTCACAGCTTATTGTAGTATTACACTAAAACTTTTACATATCAGTGCAAAGTAATGGTTTTCATAGCAGCTGTGATGCCCTTTGTGCTTATGGCATATTGTTGTTACCATAGGAAATGGTGAAAGAAAAAGCGAATATGGTAAAACAATCCAAGACTAAATAAAAAGTGAAAGCATGGATGACAGTGGCACCTAATCAAAGCCAACCCTATTTGTCGATAAACTGGGTTTGCTGAGTGTGCCCGTATGAGTCAATGCATTGTACTGACCCCATTAGTATTATTATTGTAGTGATAGTTCATAGTCAGTTCAGTTCTTCTGTTCTTAATGTACCATGCCTCCCAGGATTTTTTCCTTTGTAAGGAAGAACTGCCCTGGCAAGGGAATGGACTAAATGACCAAACAAGTAGCCTTCTATATTTTATGTTGTTCTGATGTCTGTCTTTAATACTATTCTTTGGGTTAACAGATTTTAAAGTAGAAGACTAATTTACCAGTTTTCTCCTTACAGTACTTGATTCTTACTTAATTGCTTTAGACATTTATTTAGACTTTTAAGACATTTATGATGAGATACTGAGATTAACTGTGAACTTTCTCTCAAATTACAGATTTTTTTCGCCACTGAGCTGATATGATAATACATTTGTAACACAATTTTCCTATATGCATCTTATAATTGTGTCAGAATATGAATTAAATTCACAACAGGAAATAAAGCATTTTATATTAAACATTTTAAATTATGAATTGTGATATGTTGTACATTAGCAAAGAAATCTGAAATGTATACACTACACTTATTACTGTATATCAATTATTGGCTTCCCAATTTACATAATTTCAAGGGCATATAGTTTTTGTGAGATTCATAGATTCATAGATATTTAGGTCAGAAGGGACGATTATGATCACCTAGTCTGACCTCCTGCACAACGCAGGCCACAGAATTTCACCCACCACTCCTACAAAAAAAACCCCTCAAACCTATGTCTGTGCTATTGAAGTCCTCAAATCGTAGTTTAAAGAGTTCAAGGAGCAGAGAATCCTCCAGCAAGTGACCCGTGCCCCATGCTACAGAGGAAGGTGAAAAACCTCCAGGGCCTCTTCCAGTCTGCCCTGGAGGAAAATTCCTTCCCGACCCCAAATATGGCGATCAGCTAAACCCTGAGCATATGGGCAAGGTTCATCAGCCAGATACTACAGAAAATTCTTTCCTGGGTAACTCGGATCTCACCCCATCTAATAGCCCATCACAGGCCATTGGGCCTATTTACCATGAATATTTAATTACCAAAACCATGTTATCCCATCATACCATCTCCTCCATAAAATCCATAGATTTTAAGAGCTACTTCAGCCTGATAATAGTATATATGTAGGACATGATCCTACATGTGTTAGGCAAAACTCTCAGTAAAAGAGAACAGGTCTGGGCCCAAAACTTGTGTATATAATGCATACAGTAGAATATATGTGATATATAATATATTTGGATAATATAGTAGTCCTAAGGAGTGTAATAAGCTAAAATAGTTTAACTATTTCCCTTCTGGTTGATTAACTTTGTTGCCAGTATTCTGGCTTGCTCGTAAGTGACAAACAGGATCACTCAACTCTCTGACTTAAGTTAGAAGCTGGATGCTGCAACATGTCTGAAAAGGCGGAAGAAAGACTCAAAGTCAGAGATGTTTAAATTTATTCAACATTTGGTGTACCTAATGGAGCTCACTTACTACTCGTCTGTTGCTCTGCAGATCTGTCATCCATATTATATTACTCCTGGAGGAATTCTGTGCCAAAAAATTAAAAATTCTGTACCAAAATTTAAAAAATTCTTCTCACAATATTTGAAAATTCTGCAAAATTCTGCATATTTTATTTGTCAAAATAACACAATATAATCGTTCTAGTTTCAATTATTTTGATAATTTATTTCAAAATATCTGTCAGCAAGTATGTCTGTAACAATATTACCAAAAAAAAAAAAAGAAAAGATTCTGGTAATTTTTTTTTGACAAATAGATTCCTTACTAGGCACAGTAATACAGAACTTTGAGTAATTAGTTTAAATTACAGTACAGAACTATATTTCCTGCACCTGTCAGAAGCAGTGCAAAGGCTTGGGGGAGTCAGGAGTAATGGAGCTGCTGAGGGAGAGGGAAGGAGCCTAGGAGTAAGCCTGGAGATGTTGGGTGTGGGTGGGAGAAGGGTTTTTTGTTTGTTTTTTGGAGGTGGGGTGGGATGGTTAGGGAGTTGGGAAGCCTCCCCCATGCAGACCCTGACTGACCCCAGCCCTCTCCCATTCAGTCAGGCACATCTGCCCCTGTTTCTGCACCCCCCAACCCCATGGGTCTCTACAGGCCACATCCCCAGGCTCAACACTTTCACACCACTAGCTCCTGAGCCTATGCCCCAGTCTGTCCCGCTCTGTCATTCTGAACCCCAGTCTGTGACACACACACATCCCCTCCCTGTGTAGCCCTGTGTGCCCCACTCTGTCCTAACCTGGCTCTGTGGGCAGGCTGCTGTGATGAACTCTACTCCTGGGGGAATTCAGCAGCACCTGGCATAGTATTTTTTTTTTTCCCCACAGAAAATACATTCTGCTCCTTGGGGCCAGAATGGAGGTATAGGTTCTCAGTGTAGTTGACACTGTGCTCCCAGTGAATCTCCTGTTATCTACTGGGTTTGGGGCCATAGCCCTACTTCTTCCAGAAGAAGGAAGACAAACCCTCCCTAACCCTGAGGGAAGAATTCAAAAGAAGCTCACAAGGAGAACTGTGGAATTTCCCTGCCCCTCTGGATTTTTCCCCGGGGGAGAAAGCAATTTGCACTAAAGTTCTGAACAGTGGTGAGGATGTGTCTAGGGATGTTGTGAGCAAAAGGGAATAATATAAACACGAGGGACAGAAAATGTAAAAGTTAGGAAACTTTTTGTTTAATTTGCTGTGATCAAGATGGTTGCTGTAATCACGGAGGGAACTCTGCTTTTGATTGAGTACCTGGCGGCTAAACTAGAGAAACTTCAGCAGAGTGTAATTGAAGTTGTAAAATAGTTGGGAAAATAATTTTTAAGATAAAACTTATTTTAGAAGGAGAATGATTGACCTTTGGATTAAAAACAGACCTCTAATGGACAACAATATCTGTTATCTAATATCTGATATCTATTATATCCCCTTTTTCAACCTGTGGTATAACAGTCTTTCCACTGTAGACTTTAATTCCAGTCAATATATTCTATAGAAGAATAAAATATTTAAGATACCCAAGATCTAAGTGTGTATATTATTCTTCTGTTGCTGATAAAGTGTATGGGTCTGATTCTGCTCTGCCTTGCACCTTGTGTAGTCATTTATATTGGAGCAAAGTGCCTGTGAAATGCAACCATTCTGATTTAGCATTTAACAACCATTTCTACTCTGAACAGATGGTGGTGACTACAAAAGACAGCAGGAAATCAAGCTTTCTGTTTTTCTTTTTCCTTAGATGTATGTCTGCAGCAATAAAAGATTCTGGAATATGTCCTGAGGATATAACATATGTCAATGCACATGCCACTTCTACGCCACTAGGAGATGCTGCTGAGAATCAAGCTATCAAGAGACTTTTTAAAGAGCATGCATACACTCTTGCAGTTTCCTCAACAAAGGGAGCAACAGGACATCTTCTGGGGGCTGCAGGGGCTATAGAGGCAGCTTTTACTGCACTGTCCTGTTACCATGGAATTTTACCACCTACTCTTAACCTGGATAAAACTGAGCCGGAGTTTGACCTTAATTATGTTCCGCTAACAGCCCAAGAGTGGCAAAGTGAAAAACGACGCATTGCTCTCACTAATTCATTTGGCTTTGGTGGTAGTAATGCAACACTGTGCTTTGCTCATGTTTAGCTTACAGTGTGTTGTGTGTGTGTAAATACTACAAATGCAGATTGGTAAATGGCCTAAAACATAATTTGTGGTACTACATTATGTTTTGTTGTACTGTAACACTTTTTACATGAACCATATCCCTTTTTATCCAGTCACATTGGAGACTTGCTTATTTTTTTCTTAAGTCTTCCAGTCCTTACTTATTTATACTTCAGACTAAAAAAGAATGAGTATTACTCCTTTAGAGTCTGATCTTGCAAATGCTAAGTGCTTTCTTTGATTTCATTCACTTCACTGGGAGGTTAGGATGCTCTGCACTTGGCAGGATTTAGTCCTTAGTATGACAACTCCTGTTTGATCAACAGCCCCATTCACCTCATTCTCCCCTTTAATATATTGTTTGCATTACTTCCGGTTATTACTTTGAAATACCAAATTCAGCACTTTAATTAGGAATGTCATATTTTAAAAAGAAAGGTATTAAAGTTGAAAATGCTCTAAAATGCTTTATATTAAATATTCAAAAGTACATACCACTGTTAAAAAACCTATTAATTGCTCTCTCTCTCTCTCTCTCTCTCTCTCTCTTTTTTTTTTGGTCAGTAAGGTGAAGAATGTAAAAGTAGAATCTAAATGGAATTGTTCTTGCAAATGGTTTGGTAAAGATGTGGCTCAGTTAGATAGAAAAATAAACCTATTTCAGCTATTTTGAGTGAGGGAGAATCTGTCAAAACTGAGGGCTTTATTTACATCAGTGCTATATGTTTTGCAACATCAAAGAAGTAAACTCAGCTGAATTGCCTCTTCCTCAAAAGATTTAACAGTGAACAGAAGTTTATTTGAATTGAAAGCATGATGGTTTTGTGTCTTTGTATGTATTGGTAATCCTGATTTTGTTTTAAATTTTAATAGAAAGATTTAAAACAAATAAAAATGTTCCCACTGTGTTTGCAGTCCAAATATTCCAGATCCTGTCTGTCACTGACTCATCTATTTTAATTTTCCATGATAAGTGATATGCAAAGGTATATAGCATAAATAGTGAAAAGTAAATTATATTTTCAAAATTCAGTTTTACTAACCGGTGCTGTTAATGTGGGATATATTGCCATTAAAATCAATGGGTGTTAAGTGAGTTCAGCACCTTGCAAGTTAGGGTGCATAGGAACGAAGCTCCTATTTTCTAATGATATGTCATGTTTATCTTGACAGTGTTCCTTGAACTTCATAAACAGAGCTTTTTTGATGCATCAGAATAGTAATAATATTGAATTCAAATGAAGTGCTGAATTTATAGCTGCTGCATCCCTTACCTCATAACATCATTTTGAGTCTGTCAGTTTATGACTTTATAAACAACTTAGTTGTTCAGTTAAAAATGAATCAAATATAAAATTTCCCACAGAAATATATTTACCTTAGAAACATTTTTTACACTTGCTCCTCAAATCATTAGTACAAGATTTGAATACAAAGACCTTCATCAAGATGAAATTACTCTGGTTATACATGTGGATATTTAACCTCATATCTTCTTTTACTAAGTGAAATAAACAGACTCACAGAAAAACAGATGGAAATTTGTCCTTCTGTTGTGCTATAATGCCATATAATAAGGTAGAACTTTCTTGTTGGATCAGAAAAGTGGTCCATCTAATCCAGTCCTGTCTCCAGAAGTGGCCAGTACCAGCTGCTCTGGGGCAAGGTGCAAGAAATTGTGCAGTAGGCAGTTATAGGGAAAATTTCTCCCTCCCTCCCTCCACTCCCAGTTGTTAGAGATTTGTGTATGATATAAACCATCAGGGTTTATGTATCTTCCAAATATTTTTTTTTAATATTTACTATTACAATTCTAGATAGTCTTATTATAAATGTCCAGTCCTTTTCTGAATCATGCTAATCTTTTAGCCTCAGTGATATGTATAAAAGGACGGTTAAGTGCACAGAAATATTAACAGCAGTCATTGAAAACGAAGGCTTGAACTCATGGTCTCCTGGCTCCCATCTGAATGCATCTTTGTGCTAACCTACAGGATATTTTTATTTTAGGAGTTTCATAGAGTGCTTTTTGAATAGATCTCAGAGTGCTTTACAATAGTGAGTAAGTATCATCCCTATTTTGTTTGGTGATAGGGAAACTGTGGCACAGAAAAGATAAGTGACTTGGGTCAAGTTTACACAGTTGAGAACATAACTGGAGCTGGGAACAGCAGCCAGGTTTCCCATTTCAGTTACCGTGACCTATCCAGACTGCACCATGGATCCTAATGAAAGCTGTATTGATTCTCACAGCTACAGTTATGCACCATGTCAAGTTATGGATAACTAATTTATGGGGAGATAAAGAGTGCTATATGAGGATGGGCAATATTTAACAGTAAAGGGATGGGGGTCCTGATTAAATGTACAGTTTTTTAAAAGTGTTAATAGTGAGCAATACAAGATATTGCTGAAAGAATAACAATGAATTGCATTATTATTTGTATTACCATAGTACCTAGGAACCTAGTCACTGACCAGAACCTGCTAAGTGCTGCACAAACACAGAACAAAATAGCATCCCTGCCCCAACGGGCTTACAATGAATGTAAAAATCTGATAGATTACTTAGAAATGTTTATACAGCTGAAGGAGGCCCATTAAAAAGCCAGAACCTTGTACACTGTGTGGGAATTGATGACTCTAAGATGACGGTACAAGGTATATTAATGAACTGTCCCCTCTTGGCACCTGCTACATTTGCAGCGGTGTCTTTCCTCCCTGACATTGTTTTTCCAAATATTGTAGGCTTATAGACTTTTCCGCACAGGTAATGTTCAAAAGTTTCTATATAAGGTCAGACAGATCTCTATCTTGTAGCTCCTCCTCTTCTCATCTTTGCTATAATATTTATCATTTCTTCTGAGATGTGTTACTGGAAGCACCTTAAATCAAGGCAGTGAGACTTGATGAAGAGGTACATAATTATAGAAGCTTTATTGATCATGTCACCACTTCTGCACTACAAGAGTATTCACAGAGCACTGATAATGCTCATAAGAACATAAGACATAAGACTAGCCATACTGGGTCCCCAGTGGCTCTCAATCTTTCTGGACTACTGTACCCCTTTCAGGAGTCTGATTTGTCTTGTGTAATCTCAAGTTACACCTCACTTAAAAACTACTTGCTTACAAAATCAGACATAAAAATACAAAAGTGTCACAGCACACTATTACTGAAAAATTGCTTACTTTCTCATTTTTACCACATAATTATAAATCAATTGGAATATAAATATTATACTCATATTTCAGTATACAATGTAAACAGCGATATAAACAAGTCATTGTCTGTATGAAATTTTAGTTGGTACAGAGTTCGCTAGTGCTTTTTATGTAGCCTGTTGTAAACTAGGTAAATAGCTAGACGAGTTGATGTACTCCCTGGAAGACCTCTGCATATCCCCAGAGGTGCTCAGACCTCGGTTGAGAACCACGGATATATCCCAGTATCCTGTCTTCCAACAGTTGCCAGTGCCAGATGCTTCAAAGGGAATGAACAAAACAGGGCAATTATCAAGTGATCCATTCCCTGTTGTCCAGGCCCAGCTTCTGGCAGTTGGAGGTATAGGGACACCCAGAGCATAAGGCTGTGTTCCTGACCATCTTGGCTAATAGCCATTGATGGACATATCCTCCATGAGCTTATCTAATTCTTTTCTGAACCCAAGTATACTTTTGCTCTTCATAACATCCCCTGGCAATGAGTTCCATCAGTTGAGTGTGCATTGTGTGAAGAAGAACTTCATTATGTTTTTTTTAAAACCTGCTGACTATTATTTTAATTGGGTGACCCCTGGTTCTTGTTTTATATGAAGAGTAAATACACTTCCTTATTTACTTTCTTCACACCATTCATGATTTTATAGACCTCTATCATATCTCACCTAATAGTTGTCTCTTTTCTAGGATGAACTGTTCTAGTCTTTTTAATATTTCCTCATATGGAAGCTGTTCCATACCCCTAATCATTTTTGTTTCCCTTCTCTGTACCTTTCCCAGTTCTAATATATCTTTTATCAAATGGGACGACCAGAACTGCATGCAGTATTCAAGGTATAGATGTACCACACATTTATAGAGTGGAATTATGGTATTTTCTGTTTTATATCTGTCTCTTTCAAAATGGTTCCTAACATTATTAGATTTTTCTAACTACTACTGCACATTGAGCAGATGTTTTCAGAAAGGATTCATGATGACCCCAAAATCTCTTTCTTGAATGGTAACAGCTAAGTAGGCCCCATAATTTTGTATGTATAGTTGGGATTTTTTCCCTCAATATGCATTACTTTGCACTTAACGGTGAATTTCATGTGCCGTTTTGTTGGCTCATCACACAGTTTTATGAAATCCCTTTGTAACTTCACTGAGCTTTGGACTTAACTATGTTGAGTAATTTAGTATCATCTGCAAACTTTGTCATCTCATTGTTCCAGATAATTTATGATGGTAATTTAAATTTATAATTACCTTTTCCAGAGAATTTATGAATATGTTGAACAGCACAGGTCTCAGTACAGATCCTGAGGGGTCTGCTATTGACCACATTCTATTGTGAAAACTGACCATTTATTCCTACTCTTTGTTACTGTGGTGTTTAGATGTTGCTTGTAATTATTAGAATTGGGAGCACTGGCTGTTGGGGATCTGAAAGGACAGGAAACAGGAAGGAGTGAGGAGGAGTTGAAGAGACTGAGGGAAAGCTACTGAGGGTGCAACAGCAGCTTGGAAAAGAGGTTTCCACTTTAAAAAATAAAGTCCTGTTTAAGTTTGTTAGTACCTTGCCTAGCTACAACAACATTTTGGTGACGAGGATGGATCTTCTGCTTCTGAACCCACCTGCACCCTTTCTGCAAAGCACAGGTGAGCCTCCAATTGCTTTTACTGCCTGGATCCATATATTTGAGGCTTATCTGCTTGCAATCAGTGCTACAGAGATTTCTGAAGTAAGAAAGCGTGCTCTGCTAATCCACTGCCTTGGAGCAGAAGGGCAGCGTATATTTTACACTTTTCCCCTTGCAGACGATAAATATGAGACTGCACTCGCTGCATTAAAGAATTTTTTTGTGCCAAAAGTGAATGTAGTAGCTAATCGCTACAGATTTTGCCAGCGTGAGCAGAAACCAGGGGAGACTATAATGCAGTATACTGCTTCCCTGAGGAGTCTGATTGTAACTTGTGACTTTGGGAATATGGCAGATGAGATGATTAGAGACCAGCTCATTGAGAAAACAACATGCTTCGTGTAAGAGAACGTTTACTTCTAGAACCACAACTTACACTAGAAAAAGCAATAACCATTGCTACCCAGATTGAGTCAGCGTACAGCTGAAGCCAAAATAATGAGCATAGATACAGGAGGCACAGTCCAGGCTGTGACTCCTTTGCAGAAAAGTTCACTACCGCTGCAGACAAACAATTACAAGAGAAAAACTAATGAAAAACCACCAAATCAGCAAATTAAGAATACAGTAAAAGCATGCTTTCGTTGTGGATCCTCACAACACCTTGCAAGCTATACAGGATGTCTCGCAAAAGTAGCTCAGTGCAATCATTGCAAAAAGATTTGGCATTTTGCTAAACTATGTCACAGCAGCCAGTTTAATCAACAGGTGCATGCAGTTACAATACCAGATGTTACTGTGCTGAGCATGGACAAAATCACTACTGCACATATTCCAGAACAAATAAAGTGCACTGTAAACATTCCCACCATACCCTCAGGCAAATCACACTCTATTCAGCTAATGTTGGACACTAGCTCAGCAGTATCTATACTACCTGATTCCACCTATTTGCATTACATTAAAGATGTGCCTCTTACTGAACCCAAACTTCACTTGGTGTGCTATTTGAAAAACCATATTCCAGTACATGGCTGCCTGCCAGCAATAGTTACTTTTGGTGATTGCTGTGTAACTGCAGAGTTCTACATTGTCCACAAAGGCACTCCTATCCTTAGTAGAGATTTATTGGCTGCTTTAAATCTTAGGGTAGTTAATGGACGAATTGATCTTCCTCAGCAAAGCACTCTTACGCTACACACACCAGTGTCAGCTGGGACCCAACACCAGGTTGAGGAGAAACTCAGCTGTGCTTATGGGTTTCTGCATAAAGTTAAAATGCAGAATTCTGTGATGCCTGTACGACAGAAATTACGGTGCTTTCCATTTTCAGTCAGGGAAGCTGTTTCAGAGGAACTTAGAAAACTTGTTCAAGAGGACATTATTGAAGAGATTAACTCCTCGGAATGGGTTTCACCTATAGTAGTGACACAGAAGAAGGGTGGAGGCATTCGCCTTTGTGTGGACTTAAGGGAGCCAAATAAAGCTATTGTGATTGACAGCCATCCTCTTCCTCACATAGAAGAAGTATTTGCAGAACTCCGTGGAGCAAAGATGTTTTCTACTCTTGATTTGCAGAGTGCATACCACCAGGTTATGTTGCATGAAGATAGCAGAGACCTCACAGCATTTATTACACATGAGGGACTGTTCCATTTTAAACATGTTCCATATGGTCTCACATCAGCCCCAAGTGCCTTCCAAAAAATGATGTCATTGACTCTGAAGAATCAACATGGAGCTATCTGGATGATATTATCGTGTTTGGAAATACTTCTGAGGAGCATGACAATAATTTGCAGTCTGTACTAAACTGCATCAGCAAAGCAGGCCTCCAGCTCAATAGGTCCAAATGCAAATTTAGACAAACTGAACTCTCCTTTTTGGGGCATACAATTTCACAGGCTGGACTAAAACCTGATTCAGATCATATCCTGGCAATTTCAAATGCTCCTCCTCCAACAGATTTACAAACCTTACGTTCCTTCTTGGGTCTTACCTCCTGGTATGCAAAATTCATTCCCAATTATGCTTCTGTCATTGAACCGTTACAAGAATTACTATGGAGAAGTTCAATCTTAGTGTGGACAATGGATGCACAAGCTAGTTTCAAAATGGTGAAAGACTTGATTGTACATAGTCCAGTACTTGCACTATTCAGTCCTGCATTGCCCACAATTGTAACTACTGATGCTTCTGATTATGGACTTGGGGCTGTCCTCGCACACCTTCATGAGGACAACACAGAGAGGACTGTTGCATTTGCTTCAAGGACACTAAGGCCTGGTCTACACTGAGGCGGGGGGGATCGAGCTAAGATACGCAACTTCAGCTACGAGAATAGGGTACCTGAAGTCGACATATCTTAGATTGACTTAGAATCACTTACTTCGTGTCCTCCTGGCATGGGATCGACGGCCGCCGCTCCCCCATCGACTCTGCTTCCCTGATAGATCCCTGATACATTGATCACTACCTGCCGATCCGGCAGGTAGTGTAGACGTGGCCTTAGTCATGCTGAGAGAAAATATTCTACAGTCAAAAAAGAAGCACTTGCTTGTGTCTGGGCTACTGAAAAATGGAGAACTTACCTGTGGGGCTGCACGTTCAAGTTGCGCACAGACCACAGCCCTTTGACAACGTTGCTCACCACGAAAGGACTGGGAAGAGCAGGATATTGTATTGCTAGATGGTCTGCAAGATTACTCTCTTTCATTTATGAACTGGAATATAAGCCTGGAAACCAAAATGTGGTAGCTGATTGCCTTTCTCGCATGCCTTTGTCTTCACCAGATGGTCCATCGGAGGATGAGGATGTAGTAGTTGCGCTTATTACAAGCACTCTTACTGCAGTTACAAGAGAACAGTTTCAACCTGCTTGTTCAGCATGTACAATTCAACAAAAACTACGGGAATTTCTGACAAAGAGATGGCCCAGTAACCTTAAAAACCTTGACCCAGTTTTGCTGCCCTATTTTAGAGTTCGGGATGAACTTTCTTTGCTCGATGGCTGTGTGCTACGAGGTACACACCGGCTACTTGTGCCCGAGAATTACAGTCAAAACTCATATACCTGGCACATGATACTCATCAAGGAATTATCAGAACCAAACAATGACTACGGGATCTGTATTGGTGACCAGGGATGGACTTTCAAACTGAAGCACTCATAAAATCCTGTGTCACTTTCCAAATGCATGATAAGACAGCAGTGACATGTACCCCGCCAATACAGTCTATTCCTCTTCCTGAATCTGCATGGGAAAAAGTGGCGATTGACATTGTAGGACCCTTTGATACAGCTCCAATTGACTGTCATTATGCCATCACCTTAATAGACTATTTCAGTAAATGGCCTGAGGTAGCGTTTACATCACAAATCTCTTCTGCTACAGTAATTAAGTTCCTCTCTTCAGTTTTTAGCAGGAAAGGTAACCCCAAAGAACTGGTTTCAGATAATGGTAGTCAATTTACTTCCCTGGAGTTTGAAACTTTTCTAGCAGAGAGGAACATTTTACACAGATGGTCATCCCTGTATTACTCTCACTCTAATGGGGAAATCGAACGGTTTAACAGACGTTTGAAAGAGAGTTTGCAAACGGCTAAACTGGAAGGGCGATTGTGGATAACCTTCACTACTGATTTCTTGCAAGCATACCAGGCTACACGACATGCCACAATGCAAAGGTCACCCGCAGAGTTACTGCATGGGAAATAGATGACTACTAAACTGAACGCTGCCGGATTGTTAAAGGCACGACCTGAGGCCCCAACCGAGGATGATGTGAGAAAAACAGTTGAACAGAACCAAGCCAAGTATAACGCTTTCACAGACAAGCGGCGGGGTGCTAAGGAACCAAAGTTTTAGTGCGGTTCCTTCATTAGAATACAAAAACCTGGAATTTTACTCAAAGGGGACCATAAATTCACAGCTCCTCTTAAAATCATAGAGAAGAAGGGACCTTACACCTATTGACTTTCTGATGGGAGGGTATGGAAGCTTCTTATCTTGCACCTGCCTATGCACCAAGAGGAGATTATGCCAACACCCAGTCTGCATTGGATGACTTCACCGTAGTATCAACACAACAAGACATTGCACTGGAACCGGGGCTTGAGAGACTGCCTGTCAGACCCAGACGACCACCTGTCCGGACTAGAGACTATGTTATGTAGTATCTAGAGTGTTTTTAGTATGCAGTATAATTCTATCAACAGTATAGTGCCTTGTTTCCTATTTATTCCCTGGTTAGAACAACAATGTTTATTGTAACTGGGAGAAAGAAAAGGAGTACTTGTGGCACCTTAGAGACTAACCAATTTATTGAAAGCTCACGAAAGCTTATGCTCAAATAAATTGGTTAGTCTCTAAGGTGCCACAAGTACTCCTTTTCTTTTTGCGAATACAGACTAACACAGCTGCTGCTCTGAAACCTGTAATTGGGAGAGTTTCTTAAGAGAGGCGGGAATGTGGTGTTTACATGTTGCTTGTAATTATTAGAATTGGGAGCACTGGCTGTTGGGAGTCTGAAAGGACAGGAAACACGAAGGAGGGGGGAAGAGTTGAAGAGGCTGAGGGAGAGCTACTGAGGGTCCAGCAGCAGCTTGGAAAAGAGGTTTCCACTTTAAAAAATAAAATCCTGTTGAAGTTTGTTAGTACCTTTCCTGGCTACTACAACATTTACCTATCTTTTAACCAGTTACAGGTCCATGAGAGGACCTTCCTCCTATCCCATGAGTGCTTACTTTGCTTAAGAGCCTTTGGTGTGGAACCTAGTCAAAGGCTTTCTGAAAGTCCAAGTACACTGTACTGAGTGGATCATCTTTTCCACATGCTTGTTGAGACGCTCAAAGAATTCAATAGATTGGTGAGGCATGATTTCCCTTTACAAGAGCCATGTTGACTCTTCCCCCACATATCATGTTTATCTATTTGTCTGATAATTCTGTTCTTTAGCTTCCACAGCTTGCCTGGTACTGAAGTTAGGCTTACCAGCCTGTAATTGCCAGGATCACTTCTGGCACCTTTAAAAAAAAATCAGCTTTACATTAGAAATCTTCCAGTCATCTGCAGATGCTGATTTAAGCAACACTTAGTAGTTCTGCAATTTTATATTTTAGAACTCTTGAGTGGTCTTGGTGACTTATTACTGTTTAATTTATCAGTTTGTTCCAAAACCTCCTCTATTGACCCCCTCAATCTCGGACAGTTCCTCTGATTTGTTACCTAAAAAGAATGGTGGCTCTGGTATGGAAATCTCCCTCACATCCTGTGCAGTGAAGGCTGATTTAGCTTATCCCCTATGGTCTTGTCTTCCTTGAGTGCTCCTTTAGCACCTTGATCATTCAGTGGCCCCACTGATTTTTTCACAGGCTTCCTGCTTCTGATGTACTTAAAAAAATTGTTGTTATTTGTTGTGTCTTTTGGTAGTTTCTTGTCACATTTGTTTTGGCTTGCTTAATTATATTTTTACACTTGACTTACCAGAGTCTATGCTCTTGTTTGTTTTGCTCAGTTGAATTTGACTTCCAATTTTTAGAGGATGCCTTTTTACCTCTAACTGCCTTTTTTATGCTGCTGTTTAGCCATGCTGACATTTTTTAGGTCCCCTTCTGTTTGGTCCTTTTACAGCCTCCTGTTCCAGCATGCACTGGGCTCACATGAAAACCTGGAATAGAATCTTTTGGGAGTAGTCTGTTTAGTTGTTCCAAAGTTTTGGTCTGGAATAGTAGGTGGATATCATCAAAACGTGGCACTGGGGATCTGAATAAACTTATCCAGAAAGGAAAAGAGGGTGAGTACTGGCAGCTCTAGCAACCAAGGGATGGAGAATAAAGCCATTCAAAATTGGGAAGCCAAAGACAATCTTTCAGGAAACAATAGTACTTAAAAAGGGGGAAGGCGGAAAACATACATATAACTAAGAGAAAAAGAGTGCGGGTGGGAGATTGAGTCTAGAGTTATACTTGGGAACTGACTTTTTGATACTGTTTTATAGGATCTGGTAGGGAGCATTTTGGGAAAGTACAACTGAAAGACAGAATTGGTCTATACAACAAATTTATGTTGGTGTAGCTATGTTGCTCAGGGGGGTGGAAAATCTACATCTCCGAGCAATGTAGTCATACCGATCTAGACAACACTATGTTGACGGGAGGGCTTCTCCTGTTGACATAGTTACCACCTCTTGGGGAGGTGAGGTACCCACGCCAAAGGGAGAAGCTCCTACCTCCCATGGGCATAGGTAATGTCTTCATTAAGCGCTACAGCGGCACAACTGCATGGATGAAGCTGTGATGAAATCTGTTACACAGGCAATTCACTGGCAGATTTTAGATTCATTACCATTTCATGGGAGTGTGGAAAAGAATCTTCGTTATATTACAGCAGCGTCTCAATCATTGGAAGTATAGTTGCCTGGTGGAAGGCAAAAAGAAAAGTTTTTAGTTTTCAATTCTCTTTGAAGTAGTTTTTCAAGTTTATATCCATTTTAATGAAATCAGAAGTGGATTTGAAGATTGTCAGAGGATGTAAATATTTGTTGAAATATTTTTGGGGAATGGATTGTAGTGCATTGAAATTGAAATTAAGCCCTAAGGGGAAATCTACATAATAAAGGGTATAAAAAGTTGCAATTGCTTTTGAAGTATGATGTAAAATAAATATTCTGCAGGAATTGATTTTTGGATAGGACAAAATGCACAACATTCTCGTGGTGCTGACTGACATTTAGAGCAATATGAAATAATGGATGGTATAATTTTACTAGTAGGTTAGATGTAGTGCAGATTTGTTCAATGTGAAATTTTTTACTTGGTAAAGGTTTATGTTAACTGCTTACATTAACTGAAAAATAATAAGATAATATCATTGTCATAAAAATAAAGGGAAGGGTAACCACCTTTCTGTATACAGTGCTATAAAATCCCTCCTGGCCAGAGGCAACATCCTGTTACCTGTAAAGGGTTAAGAAGCTCAGCTAACCTGGCTCGCACCTGACCCAAAGGCCCAATAAGGGGACAAGATACTTTCAAATCTTGGGGGGACGGGGGGGGGGGGTAAGGCTTTTGTTTGTGCTCTTTGTTTACGTGGTTGTTCTCTCTTGGGACTGAGAGAGGCCAGACAGAAATCCATCTTCTCCAACCCATCCTAATCCAAGTCTCCAATATTGCAACCAGTATAGGTAAGCCAGGCAAGGCAGATTAGTTTATCTTTTGTTTTTATGTGAATTTTCCCTGTGTTAAGAGGGAGGTTTATTCCTATTTTCTGTAACTTTAAGGTTTTGCCCAGAGGGGGATCCTCTGTGTTTTGAATCTGAATACCCTGTAAAGTATTTTCCATTCTGATTTTACAGAGATGATTTTTACCTTTCTCTTTTTTTTAATAAAATCCTTCTTTTAAGACCCTGACTGATTTTTCCATTGTTCCAAAATCCAGGGGTTTGGATCTTTGATGATTTTGTAACCAATTGGTTAGGATATTATTCTCAAGCCTCCCCAGGAAAGGGGGTGTGTAGGGCTCGGGGGGATATTTTGGGGGGAAGACATCTCCAAGTGGGCTCTTTCCCTGTTCTTTGTTTAAAACGCTTGGTGGTGGTAGCATACTGTTCAAGGACAAGGCAAAGTTTGTACCTTGGGGAAGTTTTTAACCTAAGCTAGTAAGAATAAGCTTAGGAGGTCTTTCATGCGGGTCCCCACATCTGTACCCTAGAGTTCAGAGTGGGGAAGGAACCCTGACAGTCATCAAAGATTTCTGCCAGAGGAATTCCCATTTCTAGGGCAAAATCCTGCCCTTCTAGTTCTATTAGGAAACCATGCAGGGCCACAGTTGAACATGCCTGGTACAAAAGCCATCTTTCTGTCTCTTGAGTACTATATGGAGAGTTCCTACCTTGTTCCTACATGAAAGTATGACTTGCTATGACCTTTACTATCCCACACCACAACAAAGGGCAGGACTGGGTCCTGCAGTACATGCTTGCCTCTGTTCTGAAGGGGAAAAGACATGTTGCAGTTTTGATATCAAAGAGAGACTGAGTAAACAGGAAAGCTCCCTTTTGCCTCCCTCTCTTTTATTTTTCCATCCTCTGTCTCTCATTTCCTTCCCTGCCTGTTTAAATATTGTTACCATTGTATCTTACTGTTTGGAAAAGAAAAACTTCTTGCTGTATTTTGTCAGTTTTAGTCTCAAAGCTGTGTATGATTTTACAGCAATATAAATAATAATAAATAAAAATAGCTTGGAACATAAAAAAAAGCTGCAGATAGCTGGGAGATACATGGTGTTAAATGCTTTCATAAGGCAGGTGGAATGGCTTTTTGTGCTGCAGAGTGAACCATTAACTTTTTTTCAGGGGAAGGGAAAAAAGCCTGATCAGACTCATTTTTCTGGATTGTCTGCATTCAGTGCATTTCCAGATCACCACCAAAGCTGCTTTTTTGTAGGCTAGAACAGGAAGGAAGGTTCAATGGTCAAGGTGCTAGGCTGGGCCTTAGAATGCTGGGGTTCAATTCCTTGCTCTTCCTAGGCTTAGGTGCTGAAGTCTCAGGTCTAGCTCCACTCCGGTCCACAAAACTCATTCCAAACTCTGTAGACACCTAAACTTACTCAGCACGTATGTTTTCAGAGTGAAAGTTCCATAGGTGCTAAGTTTCAGTCTCTGGGCGCATAGGTACGAGAGCTAAAGGTGCCAGGGGTGTTGCCGCACTCCCTGGCTTGAAGTGGTTTCCATCATGTACAGGGTTTACAGTTTGGTTCAATGGCTCTCAGCATCCCCACTATACAAATTGTTCCAGCACCCCTGTCTGGGCATGCATACTGCTGCCTCACTTTAGGCAACCAGCCACCTGTCTCCCACATAAGCCTCACAGCGATTCACAAACCAGAGGAAGATAGGCATTTGGCCGCCTAAGTTGGGTGTGGGGCAAATCCAGTAGACATGCTTAGGCAGCTACGACTAGAATGGGTCCCATTCAAAATCTGGCCAAAGGAGGTGGCGCTGCCCACCTTATAACTTTTAGCCCAGTGGTTAGAACACTTGCTTGGGATATGGGAGACTTGGGTTCAGTTGCCCCTACTCTGCCTGAGGCTGAAGGATTTCAACAAGGGTCTCCTACATCTCAGGAAAGTGCTCCAACCACTGAGCTCTGGAATATTCTGATACGGGGCTCCCTTGGTCTCTCTCAGTGAAACTGTTCCACCATTGGATAACTAATGAAAGTGTAATGGGAGCAGGGAGACCTGACCCAAGGGGCTCTAACCGCTGGCCTATAGAATTATTCTCTCTCTTCCTTTGCCTGGCCAAATCACTATTTTTTCACAGCAAAACAGTCATTGGGCTTGAGAGAGAGTACATGTGAGACTGACTCTGAGGTCTAGTGGTAGGAGCCATTTCCTAAGGAGTAGGAGACCTCCTATTACAGGCCTTTCTTCCCCTCCAGTAGGGAGAACTGAGTCTCCCACATCTCAGCTGAGTGTTCTAACCCCTGGGCTAATAGTTATAAAGCCGGTACTAGTTCCCCTCCCTTTACCACAACCATTTTGTGTGGAGTGAGGCAGGTTCCTAACTCTTTCCTGCAAGGCAAGCTTTGTGTGCCTAAACTGCCTGATTCCAGGTGGCTGATTCCAGGTCATGGATCCCTAAGTGGACATAGGTGCCTCCCTGCACTCTGGAATTAGGTGCCGTGCCTACCTTCGAGAGAGGGGCCGAGCTTAGGACACATCCCTGTTGTTGGCCTCTCCCATTGTCTAGTTTAGGTGGCTCCCCTCCTAGCATCCTGGCTTTTGTGGATCCAATTCTAAGGCACCTGTCTCTCCCCAAGCACTGTATGGGGAGCCTAAGCACCACACTCAGCTTTGTGGAACACAGCGTTGTTCCTGTGATTTTCTAGGCACCTCTGTGATGCTCAGCATTGCAAAACTTCAGTCCCTTCGTGGATCCCACACTTAATGTTTCTGTGGTTCAGTTCCCCATTTGTAAAATAGAGGTAATACCGGATAAAACATTAAAGATTGTGAGGTGCTCAGATACTATGGTAATTGGGGCCAGATAAGTACCTAAGCTAGATAGATAGATTTTGCAAAGTAAAATCTATGGAGGTTGCAGTTTGCATTTGCCAGAGATAGAGAATAATGACAAAATATCACTTTGTTAGGTTTGTACTGGATATTTCTACCTACTTGGAAAGCACTCTGAACTTCATGTGCATCGAGTTCTCTGTGCGAATAGGAATAACTGTTTCTCTGTATCACATATTAGCTATGCACTTCAGTCCTCTCTTTGAGAAGAAAATAGGGTCCTTATTGATTTCTGAGAATAGCATCACATAGATGAAAGCAGTTGCATAACCCAAGCAAAGCATATAATAGATTCTGCCAAGGCAGTAGTCATCATTCCAACTTCTGTAACAGTGGTGATTAATTTTAGCCTGCTAGAAAACCTATTTTCTACTAGCAGTCAGCGAACTGTAAAGAAATGTGGCAGTATCCATTCCTTGGAATCTCAGTGTCTCTGCATAGGAGGCACAATAATTTACTATGACAACTAATATACAGGAATACCAGCTGGTAATATAGAAGACTGTTGCAGCAAAAGATGAAAATAGGACTAAAGTAAAATAAAATAATAATAAAAGGGCTTGAACAAAGATGTATGTTTATAAAAAACACTGAAAATACAAAATGTCAAGACTATCCAAAAAGGAGAGGAATGGTTTGTGATACTGATTTTATAATTTTTTAAAGGAGTTGATGTTAAATAGCTGCGCACCTAGAAGTTCACTGTTACAATTTTACAGTTTCATCATAATGTCAGCATCAGGATATCAGAAAATATCAGTGGAGAAAAAAAATTAACCTTACTGCATGTAGGTTATATTGCCATTAGTGAACTAGTATAGACAGTGATCAATGTTTCCATTATAATTTCCTGTTTTCATGTCTGTAATGAAAGTTGCGATATTACAACAAAAAAACTTCAAATTCAGACTCCAGCGAGAGACTGCTGAATTGGAATTCATTTGCAAATTGGATACAATTAACTTAGGCTTGAATAGAGACTGGGAGTGGCTAAGTCATTATGAAAGGTAACCTATTTCCCCTTGTTTTTTCCTACCCCCCCCCCCCCCGAAACATTCTTGTTAAACCCTGGATTTGTGCTGGAAATGGCCCACCTTGATTATCATACACATTGTAAGGAGAGTGGTCACTTTAGATAAGCTATTACCAGCAGGAGAGTGGGTTTGTGTGTGGTGGGCGGGGGGTGGGGGGAGAAAACCTGGATTTGTGCTGGAAATGGCCCAACTTGATTATCATACACATTGTAAGGAGAGTGATCACTTTAGATAAGCTATTACCACCAGGAGAGTGGGGTGGGGGGAGGTATTTTTTCATGCTTTGTGTGTATTAAAAGATCTTCTACACTTTCCACAGTATACATCCGATGAAGTGAGCTGTAGCTCACGAAAGCTTATGCTCAAATAAATTGGTTAGTCTCTAAGGTGCCACAAGTACTCCTTTTCTTCTCTACACTGTTCTTCAACCCTGACCTGGAGCAACAGCCTCTAAAGGTGAGAGAGTAATTCAGGCTTGGTTCATTAGTCTTTGTCCCCCCCTCAGATTGTCAATGAGGGTGCCAGTTACAATGGTTATATTTTGGATATGGACATCTGTCTCCATCTCGCTGCTTACCCTCAGGGGTGCAGAAGAAAGGGCACAAGTGGGGGTTCAACTGGGCATGGGCAAAGGTGCCAAATACCTGCCTACCCATACTAAAGAACCCTTTAAATGTGATTAAAATACAGCTTTGGTTAGGCCCACATAGGTCCATTTAAGTCACTACATCTTAGCCCTTTGCTCACAAATAGAGGCTAGATCCTACCTTGTTATCACAAGATCATAACCAAATCAATCACAGTTATTCTAAACAGAGAAAACCATGTCATCTTTGGGCAAAATCAGAATGACCACATGATGGCACCAAAACCTCAGTAGTTGGGTGGCTGTATGTGGTATAGACTGATTCGGAGAAGTAACTGATCACTTCTCCCCTCAATTTAAATAATCACTTTTCTTTAACACAGCAACAACCATGGAATTAGCTGTAGAGAAAGAGGAGGAAAGGGAGATGAGAGAGAGGAAGAAGGAATACTGCAGTAAGCAAATTTCATAAAATCTTCCCCCGTCCCTGAAGAAAGCTTATTTTACTCAGCAACATGAATACAGCAGCCACAGGCCCATCATACTAACTGGAGAGGCTTGGGAGGGAGGGAGACCTGGAAAAGCTCTAGTGCTATAAAGTGAGCAATGAGAGGTATTGGCAGAGCTATGAGTGGTGGAAACTCTGCCAGTGAACTTCTTTCCTAAGGATCAAATCCACCCATACACATAAAAGAAGGGGAAAAAACAAGATTAAAGAGAATAGAGGTGGCCTAAGGTCTGAAATATCTCTGAACGTAGGTGTTTGCAGAGAGATAAACCCCTATAGTTTCCAGCCCTGAAGGAGCTGTAAGGTTTGAAAACAAAACTTCTGCCACATCATTTAATTTCTGGCACAGCCATTGTTTAGAAAAGGAAATAATTCTCTAAATATTTGAAAGGCTCATTTTCAGAAATAGTATCCAACAGAGCATGTGGTCTAGTGCCTTATTGTGCCTCCGAATCCCCCATATTTGGAGGTACCGTGGTCTCCACGACTGTGAGACCTGGCCACCATACAAATGGCATATCAAACATCTGGAGGCCTTCCATATGCGATCCCTGTGTGCCATTATGGGGACTCGCTGGCAGGACAAAATTACCAACCTGGAGGTTCTCCAAAAGTCAAATGCCATAAGCATCAAGGTCATGCTGATAAAAGCCCAACTACACTGGGCTGACACATCATTAGGATGCCTGAATATCGACTCCCCAGAAGAATTTTCTATGGAGAATTGGCACAAGAACACCAGAATCAAGGCCGCCCCAGAAAGCACTACAAGGACAAAACTGCATACACTTTGGTACAATAAAACCGAATGATCTTGAGAAGGCTGCATTAAATAGATCAGCATGGCAACACAGAACACTCAGAGCTGTTCAAGCCTTGAAGAGGACAGAAATTATCAATTGTTAGTTGCAAGGGGAAAGTGTCATACTACTGCTATAGCTACCAAGACGCTCACCAATGACTTTGTCTGCCCAATCTGCTCACGAGCATGCGCGCCACGCTTTGGACTTCAGAGTTGCTCCAGAATCCAAAAAAAGAGAGAGCATGAAAACGTCATTGTTGAACCGATGGACTACACACACAGTCTCCAGGGGAGATTGAATATATATATCTCCCTATAAATTTCCTTGCTCTCTGTTTTCATCATTAATATTTTAGCACCATTCATTTCCTGCAGAATACTAGATCATTTGTTAAACACAAGTAGAGGTAGCCCAAAAGTTCTTATCAACTAAGTAGTGAATGTGACTCCATCCTTAAAGTTACTTATTACATACTTGTTTCCTTCCACCTCCTTCCTCCTCCCTGCTCCCCGGAGAATTTCTCAAATGGCTAAGCTTGTTGTTCTGTAATGACAGAAACAAAAAGAAGAGTCTTTAGGGGGACTTGAAAGAAATAAATTTCAAACCACATTCACAGACGAATGATGATACATACTGCTTAATAACCAGCTAGAGGGAAAGAGAAAAGCAGAGTAAAGACAGCAAAATTGTAATAAATTCTTCTGGATCTTTCCTGTCTCATACCTGATTTTAATGGTGCTGGAGAAACAAACCTTAAGTGTTGGTTTAGAAAATCATCCAAATGTTCAGGATGGTTATCTGACTCCCTGAAAACTGAACTGATGTCTTTTAGAATTCCATTATGGGAAGTTCCGCTTTTGAAAGTAACACCACTGATTGCCTAATTCTATGATGTCCGTTCCAGAAGTGCTGTACCACTTTGAAGAATGTCTCTCCCTTCAGAAATGCTGTAGAAAATTGCAGCCACTGACAAATAATGTATTTACCATTAAAGATGGTATCCTGTATACCTACCAGTGCCTATAGCAACAGATGCTAATTCTGAGTGCCTTGCAAGCCAGCAACTTTCAAACATTTTCCTCATCGCAGATGAAATCCTGGGCTTCATGAAGTCAGTCGGAGTTTTGCCATTCATTGCAATGGGGTCAGGATTTCACCCCAAGTTACTGTCCTTCTGTAAGGATGTAATAATTTCTCAGAAGTCCAGTCGCTCTCCTTCTGAGTGCGGCTAGTGGAACAATCGATTTGCAGTTTGTAAAGTACAAGAAGACTCTTGCAATAGAAAGAGAAGTGAGGGATTTTTTTTAAGACAGGCAGGCTGCATTACCAAAAAGAGCACTCCTCTGCTATACTTTTACACAAAACAACATATTCAGGACACAAGCTTGACTTTCTAGTGAAAAGGGATGGAGAAGCCTTATAACTCCAAGTGCTAATTAACCCTGCTAAAAATAGAAAGCAATATTTAACAGCCTGACTTCATCATTGACAACAAGAAAAAGATTTACTTCCTCATTCATGCCTCTTTCTACCGTTAAAATGATCATAGAAATGGCAGGCGTAATCAGGGAGACAAACAGCTTCTTGTCAAGCAAAAGATTGGCTTTATTATACAGACAGCTAGAGCCAATTAGAATGAGGTGAAATAGACATTTTTGTACTATTACCACTACTGCTGAAATGTCTGGGGGAGCCAAGAAGCCATGGTGTCATTCTCAGTCCTTCACCTATCTCCTCTCTTCTGCCCTTTGATTGACAGCACCACACCTGGAGGGAAAAGTAAGCCATCATATCAGCTTCTGCCTTTTGTTATTATATTTTTATTTATTGCCGTGGTGCCTAGAGGCTCCAACTGAGATCATAACTCCATTGTGCAAGGTGCTGACACACATTCATCTTCCACCCTCCAAGCAGCTTCTAATGATAAATGAACTACTCAATTAATCTGCTAAAAATTATCCTAAATGAATTATTGACTCTTCTGAAAGCGGCAAATACTCTAACTCTCAGGAGAATGGCAACAGTCAACCCAACTTTTCTCAGTCCTATTTCTGTGACGGGTGGGTGAATCTTGATATTAAGAACCAATCTTCACATCTAAACTTAATATACTTGGCCTGCAGTGCTCCTCAGAAGAGAATTTTAGGACCCTACGTTCTTCCCACCTACTTCAGACATAGATGGTGCTTAGATAAGAGGTTATAGGACCTTAGTGTCTGTGATTATAATTATCTGGCTAGAGGTGCTTTTCTTTGTTATCATTATTTCGGGTTAGCACTAAGAGGCAAATAACAAAACAGATGAAGTATTGAATTCTGAATACTAATTTTCAGGGAGCTGTCTGATTTAGGCCCATTGCTGCTGCTGGAAAATACAGTAGATATTTATGGAAGTAGTCTTCAATAGGAAAATGCTTTATTTCACTAGTATGTCAGACCTGAATGTACCCTGCACCGCATGTCATTCGGCACTCTAGGGATTAGAAAGGTTTCTGTAGCATGGCTACATTTCTCAACATTGTTTAAAAAGCCTTTCAGGTGAGTAATTTATCTTCCCTTAATACTACCTTTTGAGGCTAATATTCTCCTTGCTTAGTTTAATATTGCTAGTTTGAACAAAGATTTATTGGGTCAGAAAGAGTACCAAAAACAAGCAGCTAGACTTTGTCATATGAAAAACTTACTAGTTCAAATTCATTGCCTGTGTAACTCTAAATCTAAATGTGATTTACATTATGTGTGTCTGATTCTGCTCTGGTTCGCCAGGTGTAAATCAGGAGTAATTTCACTGGAGTGGCGTTAACCTAGTGTAAAACTGGTGAAATTATTGAGCGATCAGAACCAGGCCCTGTAAACCTAATGTGCTTTCCCCCAAGCCCCAGTATCTCCAGCTCAGTACTGTAAATGAGCGATTAAAGAATTTGGAATTGAATAAATAATTTTCTGACTCCACTAAAAGTCTCTGAACTTGGTTCCAGTTAATTGATTGTAGAGCAGCATGTTGCCACGAGGGAGAACCTGGGTTTGGAAATGACATTAGGATCTCCACCTGTGAAGAGGGGCTATGTCACAGAAGGGAAGGTGGATACCAGTCACACTATCTTCTACCGTAACACTGTGGAGCAATATTACTGTCGATTTTGTGCTTATCCAAGAGGTCTGGCTGGAGAGTAAGTTCTATTATAGCGTTTGACAAAAGAGGAAAGGGGAAAAAAACTTGTGCAAAATCAGCATATTTGCTCATCCACTGGCAATACCTCAACATTCAGTGATCTGCTGCAGAGCTCAGCTTGTCAGCACAAGGACTGTGCGCTGTCACCTGGCACTACACAGAGCAACTGCACTGGTTCTTTTAAGATCAGTGGTCTGTGCAGCTCTCACTTGGTCTGGGGATTTGGAAATATGTGCTTAGGCTATTTCGCCTGTAGCAGAAACAATCACAAGATATTTCATGTGAAAGGGAGACCCAAACTACTAAAGCCATTTGGTTGTGTTAAGAAAATTATAAACACGTATAAAATAGCTAGTAAGGAAAAATCATTAAAGTAATCCCACTTGTATTCCTGTGGATGTGTGTGTCAGATTAATAGTGTTTACTGTGTGTCAAATCCTGGTATCTGGTCACAGCCCTTGTAGGCTATTATTATTATTTAGTATTTATATAGCTTCAACAGATAGATATGAAGAAAAAATTACTTTACTTTACAGTCTGTACAGAGGAGTGAGGGAAGGGAGCAGCAGCAAATGAAGTAATTAAGCATTGTGCTTTTCTTGCAGTGTATCAGTTCCACAATTTTTGTGGCTGGATTTTTTTTTTTCTCACCACCTATTTGGTTAATTTTGGATGGGGTTGAGCTAGGGTCTGTGGCCTTCAGGAAGATGTTCAGGGAACTTGTTTTAAGAGGGAACTTGTCGGAGGAGAATTTTTCCAGGCTGGGGCGGGAAGAGGAATTATAAGGAGATGTATCCATTTGGAAGAATGGACAGAAGTGGGAGAGGACAACAAAGGGGCAATTATTCCAGTAGCTTGGGCAGAGAGATGGGAATGAGTGAAAAGTGGTGAGAGCAGAGAGGAAGTGAGCAGCTAAATTCTGCAGGGCCTGGAAGGCAAGTACAAGGAACTTACATATGAGGAAGAATACATGGTTTCCATGGGCTGTGCGCGGGGAAGCTTATGGAATCCTTCCTACTCCCCCAAAATGGGGGCAGGGTATGAATTACCTGCAGAGCCCCTCTGGAGATATCACATCAGTCTCAAGCTGCATTAGTGTTCATCTTGCACAGTGTAGCCCCTACATAGGGTATTCAGTAAGTGGATTTTCTTAGGTCGTGTCTACACCAAGAAATGGCAGAATTTGAGCAATCAATGTAACTGGCTATGGTTTGTGCTTGTCAACTAAGCTCAACTCACTACCTGTTTAGCTGAACGAATTACTGACGAGCATTGGCCGAAATGGCGCTATTTCCTAGAGTAAACAAGGCCCTAGTTACACACTCACTATTCGTGCCTCCCTGACTTGCCCTGAAAAATCACATTCTCTATAGGCTCACAGGCAGGGACTCCAGGTGTAGCCTCTCTGCGATCTCGTCCCTAGCTGAACCTCACAGCCTTCTGCAGCCTGGTTTTGGGTTGGAGGATTTAGCTTTCTGTCAAAATTGCTTATTCAGTTAAACAGTTATTTCTACAATGTTCAAGGAAATGAATGTAAAGTAGCTATTGGGACATCAGACATAGGGCCTGGAAATACATATGAAAATGTACATATTCTGCAAAAATGTAACATTTCACACAAAATACCTTGAAATCCTTATCTCCAAATCTGCAATTAGGGTGACCAGGTGTCCAGTTTTCGACTGGAACACCCGGTCAAAAAGGGATCCTGGCAGCTCCGGTCAGCACTGCTGACTGGGCCATTGACTGTCCGGTTGGCGGTGCTGCGCAATGGGGCTGGCAGGCTCCCTGCTAGCCTCCGCACTGTTTGGTTCCTGGGAAGCAGCCGGCATGTCCGGCTCCTAGGCTTAGGGGCGGCCAGCAGGGTCTGCATGCTGTCCCACCCCCCACCCACAGGAGCAACTCCCATTGGCTGGGTCAGGGCAGGGGACAAACTAGTGGAACTCGCAGGCACTCAGCGGTTGTTGAGAGGTTGTGGTATGCACCTCTCCCACTGGTGCCGGCCCTCTTCTCCTCCTCACACTCCTCCTGTGGCTGGGATCAAGCTGCGGTGCGTGCCGTGCAGCGAACCACAGTCTGTTGTCCCATTTGCCCCCACCCAGGAGTTCGAGGTATGTATCCCCATCTCCGACTGCTGGGAATGAGGCTGCTGGAGGGGAGGGGAGGAGAATGAGATGAACCCAGTGCCCAGTCCTGCCCAGCCACCCTGGCAGCACACCGCTCCAGCACTGCCGTCACCCCAGCAGCACCGCCCCCGGCCCAGGACAGTCCTCCTGAGTCCGCTGCTGGCCCCAGCAGCCCTGGACTCTGGGCAACTCCTCCCCCCCACAGCCCTGCACCCCCATCACTGCATCCATCCCTGTCCCAACCCCCCCCACACACTCCATCCTCCTCAGTGCATCTCTCCCTGTCCCATCTCACCCTACCCCCCACACCTACCCGTCCCAGCCCTGTACCTCTTACAGCACTCTCCCATCCATCCTCTCCACCTCCCAGAGCCACCACCCCCATGTCCCTCACCCCCCATTCACCTCCACACACTGCTGCACTCCCACTATGTCCCTATACACCTGTGCCCCCCATATCCTCATGCACCTGTAGCCTTCTGCCTCCCCCTCTATCCCCATCCACCGCACATACCCCCCTATATCCCCTCCTCTCTCCTTCACTCCTTCACTGCCCTCTCTCACCCCCACCCTGCTTTCGTCCTTAGCCTCTTTCCCTCCCCATCCTCTCTCCTCCACGCCCCCATCTTTTCTCCTCCAGCCCACCCTCCTCCCTTCCCGGTTGGGTGACTTAGGCAGTCTTTGGAAGAATGGAGTCCTCCCGGGCACCATCATAATCAGAGAGAGAAAATAAAAAGGCAATAAAACCAGGCAGTAAAACTCAGCCAGCAGCCTGGGGCCCAGGCAGAGCAGAGCCTCCTCAATGCCAGGTGGCCAGCCTCTGTCCCCTTCACTCTGGAACCCAACCTTCATGCCGGGCCTGGCAGCGCTGCAGTCCCCTGTGCAGGGGGCCCGCAGGCACAGGAAGTCTCCTGCAGCTAGGGTGACCAAGTGACAGAGGGAGGGGGATGGAGTGAGTAGGGGCGGGGCCTCGGGAAGGGGCAGGGCAGGGGCAGGGCCCCAGGAAAGGGGTGGAGCAGTGGGCGGGACAAGGGTGTTCGGTTTTCTGGAGTTAGAAAGTTGGCATAGTGATTTGAAGCTCAATGAGGCAAAAAAAGACATTTATTTTCTTACACTACAATGGACCTGTGATAACTGTTTGACTACATCACCTGCCTGCATGTGTTCTAAATGTGGAAAACAATCTTGGAGTAAATATAAATATTTGAGCAGAAGCCTTTGGTGACTTACTGCCTTTACAACCCTCCTGCTTCTCTGGCAGACCAGGAAAAACAGGTACTTTCTTCCTATCACCATCTCTACTTTCACACCTCTCTCTCTCTCTCTCTCTCTCTTTTTTTTTTTTTTGGCATTGTTTTCAGTGGCAGGCAAACCTACACATTTTATGTCAATACCTCAAAGCTCAGGTAGTTCTCTGGAACCTCTCCACACTTTTTAAGGTCTCTCTTCTTCACTTATTCATAGATTCCAAGGCCAGAAGGGACCATTGTGATCATCTAGTCTGACCTCCTGTATAGCACAGGCCAGAGAACTTCAGAATAATTCCCAGAACATCTGTTAAAAAAAAACAACATTCAATCTTGATTTAAAAATTGTCAATGGTGAAGAATCCACCACGACCCTTAGTAAATTGTTCCCATGGTTAATTACCCTCACCATTAAAAATGTATGCTTTATTTACCTCTCATCCTTCTCCCTCTCCGATGTATATCATTCTTCCCCCCACCTGATCTCAGTCTTTTGTTACCTTTATCCTCCCAGATTCCTTCTCCTCACCTGGACTGAGCCTCTGATTCACCACTGAAAATATAACTCCTCATTTGTAGTCCTTATCTGGCTTCTGTTTCTTGGCTAGAGTTAGGGAAAAAAAGTATAAAATTTGACAAGAATTTTTCAAGGTTTTTTTAATGTTTTTTTCAAAATTTCATCTCAATTTTTCTATTGTGAAAAAAGAGCTGGTTGAAAAAATGAAATTTTTAGCTTAAAGTTGTGTTGAAAATTTTCAAGTTTAATGTTTCCTTGAAAACTTGAAATCTGGGACATTGTGACTAGTTCTTGCTAAGTGATATCTTCCTGGTGATTATGGTAGGTACTTCTCAGGTCTGTTGCTCTCATTGCTGGTAATTGATTTTTCTATACACATCTAGTGTAATCTAGGACTTCCAGCGGCCAGAATTACCGCAGGAAGATATTTATCTACAAAGGTTTAATTTCAAATACTTTATTTTATTTTTTCATATTTTTGTCAGAAGGCATAGCTCCCACAGACCCAGGAGAAGCCCAGGAATTCACAAAACTTGAAGGCCAGCAACCAGTCTTGGATTCAATGGACTTCTTATGTTGTAGGAAAAGATCTGTGTGCGACTTGGGAATTAGGCATAGGTTCTGATCTAGCTTTTCCCACTTTGCATTAATTTATTTTACTATCTCAAGAGTAAGAGGGCAAGGGAGCACGAGCAATAGCTTAAGAACTGAACGTATGTAAGATGATAGGTGAAGTATTCTCATCCATGTGCAAGCCTCCAAAAAATATTGGCTGAGGCTGCTTAGCTGGTACATACAAAATCACAAGTGGCCACATGTGTGGTACAGTACATGTGATACAGCTGCAGATCCTCTTGCAGTACATGCGTGTTCTTTACTTGCCACAGGTCCATCACAGAAAGGAAACGTCACAACAGAAAAAAGAAACCTTATTTTCTTCTTTCACGGCTCTCCTGATGTTTCTGGAAGTTTTCATTTAAAGATAAGCAGGAGTGCTGAATGTCAAAGAGACAGGACTTCATCAGGCTCCCTTATTTAGTCTGGGTTTTTAATTAGAGACAGGTGAAAGAGTGTGGAAATAAGAACTGACCAGAACTTTCATCCAGAATTCAGGTGAACTTTTTTTTTTTTTGGTCGGAAAGGTGTAAGTATTAGATAATATTCCTATATTTTTTAGGTTTTCCATGGAGTCTTTCTGGTCCTACCAGTACAGAAATCACTGAAAATCTTGTGAGAGCGATGTTTTTTTAGGTGCTTAGAACAAAGGCCAGAGATGGAGGAAGACACCAAGGGGGCAGGGTGCCCAGTTTTGAAATCTGGAAAGCATCTGAACTTTACAGAGCTCTTCAGAACTCTTTTGTGTATGTGCAGCTGGGACTGAGAGAGCGGCCTGGCATTGAGAGCTTTCCTTTTTGTTCTTCTCCGATCTTTTTCTCTCTCTCATTTTGTACTGAGCCCATCACTGTGGTTTCTGGGTGTCTCACAAATTTACCATTGCTTTTTTGTTCTCTGAGGCAAAGGCCAGAACACAAATTTTATTTTATTTATTTTATTTTGTATGAATATTAAATTCCCTTGAACTCTCTGTAGATATTTTTAGCTGTGTTATATGTGTGGCAATGAATCTGCATATTATGCAGCAAGTTTAAATTTAGCATGACAGTCTGGCAGGCACAAATTTCACACAGACCCGTGCAACATTGTACCTGCCAAACTGACACTAATAACTGCCAATTATTGCACGAAGAGAAGCTGCTTGTTCAAAATATAAGACTCTTTCACGGTAATAAAAATCTAAGGTGAAATCCTGGCGCCACTGAAGTCAATGGAAGTTTTGTCATCGACTTTACTTAGGTCTGGATTTCACCCTTTAGCTATAAATTTTGAACAGAAAATTGAATAGAGTAGATATTTACCTACAAAGATTTAATTTCAAATACTTTATTTTATTTTTTTTCATATTTTTGTGAAGTAAATGAAGTATTGTCTACTTTTCTCAGATTTACCCAGAGGAGGAGACTTTGATTCAGACTAGAGCTATTTTTATATTACACAAAAATTACACCCTCTCTCTCACTCCACAAAAAAAGATAGAGACTCTAATGTAAGGCCTCAAAGCCTCCAGCCAGGATTATGAAAGAGTGATAATATCTGTTGAATAAAAATTGCTATAATTTACTGTGATCCCTGTTTCTAATGATGCTGTTTTGTTTGACTTTTTAATGTTCTGCTTGTGGGTGAAATCCTGGTAAAACTCCCATTGGCCTCAGTCAGATTTCACCTTGTGTATTTTATTATTTTTATTATTGTATTTTAATCATGCAGTGCCTGATTGCACGTTGGCATGAACATTGGCATTATTAATTTTATTAAAATTATTTATTAATATTGGTCAAAGTTTCCAAACTGGGATGCCTAACATGGTTTCTGCAAAATTAACATTTTCTGCAGGAAGATGTTAATTTTCCTGAAATTTTTCAGTTTTCCACTGAGAAAATTGAAATGAAATACTTCATGTTATGTTGACCCACATCAAAGCATTTTAGTTTGTCAGACCTAGTCAAATGCTTTGCTTCAGGCCAATTCAAAATTAATTGGTATCCAGCTGCATGGCTGTGATGCTGCGTAGGATTTGTAGTTCCGGTGCTTCTTGTCCCCGTTTTCCCTGCTGGACTGCATTGCCCGCACACAGCAGCTCAACCAGTGGAGAGTGCGCAGTGCATCTGGGAGATGTAGTCTGGCTGGGGAACCTGGTCCAAGTGGGAAGATGGGGGCAGAAAGGACCGAACCGACAATGCTCATGAATAAGGCTTCGTTTTAGTCAAGGGTATTTTTAGTAAAAGTCATGGACAGGTCATGGGCAGTAAACAACAATTCACAGCCTGTGACCTGTCCATGACTTGTACTATGTACCCTGGAATAAATCTTAGAGAGGGGGGAAGGTCAGGGGGCGCCACCGGTGCTCGGGGGGGGGCAGTGCTGGGAGGGGCGGGACCCACGCAGATGGTGGGGGGGTGGGTGATGGCACGTGGCCAGGGACTCCTGCTGGTGCTGGGGGGAGTGGGGTTGGCAGGGCTAGCAGGCTCCCTACCCGGCTCAGTGCCTCCCTGGAAGTGGCAAATCCCTCAGCTCTGGTGGAGGTATGACCAGGCAGTTCTGTGCTCTGCCTCCTCCCTGAGCGCCGGCTCTGCAGCTCCCATTGGCCGGGAACTGCGATGCCTGCAAGTGGAGGCAGCGCTCAGAGCCCCCTGGCTGTGCCTCCCCCTAGGAGCTGAGGGATGTTGCCGCTTTTGGGGAGCCCCCCGAGGTAAGCGTTGCCCAAAGCCCTCACCCCCTCCCACACCCCAACCCCCAGCCCCTCCCCCCCAAACTCATGCTGCTGCTGGGAGTGGACGTGGTGGCTTCTGCAGAAGTCACCGAGGTCACGGAATCTGTGACTTCTGTGACCTCTGTGACAAACTCGTAGCCTTACTCATGAGACATTGCAATGGCTCAGGTGGATGCAGTTTAATGTCAAACCATACCTAAACAAAGTGTTTTGATATTTCTAAATCAAAACGTTTTGAACTTTTTATTCAGTGAAAAATGTCAATATTTCAACTGGTCATCCCAGTTCGAGATGAAAACAAATGTCAGCATATCCAAATTTCCCAAGGGACAAAGATTCTGATGTTTGATCAGCCCTATATGTTATGATATTGTCAAATCCTTGTTTTAATTAACTGGGCTAGTTGTGAGTGAAGCCACGAAATTAGAGCCAACACACTATGCTTTCCCCTATATTACTGAATCTTCTAAAAAATTTCTGGTCTGGTTTTAAGTGAATTGAAATGAATGTTGATGTTATTTAACTTTTTCACCTGGAGATGCCACTTTAGTAGTCTGCTGGGGCTGCTCATAGATTAGAGTTGCAGCTAATCCCTTCACCCTCCTGTTCCACACACATACACTCCACACACATACCCAGCCTTTAGGTTGCTACTTCAGCACTCTCAGCATGCTGTGCTCTGGGCTGACCCCATGGCTGTCTTTCCACCCCGCCCTCTGTTCCATCTAACAATCTCTTTTCTCCCCACTCTGTTTGTCACTCCACCAGGCACCCAGCTATGCTCTTGTGTTCACTGGGCCAAATGGACTCTGTCTGGGTGTTGAGCATTACTCTCCTTTGCAGAATTTCTAACTGTAGGTCTTATAGCCTTTGTTCCCATTGTTCTGCAAAGTTCTTGCGGCTTCTGTTATTTTAGGGTGAACTGAGCTCCTTTCCTGTCTATCTGCAAAGAGATTTCTGAATCATCCTCCCACCGAGTTTTACCCATCGCACGTTCATGTTCTGCTGTGTCAACTAGATTAACTGATTTGTCCTTTTTGTTTAAATGCTATATGGAACAATTCACAGATTCTTTAGAGCTGGTTGAAACATATGGTGTTTCATCAGAGCCGAAACCTTTCACAGAGATGTACTGGTTTCAACTAAGTTTGCATTAAGGAGAGTGAGGTGATGGGGGAGAGTGTGAGAGAGATTCTGTGTCACACTTGATTGCTTGGTGGTTAAAGCACTGGCCTGGGCTGTGTGGAGCCCTGTTCTGCCTGATTCAGACTGATCTGAGATGAAAACTTCTGCCAGTCGCCTACCCACCAGGGTACACATATATACACCCCATCCCAATCAAATGGTTCAGGTTTTGGTCCAAAAATGGACATTTCAACACAATTCCATTTTTGCAAAAACTTTTGAAAGGTTTTGTTTTTGTTTCAATCTGGAAAGAAAACAAATTTTGAAATCTCAAAAGTAGCTGTGAAATAGAATTATCATTCTCCGGTCAGCTCCAGTTCTTACACACATATTCTTTTGCACAGAAATTGCTGACGAATCACTAGCCTCCTGTAGCAACTTTACTTGTGGAACATTATGACTAGAGTGTATTAAACCAGCAAACAAATCTCAAGCCTCTTTGTGAATGGTGCTATTAATGCTGAAAAGAATTTGACATTAAGAATACAGATTGGATTTGTGGTCAATTAGCTGTGGTATGTGTATCCTTGTTGTCTACAACCTTCTTGTTGAGCTGCTAGTGTGTTATTATAGTAATAGATAGGGCTGTGTGCATTTTAAATGTTGAGTGACTGAAATTTTTTGGCCCAGTAGCCATGATTGAAAATGTACTGCTCCTGCCAAAGTGTTTTTATCTTTGGAAGCGTGTGGAATATCAGACTTTTACATCACATCTGTCTTATAAACATCATGCTTTTTCTCCTTCATTATATTTCCAAAGTGAATTTAGCAGTGTCTTACCAGATCACAAGTTAGAGATTGAGGGCATGCTTTTCAGCAAGTTGAAGCCCACATGCATTTTCTATGACTATTTTATTTCAGCAGTTTGCACAAGTGTGCTTGCAAATTGAGCATTTTTCACTCAAATGGTTATCTGGAAAGGGCTAACTCATTGCTGGTGCCTCCTCATGGTCAGGAGTGGAGTGACAGCTCTCTCTCTGCTGGGGTCTTCTGACGGTGGCTGCTCCACTTCTGTGATGGGCTGCCTCTTCCCATGACTAGGCCTTCTGGCAGGGTCACTTCAAAGTCTCTCCTCTTCTGGGGTAGTCCATGAACAAAAAGCAAGAGGAATTAACACAAACTGAGTTAGTAAGAGATATAGGGGAATGACTTCCTTTCAGGGTCCATCAGGATCTGGCCCTCTCTTCCCTCATGGAGGGGCCTTCAGGCAGTGATTGTCTGGGAAGCTCCTGCCTTCTGTCAGCCCTTTCTTCAGGAGCAGAGAACTGAAGGTTGATTCTCTTCCTTGATCTGCCCACAAGTGAGCAGCTCTGCTCCCCTTTTAAGCTCCTCCCCCAGCCTGTTCATTCATTTATTGCAGGTGTGGTGGGATGGAGCTATCCCAGCCCAGAGCAGTTCCTTAACCCTTTGTTGTCCACTGTGAGGTTTGTATATCCCATCACAGTATCAAATGCCAAATTTGCAGCTTCAGTGAGAATCTGCAACCTCAGAACCTTATGGGGCTGGACCTTGACCCACTGATTTATCCTCTCACTAATTAGTGTGCAAAAATCCCTCAATGTCAAAAGTTATAGACACTTTTAAACTGTCCAAGAATCTGTTACTCCCATGGCAGCTGTAATTAAATATGCAGCCAGGCATTCAATAGAAGGACTCAATGGAGATCTGATTCAAATGAAACTATATGCTCTGTAATTGTCTATCCTCGCACATTTTGGATAGTTAATCCAGTTTTCTAATATCTGTTGCATATATAATCCCTTCTTTTGACACACTAGAATCCTCTTATTGGCACAGACCTTGGTGGAAACAGAATGGTCCAATTAAAAGCAAAATCCTAGATATCTCATGGAGCAAACTGTTTCTGGTGAGCAGACGGGCTACCTAGTGAAGCAGTGGCTATGTCTGAAATGTATTCATTATATAGCTTCTGCTGAAATGCACCACATTTAATCTGTTTCCTGGCAAATGTACCAACTATGCCAGCCTGATATGCTTCAGGGTGCTGATGAAATTGATTTCACTGTATTACTAAAAAATTCTTGCTTAGATAGTAAGGTGTTGAGTTCTATAGAAAAACCTTCTGCATGTTAGTTTAGGTAACAGTGAAAGTCACTTGGGAAAGCTTCCTTTTGAGTCAATGTCGTTCTCTATCTCTTTTGTATTTGAAGCCTACACCTATTTGGGATTGTTTATTTTACCATTCAAGAATGAAGATATTCTTTTCCTTGCTTCCAAGATAAGAGCTTGGAATGCCTAGAGGCTATGTTAGAGAGAGAGAATATTGAACTAACTCGCAGACCATTTGTATTGTACTCATTTTAAATCTTCCATGCTAGCTTATATACATATATCTCAAATGTCTCTGAGACATTGTCTTACAGACATTGTTGATCTTGATCCAAGTATGCTATGCAGTGTTGCCAAGTCTTACAATATTTGGTATTTTTCTTAAAGCTCCAGCTCCTTCCGTCCTATGTTTATTGTGAGAATTTCAGGTTTCATTTTTTGTTCAAAAGGTAATTTTATTGCCCTCATGATTGCAGAGAAAAAGCTTGAAAACATTACTCCAAAAGGCTGAAAAACCAGCAGGCAAATAAAAAGAAATGAAAATGAATTTTTTTTTTTAAGATCTCATAATTTGTATGCCAAGCTCTTGATTTTTAGGGCCTGACTCATGAATTTTGCATACTTGGGATTGGCAATATTGCCTATGTGCTTTGGACCTCAGGATAGCTGAATTGGTTCAGATTTTAATAAAAAGAGCTGGCATTAATTTTCATTTAAATCTCAGACCAACTATACCTGTCTCTGAGCTTGCAAAAAGTTCAGTAAACTTTATTCAAAAACATTTTTGAAACTTTTGCATTACTTGGAGTCAAATAGGACAGGAAGTGACAACATTTAAATACCAGGAGAAGATATTCTCATCATTGTTCTTACCTGTTCAACATTAGTATGTATAGGAAATCCCGTATGAGCATCTGTTCCTATCATGTTTCAGAGTAGCAGCCGTGTTAGTTGTATTCGCAAAAACAATAGAAGTACTTGTGGCACCTTAGAGACTAACACATTTATTTGAGCATAAGCTTTCGTGAGCTACAGCTCACTTCATCGGATGCATGCAGTGGAAAATTTTCCACTGCATGCATCCGATGAAGTGAGCTCAAATAAATGTGTTAGTCTCTAAGGTGCCACAAGTACTCCTTTTCTTTTTGTTCTTATCATATTTATTTAATCTGAAAAATTAGGGTAGAAATATATTATCTCTATCCTGATTTTTTTCCCCAAGCCAAAGTCATTTGGTTATGTGTTCTTGAGCCTTTTGAAGTTCACTCTCTAGCCATCGCTATTTGGAACCCAATAAATTGCCAAGACATATGAAGAACTGTTGAAAATCGAGACACTTCTATTTGAATTTAGGTGTCATGATGATCTTTAATCTTGTGTGATTCATTTGTGAAGATTCTTTTTAAAAATAAAAAAGACTTATTTATTACCCTGCACAGTCTTTAACTGTCAGTAAAAGGGTGAAACATTGCTCTTTCTGATTTCCAGTGCACAAGAACTGATTTCCAGTCTGCTGTTGAAATATTTCCTTCCAGAACACACATGGCAAAGTAGCACCCTTTGTAAACATCACAATGCCTTAAAGATCTTATTAAAAATAAGCAAATTTATCTTTACAAAATTGTGTATATATGTTTGCTTGCTTTAATCTGTAAATAATTCTCTTATTTCATTTTCCTAGTTAATAAACCTTTAGATAGTTTATTACAGGATTGGCTACAGGTGTTGTCTTTGGTATAAGGTCCAGGGTATCAGTTGATCTGGGGTAAGTAACTGGTCTCTTGGGACTGGAGCAACCTGAATATTTTGTGATTTTTGGTGTAAGTGACCATTTGTCACTAAATCCAGCTGGCTGTGTGGCAAGACAGACTAGAGAGTGTAAGGGGATTGTCTGTGACCTCGGGGTAAGACTGTTATAGTGATCCAGGAGTTCACATTATCTATATCTATCTATATCTATAGAACATACCACCAGTTTGGGGATGTCTGCCCTGTTTTTGACAGTCTGCCCTGAGATAGGCAGTCATGGTGGTGAGCCATTCCAGACAGCATGGCACACAATAATAATCACACATTGAAATAAATTGCATCCGATGAAGTGAGCTGTAGCTCACAAAAGCTTATGCTCAAATAAATTGGTTAGTCTCTAAGGTGCCACAAGTACTCCTGTTCTTTTTGCGAATACAGACTAACACGGCTGTTACTCTGAAACCTGTCATTGAAATAAATGTACTCATTTATTCGGTTTGGTTTCATGCAATATGCGTTAATATGAATGAGCAGTCATGGAAAATCTCAAGCACAGTGTTGCATTGGGTATTTATTTATTTATTTAGTTTTATTTTTGTATTCAAGAACATAGGAGTTATACTTAGCACACATAACTTATATGATCGATGTATAACTTGTGCTACCTGAATCAATTTGTTGTATCCGCCTATGATGGGTTGTATAAAACCCACACTGGGGAACCAAGGGTTGGTTAACCAGGCCCCGCCAAGCCACACCTGCTGGGCATGCTCTCAGTGGAGGCAAAGATCAAAAGGGAATGGCCCATCTCAGTCAGGGTGGACAGAGCAAGGCGCAGTCCTATTCTAGTAGCTCCTACAGAGAGCTCCACTGGCCCCTGTGGAGACCAGGAATGGATGACTGTTACTGACAGAGAAGAGCCTCTGGGTCAGTGAGATCTACCCCAGTGAGTTCATGAGTTGGCCCCTGTTGCGACTTTGGAGGGGGCTGAGAAGGTGGTAGGAAGTGACTCAGGGAACAGGCTTGGTGGTATCTACCCTTCAAGTTGCATATCTGACCGGCCAATCATAGGACCTTGGGTTGGAACCCAGTGGAGCAGGGAGGACCTGAGTTCCCCTATGGCTTGGTGGTATGGCTATGGACCCTTGCCACTAGGTGGTACTGCTGGTCTTGGACATCAAACCCCCCAACACCACCGTATTTTGGTTATATGCTCTTTAGCTCTTTGCGGGAAGGGAGTATCTCTTTGGCTACATTAGGGTTGCCAACTTTCTACTTGCACAAAACCGAACACCCCTGCCCTACCCCTGCTCACTCCATTCCCCCTCTCTCGGTTGCTTGCTCTCCCCACCCTCACTTACTTCCTCTTTTTCACTGGGCAGGCTCAGGGGTTTAGGGTGTGGGAGGGGTGAGGGCTCCGTGTGAGGGTGTCGGCTCTGTGGTGGCTTTATATCCATTTGTTGTTGTGTTCACATTGGCACTTGTGACATTATCAGGTTAAATATGACCATGTAGATCATTGTTTCTACCACTGTTATATAATTGCAACAAATCTTGTAGAAAGTATGTCAAGTAAGGTGTCTATGGAAAGGATATGATTTTCTGAATATGATTATGCTATTTGTATGCATGTATCATTTTTGTATCTGAATTTATGAACATTAACTATGTATCTATATTTCAAATGTGTTTGCTCATGTGGTAACACCCACAAGATATTTAGCCAGCACATCGTGAAGGGCCTATTCAAGTTAAGTGGCCCATCAAGGAACACTTAACTCCCAATGGACCATGGAAGACACCCATCCACACCTGATGGACTTTCCTGTGAATGTTCTAACTAAAGTATGGGTGATGGCCCTTGCTATGCCTAAGCGAAGCAGGCACAGGCATGTGACTTGCCCAGGTGAGTCCAAAATCCATCTTGTTACCTGTAATTTTCCACAAACTAGAACAATGGGTTTCCCTTCACTTGGCAGAAGCTATAAAAGGCCCTGGAAACATCTCCATTTTGCCTCTTTCCAGCTCCAACCTCTGAACTATGGACTTATACTAATAGGAGCATTCTAACCAAAGGACTGAGGACCTTCCAATGATTTGGAAGCAGCCAGAGACTTAACAAGCCAGCAGTTTATTCCATCACTGCTACAAGCCTGATCCAAGAACCTTGCCTTTATTGTATGTATTTGATTCCTTTAACCAATTCTTTCTTTCTTTCTTTCTTTCTTTCTTTCTTTCTTTCTTTCTTTCTTTCTTTCTTTCTTTCTTTCTTTCTTTCTTTCTTTCTATATTAGATATAAAGGATTGGCAACTGTGTGATTATTGTGGAAGATCTGAGTTATATATTGATCTGGGTATGTGGCTGGTCCTTTGGGATCAGAAGAACCCTTTGGTTGATGAAATTGGTTTTAAAGAACCATTCATCATTAAATCCAGTGTTTTTGATGGTGATGCAAGGACTGGAATACCCAAGGAAACTGTTTTTCTGACTTCTTGTTAGCCAGTGTGGTGAAACAGAAGTTTACTTTTTGTTGCTGGTTAGGTATATTTTATGGGAGAATAACCACCAGTTTGCCCTATGTCTCAGCAGTTTGTCCTGAAGCAGTTTCTCAGTTGTGACCCACTGAGTCACGGTGACAGCACTTAATTTAAATAACTCCTCTAGCTCCCTGATATTTATCCCTCTGATGTGTGTGTGTATATATACATTGGCAGCTGGTGAAAATATTCTTTCAGGGAGTGGAGTCAGCCTTGCACTCCCCCCAGCAGCAGCACTCTCCCATTGACTCTTCCACTTGCAGATTCGGAGGAACCCATAAAGGCATCACTTGATGCATGCATCAATGCACAGGCAGGGCCCTACCCCAGCTCCACTCCCTTCCTGTCCCTAGTGTGACTAGACACGAGGCTGGCAGAGTAGCTCAGAAAATAGATTTGGGGGCCTGAGCCCTCTCTAGCCCTAGACATCTACTGCCTATGTGTACATACTGCAGCACTATGACAGTAGTGCTTTACAAATGATTTGTTACGGGCATTAGTTAGCTCATAGTCATGTGACTTATCCTTTTCTTTTAGTTATTTCAATTGCCTTTAATATTGTTAACCTTGACATAATGTTGAATAGCTTACAATTATAGTTTTGACCCAAAGATCATTCAGAGTTTATGGTCTAATCTCTCAGGAATAGCCAAATGGTTTCCTGAAGAAAAGTCCTGAAAATGATTCTATGAAATCTAATACACTGCACTAGTCCCCTACTTTGCTCTCCATCTTTCCCTGGGGTAACCTTACTGAGAGCTTTAGGATGAATTTCCATCTTTGTGCAAGATGACTCATAGTTCTAGTTTGGGTAAAAGAGGCATCTCGTTGGTTGCTAGTCTTCAGAATTGCTTCCCAAACATGCAGAATTGGACTGCTAATATTATTCAACATCTTAATGTGTTTCAAGACTTAATTTACTATGTAACTTCACTCACTCCTGTAAAATAGAGTCATCTTGTAACTTACATTGAAATATATTCTGCCTTCATTCCCATGGACTCACTCAGATAATATTTTATATTTTAAAACAGATTTCTCTGACACATTAATGGCCATCTATTAACATTTATGCAATATTGCAAAAGCTTGGTCGTACCCTCTCCACTAAGACGATGCAGAAACGCTTATTCACTCTTGTGTGTAGCCATTTTTAGATAATTGCTGGGCTACTTATGTCACTGCCATGACTGTATTTTGCAGGAACTGAGAGTGCTCTTTCACTCTCAGTTCCTGTAAAATACAGATGGCCAGTTATTAAGAGGGTTGCACAACTTGATTTGTGAACTTCATTGATGTAAGCAGTGTCAGGATGAGCTCCACCCTGACATCTGGTGGTGAGGTGTGGCAAGTTGTGGAAAAGAACTTCAGGGGCCGATCTCATTTGCATAGGCACACCCACCCCGCCTTGAATGAGGCCATAGCTGCCCAAATGGTCACTTTGGCTGCTGTGGGATCCCCAGTGTCTCTGTTATTGGGGCAGGAAGAATAAATTATTATTACCCTGATTATGGGAACTGTGCTTGGAACTGTACTTGGCCTTTTGTTATGATGGAGGGACTCACCATCAACTAAGTAGCACTCGCTAGGCAAGGGACATGGGTTCCAAAACTCTGTGAATTGAGAAATGCTGGGGACAAGTATTAATATTTGGTGGCATGGGCCCCTGGGTGAGGGCTTTACATGCTAATTGCACTTCCTCCTCTCTCTACTGTGGAATATCAGAGCTAATTTTGATTCCATTAGGAGTCTAGTTACAGGCTGCTGAGCTCACTTTGGGCTAATGGTGCACCAGCACTGAGGCTCCCCTACTACAAGCTGAATTCACCTAAGAGCTGAAATCACTGAGCATTGTGTTAAGTAGTGGGGGAGCCTGAAGATATATTGTGGAGCAGTTTGTGGGACGGCTGGAGTGCCTTGTGGACAGGCTGGTGGAGCAGTTCATAAGACGGCGGGAGCTGCTTGTGGGCCGCGGAGTGGAGCTGAGCGAAGCAGTTCATGGGGCGGCTGGCTGAGCGGAGCGAAGGCCTATGGAGCTGTGGTGCGGTCAGCTTCAGATCATGTAAGGTGTCCCTTACCTCTCTCCCCTCCCCCCCCCATCTCCACCCAGGTTGGGAGGTAAAGCTCTGCAGATAAACCTTCGAACTCTGGGGCTGCCCTGACCAAGGACAGAGACTTTTGGGACTTTGGGTGATTTGGGGTTGCTGGACTCAAGAACCAAAGGGAAAGGGCATGACCCAATTTGCTTGGGGTGGGTTTTTTTGCTCATGGGTTGTGTTACGAATCCTGTTGATGGTGTTTCCCCAACATAATGCCACATTGTTTCTCTCTGTTATTAAAAGGCTTTCTGCTACACTCAGACTATGTGCTTGCGAGAGGGGAAGTATTGCCTCTTGGAGGCGCCCAGTGGGGGTGGTATATATTTGTCCCAGGTCACTGGGTGGGGCCTCGAGCCGGTTTGCATTGTGTTATTGGAATGAATCCCCTAGATATTGAACCTGGCCCTTGTTGCTGCCAACTCTGACGGGCAGAAGGGTTACGTTAGCTTCTCTTTAGACCCCAGATCTAAGCTTGCATATTTCTCATATTTCATATAATTAAGCTCCTGTACTTGTGGGAATCATTTTTAAAAGTAACATGATAATATCTCTCAGATCAGGATTAAGACCTTAATATATAAATTTCATTTTTTTAAGAGAGGAAACAAAATATCTTTATTGAAACTCAGATTTAAATATACATGCATCATGATAATAGGTAGGAAGATAAGGCCCAAAAACAGAGATACTAATAATGATTAGAGATACTAATTCAAAAGGAGTGTGAAGAAAAAACAAATGTATATAAAGTATAGGGTTCAGAGTGTCACTTTAACGCTTACAAGTCTGGTTTTTTCCTCTCACACCAATGTAAATTAGTAATAACTCCACTGAAGCCAATGGCATTACAATAGGTAAGACTGAAGAGAAGGGAAAATAGACCTATAATTCACTAAAGCCTGTCCAGATGGCTTTGTACATCTCATTTGCTAGGTTTGTTTGTTTGTTTTCTTTTAAATCAGGAATCCAGAGGTATGTAACTCAAGAACTGTTTTATGACACAAGAGCAGGGACAAAAAGAAAAGGAGTGGCACCTTAGAGACTAACCAATTTATTTGAGCATAAGCTTTCGTGAGTTACAGCTCACTTCATCGGATGCATACTGTGGAAAGTGTAGAAGATCTTTTAATACACACAAAGCATGAAAAAATACCTCCCCCCACCCCACTCTCCTGCTGGTAATAGCTTATCTAAAGTGATCACTCTCCTTACAATGTGTATGATAATCAAGTTGGGCCATTTCCAGCACAAATCCAGGTTTTCTCACCCCTGCCCCACACACAAACTCACTCTCCTGCTGGTAATAGCTTATCTAAAGTGACCACTCTCCTTACAATAAGAAAAGGAGTACTTGTGGCACCTTAGAGACTAACCAGTTTATCTGAGCATAAGCTTTCGTGAGCTACAGCTCACTTCATCCGATGCATCCGATGAAGTGAGCTGTAGCTCACGAAAGCTTATGCTCAGATAAATTGGTTAGTCTCTAAGGTGCCACAAGTACTCCTTTTCTTTTTGCAAATACAGACTAACACGGCTGTTACTCTGAAACCTCTCCTTACAATGTGTATGATAATCAAGGTGGGCCATTTCCAACACAAATCCAGGTTTTCTCACCCCTCCCCCCCCGCAACACACACACACAAACTCACTCTCCTGCTGGTAATAGCTTATCCAAAGTGACCACTCTCCTTACATTGTGTATGATAATCAAGGGACAATGGCAGGAGATACTCAAAACATAATGTGGACGTCCTCATTACATACCGACAGCATAGAAACTTTCTTCAATCTAGTGAAATAGGCAGGGTATTGATTCTTTTCCTGAAACTGTCTAATTGAATCTGTTAACCCAACAGAACAGCCACATTTTAGAAATACTGCATTATGATACAGACAGAAGATGGATGCAGCATTACTTTTCTTTCCACATTTGATTCAGCAACTCAAATGATCAAGAATATGGTTAAACTTCAATTGATAAAATGTTATAATTTTACATTACTGTATGTGATGGGGTGGAGCGGCCCCACACTGGTACCGCAGGGGTTAACCCTTCCTTCCTAGCAGAGGAAGCCCCACCCCTGAGGCTCTGCTGGGCATGCTCCAACTGGAGAGCAGGTATAAAAGCCTGCAGAGCTGGTCAGTCGGGGCTGACCACTGGAGGGGAAGGAGGCATGCCGCCAACTCCCAGGGAGGAACAGCCTGCGCTCCAGGCTCCGGAAGCCAGCTAAGCCGGGATGCGCCCCGATGCCTAGACGGAGCACTTTGGTGCAGGGAAACAGATCAGAGGCCCCCCCAACATGGAGGGCCTGGAGGTTCTGGTAGGAAGTGACCTAGGGGAACTTTAGAGGAAAACAGTGTTAGAGCCACGCAGGGGCTCTGCGTGTTTCGGGAAGGTCCCCCCCAAGCCGGTGGCCAGGGGAACTTGCCACTACCAGGGCCCTGGGTCGGGACCTGGTGGAGAGGGCAGGCCTGGGTCCCCCTCCCTTCCCCCCCCCCCCCAAGGTTGGGGGTGGCTCAGCACAGGAATCATACGGACTCTGGCTGCTAGGCCACGGTACCCTGGCAGTGAGGGGGATTATATCAACTCTGGCCATTGGGCCGCACTGCCCTGATGCTTGAGGCGAGCCACATGGACTACGGCCGCTAGGCCTCACTACCCCACATGGGGGGGGGGTTTATATGGACTCTGGCCATTGGGCCCACTACCCTGACTAGGGGGTGATTGTGTGGTGGGAGGCCATCAGGCCACCCACGGAGAGGTGAGCATGGAAACTTGGGAGTGGCGAGGTTCTGCCACCCCATCCCCCCCGCACCTTGCCTCAAAGGGGCGGTGAGGTGCCAGGCCCGCTACACTGTGCCTGACACAAAAAAGAATAAGCTAGGTAAATAGCTGATAACTAGACAATCGTCTTCAGAAATCTGTATTCCTGGCTTTCTGACCAGTCTCTCTCCAAGGACAGAAGTGCTATTACTGATAGATTTTTGTGAAACACACATATGTTGGAATATGGATACTCTAGAGGGTATTACAATGGGGTGATAGTCTGTGTAATATCAGATGTCCTTATTCAAGAATTGTACTGTAGGCACATGAGCAGTCCCATTACTCCAGTGGAACTATTCATGTGCTCAAATCTAATCAAATCGACACTAAACTGGGAGGAGTGGTAGATACGCTGGAGGGTAGGGATAGGATACAGAGGGACCTAGAGAAATTGGAGGACTGGGCCAAAAGAAATCTGATGAGGTTCAACAAGGACAAGTGCAGAGTCCTGCACTTACGACAGAAGAATCCAATGCTCCGCTACAGACTAGGGACCGAATGGCTAGGCAGCAGTTCTGCAAAAAAGGACCTAGGGGTTACAGTGGACGAGACGCTGGATATGAATCAACAGTGTGCCCTTGTAGCCAAGAAGGCCAATGGCATTTTGGGCTGTATAAGTAGGGGCATTGCCAGCAGATCGAAGGACGTGATTGTTCCCCTCTATTCGACATTGGTGAGGCCTCATCTGGAGTACTGTGTCCAGTTTTGGGCCCCACACTACAAGAAGGATGTGGAAAAATTGGAGAGAGTCCAGTGGAGGGCAACAAAAATGATTAGGAGACTGGAACACATGACTTATGAGGAAAGGCTGAGGGAACTGGGATTGTTTAGTCTACAGAAGAGAAGAATGAGGGGAGATTTGATAGCTGCTTTCAACTACCTGAAAGGTGGTTCCAAAGAGGATGGATCTAGACTATTCTCAGTGGTAGCGGATGACAGGACAAGGAGTAATGGTCTCAAGTTGCAGTGGGAGAGATTTAGGTTGGATATTAGGAAAAACTTTTTCACTAGGAGGGTGGTGAAACACTGGAATGCGTTACCTAGGGAGGTGGTGGAATCTCCTTCCTTAGAAGTTTTTAAGGTCAGGCTTGACAAAGCCCTGGCTGGGATGATTTAGTTGGGGATCGGTTCTGCTTTGAGCAGGGGGTTGGACTAGATGACCTCCTGAGGTCCCTTCCAACCCTGATATTCTATGATTCTGTGTTTAAGTGGTTTGCTGAATATGGCCCAAAAGAGGAGATGTGGAATGTATATAATATCTGGTGGTCTGAAAATAAGCCAGTGAAATGTCCAAAATCCTTTAGGAGGAAAGGCTGCCAGGTAAACTACTATAATAAGGACAGTTTTTAAGCACTTGGCACTCAGTGCTGAAGTCCTTACTCAAGCCAACTCCCAGAGACTTCAGTAATTTACTTTGAGTTAGGAGTCAGAAACTGACTATAAACACTGGAATGGTTCCTTCCCTTTTTTCCCTAGCATCCTTGATGCGGACACAGCATCAAAATGATGACAGACACATGGATGGATTTAAGTGGCAGGCTGCAACTTTTAGTAAACTTTAACCCAGGAGAGGGGCACTACATGCCCATCACCCATACTGTCCTATATCAGGCATCTCATTGGTTTCAGAGCAGGGGGTACAGGGCTCTTACCATATAACCTGTAACTCAGGCTAGGGTCTCCTCAGTCTACCTCCCAGGACGCAACTAATGAAAGAGCTCCACATGGCCCCTGTGCCAGGTTAAATCCTTGGAGCTGGAGAATGCTGGCCAATCAGAACCCCTTCCCCAAGCGGGCGAGTGAGTACCAGCTCTTCCCCCACCCTCTTGGGAGTCTCTATCTGGTGTCCCTCAGCAAGTGTTCCTTCCTCACTGCGGGACTGTCCCCTTTCATTGCTAGCCCCACCAAGCTCCCCATCCAGTGAGGCAGGTGAGCGACACTTCCTTTTGTGAGAGTTCCCAAAACAATACTCTACTTTGGCTTTCTCAGCTTGTGCCTCTTACTAAGTTGGGGTATAGACTTTTCTCAGCCTTTAGTAGAAAGGGAATGAGCTGCTACTGCTCCTTCTGACAGCTGAGGGAGACTTCCCGTTACCCCGAGAGGCAGAGTTGCTGTTTTGGATCCAGTTAGTTCAAGTTCTAGAAGTGACTGATTCCTTGTACATTCTAATAGCTTATTATAAATTTAATGAATACATTTGCAAAGCAATCCATGGGGACTTAGCCACACAATCGCTATTAATTTCATTGAAAGCCTTCTGGCTCAATTCCTACTTCCACATCATATCTTGTTTGCAAACACATACAGAAACATTTACATTATTTTTAGATTTCTGCATTCTGTGTTTATTTTATAGCATTTTGTTATCTCATTATAGATGTGTCTTAGGAATAAAACTGGAAGGGGAATCTAAAATGAAATACATCATAATTATTTCATATCCCCAAGTCCATACTGGAGATACTCACTGTTCAGTTTGCTTTGCTTAATAAAGCATTTCATTATCTTTTTGCAGTAAACATTTACTAATCAGGCCTGAAGTATTTGTAAATTACAGCAATCTAAAATGAAAACAATGTGTGTTTTAAATGTAATCTTCCTCTAGGTCTGATTTTTGTCCTTTTTCTTTTCTAACTTCAGAAGCTAGATCGGAGAAATTCTGTGAGGTACTTGAAAATCTTTCACCAATAGTGCAGGAAGAAGTTATTCAGATTCTTTACTGATGTCTCATCTGCTTCTAAAAGGTAAATTTTTAAGGGTGAAAAATAATAAAGAAGTTACCTATTGGTACAAGTGTAACAGGGGGCCACCACTGCTCCAGTCTTCTCTGCTTCCCACAGACCACTCAGAGATCTTCCTTTTTGTAGACACCACTGTGCAGTTTATTTATAGTGTTTCCCTCCACCACCTTTACATACTAGAACAGTCATGGTATTCCCAATGTTATCCAGCTTCACTACCCCTTCTCCTTAAGTGGGTCGGGGAGAAAGAAAGGTAAAGGCAGTGGTGCTGGAACTATTTTTATAGTGGGGGTGCTGAAGGCAGAAACTATGTATTTGGGTTATTACAACTGCAAGCTAGGGAGTGCAGCAGCACCCCCAAATCCCTAGTTCCAGCATGTGTGAGTAAACATGTCTCTGCCCAGAAATTCTCTCTCCTGCTTTCCCCTTCCTCTTCCACTTCTTGCCTGTGCTCTTTTCTCTAATCTCCTTGTTAATGGGCTAACTAGTTCATTAGCTTCCTAGCCCCCATCTAATCTGGTAATTAGGAACTCCTCTCCTTAAGCAGGCCCTCCCTGGGGCCTAATTGGTTAACCAGTGACCAGAGTGCTGGTTCAGTTGCTGATTCCCAGCACTCCATCACAACAATGCTACATCTCCACTACAGCACTTACAGCAGCGTAACTGCACCGCTGTCGCACTTGTGGTGGAGACACTCTAAGCCAATGGGAGAGAGCTCTCCTGTCGGCTGGCTTACTTTACCTCCCACAAGCAGTGGTAGCTATGTCGGCTGGAGAAGCTCTCTGACAGCGCTGTCTACACCCATGCTTAAATCGGTATAAGTTATGTCACATAAGGGTGTGGATGTAAGTTATACCGAAGTAAGTTGTAGTGTAGACAAGGTCCAAGACTATCAGATTTAGTGGTTCTGTTACTATTGTAGATCATGGATAATGCCTATAAAAGAATACAATTATAAATTACTATTAGAGGATTAACATTCATGAATTTAACAAATGCCCTCATTGTTACTATAAAATCTGATTCTCTGGCCTAATAGGTCACCCATGTCTGCTTGTCAGGTAAATATATATCTTTCAGTTCAGTAATGCTGGAGGAAAATGTTAATCAAGATTCAATCTGAGTTAAAAAAAATCTGAAATGTTGTAATATTGTAGTGGTGCAGGGCCTAAATCAATTAGTTGACTGCATCTTAAAGAGAATAACGTACTAGTTCCACAAAAAGAACAGGAGTACTTGTGGGACCTTGGAGACTAACACATTTATTTGAGCATAAGCTTTCGTGGGCTACAGCCCACTTCTTCGGATGCATAGAATGGAACATATAGTAAGAAGAGAGAGAGAGATATACAGAGAACATGAAAAAGTGGAGTAAGAGGCTAATTAATTAGGATGAGCTATTATCAGCAGGAGAAAAAAAACCTTTTCTAGTGATAATCAAGATGGCCCATTTAGACAGTTGACAAGAAGGTGTGAGGATACTTAACATGGGGAAATAGATTCAGTATGTGTAATGACCCAGCCACTCCCGGTCTCTATTCAAACCCAAGTTAATGGTATCTAGTTTGCATATTAATTCAAGCTCAGCAGTTTCTTGTTGGAGTCTGTTTTTGAAGCTTTTCTGTTGCAAAATTGCCACCTTTAAGTCTGTTACTGAGTGGCCAGAGAGGTTGCAGTGTTCTTGCCATCACGGGCTCATTCACCTGGACATCTACCAATGTGATATATGCCATCATGTGCCAGCAATGCCCCTCTGCCATGTACATTGGCTAAACCAGACAGTCTCTACGCAAAAGAATAAATGGACACAAATCTGACATCAGGAATCATAACATTCAAAAACCGGTAGGAGAACACTTCAACCTCTCTGGCCACTCAGTAAGAGATGAAGTTAGCATCCTATGAAGTGTAGCCCACGAAAGCTTATGCTGAAATAAATAAATTTGTTAGTCTCTAAGGTGCCACAAGTACTCCTGTTCTTTTTGCGGATACAGACTAACACGGCTACTACTCTGAAACCTGATACTAGTTCCAGTGAGCAGGACTGGGGATGTCAGGTGATTAAGAACAGACACATTGGATATTTAACAAAGTCAGTGTATGATTTTACATGGTACAACACCTGTTTTGGTGCTTTTTTAAGAAGGTCCTCAATGGTGTCCACTGAAGACTTAGGGGTGCCAGTTTTAGGGGCTTTATTAAACTATGGTTCTACTCTGAGCAGCCAGTTTGTGAATGTAGTAGTATTGTCTCTCTAGCTCCATACCACATTTACTCACCTTATAAATAAAAAATGATTTTTCTAATTGCCAGCTTGCTGAAACTAGAACTTGAAAGTGCAGCCAGGTTCTTTCTGTCTCCGCCATCAGCATCAAAAAAATTCTGTGTTCTGAACAAAGACACTCATGCTACAAGGGCTGAATAAATGGGACTATTTGTGCTTGAATTTAAGCATGTGTGAAAGTCTTTGCAGGACTGGGGCCAAAGTTCTTGATTCAGCAAAGCATTTAAGCATGTATTTAAGTCCCATTGACTTCAAAAGGACTTAAGCACACACATAAAGTTAAGCATGTGCTTAGCTGCTTTGCTTAGTGATGGCCTTTGTTAACAATTTTGTTGACATGAGCCAGTAGAATCTAATTCACTGCATTGGCTCTGCAGTGCTAACAAGCAAAAATAGTAATGTTTCAAACGGACTAGTAAAATAAAAAGAAATATAGTCATGTTTCAGAGTAGAACCACATTTTTAAAGATCAATGTGGTTTCTCTGGGGCTATTGGGTTAACTAGTTTGGGTAAAGTTAGTAAGAACTATTCCAAAATTTCATCTGTCTCTTGAACTGAACTTTTTTGAGCTCAGAAACGTTGGGTACGTTGTTTTTTTTTTTAATCTGTGTTTACAAAATTGCTTTTCTTGAGCCATATAACAAATCAAACCACCAAAGTCAAAACAAAAAAAGGTCTCTAAAGGGCTGCACTCACAGGAAGGAGCTGCCAGTGCAATTCCTTCAACAAACTCTTTTCACCATTTAAGAAATTCTACATTTTCCATTACTGCAGGTTTTCATGGAAATCACTACACTCTCATTTTTGCTTCTTTGGACTTTTGACCACTGTTTGTCTGCTTCTTCCATAAACTAATCTGTGCTTTCTTCCATTCTGCTCCTTGGAACACTTTCCCTAAATGATCCACAAGGCCACTATCCTCTCCTTCAACTCCCTCCTCTAGACCCACTTCTGTAGGGAGGCCTACAAGAAATCAACCAACTAATAATGGCTTGGTTGAATAACACTCAGGGATAGCTGGTATTTATTGATTTATTTTAAAATAACTTTCAAGTGATTCAGAACGATCCACTTGTGCATATAGTTGAGTTCCATAACTGTATGATCTTATTGCTATTATCCTCATGTGAATTTCCCCGCACTTTACTTCTGCTGTTTGTTTACAATTATTTTGTTCCATCTTGTTTCAAATTAGACTTTTTATAGCACCTGGGATAATGGAGGCCCTCATTCTTACTAGTGTGAGAGCAATAGTCTGTCTGAGAATACAGACCCTATATATAAGTGAAAATCTTATATTTTAAATTAAGCTTTACAGTAATTTCCCTCTATCAAGGTGAAACTTCAGGAGATATTTGATCTGTATCCCAGTTTCAAATGTTAATGTACATTTGTCTTATTCTAAAACAGAAAGATTACTGTAAATGTCATGTTTTGTCTCATTTATTTTTAATTTTGTTGCCAGGTGAGTGACTGAGTGATTAGTTGTTGCATAGGGTGTGTGTGTGTGTATACATATATTAATATAGTTTTGTAAATTGACATACTGTCACCTTAAGACTTTTTATAAAGATAAGATTATACCAGCTTCCTCAAAGGTAGTTTCATGTCTGGATTTTTGATATTTTGCAGGGTCATAGATATTTTATCTCTGTGAGATGTAAAACCCCAACGATGTTTAAAATTATTATATTAAATCAGACTTTTACTCCCTGTCTCAAGGCTCTATGGTAAACCTTGCACCTGATTTGTCCAAAGACCTTTGAGGAGTCACGACAGGGCTGAGTGAGCAAAGTTTGCTGCAAACTATAAAAACCAAGGGTAGAACTGAGAAGTTGTCTTTTGGGTCAACAAGCCTCCTGCGAGAAGACTGACATTCCTGTAATCCTGAACCCAGCCATCTTGGTGAGAAGAAGTGAAGACACTGATAAACGGGCTTCATCAGCCTTTGACTAGTGTCCCTGCACCTGAAGAGGTCCTGCTAGTGGGAAGCACTGTGCCAGCAACAACATTGTTTAGTTTCTTGATCACAGTCCCAGCTCCTACTCTGCAAGAGTCCAGAAGACTGCAAGAGCTGAACACTTTGTGAACTCCTTGGCATCTTAAGTATCTTATTTTTGTCTTCTGTGTTTGGCCTGGTCTACTCGGGGTGGGGGGGTGAGAAACAAATCCCTGACCAATGTAGCCATGTCCTTCCCGCCCTGCCCCCCTCCAGTGTAGACACAGCTATGTCGACAGCAGAGGGCTCCCATTGACATAACTAACTTTGTTTGGGGAGCTGGTGTTCCTACACGGACAGAAAAAAACCCTCTGCTGATGTCGGGATGTAGGCTGTGTCTGCACTATGGGGCTATGCTGACATGACTATGCCAACCATAGCTATGCCAGTATAGTCTCAGTAGTGTAGACATACCCTGTACTAGGGGAAAATGTTTCAGCAGAGCTACAGCATGTGAATGGGAATACAAACATCACACTGCTGGTGTGAATGTACAACAGATTTATTTGGCGGCTATTTGGCAACTGGTGAAAGCATTCCTTCTGCCTGAATTGTCTGATTACCTCTATTTTAAGATAGTTTTGATGTTGTTTTTTTGGTTCCCACGCATCTCATTTATGTATTATAGAATAAGAAAAGTGTAATAATAGCAGCCTCTCTCCAGCACTGGAAAAGTTTTTTATTCATTTTTTAAAGCCATTATTATTTTATTTTTGGAGGGAGCAGGGGGACTAAATGCTGACTTCTGCTGGCTTTTTTTTTTTTTTAATAAGGAGGGAAAATGTTCTACAGCTCAGGCTGTCTAAGGACTTGTCTACACAAACATTTAGTTTGCGGCAAGCTGGAGTGTAAAGCTATCCTGCACTAGCATGCTGCACACTAAGTATCTGTGGGGACCCTGCTGTGGCGCACTAACAGTTCCTTAGTGCACTTTGATTTACCCTCCTTTGAAATGGGACTAGATCAAAGCGTGCTAAGGAACTGTTAGTGCACGTCAGCAGGGTCCACATGGACTATTAATGCATGGCAAACTAGTGCAGGGTAGATTAACACCTCATCTTGCTATGAAATAAGTGTGCATGTAGGCAAGCCCTAAAATGACCTTCTCTGTATTGTAATTGGCAAGAAATTAAATGAATTAGAGTTATTCTTTGCCCTAATTCCCCTTAAAAATGTATGGAGGGGAATAAAAGACCACAGAAGACTTAGCTGGGAAAGGATGGGAACTTTGTAATGTTTGGAGCAGGGACATTGAACTCCACATTGGGAAGCTGCAGGAATTTTGGGGGCATCATTTCCTCCCATGGGAAAAACCTTGATTTGGTCAGGGGGCAGGTGGCAGCTTCGAGGCTGCTCCCTGTGGAGCAATGGTTCTGTCTTTGGGAGCTGTTGGACATAATCTGTGCCTATGCTCTGACTTTTCAGCTCCTGTTTACACTGTGGGTCTCTGACAGGATGCTCCAATAAAGCCATATCACAAGTGTGTTCCCCAGCTGGCAGATCACCCCTCACGAAGGCAACCTGCTTAGACTGCATTAGCTCTTTTGCAGGCTTTTCCTTAGGGAAGCCTTAAGAGAGCATGATATGTATTTGCTGATGTGTCATCGCCCTGCCCACACTTGGATCCCTATACAACTATCTGTGGAGTTTAGAAAGGACAAGAACCGGCTGTGGAGACTGATAATTCTTCCTGCTCTTTGAAGGTCTTAGGAGCACCAGGAACCTAAAGACTATAGTGTGTTTTTTTAAGAAAAAGAATTTTAAAAATAGAAAAATTGTAGGGAGAACTCTTAGTTCTTTTCTCCACTCTTTGTGTGTTTCCTGGGAGTATGAATATGAAAGGATGATGAGGCAAAGGTGTCCCAAACTGTTGAGTCATGTAGGCTTATATAGGAGCCAGGCCTTTTCAGAATCATCAGTTTTCTCTATTTAAATAAAAAAATGTTTTTAAAAACATGTGACTGAACCAATAATTTCCCCAACTATAAATACACCATTTGCCTTTAAAAAATTAGATTTTATTGTAATGCATTTTCCATCTGTAATAGTGCTTTCTTTTTATGAGTCTCTTGGTCAATCCTCTCTACTGCTAGGACACTCCTTCGTCAAACTCAGATAACAACTTGCACATCCCATTCAACTGATCTAATCAACAACTATTTATTCTATTTGGAATTAGCAGATGGCCTTATTTTCCTGGAGGATGTTCTCTCTCTTTCATTATCCGGCAGGAGCCCTTTTGATTGAATAAAGTCAGAGGTTCTGGCAATCTTGTTAGAAAAGAATCTGTCTTCTCCAAGATAGTCTTAATTTTGCAGAATATGTAAAATGGCTAATACTACTGTTGGCAAGGAATTTTTTTTTACCTAACCAAAAACTGATATATTCTAAAATGCCCAGTGGAAAAACTTCGGATTTTTTAAAAAATAATAGTTTTTCCCTCCCAAAGCCATTTAAAAACTGGCCTGTGGAATTTAACAATTTATAAAGAATACTCAACAGGGTTAGGCAAGCCAAGTCTGAGCTCTTTCTAAAACTAGAGATCCAGGGAAGAAAGATTTCCCCATCCTGGATAGATTTATAGTTAAGGCTACATTTTAGTCACTGGTATTTTTAATAAAAGTCATGGACAGGTCATGGGCAGTAAACAAAAATCCAAGGCCCGTGACCTGTCTGTGACTTGTACTATATACCCCATACTAAATCTTGGGGAGGGGGGCAGCCCAGCCCAGCCGCGGGTGCTTGGAGGGAGGGGGTAGGCCATGGGTGCTGGGGTGGGGCAGGACCCCCACTGGTGCTGGGGGTGGTGGGATAGGTGGCGGCAGGTAGCCTGGGACCTGCGCTGGTGCTGGGGGGGAGGGGAAGGGCTGGCGGGCTCCCTACCCGGCTCTGCGCCTCCCTGGAAGTGGCAACATCCCTCAGCTCCTAGGTGGAGGCAGAGCTGAGCTGCGGGGATAGTGCCTGTAGGCAGAGGCAGTGCGCAGAGCCCACTGGCCACACCTCCCCCGAGGAGCTGAGGAATGTTGTCGCTTCCGGAGAGCCCCACTGAGGTAAGTGCTGCCAGAGCCCTCACCCCCGCGCCAAACCCCCAGTCCTGAGCCCCCCACCCAAAACTGCTGCTTGCAGGTGGGACGGGGGCAGTGGCCCGAGACTGCCCCAGCAGTGGTTGGTGTGGCTGGCTGCTGCAGAAATCATGGTCACAGAAAGTCACGGAATCTGTGACTTCCGTGACCTCCATGACAGACTTGCAGCCTTATTTATAGTGCAGTGTATTATTCAGCTACTAGCTGCCTCTGGGAGATGTAGAGAGACAAGGTGAGTGAGATAATATTTTACTGGACCAGCTTCTGCTGGTGAGAGAGACAAGCTTTTGAGCTTACACAGAGCTCTTCTTCAGGTCTGGGAAATTTACTCAGGGCTGGTCTACACTACCATTTAAGTCGATGTAACTTATGTTGCTCAGGGGTGTGAAAACAGCACCCCCTTGAGCGATGCAAGTTACATCAACAAAGTGGCATCCACACCGCCCCATGTCGGTGCGAGATGCTCTCCCGCTGGCATAGCTTCTGCCTCTCGCAGGGGTGTAGTAATTATGATAATGGGAGAGTGCTCTCCCATTGGCATAGTGCATCTTTACCACACGTGCTACAGTGGCACAGCTTCATCGGTGTAGCTGTACCGACGTAGTGCGATAGTGTAGACCTGCCCTTAGAGTGTCACAGCTAAATAGAAGGTGGAACTGATTGTTTAGCAAAAGTGCTTAACACACACATTTGAAGGGACCATTCAAGGTGAAGAGGCCTGTTACACAGTTCCAGACAGGATGTAGTCCCTGGTAAACAACGGATTCAACTTGTATGCAAGCCTGTTTGTTTGAGTGAATAGTTTGCAGTTTTCTTTAAAGAATGCCACCAATTTAAGACTGATAGGCATTCCATATATCATGACCACTCCAGTATCTAACTTTTCATGTAAGATGTGTATATATAAAGTGCCAATTTCTGCACACTCATAACATTCTAGTATTCTATGGTAGCTTTCTCAGCATTTATTTTTGCCTACCATCAGAATTATTTTTTTTTAATCATTCATTTCTTTATTTTCTTGGAGGCTTGCAGTGACACCTGCAGCATTACTGATTCTGTGTTCTTTCACACTGGTGCTGGCATTCAGGTCAACAAGCTTTTGTTTTTTCTTTAATGTCTGCAAATTGTTTAGTATTAGAGCAGTAACTTACCTTTTCCTATTTCCTTCAGGATTACTATGGCCAAATCAGTTTCTTCATCTTCACTTCTTTCCAGCTCAGTTATCTGAGGATTTGCGGGACTGAGGAAGTGGAGAGGGTGCTCTCTCTCTGTGACCTTTGTCATCTTGTTCTGCCTCCTCCTACTTTGTGACTATGTGGAACAAGTTGATCTGTTGCTAGCTATTTCAAGACCAGGTAAAATGCTCAGAAAAAGTGTTTGAATAAGTGGTAGTGAATATTTCTTTTACACAAGGGGCTAGGCAATAAGTGTTTATAAACCTTTCTGAAAGGAATGAGAGCATGTGATCCCACTTAATTAAAGGGCAGAAGGACCATCTGTGCTAAAACTCACTCAGCACGGGTGTACTGTAACTATTTGTAAAGACCCTGGATGCTGCGAATCGTAAAATGGTTTGGATTTGATAACTTTTTAAGTGGTCTATGAGTGACATTTTAGCCTTGAACAGTTAAAGATCCCCAGCCATGCTAAATACAGAAGTCATATTTTACCTGTGGCTTGCAACAATGACAATGTTAGATCTAACAATCTCATGCAAATGATGGCTTTGAAGCCTTTCATTGCCTCTATTTTGAAACATGTCGAAGTTTCAGGCCAGGTCTACGCTACACACTTACACTGGTAAAACTACATCCCTTGGATGTGTGAAAAATCCACCCCCCTGAGTGGTGCAGTTATACCGACCTAACTCCCGGTGTACACAGCGCTATGTTGCAGAGGTGGATTAATTATGCCGACAGGAGAAACTCTCCCGTCAGCCTAGTAGCATCTTCGCTGACGCGGTACAGAAGCGCACCTGCACTGGTACCGCTGCGCTGCAGCAGCATTTTAAGTGTAGACCTGCCCTAAGTTTCTTTTCTTGCAAATGCCTCTTGGTGTGTTTTAGCATTTAGGCCCTGATCCTGTAATGAGAAGCGCACAGCTGGACCCTGTGCTCGAATGGAGTCCGGTGAAAGGCAATGGGCCTCTGTGTGAGTGCAAGACTGCCTGTCTGCACCATATTGCAGGAATGGGGCTTATATTTACTTTGCCTTGCCCCCCAATGAAGAAGTGGTGTTGCTGTTGTCTCTGCTGTTATTGGCTCTGTGTCTGTGGGGAAAAGATATAACTGCAGGGTACAGCTGGTTGGAAACTAAAATTTTTGAGGGAAAATAGAACAAAATATTTGAAAAAAACATTTGCTAAAAATAGTTGTTTCTGAGTTGCTGTGTTGAGATGGCTGAAATCACAGAAAGGGGAAAAAGTAGAGCTGGTCAAAGTTGTTCTTGTTTTGTTTTTTAACTTTTCAAAGTAAGCCAACATTTTTGCTTTTCTTGCAATTTTCCAGTTTTACAATGACATGAAAATATTGTTTTTGTTTCAAATAGAGAGATTAAATTTTGTTTTGCTTATAAAAACTGAAAACATTTTCCAGGTATTTTTTTTTAAACCGGAAAAAAAAAAAGGTTTTCATATTTTTTTTTTTGGTCAAGAAACTGAAAATTTGAGAAATTTTTGGTAAGAAAAATGAAATTTTAAAAATTGTCTTGTGGGAGGGGACAGAACAAGCTTTCCTGACCAGCCACTTTGAGGACGTGATCCTACTACTCCATTGACTTCAATGGACGCTGCATTAATCAGATTTTTCATTTGTCATGAAAAGAGAGAAAGTAAGTTTTGCCTAAATTAATTAATAAATAAATTGCCTAAATAAGTTTTGCCTAAATTTACTGACTTGGATCCCAGTCAGGGTAGGTGCAAAGAGCCTGCGTCTGCCATTGATGCCAGTGAGAGCTGAGGATGCTCAGCACCTGGCAGGATCTGGCCCTTAGATATTTCATCAAACAGAGAACTTAAGGTTCTTGTGACTGCATAGCATACTTACAGCTGAAAACCATTCTACATGTTAACTTCACAAAGCAACACAGTGTCCATAGGTGGTTTTTCATCATGTGAAACATAACATTTGTTTTATTCTTGGGCATTTCCTAATAGTTAGCCTTTATAATATCAACTGTGTGAGACATCGGTGTAATGGCCTGACACTACAAACTCTTACACACGTGCTTAACTTCAAGCACAAGTTGGAGCCAATGAATTATTTAGGACTGCTCATGTTCTTAAACACATGCATAGGTGTTTGCAGGATCAAGGTTTAAGACTGTAAAGTAGCTTTCTTCCTTCTTTACTACTTGAATAATCAGAAATATACTCGTATTTGATATTCCAAGTTCTTTTAATGCAATCAAAGATACTTGGACGGGACGCAGATATTTGAGAAACTATTTTAATGGGCCAAAGCTCTCGGGAAATAGGTAATTTTTCTCCTGTTAAATGGAGTAAGTTTTCAGTCACTTTAAACAAATTATCAAAATTGTTCAAGCTGCTCTTTTTGGGACAATTATAAAGATGCTCACGCAGTGCTTTAAAGCAGTCACAAATGACACAGTGGAACGTAGAGAATGTGTAGACCTGTGCGTGTATATTATACATTCTCAGATGGAAGACTGCAGTTTAATCAGAATGAATCCGAGTCCATTTGTGGTGCCTGACTGAGCATCTTGTGCAGTTCTTCTCAATGGCATCGCAAATGATGTCACACATCAAGAGAAATGTCACTAGTTACAATTAAATTCTTCTCATCATGTGGAAATTCATTCGCTTAGCAAAATGGGTGCAGATTGAACCTACGGCTGAGACCCCTTAAACTTTTGATAAGTGTAGCTGATTCTGTTTTTGCGCAGGTGGAGTCTCCCTTTGTCCAGTGTATGGTTTCCCAGCCTCACGCTGCAGGTGTCTGGCTTTTTTTTTTTTTTTTTTTGCATAGGTGTATTTTTTTTTTTTTATTCACAAGACTAAAAGGGCCTTTTCTGTGGCATAAATATGTCACAAGGCAGCTTTGTAAAACCAGATATTATAGTGGTTATAAGGGAATAACAAAAAGTATGACTTAAGGCCATTCTAATATATCATGTAATGCATATCTAGGCTCTGTGTTAGGTGTACCAAACATCCTGTGAGAATCTATGAACAGAATTTTAATTTCCATTTGTAGCTGCCTGTTATAAATTTTAGGAATGTTTTGATTGAATTCAAAGCCAAGGGAATGAAATGCCACTTTCAGTTTTTTGTACATGAAATAAGAATATCACGCAAGTTGAAATTGTCTGCCTCTGGGACAGAGAAAATATACAGTGGTCATGCATTGGCAAACCAGACAAATAAAATGAGCCTGAAAGGTTTTGAGCACAGATTTCGCCCCCCCCCCCCAACAATTTTCTCAGCTCCCAACCCTTTGATTTCATGATAGCTGGGTTTGGAAACATCATTAATGGGGCATAGGATGGAGGCTAACGATGGTCCCAACCATACCACATTTATTCATGTAAATAATGTCATTGATTTTAAAGCGTTGCTCTGGCTTCATGGGACGACTCGCATGAGTAAAAATCTGGTCAAAAGTTCCCTTCCAGATTGGAGGATCTCTTGATGATGCATGCAGTTACTTTCAGTGTTTACTTGATATATGTGGTGTGGCGAGGCACCTTCTCGGTCTCACCAGCCTGCGCTGTTTTTAGCCTTGGTGAGACAGGCTTGGAGTAAAACAGTTCCCCTGGCTGCACAGGGGCAGTCCGTTCCTTCTCTCAGCCAGTGTTTTGGGCTTGTTTTTCTCCCTTATAGGAGGGAATCCAGCCTCCTCTCCTGGAGGAGTTTGCTCCCTTACTGCTACTCACCTACTGGTAGCTTGATTTCTCCCCCACCCCATAGGGGTGGGTTTAAAAAGGTCTCAGGCAGCCCTTAGTTGGAATCAGCTGATCCTAAATGACCTCAGGTAACTCTCTTTCAGCTGATCTTAATTGATGTCTGGTAACCCCTTCTCAGCTGAACCTGATTGCCCTGTAGTCATCCTTCCCCAGTTGATAGGGAGGAGGGCCTTTTAACCTTCTGGGACTGTTTTCTAACCCCCACCCCCTTTGTGGCCGTTTGTCCTGAGTTTATCACAGTGCCTAATATATGTGGTCACTATGGGACAAATCCATATCTATAGATGCTCCCTAAAGTCAAAAGTTTTACACCAGGGATTAATTTGGCTCTGTACATTCAACCTGTGATCCCCTAGAAGATGTGGGTTAACGGGAGTAGATTCAGAGGTACTTGGAGCTTGGTTAATCAGATTGCGAATTCTGGCAGTACTTTAGAATATTTTCGCCTTTGTTATGGCTTTTTAAATTTATTTTTAATTTTTAAACACATGCATCTGAAGTTCTGGGTGCAGGTACAAGAATTAAACACCTGTTGGAACCTCTAGCTTTTTTGTTTTCAAGTAAAATGCTATTTCTCCCGACGGAGGTGTTGTATTGATGGCTAAGTGTTAATTGACTGTTTCCTTGTATAATCTGACTGGGGTGTTCAAGTGGCCTAAAGTCAGGAGGCACCTGACTTCTACTGCATTTCAGTGGGAATTAAGCACAAAGCTCTTGAAGGGTCTCTTTCAAAATCCCAGGCTTTATGTGTCTGCTGACTGTGAAAGATGGAGAGTATTTTTGTTGGTTTGTATTGTTTTAAAAACAAATACAAGTATTTTTTTATTTATACTGTATGAGCACAAAAAATAGAGCATGAGTTATAAAGCCTCTCTTTACATTTCATACTTCTCTAACCCAGCAATATAAAGCGAAGGGGAGAAAAAAAGATGGGCAAACACTGAAAGGTTTTGGAGTTTCAGTTTAGATGCTTATTTACACCAGTTAAACCTCCTGGGTCTACTAATTTGGGCTGGTCAAAGTATGAGAAAAGGCTGTAAGGACTAAGGAGCTTTCTAGTGCTGCTCATTTCCAGTTGGGTGCCCAGTCCATTACCTTGCTTCTAGGTGGAAATTGGAAGCAGAGCGGTAAGGGTGGGGGGAACACTAATCGGAAAAGTTTAATCAAATGTCTTTGAACTTCAAGGGTGCAATTTGCATTTTGAGCGAAGGTTCAGGTATGTTTGTACTTAAGCTATACTTGTGCATGTCTAGAAAAATCCCCACACCATCAAGCTGAAATCTGGTGTACCAAAATTTCAGCTGAAGCAAATTGGTAAGTTTTATTTATAAACCTCCAACCTCCATTTATTATATTGGAAATGCTCACAGACCTTTAACTCTAGCAGCAGGACTGGCACAGATGTAATAAAACAAAATGATGAGCTGGGCTGTAAGTTGTTTGCAGGGTTCCTGGGAGGATGTACTGTAGTCAATTAGAATATAAACAGGCTTAATTAGCACAGGATTGGCAGGAACCCATATTTTCCAGCGTGAGCTTGGTTTGTGAGCAGGCATTTGAAGAACATTTTCAAAAACTATTTTATCAATAGAAAAACTTGGAGAGACTACAGAAGAGTGGGTTGTTTTTATTCTTTCCCCCCCTGAAAACCACATTGTCCTTTTTCTTTTACATTTCTCCTTAAGATTAGCTTGCTGGTTTAATTCCATAGTGAGCAGGTACCTTTCCCAGACTGTTCTCAGATCTAGTCCATACATAGCATACAATTCAAACTCACCTACTTCCTGACGTTTGGTTTTATAAATATAGCAACCAACAATAAAATAACAAACTTCAGCTCAGACCACCTCCCCAGCCTGGGCTGCTGCTTTTCCTCCTCCTGTAAGTGAAAAGTAGTAGAAATTGAGGGAAAAACTTAAACTACCCAGACTCCTTAGAGGGTTCTCACTAAACTAACTGCATTAACTCCAGAAATGGACCTTGACATCATTGTGGATAGCTTGGTTAAGACCTGCTGATCAATGTGCACTTGTGGCTTAAAAAAAGCTAATCGATGTCAGGATGCTTAAGGAATAGGATGGTGAATAATATGGGGTTCAGAAAAGGCTGATAAGAAGGATCAAGGACATAGAAACTCTCATGAAAAGAGATTGAACAGACTGGGACTGTTTAAATTTGAAATGAGATGAATAAGAGGACACTGTAAATAAGTAAAACACTGCATCATATAGAGAAGGAAGACTGGAAACTTCTATTATCTCTGTCCCATAACACAAGAGCAAGAGGGACTGTGATGAGCTGTGCTTGCCCCACACTGATCCAGCAGGAGTTAACTCCACCCTATGGGCTGAGGAGGCCACGTCCCCTTGGTTCTGCTGGGCATGCTCTGGCTGGAAACCAGGTATCAAAGGGAGCGGCTCAGCCCAGTCAGGGCTGACTGCTGAAGAGGGAGGATGCAGGTCACTGGTTCTAGCCTAAGAGCTGCTGACTCTCCAGATCTTGGAAGCCAGCCAAACTTAAATACAAGTAGATGCCTGTGACAGCTGGAAACCACTGGCAGCTGCTGAAGTGGAGGAAGCCTGAGATGCTCGGGATGTCCAGACCACTACATGAGGAGATGGGGTAGGAAGTGGCCGAAGGGGATGACCTATTAGGCCAGGTGCTGTCAGGGTAGTGTGGTTGGATCCCTGCTGACCCAGTGGCAGACCCTTCCTCCACAGTTAAGGCACTGGGCTGGGACCCAGTGGAGTAGAGTGGGCCTGGGTATCCCTATCCCCGTGACTGCCAACCCCACCCTTGGGGTGGCAGCATCTTCACCTTAGGTTAAGAGGGCTGTTTGTCTGCCATTCACCAGAGGTAGAATGCTAGACTGTTCATTGTGCCACCCTGCCTCGGGGCGTGAGCTCCCTGGACTCTTTGTTTATTGGTCCACACTGCTGGAGAGGGCCACTAAGTTGACTCTGGCCATTGGGCCACACAGCCCTGAGGGAGAGGGTAGCCATATTGACTTTGATCACTAGGCCTCATCACCCTGAGACTAAGGGTGATTGGGCAGACTTGGCCATGGGCTATACCAACCCTTACACTGCCCCGAATGGGGACGGGTTGCACTTGCCCTGCAACAGGGACATTCAATGAAATAAAAGGTGGAAAATTCACAACTGAAAAAAGGAAATCTTTTTCACATAGTGTATGATTGGATTGTGGAAATCACTACCACAGGAAGTCATTGAGGCCAAGAACTTACCAAGATTGAAAAAGGTATTGGTCATTTATGCAGGTACTGAGATTATACAGAATTGTCATAAATAATTATAACAAATTTAGCAGGGATATTAAACCTCCATGCTTCAGAGCTTAAGCCAATCTCAAAGTATTAGCGATCAGGGTGAAACCAAATGTGAGGGGTGGATTATTCCACATCTGCCTACTGCAGGGTTATTACACCTTCCTCTGAAGCATCTGACACTGGCCCCGGTCAGACAGAATACTTAACTAGATGGACTTCGGTTCTGATGCAGGATGGAAATTTCTGTGTTCTAAGTGCTCAACATGCATGTTAGATCCCTTTTTTTTAACTGGGTGGGGCAATGAACCAACTGACTTACGGTATGTCTACATTACGAAATTAGGTTGAATTTATAGGAGTCGATTTTTTACAAAGTGATTTTATACAGTCGATTGTGTGTGTCCCCACTAAGAGCATTAAGTCGGTGGAATGCGTCCACAGTACCAAGGCTAGCGTTGACTTTCGGAACGTTGCACTGTGTGTAGCTATCTCACAGTTCCCACAGTCTCTGCCGCCATTGGAATTCTGGGTTGAGCTTCCAATGCCTCATGGGGCAAAAACATTGTCGCAGGTGGTTTTGGGTACATGTCGTCAGTTGTCCCTCCCTCTGTGAAAGCAACGGCAGACAATTGTTTCACGCCTTTTTTCCGTGTGGGCGCCATACTGCTTTCAGCAGACGGTGCAGTAGGCCTGCTAACTGTCATCATCGAATGACTGCTTCCGCTGCCACTCTGCTCTCCTGGTGGTCTCGCAGGTCCTCTATATGATCATCGTCATCCACCGCTTCCGCTGCAACTCTGCTCTCCTGCTCTTGTCTTGCCATACCACAGCAAGTGTGCAGCCCGCTCAGCTGTTGTGTCCTGGCAGCAGACGGTGCAGTAAGTCTGCAAAACTGGTCATCCAACCACCGCTTCCCCTGCGACTCTGCTCTCCTGCAGACACCATACTACAGCAAGCATGGAGCCTGCTCAGATCACTGTGGCAGTTATGAGCATTGTAAACACCTCGCGCATTATCATGCAGTATATGCAGAACCAGAACCTGCAAAAGAGGCGAGGAGGCGATGGCAGCGTGATGTCAAGAATGATGAGGAAATAGACACAGACTTTTCTCAAAGCATGGGCCCTGGCAATTTGGACATCATGGTGGTAATCGGGCAGGTTCATGCCGTGGAACGCTGATTCTGGGCCTGGGAAACAAGCACAGACTGGTGGGACCGCATAGTGTTGCAGGTCTGCGAAGATTCCCAGTGGCTGCAAAACCTTTGCATGCCTAATGGCACTTTCATGGAACTTTGTGACTTGCTTTTCCCTGCCCTGAAGTGCAAGAATACCAAGATGAGAGCAGCCCACGCAGTTCACAAGCGAGTGGCAATAGCCCTCTGGAAGCTTGCAACTCCAGACAGCTACCGGTCAGTTGGGAATCAATTTGAAGTGGGCAAATCTACTGTGGGGGCTGCTGTCATGCAAGTAGCCAACACAATCGCTGAGCTTCTGCTATCAAAGGTAGTGACTCTGGGAAATGTGCAGGTCATAGTGGATGGGTTTGCTGCAATGGGATTCCCTAACTGTGGTGGGGCGATAGATGGAACCCATATCCCTATCTTGGCACTGGAGCACCAAGGCAGCCAGTACATAAACCACAAGGGATACTTTTCAATGGTGCTGCAAGCACTGGTAGATCACAAGGGACGTTTCACCAACATCAACGTGGGATGGCCAGGAAAGGTACATGACGCTCGCATCTTCAGGAACTCTGGTCTGTTTCAACAGCTGCAGCAAGGGACTTACTTTCCAGACCAGAAAATAACTGTTGGGGATGTTGAAATGCCTATAGTTATCCTTGGGGACCCAGCCTACCACTTAATGCCATGGCTCATGAAGCCGTACACAGGCAGCCTGGACAGTAGTCAGGAGCTGTTCGACTACTGAGCAAGTGCAGAATGGTGGTAGAATGTGCATTTGGATGTTTAAAAGCACGCTGGCGCAGTTTACTGACTCGGTTAGACCTCAGAGAAACCAGTATTCACATTGTGGAGCACACAGCAAGCAGTAATAACAATATCTGTGAGAGTAAGGGGGAGACATTTATGGCAGGGTGGGAAGTTGAGGCAAATCCCCTTGCCGCTGATTACGCGCAGCCAGATACCAGGGCGGTTAGAAGAGCACAGCAGGGCGTGGTGCACATCAGAGAAGCTTTGAAAACCAGTTTCATGGCTGGCCAGGCTATGGTGTGACAGTTCTGTTTGTTTTCTCCTTGATGAAAACCCGCCCCCTTGGTTCACTCTACTTCCCTGTAAGCCAACCACCCTCTCCTCCCCCCTTCTATCACCACTTGCAGAGGCAATAAAGTCATTGTTGTTTCAAATTCATGCATTCTTTATTAATTCATCAGACAAATAGGGGGATAACTGCCGAGGTAGTCCAGGAGGGGTGGGGGAGGAGGGAAGGACAAGGCCACACTGCACTTCAAAACTTATTGAATGCCAGCCTTCTGTTGCTTGGGCAGTCCTCTGGGGTGCCTGGAGGCCCCCCCGCACCACGTTCTTGAGCGTCTGGTTGAGGAGGCTATGGAATTTGGGGAGGAGGGTGGTTGGTTAGACAGGGGCTGCAGTGGTGGTCTGTGCCTTTCCTGCACCTCAACCATATGCTGGAGCATATCAATTTGATCCTCCAGTAGCCTCAGCATTGCATCCTGCCTCCTTTCATCATGCTGCTGCCACCTTTCCTCTTGATCCCGCCCCTCTCCTGTTGCTCCCGCCACTTGTCCTCTCTCCCGTCCTCACGTTCATTTTGTGCTTTCCTGGACTCCGCCATTGTCTGCCTCCACGTATTCTGCTGAGCTCTTTTGGTGCGGGAGGACTGCATGAGCTCAGAGGACATTTCATCGCGAGTGCGGTTTTTTTCGCCTTCTTATCTGTGCTAGCCTCTGGGATGGAGATGATAGTGGCAGCGTTGAAACATTTACAGCTGCTGGAGGAAAAAAAGGGAGAGTAGTACTTAAAAACACACATTGGCCATTTAAAATGAGGGGCAGATGTTTTTGGGTTAATGTGCAGCACAAACCCAACTAATCCCCCCCCACACCCAATTCTCTGGCATGATCGCTTCACCTCTCCAGCCACTGCGTGGCTAACAGCGGGGATGATTTCTTTTCAGCCACAGGCAAACAGCCCAGCAGGAATGGCCACCTCTGAATGTCCCCTGAATAAAATTCCCCTATTTCAACCAGGTGACCATGAATGATATCACTCTCCTGAGGATAACACAGAGAGATAAAGAATGGATGTTGCTTGAATGCCAGCAAACACTGGGACCATACGCTTCCATGCTTTCTTATGCAATGATTCCAGACTACATGCTACTGGCCTGGCGTGGTAAAGTGTCCTACCATGGAGGACGCAATAAGACTACCCTCCCCAGAAACGTTTTGCAAAGGCTTTGGGAATACCTCCAGGACAGCTTCATTGAGATGTCCCTGGAGGATTTCTGCTCCATCCCCAGATATGTTAACAGACTTTTCCAGTAGCTGTACTGGCCACAAATGCATCCCAAGTCTTCAGGGCAAATTGATAATTAAACACGCTTGCTTTTAAACAGTGTATTATATTTACAAAGGTACAGTCACCAGAGCTACCTTCTCTGCCTTCAAGGTCTGGGAGCCTGGGCTGGGAGGGTATTGGATCCAGGGTGATCAACAGTTCTTGGCTGTTGGGAAGAACGGTTTCTCCGCTTGCCTGGTGTGCGCTATCTTCAACCTCCTCCTCCTCATCTTCCTCGTCTCCAAAATCCTCATCCCTGGTACATGAGACTTCCTTGCAGGAGTCCACAAACGGGGTCGGGTAGTAGGGGCACCCCCTAGAATTGCATGCAGCTCATCAGAGAAGTGGCATGTCTGGGGATTTGACCCCAAGCGGGTGTTTGCCTCTTTGGTTTTTTGGTAGTCTTGCGTGAGCTCCTTAAGTTTCACATGGCACTGCTCTGGGTCCCTGTTATAGCCTCTGTCCTTCAAGCCCTTGGAGATTTTTTCAAATATTTTGGCATTTCGTCTTTTGGAACGGAGTTCTGATAGCATGGATTCTTCTCCCCATACAGTGATCAGATCCAGTACCACCTTTTCGGTCCATGCTGGAGCTCTTTTGCGATTCTGGGACTCCAGATTCTCATCTCTGCTGATGAGATCTGCATGGTCACCTGTGCTGATCAGTTTGCCACACTGGCCAAACAGGAAATGAAATTCAAAAGTTCGTGGGGCTTTTCCTGTTTACCTGGCCAGTGCATCCGAGTTGAGAGTGCTGTCCAGAGAGGTCACAATGGAACACTCTGGGTTAGCTCCCAGAGGCCAATACCGTTGAATTGCGTCCACACTACCCCAAATTCGACCCAGCGATGTCGATGTAAGCGCTAATCCTCTCGTCAGGGAGGAGTACAGAAATCGATTTTAAGAGCCCATTAAGTTGACAAAAATGGCTTCATCATGTGGATGGGTGCAGGGTTAAATTGATCTAACTCTGCTAAATTTGACCTAAACTCATAGTATAGACCAGGGCTTAGTAAGGCAGCTAAACCCAGCAGTAGGAACAACACCTGTTAGTGGGAGGAAGGAAGTGTTTTGAGCAGTTACTACCAGCACATTAGAAACATATTGTATGATTTCTTGGTAAAACCTCAGAAGGATAAAAAAGTACTTGGGGAAACTGTGCTGAATCTTGAGGCATTTTCTCTTTAATGCTCCCTTCCATGGAGCAGAGTTTACTGGCCAGTACAGATGGCAGGAAGCATAGCTCTTTAAACCAGTGGAAGGAAAGAACCATGAAGAAGTTTGCTTGCTCACCCATGGATTTATGAGGCTAGCTACTCTTCATTGCTGCCTGGACCTCCTTCTCCCCTGGCTGCATGGTTCCCTTAGAAGTAACTGGTTATCTCTGCTACCTCTATGTCCTACTCCCCTTTCAGAGGAAGGGAAGAGTGCAGATCAGAGCTAATGCTGCTTGTAGAAATACTGACTTCATCTCAGAAAATCAGAGGAAATACTGACTATGAGGCAGGGGAGAATATAATGTAGAACAGTTGCTCCCAGGCTCAGTCCTGCTCCTCACCCGAAACAATAGATCCTGACTAGATGACGTTGCTGTGGAGGAACTCCTCTAAAGGGTGAAACCATGTTGCTGAACAAGCTGCTTTGTGTGCTTTTCTGGTCTTCTCCATGCCATACAGCATCTTAGCTCTTGACAAGAGGGAGTTAGGAGAAAGGGAATAATTTCCAGAGCCTTCCTTTCCTCTACGGTGCCAGGGAACCCCACAGCAAGAAAAATAGCTGTGAAATAATGGAATGTGTGAGAGCTAGAGATTAGGGCATAGGCACCGACTCGTTTTTTATTTGGAGTGTTTTGTAAATACAGGTTAAAGTTCATTGGAGAGTTTTCTTATTTCTTTCTATATTGGATGTGGTGGTAATGGCAGTTAAAGCAGGATGGCGTAATGGATGACTTTGGATTTGTAGTAATAAAAATTATAATTAACATTTGAAATGCATTTTTATTTGAAATTGGACTGAAATATCATCTAGCTGTCATGTACAAATCTATTCTGAAAATTTCGTGTCTCTGTTTTATCAGATCTCAGAAACATTGGTTGGACAGAGGGATGGACAAACTGAATATTTAAGCCTGTTTTTTTGTTTTGTTTTTTTTTAAAACGCTTAAACATGAAAAGGAAAAAAGGGCCAAAGTGTTTCCCAGTTTACCAAAAACCTCAGCCTAGATCTGCCTTTGGAGTTTGGGGGTGGAGAGGCACCGATTGCATGGTTCGCCTAGGGTGCCAGTTGCTGGCAGCTAGTCTAGGTTCGCCCCTGGCTGCAGATAGAGGTATTTGCACAGATGTGCACACTTCTGCTGATACTGTCACTGATGCTTGTGCAAGAAGAAGGTTGTCAGCATATTGGAACCATAATGGCTTTATCTCTACTTTGAAACACACCGTGTTTGTCTGTACTTGCATGCTGGGGAGAAGAAATCGATCTTGGTTAATAAAGGACAAAAGGTTTAGGGGAAATACATCAGCTTCAGACTTCTAAGAGCATTCCATGCAATGAAGAATAAAATATATTTCATTAAGATGCACAGTAGGGGAATTATTGTCAGTGGTGACAGAGTGTCAAATTATAGTGTAACAAACAAGCAGTACACAAATAGAGGCTCAGATACTGTCCTCTGTTTGCCTGCCTATAACTCCATCAGTGAGAATTCTGCCATCTATCAAGGGTCTTTGTATGAGGATGAAAGATTGACCCAGAGATGAGTTTGGCAGTTAGCCACCTTTAGCCTCCCCCAAATACTCTACTTTCTACTTGAGCAATGGTCTCAAGTTGCAGTGCGGGGAGGTCTAGTTGGATATTAGGAAAAACTATTTCACTAAGAGGGTGGTGAAACACTGGAATGGGTTACCTAGGGAGGTGGTGGAATCTCTATCCTTAGAAGTTTTTAAGGCCTAGCTTGACAAAGCCCTTCCTGGGATGATTTAGTTGGGGTTGGTCCTACTTTGAGCAGGGGGTTGGATACAGTGACATCCTGAGGTCTCTTCCACCCCTAATCTTCTATGATAAAGAATGCCTTTAGCAAACCATACAATGTTATCCCTTAAAAATATTTTCCACTCTAACTTAAACTTATTTCTGTGTGGAATAATCCCTCCCCAAGGTCTATTTAATGAGAATATTCAGTGTGTATATCTGATTTTCTTTGTGGGTCACTTTTAAGGAAGCTTAATGGTTAGATCGCCAAATAAAAAGATTTTATTCTGAATAGCAAATAGTCGCAATGAAAAGTGCTAGTGAATCAGCAAGGTATTGATATATATGAACCCTAATGAATTTACTGTTCTGTTCTATTTATCCTAGATTTTAGCCTCCCCCATTAGCTAAAAACAAAGCACATAATAATAATAATAATAATTAAAAAAGCAACATACCCACCCACATAAAACAACCAGTCAGCAGGGATAACAAAATTTCATAAATGACCAATACCTTTTTCAATCTTGTTAAGTTCTTGGTCTCAATGACTTCCTGTGGTAGTGATTTCCACAAAGGCCCTTCCCACTTCCAAATGCTTGTTGAAAAAGATGTAGTGTGCTTTGAAATCAACACATTTGGGTATTTCAGACTAAGAGGGGGAAAAGAAGGGAATTCCAAAGTCAATAGGAAACTCAGAGACTGCTCTGTTGGCAGTTCCTTTTCTACCAAGGGAGTTTCAGATTGAGAGCACCCTTTGCTCTCCGCGTTGGCAGTATCACACAGGGAGAGCAGCTCCCAGGCCTAATAGGGCTTTGTAGGGGGACACTAACACCTTAAACTCCAACTACAAGCCAGTAGACAGCCAGTGCTGGTGTCATGTGCACAGTATGTCGACACTTCAATTAAAAACTGTGTAGCGTGTGCCAGCTGACTCAGGCTAAGGGTCCCAGGCTTAAGGGCTATTTAACTGCATTGTAGATGATTGGGCCTCTGGGCCTGACCTCTGGGAACCTCTTACCTCCCAGGGTCCTAGAGCCTGGGCTCCAGCCTGAGCCCGAACGTCCACACAGCAGTTAAACAGCCTGTTTTAATGGGGTCACCCGGGCTGGTGTTAAACTTGCTGGGGCCGAAGCCAAAGTCTGAGGGCTTCAGCCCTGGGTAGCAGGGCTCAGATTACAGGCCCCATGCCTAGGGCTGAAGCCTTTGGACTTTGGCTTTGGCCCTCCTGCCCGGGACGGTGGGGTTTGGGCTTGGGCTTTGGCCTTCCTGCCCAGGGTGGTGGGGCTCGGGCAGGCTCAGGCTTTGGTCCCCTCTCCTAGGGTCGTATAGTAATTTTTTTCATCAGAAGGAGGTCGTGGAAGTTTGAGAACCCCCTGATCTAGACCACATTTCCCTAATTTGCTTCTGAGAATGTCATGTGAGACTGTGTCAAAAGCCTTACTAAAATCAAGATATATCACATCTGCATCATTCCCCTCTCCATCCACTAGGCCAGTAACCCTGTCAAAGAGAAGGTATTGTAGTTGTAAGAATGCTTGATAGAGATCTTGTAGGTGTTTGTCTCTGTCTGAGGGATTGGAGCAAATGCAGAGTCAGAAAAGGCTGACAAAGGAGGTGCTGTTGTCATCATGAATAGGTCGGAATATGAACAAGAGGCTGCTCGGCAGCTCTCCAACACCACTTTCTACAAGCCATTACCCTATGATCCCACTGAGAGTTACCAAAAGCAACTACAGCATTTGCTCAAGAAACTTCCTGAAAAAGCACAAGATCAAATCCGCACAGACACACCCCTGGAACCCCGACCTGGGATATTCTATCTACTACCCAAGATCCATAAACCTGGAAATCCTGGGCGCCCCATCATCTCAGGCATTGGCACCCTGACAGCAGGATTGTCTGGCTATGTAGACTCCCTCCTCAGGCCCTACGCTACCAGCACTTCCAGCTATCTTCGAGACACCACTGACTTCCTGAGGAAACTACAATCCATCGGTGATCTTCCTGATAACACCATCCTGGCCACAATGGATGTAGAAGCCCTCTACACCAACATTCCACACAAAGATGGACTACAAGCCGTCAAGAACACTATCCCCGATAATGTCACGGCTAACCTGGTGGCTGAACTTTGTGACTTTGTCCTTACCCATAACTATTTTACATTTGGGGACAATGTATACCTTCAGATCAGCGGCACTGCTATGGGTACCCGCATGGCCCCACAGTATGCCAACATTTTTATGGCTGATTTAGAACAACGCTTCCTCAGCTCTCGTCCCCTAACGCCCCTACTCTACTTGCGCTATATTGATGACATCTTCATCATCTGGACCCATGGAAAAGAAGCCCTTGAGGAATTCCACCATGATTTCAACAATTTCCATCCCACCATCAACCTCAGCCTGGTCCAGTCCACACAAGAGATCCACTTCCTGGACACTACAGTGCTAATAAACAATGGTCACATAAACACCACCCTATACCGGAAACCTACTGACCGCTATTCCTACCTACATGCCTCCAGCTTTCACCCTGACCACACCACACGATCCATCGTCTACAGCCAAGCTCTACGATACAACCGCATTTGCTCCAATCCCTCAGACAGAGACAAACGCCTACAAGATCTCTATCAAGCATTCTTACAACTACAATACCCACCTGCGGAAGTGAAGAAACAGATTGATAGAGCCAGAAGAGTTCCCAGAAGTCACCTACTACAGGACAGGCCTAACAAAGAAAATAACAGAACGCCACTAGCGGTCACCTTCAGCCCCCAACTAAAACCCCTCCAACGCATTATTAAGGATCTACAACCTATCCTGAAGGATGACCCAACACTCTCACAAATCTTGGGAGACAGGCCAGTCCTTGCCTACAGACAACCCCCCAACCTGAAGCGAATACTCACCAACAACCACGTACCACACAACAGAACCACTAACCCAGGAACCTATCCTTGCCACAAAGCCCGTTGCCAACTGTGCCCACATATCTATTCAGGGGACACCATCACAGGGCCTAATAACATCAGCCACACTATCAGAGGCTCGTTCACCTGCACATCCACCAATGTGATATATGCCATCATGTGCCAGCAATGCCCCTTTGCCATGTACATTGGTCAAACTGGACAGTCTCTACGTAAAAGAATAAATGGACACAAATCAGATGTCAAGAATTATAACATTCATAAACCAGTCGGAGAACACTTCAATCTCTCTGGTCACGCAATCAGAGACATGAAGGTCGCTATCTTACAACAAAAAAACTTCAAATCCAGAGTCCAGCGAGAAACTGCTGAATTGGAATTCATTTGCAAATTGGATACTATTAATTTAGGCTTAAATAGAGACTGGGAGTGGCTAAGTCATTATGCAAGGTAGCCTATTTCCCCTTGTTTTTTCCTCCTCCCCCCACCCCCCAGACGTTCTGGTTAAACTTGGATTTATGCTGGAAGTGGCCCACCTTGATTGTCATGCACAGTGTGGGGAGAGTGGTCAGTTTGGATGAGCTATTGCCAGCAGGAGAGTGAGTTTGTGTGTGTGAGTATGGGGGTGGGGGAGTGAGAAAACCTGGATTTGTGCTGGAAATGGCCCACTTTGATTTTCATGCAGGTTGTAAGGAGAGTGGTCACTTTGGATAGGCTATTACCAGCAGGAGAGTGAGTTTGTGTGTGTGGTTTTTGGAGGGGGGTGAGGGGGTGAGAGAACCTGGATTTCTGCAGGAAATGGCCCACCTTGATTATCATACGCATTGTGAAGACAGTGGTCACTTTGGATGGGCTATTACCAGCAAGAGAGTGAGTTTGTTTGTGGGAGGGCGGAGGGTGAGAAAACCTGGATTTGTGCTGGAAATGGCCCAACTTGATGATCACTTTAGATAAGCTATTACCAGCAGGAGAGTGGGGTGGGAGGAGGTATTGTTTCATGGTGTCTGTGTATATAATGTCTTTTGCGATTTCCACAGTATGCATCCGATGAAGTGAGCTGTAGCTCACGAAAGCTCATGCTCAAATAAATTGGTTAGTCTCTAAGGTGCCACAAGTCCTCCTTTTCTTTTTGCGAATACAGACTAACACGGCTGTTACTCTGAAACCTATCTAATTTGTATGCCTGTATCATTTCTGTATCTGAAGTTAGGAATATTGACTATGTATCTGTATTTCAACTATGCTACTTTCGGTGACGCCTATTGCTAACACTTCAGGTACAATAGTGGAAAAGCCAGACAGGGCTGATGGCCCATCAACAAGGACAATGGACTGTGGAAAGGCTTGGCCTTCCTGCGGATGCTCCATACTGCCACTGACTCATGGATGCTGTGATACTACAGAGTCAAGTAGTCTTGTCACCTGATACTAAACATTACCCGGGACTTCTTGTAACTTTCCACTGGAAGGGAAGAGTGGGGGGAGTCAAGTTTGGGAAATAAAGGATTCCCACCTTATGTAAATCCTATTTAAGGGTGGGGAAGAAGGCAAACAGGACTCCTCCTCTCCAGGGCCTGTCTGCCCAAGAAGAAAGACTGCTAAAGCCACATGAAAGGAAGGTGGGGTTGGCGGGATGGGGGAGTCCAGACTGAAACAACAGGTCCAGTCCGAAAAGAAATATAACTGGAACTCTGAACCACAGAAACTTTGCAACCTGCCTAAAATAACATTTAGGGTAAGAAATTACATTCTGTAACCTTTTTCTTAAGTATATTGAGCTTAGCCTGCGTACTTTGGTTTATTTGCTCAGTAATCTGCTTTGTTCTGTCTGTTATCTCTTATATTCACTTAAAATTCACCTTTTGTAGTTAAACTTGTTTTTTGTTTATAGTATAACCCAGTTTATGTAATTTCTAACTGAGGGTGGGGGGTGGGGAGGAGCAAGAAGTTGTACATATATCCCTCCACATTGAGGGAGGGGGCAAATTTCATAAAACCTTTGCGTTTGTACCCCTTAAAGGGAGTGGGTACCAGAATGTTGGAGCAAGCCCCTAAGGCTGAATCTTTGCGGAGCAAACTTCTGTCTCTCTCTGCAGCTGGGTGTGGCCCTGCCTGTGTGCTTGACTGGAAGAGGCTTGTAAGCCTAGCCCAGCAAGACCAGGTAAAGGGAACCCAGGCTGGCAGAATAGGCTGACTCAGTGGCACCCCAGCACATCAGATGACACCCCAAAGGTCCCAAACCCATCACAGTCAGTTTCAGTGAAATATATATTTAGCATACAAACTGTAATATTTGCAGTAAACTGTGCAAATACACAGTGAAACATCTGTTTGATTCCGAAGGATGATGCCTATTCCAGATAGTTTTCTTGCCCTTCGCACAGGAGCCAGGTAGTGGGATTCTTCCACAAACATCCATTTCAAGGTAACTTTAAAATACACTTTCCAGAGAATGAGCTAGTCTAATTTAGCATATCAGACACTGAGTCTTTACAGTTCTGAAGCAGTAGGACTCACATCTGCCAGGGGCTTCAAAGAAGCCAAATAATCTTTTATGCAGTTCCTCGGGAAGAAAGAGATTACTGAAAGTGAACTGACTTTCCAGCAGCTATACTGAAAGATAGGGCAAAGTTGATGTGGTGTTCAGATGTTGCTTGTAATTATTAGAATTGGGAGCACTGGCTGTTGGGAGTCTGAAAGGATAGGAAACAGGAAGGAGTGTGGAGGAGTTAAGAGGCTGGGAGAAAGCTACAGAGGGTGCAGCAGCAGCTTGGTAAAGAGGTTTCCACTTTGAAAATAAAGTCCAGTTGAAGCTTGTTAGTACCTTGCCTGGTTGGTACAACATTTTGGCAATGAGGATGGATCTTCTGCCTCTGAACCCACCTGCACCCTTTCTGCAAAGCCCAGGTGAGCATCCAATTGCTTTTACTACCTGGATCCATATGTTTGAGGCTTATCTGCTCGCAATCAGTGCTACAGAGATTTCTGAAGTAAGAAAACATGCTCTGCTAATCCACTGCCTTGGAGCAGAAGGGCAGCATTTTACACTTTTCCCTTGCAGATGATAAATATGAGACTGCACTCACTGCATTAAAGAATATTTTTGTGCCAAAAGTGAATGTAGTAGCTAATTGCTACAGATTTCGCCAGCGTGAGCAGAAACCAGGGGAGACTATAATGCAGTGTATTGCTTCCCTGAGGAATCTGATTGTAACTTGTGACTTTGGGAATATGGCAGATGAGATGATTAGAGACCAGCTCATTGAGAAAACAACCATGCTTCATGTAAGAGAACGCTTACTTCTAGAACCTCAACTTACACTAGAAAAAGCAATAACCATTGCTACCCAGATTGAGTCAGCTACAGCTGAAGCCAAAATAATGAGCATGGATACAGGAGGCACAGTCCAGGCTGTGACTCCTTTGCAGAAAAGTTCACTATCGCTGCAGACAAACAATTACAAGAGGAAAACTAATGAAAAACTACCAAATCAGCAAATTCAAAATACAGTAAAAGCATGTTTTCGCTGTGGATCCCCACAACACCTTGCACACTACACAGGATTCCCGGCTAAAGTAGCTCAGTGCAATCATTGCAAAAAGATTGGGCATTTTGCTAAAGTATGTCACAGCAGCCAGTTCAATCAACAGGTGCATGCAGTTACAATACCAGAAGTTACTGTGCTGAGCATGGACAAAATCACTACTGCACATATTCCAGAACAGATAAAGTGCACTGTAAATGTTTCCACCATACCCTCAGGCAAACCACACTCTATTCAGCTAATGTTGGACACTGGCTCAGCAGTATCTATACTACCCGATTCCATCTATCTGCATTACTTTAAAGATGTGCCTCTTACTGAACCCAAGCTTCACTTGGTGTGCTATTTGAAAAACCATATTCCAGTACGTGGCTGCCTGCCAGCAATAGTTACTTTTGGTGATTGCTGTGTAACTGCAGAGTTCTACATTGTCCACAAAGGCAATCCTATCCTTGGCAGAGATTTATTGGCTGCTTTAAATCTCAGGGTAGTTAATGGACGAATTGATCTTCCTCAGCAAAGCACTCTTGCGGTACACACACCAGTGTCAGCTGGGATCCAACACCAGGTTGAGGAGAAACTTGGCTGTGCTTATGGGTTTCTGCATAAAGTTAAAATGCGGAAAGATGTGATGCCTGTACGACAGAAGTTATGGCGCTTTCCATTTTCAGTCGGGGAAGCTGTTTCAGAGGAACTTAGAAAACTAATTCAAAAGGACATTATTGAAGAGATCAACTCCTTGGAATCAACTACTCCTTGGTAGTTTCACCTATAGTAGTGATGCAGAAGAAGGGTGGAGGCATTTGCATTTGTGTGGACTTAAGAGAGCCAAATAAAGCTATTGTGATTGACAGCCATCCTCTTCCTCACATAGAAGAAGTATTTGCAGAACTCCGTGGAGCAAAGATGTTTTCTATTCTTGATTTGCAGAGCGCATACCACCAGGTTATGTTGCATGAAGATAGCAGAGACCTCACAGCATTTATTACACCTGAGGGACTATTCCATTTTAAACATGTTCCATATGGTCTCACATCAGCCCCAAGTGCCTTCCAAAAAATGTCATTGATTCTGAAGAAGCAACATGGAGTTCAGTGCTATCTGGATGATATTATCATGTTTGGAAATACTTCTGAGGAGCATGACAATAACTTGCAGTCTGTACTAAACTGCCTCAGCAAAGCAGGCTTCCAGCTCAATAGGTCCAAATGCAAATTTAGACAAACTGAACTCTCCTTTCTGGGGCATACAATTTCACAGGCTGGACTAAAACCTGATTCAGATCATATCCTGGCAATTTCAAATACTCCTCCTCCAACAAATTTGCAAACCGTACGTTCCTTCTTGGGTCTTACCTCCTGGTATGCAAAATTCATTCCCAATTACACTTCTGTCATTGAACCGTTACAGGAATTACTACAGAGAAGTTCAACCTTAGTGTGGACAACGGATGCACATGCTAGTTTCGAAACGGTGAAAGACTTGATTGTACATAGTCCAGTACTTGCACTATTCAGTCCTGTATTGCCCACAATTGTAACTACTGATGCTTCTGATTATGGACTTGGGGCTGTTCTCACACAACTGCATGAGGACAACACAGAGAGGACTGTTGCATTTGCTTCAAGAACACTAAGTAATGCTGAGAGAAAATATTCTACAGTCGAAAAAGAAGCACTTGCTTGTGTCTGGGCTAGTGAAAAATGGAGAACTCACCTGTGGGGCCGCACGTTTAAGTTGGCCACAGACCACAGCCCTTTGACGACGTTGCTCACCACAAAAGGACTGGGAAGAGCAGGATACCGTGTTCCTCGATGGTCTGTAAGACTACTCTCTTTCAATTATGAACTGGAATATAAGCCTGGAAACCAAAATGTGGTCGCTGATTGCCTTTCTCACCTGCCTTTGCCTTCACCAGATGGTCCACCAGAGGATGAGGATGTAGTGGTTGTGCTTATTACAAGCACTCTCATTGCAGTTACAAGAGAACAATTTCAAGCTGCTTGTTCAGCATGTCCAATTCAACAAAAACTACGGGAATTTCTGACAAAGAGATGGCCCAGTAACCCTAAAAACCTTGACCCAGTTTTGCTGCCTTATTTTAGAGCTTGGGATGAACTTTATTTGTTTGATGGCTGTGTGCTATGAGGTACACACCAGCTCCTTGTGCCAGAAGAATTACAGTCAAAACTCCTATACCTGGCACACGATACTCATCAAGGAATTGTCTGAACCAAACAACGACTATGGGATCTGTATTGGTGGCCAGGGGTGGACTCCGAACTGAAGCACTCATAAAATCCTGTGTCACTTGCCAAATGCATGATAAGACAGCAGTGACATGTACTCCTCCATTGCAGCCTGTTCCTCTTCCTGAATCAGTAAATGGCCTGAGGTTGCGTTTACATCGTAAATCTCTTCTGCTACAGTAATTAAGTTCCTCTCTTCAGTTTTTAGCAGGGAAGGTAACCCCAAAGAACTGGTTTCAGATAATGGTATTCAATTTACTTCCCTGGAATTTTAAACTTTTCTAGCAGAGAGGAACATTTTACACAGAAGGTCATCCTTATATTACCCTCAAGCAAATGGGGAAATCGAACGGTTTAACAGAAGTTTGAAATAGAGTTTGCAAACAGCTAAACTGGAAGGGCGATTGTGGAGAAACTTCACTACTGATTTCTTGCAAGCATACTGGGCTACACGACATGCCACGACGCAAAGATCACCCACAGAGTTACTGCATGGGAAACAGATGAATACTAAACTGAACATTGCTGGATTGTTAACAGCACGACATGATGCCCCAAACAAGGATGTGAGAAAAACAGTTGAACAGAACCAAGCAAAGTCTAAGGCTTTCACAGACAAGTGGCGGGGTGCTAAGAAACCAAAGTTTGAGTGTGGTTTCTTCATTAGAATACAAAAACCTGGAATTTTACTCAAAGGGGACCATAAATTCACTCCTCTTAAAATCATAGAGAAGAAGGGACCTTACACCTATCGACTTTCTGATGGGCGGGTATGGAATGCTTCTTATCTTGCACCTGCCTATGCACCAACAGGAGATTATGCCAACACCCAGTCTGCATTGGATGACTTCACCGTAGTATCAACACAACAAGACATTGCACTGGAACTGGGGCTTGAGAGACTGCCTGTCAGACCCAGACGACCACCTGTCTGGACTAGAGACTATGTTATGTAGTATCTACAGTGTTTTCAGTGTAATATTTCTGCCAATGGTATAGTGTCTTGTTTCATATTTGTCCCTGTGGTTAGAACAACAATGTTTATTGTAATTGGGAGAGTTTCTTAAGAGAGGAGGGAATGTGGTGTTTAGATGTTGCTTGTAATTATTAGAATTGAGAGCACTGGCTGTTGGGAGTCTGAAAGGACAGAAAACAGGAAGGAGTGTGGAGGAGTTGAGAGGCTGGGAGAAAGCTACACAGGGTGCAGCAGCAGCTTGGTAAAGAGGTTTCCACTTTATTTTCAAAGTTCTGTTGAAGCTTTTTACTACCTTGCCTGGTTGATACAACAGTTGACAAATTACCTTTCTTTCCAGATGAGAAAGAAGAGAAGCAACTTTTATCCCAGAGTGGGTTGTCTTGTTTGTTTGGCTTTCCATAAACTGCGGTTATGGGTCTATTACAGGAGAGGTGTGTGAGGTTCTGTAGCCTGCAATGTGCAGGAGGTCAGACTAGATGATCATGATGGTCCCTTTTGGCCTTCAAGTCTGTGAGTCTATGAAGCATTTCTTGAAATGAGATGTATTATGCTACTTGCTGGAGACTGGAGACATACTAAGAGTCATAACCTCACATAAACATATTAATGGCGTTCTGGTCTCCTGAAATGTATAGCATAAAGCAAACAAGGCTCATTCACAAGTCATCTTAGTACTGTATATGTGTATTGTAGCACCCTTGGTCACAGATCTAATCTGTTTCCCATGTCAGCTGAATTCAGTATAAATATTGCTCTTATAACTTGTAACTTCATTACAGCTTAGGGGAAAAGGTGACCTATATGTTTTTCTGCCCTATGAATTATCAGGGGGCAATTTTCTGCTGAAAAAAAACAAAAAATAACTAAGTCAACTGTTGTAATATCATTGGGTTATACTTCAGCAACTTTATCTGTTTGTTGAAGCAGCACAGGCTGAAATAAGGCACATAAGTATTGGCAAGACTGAAGTGTCTGTATGGATCAAGGAACATAAATTATGTTTGCTTCTAATAGACAACACAGACAGCAGTTCTTAGTCTTCATTTCAATATAATACTGAAGCCAGCAGCCAGTGCTGTGCTACAAAACAGCAGTTCTATAACCATGATGTGGTTTAAGATTTTTGGTGAATATTTCTAATAACCTATGATACAGGTTTTTCTTAACTCATTAAAATATGAATGAATTCATGGTAGCAGTACCTAGTAGACCAGCTGCTACCATCAGCCACTTGCTAAATTTGTTTCTTTAAAATAAAATGTGGAAAAACTCAGTGAAAGGTGTCAAAGAACTACAGCTTCCAAAGCTGTCAGTTTATCACAGAAGAGATACAAACACAGGCAACCGCAGTGCAAACTTCAGATTGTGCCTGCCAAATTACCACCCTGCTGACATGTCAGCACCAGCTTCAGAGGCAGTGGTTTGTATGATCTCCATTCCTATTCAGCCGTTGGCTTCTCTCAGACTGCCTGATGTGGACACTTGTCTACTCTACGAAATAGACTACCATCTTCAAACAGCCATCAGATGGTAGTGACCTGTGTTACTGCTGTTGTGGGCTGGATTTCAATTAACAATGATCTAGAGGGGAGAGGTAGCTTATTCCACTGGCTGCTCTCTGAGACATCCAGCTGCTACCCCCTTGATAAATAATTGTTTGATAGGCCAAGACAACTGTATTGTCTATATTCTATTACAAAGCACAGTACTGAGAGTGAATATTTTCTAGATTATGTTACGAATTATACCTGGTAGGACACGCACACAAATGCTGCGAATTATACCTGATAGGTCACGCACAGTTCGAATCTAGGCTGAGGCACATAAACAAAGTCCACAACTGCAGAGTTCCCAAAAAACACCAAGTTTATTACGCTCGAGCGTGGTGCGCCCCTGCTCGCCAGGAGGGGACCCCGAATACAGATTATACAAAGGTTATATACCTCTTAGCAAAGCATGTTGCCCTCGTGCATCTGAAACCTTAGCCAATAAACAAACCCTTTTCTTATCTACCACCTATCCCTGCTTGGTGCATTCCTCGTGCTAAACTAGTATGTTAATTACACAGCATGGTCCTAAAGCGATGCATCAGTAACTTTTATTATCAGGATGGGAGGCCTCACATCAAAGGCCAGGAGATAGGGAGTTAGAGACAGACAAAGAACAGATACCGGGAGTCAAGGCAGGCTGGAGACAAGGAGGAGGATTTTCACAGGAATGCAGTATCTAAGGAACACTCCTCCTGGTGCATGATGTGCTTGCTTTTAGACAGTGGTGGGCCCCAAACCAAAATGGAGTCGTGCTAACTTTTCCTCAACAATTAACAGATCTCAAACTTGTGTGTGATTTTAGTGGCATGCTTTAAAACCAGCTTAATATACTTTGCACAAACAGGCGTGAATTTAAAAATTGCTGAAAGTACTGTTTCACTAAATTTTACATCTCTAGAGCAAAAATATTGTATGTTTATGACTATTAAAATATTGTGCATTTAAACACTAATCACAGGCAAGGACCCTTTGTACAAGGTGCTGTAGTTTACTTGTGAATATACAAAAGTAATACTTCCCATTTTCTGCCTGAGGTGTTTGCTCTTATTATTTATTTATTTGTATAACTGTAGTGCTTAGGAGCCCTAGTCACAGGCCAGGATCCATTGTGCTGGGTGCTGTACAAACACAGAACAAAAAGACCAGTCCTGACCCAAAAAGCTTACAATCTAAATATAAGGTAAGAGACAACACTTGGGGGAGTACAATGAGGCAATATTGGTCAGCATGATAGCTATGGTCACATCAGTGGTCATGTGTAATGAGCACAGACTATAGGATCAGATTTAACGTGGTTGTAAGGATGTAAGTGAGAGTAGAATTTTGCTCCACATACTAATCTTACTTTTATTGCAGTTTTAGCAAATATATTATTGAGTTCCAATTTTAAGTATTCAAATATTTAATCAGCCACTAATAACCATTCACTATGGATATTCAGGACTCAATATTTGAAATCAAAGCTATGTTGGCTACTTGGAATTGGCCACACAATTAACATGTTGTTGTTTCTGTTCCCGGATGGTCATATAAGTAATGTCCCATGATTGGATGAGAGTAACTTTTTTTTATTTAAGAGTAAAAGTCCTCTAGGCAAAGCTGTGCCTTCTTTTGTGTTTGTTACAGTGCTTAGCATGTTATTGGTTCTAATGGAAATAAATAATAAAATCCTTTTGATTAAGATATGAAGATATAGTCCTTGATCCTGCAAATGGATCTACATGGATTGACCTCCCACCTCTGTGGAGCTCTACTGGCTTCAATGGGGCCCTTTATTTTCTGTATAAATGGGTCAATATTGGATCTGCTCAAGTGATATCTACTGGTGTTAGGTGTTTTTCATTACAGAACTCTTTAGTTTTTACTGATAATTTAGTATATCTAGCATATCTTGTGACTGTAATGAATAGCGGGACAAAAAATTCAATACACTGATATGGTCACATCAGCAGTTGCTTTTAATATATGCTGCTTAATTACTGGCTTCCAGTAAAAAGTTATTTAAGAATAACATTATTTTTTTTCTTAATACCGTATATGTACAAATGAGTCCCATAACTAATTCAGGAAATTTTAAATTTTGAGAATTATTTTTAGATTTGGCCAATAGTTATTTTTAAATACTGCTATTCCTTATGACTTACAGACAGTGTTTTATATCTGTGGCTTGAAAAAGCTCTGCAAGCCATCCATTCATGAGGTGGTTCCATGCTGATTTCCAGTTACCCATGATTTGCTGCTTGGCCAAAGCAGTTGCTAGGTTTACTATGTATGGCTATTTTGCCCAGTTATTTCCCTTTTGAAATCTAGCAAATACAAAGCCTGAGAGCATGCAATATTAAATGCTGACATAGCAAAACAGGCTTTCCATAGAACATCCTGAAGAGCACAATAGGTTTACAGTAGAAATATATTGGCAGAGTGCCCTTGTACCGCGTTACAATGCCAGCATGTGCACAGCTTATTAACATCTTGGGAGTAACACAAACTATGAGCTATGCTGTAATTTATGGTAACATTTATTGTGAAGCTTTCAAGAGATCCATCCGTATGCTTTACCATTTTTTAAATCTTCCTAGGTGTGTTGCATATAAATCCTACATCTATTTGTATTGTATTTTAGTTATTGTTAGGACATAAAAATCTCTAAACACAATACATAATGAGGATATTACTCCCTGAAAAGCTTTTATTTTTTTCCCACTAACTTATGAATTCACTGATTCGCTACCTATGCTAAAAATTATTTCTGCCTAGGAGGTTTGTGGCAAATTACTTCTTCTACTGACATACATTCAGCTAGAGTTTCAAAGCATGCAGTGAACAACATCCAGGAACTCTCTTCTAGTTGGAAGAAAATGTTTTAGCATTCACTTCCTTTCCTGTATGTGCACATAGAGGGGCCTTTCAAATATTGCATCCTTTATGATGCACTGAGCCTTTTTAAAGTTAATGCATGAACTCAAACATTTATTCAGGCACAAATGCTGAAGAATGAAATGCAAAGCTTGTATCTTTGGAAACCTAATTAAGAGTAAAATTTGTATGTTTCAAAGCAGCCTGTATTTCATTATGAAAAAATGGGATGGGGAATCTAGTGTATACTCTGGGGCGCACACTGGTTTTATTGAATTTACTCTGTAATTGGATGTATATGGCAGTCTGAATCAAGAAAGTTACCATATGGTTTGTCACACCATTAAGCAAATCTCCTTTATATACTCTGTGGGTACTTCATAAATTACATAACCTGGGTTAAATATAATTGAATCTACCAATAAACAAACAACCCCTACATAAATACACCAAACTTAAGCAAAATAATCACCCTTAATACCAGCCTGCACCAACAAAATGAATATAGTGCATAAAACAAATGAAAGCTGCCTTAAATTCCCATAGGAAGTAAGTTGTATGAGCCAACTGGTGGTCATAAACGTGGGTCAAGAGTAATTAGTACAATCTTTTCCCCTCTTTCTGTCTGTATCACTCTTATGCAGTTGGCATCCTTCTATCTTTTCTTTGGCATTTCACATGATCTCTCGATGGCTGGAACATAGATGTTCCTTCACTGCAACATAGATGTTAGGTGAGACAGACTTATTTGTTCATCCACTCCACTGCCCTGTCAGTGCAAGATTCTTTCATACAGTATGTTTCTAGTGTTCTGATACTTTAAAGTCCCATGTGATGGGGCATCCACCACTTCCCTTGGGAAGAGTATTCTGCTATTGAATACATCTGAGTCTCAGGAAGCTGCTTCTGATCTTCAGCCTAAATTTTCCTTTCGTTTCTTGGATCACTGACCCTCTGCAGACCTATAATGCACACATGTCTTATCTGAAGAATTCTTCCTGGTCCACAGCCGATGTTGCCACAGAAATTTTCTACAGCTGATTGACCTAAGATTAATTTACAAATTGCCTTTATATTTGTACATGTAACTGGATGAATTTAGAAAGTGGCTAAGGAAAAGACTTTAAAACCAAAACTGTGACAGTACAATGCATGATTTCGAAAGTAATACAATGATAAATACACAAGCATCTCTCGCAGTACGTACATTTATACATATTACCAAACTGTGGTCCTGTTGCATCTGTTAATGTTGCTCTGGCAGAAACAGAGGGTTTTCTATTCATCGACTCATAGAGCCATAGGGTTAGAAGGGACTGCAAGGGTCATCTAGTCTAACTCCTGCCAGGATGCAGGATTTGTTGTGTCTAAAGCATCCAAGACAGATGGCTGTCCAGGCTCCTTTTGAAAACCTCCAGTGAAGGCAATCTGTTCCATTGTCCTACTATTCTTACAGTTAAAAAGTTTTTCCTGAGATTTAATCAGCATAGAACTTTTAGCAGTTTGAACCCATTACCTCTTTTCCTGCCCTCTGTGGCAAGAGAGAACAATTTTTCTCCATCTTTGTGGCAGCCTTTCAAGTATCTGAAGACCACTATCATATCTCTGCTTAATCTCTTTTCCAAACTAAACATACCCACTTCCTTCAGCCTTTGCTCATATGGCTTGAGTTCCATCCCTTTAATCATCTTTGGCGCTTACATCTGGATCCTTTCCAGTTTCTCTATATCCTTTCTATACATTGGTGACCAAAATTGGACACAGTACTCCAGCTGAGACCTAATCACCACCAAGAACAGCGGTATTGTCACCTCCCGTGACTTGCATGCTATGCCTCTGCTAATGCAACCCAAAATTGTATTTGCAATTTTTTTTTTTGCAACAGCATCACATTGCTGACTCATGTTGAGGTGGTGATCCACCACAACTCCCAGACCTTTCTCAGCAGTGCTGCTGCCAACCCAACTCTGGGGCGCACACTGGTTTTATTGAATTTACTCTGTAATTGGATGTATATGGCTGTCTGAATCAAGAAAGTTTGTATTTGTACATTTAGTTTTTCTTCCCTACGTGTAGTACCTTACATTTATCTTTGTTGAATTTTGTTTCGTTGTCTATAGCCCAGTTCTCCAATTTATCAAGATCCCTTTGGATTTTAGTTCTATCCAAAGTGTTTGCCACCCCCCCCCTCCCCAAAGCTTTATGTCATCTGCAAATTTGATCGGTATGCTTGCTATTCCTACATCTAGGTCATTAATAAAGATATTAAATAACACTGGATCCAGAACAGATCCCTGTGGAACCCCAATGGAGCCCTCCTTCCAATCTGACATAATTCCATTAATAGTTAGTCTTTGTTTGCTGTTGTTTAGCCAATTATATGTCCACTTAATGGTAGCTCTACTGAGCTTTCATTTCTCCAGGTAACTTATTAAAATGTCATGTGGGACAGTGTCAAAAGCCTTAGAAAATCCAGGTGTATTATGTCCACCACACTCCTCTTATCCACCAAACCAGTTACCTTGTCAAAGAAGGAAAGCAATCAACGTTTATAGCCTCTTTATAATTCGATATTGGCAGAACACACTCACTCCTCCTTACTCACTAGTGCATATGCAAGGCACTTCTCAAATCAATTTACTGATTGGCTGAGTAGTCCAGCTGACAGGTCTGAGAGTCAGCTCCTACCTCTGTGACCTTGGATAAGACATTTCACTTTTCTGGGTCTCTATTTCCCCTCTGTCCATCTTGTCTATTTTTATTGCAAACTCTATTTGGCCATGGGGTCTCTGATTGCAGTTGGGGCTTCTAGGTGCTAGTGTAATACAAATAATTACCGCTACTAATAATTGATAATGATGAGCACCAGTCTTGGTGCGGTGTTCTCCTTTCTCTCATCCTCAAGGGTCATTATTATAGTTCACTCCAGGCTTTCTTTCTAAGTAGGGACTTCTTTTCTTTTTTCCAGGGGAGAGTTGACAAGCAACATCTGAGCATACAGTAGTCATCCTAAGGTAATATGAAATATGCCTTACTGGACAGATGCTATGTAACCCTGGGCACTCAGGCAGCCAAATCAGCTGCTGTGACCAGGTGCCAGATTTGCTGTTTGGATGCACCAGCTGTTGTTTCCTGGGCTACATTTGTGATTGGGGAATCATGTTTTACAAAGCTGCTTTACATTACCCAGTGTAGTGAGAATTGTAAAGAATGTTTATTTCTTCTTCTGAACTCCCTCTTCTGGCTAACAATGAAAAACATGTGCTGGTCTGAGCCAGTGTTTTTACATGCACAAGGAATAGATGCATAACACAAGTCAAGAACATTTTACAACTGGTTCACAGTAACTCTCAATGCAAGAAGCCAATGTTAATTGCAGGAGAAGCATAATCACTTAAGAATTCAGGGATACACATTTAGATATGAATATGAACATCCACTTTAATTTTCTGAGTTTAAGAAACTAATAGGCCAAATTCATCAAAATATAATCAATGCCAATCAATATGAGTTTATGGAAAATAGATGTGTCAAACTACCTTGATTTTTTTTTTATGAGAAGTTTTGTTGATAAAGGTAATAGTGTTGATGTAACAGACTTCTATAAGTCGTTTGACTTGGTACCGCATGACATTTTGATTAAGAAACTAGAAAGATACAAAATCAAGATGGCACTCATTAACTGGATTAAAAACTGGATAGCTGACAGGTTTCACAATGTAATGGTAAATAGGGAATAATAAATGAGCGGATGTTTCTAGTGGAATCCCGCAGGGACTGGATCTTGGCCCTTTGCTATTTAGTGTTTTTATCAATGACCTGGATAAACACACACAATCATTACCACTCCCACAATCTTTGTGTCATCTGCAAACTTTATCGGTAAACAATGAAGAGGACTGGTCACTGTATTGTTTGGTACAAGCAAAGAATGTGTGTTTTAATATGGTCAGATATATATTCATCAAGGAACAAAGAATGTAGGCCTTCCTTCCTCTACACATCCTCTCTCCCCAAAAGTAAGAGCAATGAAAGGATGAATTACTGCCAGGGAGAGCGGTAGTACCTGGTCCCTCAGAATGATCTATTGATACAGACCTTGGGATTGTTGGTTATTGCTGTGATTTACCAATTAGCTCATTGGCCTGTTTGTAGCTTTAGAATGCACTGGTCTTCTGGAATAAAACCACACCAGCAATCTGAGCACAGTTGGGGGTGGGGCTGGAGTTCCAGGGTGATCTTACTTATTACCTGCAGTGCTCCCCTGGATGTATGAATGGGAATCTCAAGTAAGAGTAAGGTACTCTGTGCATGTGTGGACCCTCTCTTTCAGGCTTGGAATGTGTGTTGATTCCAATTGGCTGCTGCCATATATTTGGCAATAGTGACTAACTCTCTGACTGTGAGAGTGCTGGGCTTTGACATTTGTTTTTAGGGAGGATGGAACAACTACACTGCGTGTACTGGCTGGGAAAGGGCTCTCTCTTCTCATGAATACCCTCAGTCAGACTTTCCACATGTGACTCTCTGTGGTCAATGTAGCACTTGATCTGCTCATGTATAGGGGAGCTCGAATATCTTTGGAATTTGAGATCAGGTACATGTTCTACCTCTGCTTCCTGACTAGGTTAGTGTCAGTATAAGGGTTGCTCATCCCAACTGTGATTATCTGTTTTGTGGTTGTCCCTACTGTGCTATTTTCTTGGATATTGTCTGTATGTTTGCTACTGTACATGTGTCACCAAATGACAAGCTGAGAGATTCTCCTCTGCTGGAGGAAGGCAAAACAACCCTTGCTATGTATAGCACTGGTGGCATGAGTATAACTAGTGGAATTATTTCAGCCGTACAGAATTGTCATGACCAGCCCAGGCATAAAATCTCACCATGGGCTGTGGTAGATTCTCCATCACTGGCTATTTTACAATCAGGATTGGATGATTTTCTAAAAGAGATGCTCGAGTTCAAAAGGAATTATTTTGGGGAAGTTCTATGGCCTGTGTTATACAGGAGGTCACCCACAATTTACCGTGATGAAGATTATTATGAAATTCTTATGGTACTTTATATAAACACGTGTGTGTGTGTGTGCGCGTGCGCGCACAGACACAAACTAATATTTGGCCTGAGTGGATAATGTTTCTAGGTTGAATTAGCTGCAGAAGAGAGATGTTAATCTGTACCACCTCTCAGTTTATCGGCAGATGTCCTCTTTTCCCAACTAGCGCTGTTCTGACAAAGTAGTCCTACGTTATCTGTCCAATAGGCACAGAATTGTAATCTCTCCTGTCAGTGTGGTTAATGTGCCCCCGTACTGTCTTCCCTCAGCTATTGTTTTCGCATGCCATCTCAAGACATTGTATGTTATCTGCTCTCAGTTCATGGGTAGCACTTCCTGCCCCAAAAGGCATGGCAGACAGTTGAACCTAATGCTTTTGTTGATTATTCAGCAAACACAGTAATACATCTACTGATGTTAATTACAGATAATGGACAATCCGTTGCAGCATGTTACAATTTGTTTGTGAACTCTACCTTTTGTGAGCATTTGCACATTTTAACTAAATACGCCTGGGCAAGTATTATTAGCCCTATTTAATGGAGGTGGAACTGAGGAACCGAGAGACTGTGTGACTTGCCCAAGGTGACACATGAAATTGATAGCATAACAGACTTGAAGTGAGGTCTCCTGAGTCCCAGTTAGTGATTTAGTCACAGGACCATCTTTCCTCCCTCCCCACCCTCTCTCCCCTCTAAAAATGCCTTGCGGTTGAATGTGCCCCACAGTTTACATCTTGCTGGAGCTAGCCTCCTGTAGCATCTCTGGCCTAATGAGTTCTGGTAATGGAAGCTGGCTCTTATAAGAGTGTGTGACCCTGTGTTTCCCCCAGGAATTGAAATTAGGGCGGGTGTTTGAATTTACAGGGGATGTGAGGGCCAAGGGGTGAGACTGTGCAGGTGAAGGTGAACTGTATGGCACCACAGTAAAAACTGAAAAAATGTTTCACGACCATTTTATTAGCTTTAACTCCTGTTTTAAAATTATCACACAAATTAAAGTTGGTTATTCAAGCCTACTATGAAGCACAACATCTACATCCTTGGTTTCTTCTTGTAATTTTGCACAACTCTATTAATGAACTTCTTGAATGAAGTGCATTCATCTTTGCTGGCTTCTCAGGTGTCCAGTCCTTCATGATATGCTCATGATCAGGCAGAAGGTGACTTCTTCAGATCATAAAATTCTATTCAATGAGGAAAAAGAATGCTCAACTGTAGCTGTTGTGATTGGGAGTAGCAAGAGATGAATTCCTACTTCTTTCATCCCAGGAAATATAGCACAAAGTTTGGGTCAAATCACTAGTGATGATGAAATTGAAGTAAAATTTTTGTTCATTCACTGTATGACATTCCACTCTGTGTTGAAATTCTCTAGTCTGTCCTGAGCACATGGCAGCCCCATTGCTGGTAGTGCCTCACTCCACACAATGGTTGGTGTTTTATAAGTCAGGCATCTGTAAAAGCTACGCAGAGGTTGAGTAGAGTCCAGAAGTTGCTGTTGTAGCTTTGTAAGAATCAAGTCTGTTAAGCCAGATGAAAAAGTACACAAACACTTCTTGCCCTCTTCATTTAAGGATTCACTATAAGTGCCTTCATTAGTTGACTTCTGGACTGAAGTCTGTGCTTCTTCCAGTATGTTTTCAATGGATAGCCCTCTAATTGATCCAAATGTAGCTTCAATTGCTGGACAAAGATCGACTAATGTAACAGATCCTGGATGGCATTATTTAATGACCCAAGTAGTTTCAACAGTAGACTTACAAGAGACAGAATGGCAATAGTCTTCTCTTAACTTACTAGCAAAAGTAATCCACCAGCCTCACTACTTCGATCTGTCCCATTTCAGTAGAAACTTTCCAAAGCCAGTAATAACAGTTGCAGCAATTTTAAGACAACAGCCAAGGATCACTCATCAGAAAGCCAGCAGGTTTTCCCAGGTTGGACTAATTTGAACTTCAGTCCGAGTGTATCTTCTAGACATTCAGTCCTTTTGGACTCTTCATTATGCTCTTTTTTTCCCCCAGTGAGACATTAAATTGGTGGCTTTTTAAATGTCTTTTGAAGATTCTGCAGCTTGTACTAGTGCTAGCTGGAGTAGATGGCCTCTGCAGTGTGTATAGGAGAGAGATGGGTTACACTTTTCTCTGAACAGAGCTTGTACTCCACTCTGTCTTCAGAAAAGTTTGCATCTCCATCAAATGCACAAGCACCCATCTGTTTGGGGTTCAATTTACAAGCATTTAACTCTTCTAAATGTGGGCTGTCACAGATGCAGCCAGTGTGTCTTCCATAACCTGAACATCTAGACATGCATCTATTGGCCTACCACTGACATTAAGATAACCACAGTGACCTAATACTTTATGCCCATTTGCATTAGTGCATTCATCAGCTATTTATGCACATTTTTTGAATATGGTGAATACATTTTTCACTTTTTCAACTGCTGAGTCTTTCACTGTTGCACTGCATGCTTCTAAGCAGTCAGCTGAGTTTCTTGCAAAAAGATAGTGAGCATTTGCCGGTCTTGTTCAGAACCAGTGTCCAACTTCAGGATTAACAAATGACAGTGGACTTAACATTGGCCTCCAGTTTGTACCATGTGATTTCTCTTGCTTAAATAGAAAGTATGATACGACAGACATGTCTGTTCGCGTGAACTGTGTTTGTGTCTCCAGCATTCTTAACAGCCTCATTAAGTACTTCTAAAATTGACTTTTACAGTGATTGGCTTATAAGGCTTTCTGCATGTCAATGCAGTTCAGAGGCTTGGTGTTTTGCAGCCTTTTCACGTAGGTTGTCAGCACTGGCTTTGCTGATAGCTCTGGCAAACCAAGCTCCTCCACTTTTACTATATAAATCCATGCTATGCCCACATCTTGAATACTGCATGCAGTTCTGGTCAGCCCATCTCAAAAAAAGATATATTGGAATTGGAAAAGATACAGAGAAGAGCAACTGAAATGATTGGGTATGGAACAGATTCCATATGAGGAGAGATTTAAAAAGGCTGGGATTTTTCTGCTTGGAAAAGAGATAAAAAAGGCAAGATATGATAGAGGTCTATAAAATCTCGACTGATGTGGTGAAAGTGAATAAGAAAGTGTTATTTACCCCTTCACATAATACAAGAACTAGGGGTCACCCAATTAAATTAAAAGGCAGCGGGTTTAAAACAAACAAAAGGATGTATTACTTCACACAAAGCACAGTCAACCTTTGGAACTCTTTGCCAGGGGATGTTGTGAAGGCCAAAACTATAACATGGTTCTAAACAGAACTAGATAAGAAAATGGAGGATAGGTCCATCAATAGCTATTAGCCAGGATGGCCAGGGATGTAACCCCATGTTCTGAATATCCCTAGCCTCTTTTCTCCAGAAGCTGGGAGTAGATGACAGGAAATGGATCCACTCAATGATTGTCGGTTCTGTTCATTCCTTTTGAAGCACCTGGTATTGGCCACTGTTGGAAGGCAGAATACTGGTCTTAATGGACCATTGGTCTGACCCAGTGTGGCCATTGTTATATAAAAATTAATTCTAATATAATAATAAAAATGTTCAGTACAGCAACTCCCCAGGATAGCAACAATGTGAGATAACTACCTTAGCAAAGAATTCATTTTAAAAATCTTGGCCTACTAAGAAATGTATATTTATATACATTTCCCAGACACAAATCTAGCATTCTGGAGCAAAGTCACTAAAACCTAGTCCAAGAAACAAATGTTCCTTTAATGTGCCCCTCTCTTCTCCCTCCACCGCACCCCACTCATAGTTGTTGTCCTTGGTCAGTGAAGACCCAGAGTTCAGAAGTGCTTTCCTGTGAGTTCACCTCCAACTCTGGGGGATGGGAGGGGAGAAGGCACCTTGTTCTTTCTTTCAGCCGCTCACTCTGGCCACTGTTCACTCCACTGGTCCATTGCCGATGGCCTGTGTTGTCACCTTCTGCTGCCACCTGCCACTGTGACCTCTGCAAGTCGGTCTCTTGAGGTTCCACCCAGCTCTCAGTGATTTCAGCTCTCAGTGGACTAACTGTTAGTCCAGGCTGGGCAGTCTCTTTCACAGAACACTGTCCTGCAGCGGGTCTCAGCACTTAGACCTGATTATCAGTGATTTCAGCTCTCCTGGTCACTTAAAAAAACACAAAAGACTCTCTATATAGCCTACTCGGCTCTATTTTTAAACAGGGGAGAGGATGTGACACTGCTTCCCATATATTTCATAGCAATATTATATGATATGATTGTGTCATAATCATAATGTATTTTATGCAAGATAGGTCATGTGAGGTATCCTTGGAAAGGTTATGATTATCCTATTTGTATGAATGTATCACTTTTTATCTAAAGTCAGGAATACTGACTATACATCTATACTACAAAAGTGTTTGCACCTGGGAAATACCCACGAGACAGAATGCAATCAATCAGTCTGGCTGGCTAGCTGGGAACAAGTCAACGGAGCATTAGTGAGAATAATAGGTCTTTGAAGATGCTAATCTTCCACCTTTCTGGAAAGCCTTCCTGTGGACACTGAAAATAAACTTTGAGTTATGGCTGCAGGGTCATGTGATCAAGTCACCTGGTACTGGAATCTGTCTTGGAATACCAGTGTCTTTCCACGGACAGGGGTGGGGATCACACTGGAAGACAAAGGGTTTCTGCCATATGTAAAAACTATTTAAGGCAGGGGAGTGACATAATTGTTCTTCATTCTTCACTGAATCCCAGCCCGGGATGACTGCTGGAAACATCTAAGAAACAAAGATGGGAGGGGGAAGAAGAATGACATACCTGGAGTCTTAAGATGCAAGCAAGAGCAGCTTGCTTCCAAGAATCTCTGCAATCTGCCTAAAACAACATTTAGGGTGAGAATTGCTACTTGTATCTGTTTCTTTAGTACCTTAAGCTTAGTTTGCATGTTTGTTTTGTTTGCTCAGTAATCTACTTTGATCTGTTTGCTATCCCTTATAATCACTTAAAATCTATCTTTGTAGTTAATAAACTTGTTTTTGTTTTTTCTAAAACCAGTTTGTGGTATTCATAACTGAGGGCAAAAAGCTGTGCATATCTTCCTCCACATTGAGGGAGGGAGTGAATTTCATGAACTTACACTTCGCAGTTCTCTGTGCAGTGCAAGACGATACAATTTTGGGTTTATATTCCAGAGGGCGTGTGCACTTGAGTGCTGGGCAATTCCTTAGCTGAGCTTTCCCACGCAGAGCTGATCTCAGGATCTGTGTGAAACAGCAGCTGGGTGTGGCCCTACATATGTGTGTGTGTGTGTGTGTGTGTGTGCGCATGCGCGCACGCCCTGGAAAGGAGCTGAAGAGCCTGTCATAGCAGCACGGTGTAAAGGGAACCCAGGCTGGTAGGTCAGGTGAGCTCAGTGGTATCCCAGTTCCAAGTGGCACCCTGGGGGGAACCCATCACATAGGGGCAGGTCAAATAGTGCCTGTGACTCTTAGGCGGAGCCCACACCACCAAGCAAAACACCTGTCCTCACCCTCTCTTTCTCCCTCCCCCCCCCCAACAGGTCTGGCATCCAAACCCAGTTCAGTTAAGAGTGACCAGTGCTTAATTTGCAATGAAAAAGGTGCCGGGGCTCAAACAAGTTTTTTATATTTCATCACTGATGCGGCAAGCCCAGAGATGCTGGGGCTATGAACTACCAAGCCTAGAGGTGCCAGGGCTCAACCCTGGCACAAATTAAGCATTGAGGGTGTCCCCCTCCCCCACAATCAGGACAGGTTAAGCACAGTTCTGCTGCCCTTTACTCATATAATAACAACATTTAATTATCCCCTCATTCAATACTGAAGTGATTTGTAACCCAATATCAGCCAAAATGAATCACTTGGGCAACACAGCTCTGTCTGCAGGATAGCTAGACAGAGTAGGTGTGTTCATGCAGATGTAAGCAGAGTCAGGATGAGCTCTACCCTGACATCTGGTGGCGAGTTGTGGCAGGTTGCGGAAAAGAAATTTAGGGGCTGATCTCATTTCCATAGGCACACCCACCCCGCCTAGATGGTCACTTCGGCTGCTGTAGGAGCACAAGTTTCTGTTATTGGGGCAGGAAGAATAAACTGTTATTATCCTGATTATGTGACTCAAGGACAGTGGAACTGTACTTGGCCTTTTGTTATGATGGAAGGACTCACCATCAACTAAGCAGCACTCGCTAGGCAAGGGTCCCAACTCCCAGTGAATTGAAGGAGGCTGGGGGGTAGGTATTAGTACCTGGTGGTGAGGGCCTGAAGCACTAATTGCACCTTTTCTACTGTGGAATATCAGAGCTAATTTTGATTCTATTAGGAGTCTGGTTACAGGCTGCTGAGCTGAATTCACTTTGGGCTAATGGTGCACTAGCACTGAGGCTCCCCTACTACAAGCTGAAATTACTAAAGAGCTGAAATTACTGAGCCCTGTGTTAAGTAGTAGGAGGGTCTGAAGATATATTGCGGGATGGCTGGAGCAGCTCATGGGACCACTGGTGGAGTGGAGCAGTTTGCAGGATGGCTGGTGGAGCAGAGCAGAGTGGAGCCCCATGGAGAGGTGGGGCAGTTGGCTTCGGACCATGTAAGGTGCCCCTTAAACGCCCCCCCCCCTTCCACCCCGCCTGGGAGGTAAAACTCTACAGATAAACGTTTGAACTCTGGGACTGCACTGACCAGGGACAGAGACTTTTGGGTTGTTGGACTTTTGGGACTCTGGGTGACTTTTGAGTGGCTGGACTCAAGAACCAAAGGGAAAGGACACGGCCCAATTTGCTTGGGGTGGGTTTTTGCTCATGGTTTGTGTTATGAATCCTGTTGGTGTTTCCCCAACATAATGCCACATTGTTTCTCTCTGTTATTAAAAGGCTTTTGCTACACTCAGACTCTGTGCTTGTGAGAGGGGAGGTATTGCCTCTTAGAGGTGCACGGAGCAGGGGTGGTGGTGGTATATATTTGTCCCAGGTCACTGGGTGGGGGCTCGAGCCTGTTTTGCATTGTGTTATTGGAATGGAACCCCTAGATACTGAACCCGGCCCTTGTTGCTGCCAACTCTGAAGGGCAGAAGGGTTACATAAATATAGTCTGATCCTGAAGCCTTTCCACCAACCCCCGGTTCATCACTAGCTGTCAGGGAGAGCTCATTCAAACCTTGCTTACAAATCATAATTTGAAATGATAAGGTTGGCCAACATCGCCAAAACGAATGTGCTGACATTGTCATAAAAAACAATAGTTGTGTGAGGAAGGTAGTCCTTGTTCATACTTTTCAAACCCATTGTGCTTTCTCAGTCACTAGTATTATATCATATACTGTATATGCTTTTAAACTGTGTATTAATGTTTCAATTTCTATTCAAATTTCCAACCAATGACTAAATTGGCAACACTGCATGTATCTAGTTCACCACTGGAGGCATATTGGGGAAATCCAGGGGCATGTAGGGAAATACCTGCTGTGGCCTTTTTCTCTGTGTACTGCTCTAGCTTCACCCCTACTGGGAGCCTGCATTCTCCAACTGCTCTCACCCCTTGGCTAATGGCATCAACTGACTGAGTATTGCAACTGCTGGTGACTGAGTTCACTGGGGTGTCCCTGAGACCCCAAAATGTGCATGTTGCTTAATTATTCTGGTGTGTGCAGATCAAATCATTACTCCTACCATGTGTACTGTCCCTTTTTGTGCGCGGAGGTGTGCTGGGGAGGGAGGACTGACAAGGCAGTGCATACAGGTGCACTACAACTTGATTGCTTCCCTGTGCACCAGACAGTGCTTGTGGGTTCTGATTAGTGTTTGGTCCTTGTGTTATGCCCACTCAGTTGCCATAGGCATGTGGCATCAATGATGCCCTGTGCCCTCCAGAGCTCATGCATAGTACCTTGTGATTCCACTGCATGTGGCTACTGTTGGACCGTCTACCCCTCCCAGTTTCTGTATTGCTCAGTCTCCGGGGGATCTGGGGAACAGCACGTGCTGTGGTAAGGGTCTCAGGGCCAAGGATGCTCACTTTATACACCCTTGAGCCTCTGTGGCCTCCCCCGCTTCCTACTGTGTATCTCTGCAGCAACCACTAGCGAGGCTGTGCCACTACAGTGTATGCACCACTGCTGTGTTGTGAATATTAGGTCTGGGTGACTGGAAAAAAAACTCTTCCACGTGGAGCACCTCATCTGGTATCGGTCAGAGTTACACAGGTCACTGTGGGTCCTGTCTTATGGTTGCTGCCTGCATTGTCAGTAATTGGTATTCTCTCCTTTTCTGTTTTCACCTTGTGGGTTCATGTCCTAAATGGGCCTCTGCTGACATGTGCCATTGTCCTTTTACGTTTTCCTGAATTATGGTTTAAGTATTAGCCTGGATAATTATTTGCAGGAAACATGAATACAGCCTCCTAATGGCACACAAAGTATATAATCTGGACGGAAAGTAAATTTTAATTTATAGGCCCCCTTGAACTAGCTTCTTGACACACACCAAGCAATGTGGAGTTTAACCTCTGACTTTCTGGATTAATGCAACCTTCCAAAGTAAATTCATGGTTCATATAATCTACTTAAAGCCAGTTCAATATTGTTCTTAGATAACATTTACCATTCCTACCTGCCCACTCTATTTCAGAAAATGTCTGTTTTTACAGTATATTGCTGTCGGGTAAGTGCCACTGTGACGGGGCACACTTGCCCCACACTGGTACTGCAAGGGTTAACACCACTCGCTGGGCCAAGGAAGCCATGCCCTCACGGCTCTCCTTGGCATGCTCTGGCTGGAGACTAGGTATAAAAGGGAGCAGCTCAGCTCATTCAGGGCTGACCGCTGAAGAGAGAGGGCGCATGCTGCGGGTTCCAGCCCAGGAAACACAGAAGCCCCAGATGGTGGAAGCCAGAGATGCTGAGACTCTGGAGGTCACCTGAGGAGTGGCGGAGCTGTTGGGAGCTGCACTAACCGAGGAGTCGAAAGACCCCGGGACCACGACATCAGGAACCGGGTAGAAAGTAGCACAGGGAGACTAGTTGTGGTGCCTGAGTGGGGTCAGCATGTTTTGGGCAGACTTCCCGCTGACCCAGTGGTGGGCATACTTGTTACTGACAGGGCCCTGAGCTGGGACCTGGTGGAGCAGGGAGGGCCCAGATCCCCCTACGTGTCCGCCACCCACCCCAGGGTGGTGGCCTACTCCCCTGACAGGCCATGAGGCCACACAGCCCCACAGAAGGGGCAGTGATACTGACTCTGGCCGCAAGGCCATGCAGCCCTGAGGGAGGGCGGCGCTACTGACTCTTGCTGCCAGGCCATACTGCCTTGCTGAGCCAGGAGGCTACACTGACTCTGACCACTAGGCGATACACATTGGCTGAACTGGGAAGCCATATTTACTCGGGCCATTGGGTCCCACAGTCCTGTCGGAAGAGGCCGTCACCCTGACTCTGGCCATTGGGCCACACAGCCTTGAGAGAGAGAGTGCCCATATTGAATTTTACCGCTAGTCTACACTACCCAAAGACAAGGGTGGTGGTAAGGATGTGACCCCAGGGAAGTAATTGACCTGCCCCAAGAGGGGACAGGGCGCACTTTCCCCGCGACAGCCACTAATTACAATGTTAACAAGAAATCAATATAAAAACAAATTGCAATTGAAATCAAAGAGGAAGAACCTTTATGGCAAATTTCCTTCTTCGGGCAAACATGAAAGATTATTAATTTCTTCTTGTACAAGAGGATTTTTGCTAACACTTCATTACAGTGGAGTCGCATCTTACGTGGGGGTTAGGTTCTAAAGTCAGCGCGTAAGGAGAAAATCTCGTATAGTCAAAATTACCCTTGAAAAATCCCTTAAATCGCCCATAAAGTACAGTATACTGTACATGATTTTGTGTATACAACCCTGTACAGTAATATGTATAATGTATACAGTAATGTACAGTATATAATAAAGAGTACATATGCAAAATATAATTTTACAGTACTGTATTTTTAATTACAGGGGGGTTATTACAGGGGGGTCATCAGGGCTTGATGTCGATCCAGGAGAAGGAGGTGATGGAGAGCTTGGGTGATCAAGAGCGAGTTGTAGACGAAGTGGTTGGCTGTGGTTCAGCTCGAGAAGTTGATTGCATAGGCTCATCTGCTGCTGGTTGTTTTTTCTTGCAAAACATGGTGATCAGCAACTGTCGCTGTTGTCTCTTGAGCTGCTCAAACATTTCTTAATACAGTCGCAAATCGTCCGTAATATTCCGTGTGATTTTGAGGCTTCATTCCACAGAGGGATCATATTCAGAAATTAAATCATTCAAGTGTTTCGCTGCTTGGAACACTTCAGCAAATTTATGAAGATTCCAACTTGCTGGCTCTTCCTGTTCGTCGTCGTCATCTTCGTCTTCTGTAGACGATTTTATCAGTTCCTCTAACTCTTCGTTAGTCAATGTTTCTCTATCGCTCTCGATTAATTCTTCAATTTCTTCCCCAAGGATGTCGACGAAGCCATCACCACCCACTTGCCTGCCCACCTGAACAATGCATTTCACTTCTTTGTCAATAGTCGGAAAACCCTTAAAATCATTCACACATTCTTTCCATAGGTTTCGTCAACATGCATTGACTGTTTCATGCTTGATTGAATCCATTGCCTGTGATGCAATCGTCAATGTTGAAGGACTTCCAACACTCCATCACGTTAAGATTGGGATCAGCATCCATAGCGCTACGTATCTGTGAGAACGTAAGCCTCGTGTACGTGGCCTTGAAACAGCGAATCACGCCTGGGTCGAGTGGTTGGAGGATGGAGGTGGTATGGGGGCGGGGGAAATGACTTCAACATTGTTATGCGCAAACCGGAGTGCTGCAGGGTGGCCAGGAGCATTGTCTACGATCAGCAACACTTTAAAGTCAAGTCCTTTCTCTTTGCGGTACCGCTTGACCTCCGGAATGAAACACTTGTGGAACTGATCCAGAAATAATGCTGCTGTCACCCAAGCCTTTTTATTTTTTTGCCAGAACACAGGCAGGAGATTTTTGTTCTTGCCTTTTAGGGCACGGGGATTTACAGCCCTGTAGAGCAAGCCGGGCTTTATTAAATGCCCAGCCGCATTGCCACAAAACAACACAGTCACACAGTCTTTAGCTGCTTTGAAGCCAGGGGCTTGTCTTTCTGATTTTGAAGTGTAAGTGCGGTTGGGCATTTTTTTCCAGAAGAGCCCAGTCTCGTCAGCATTAAAAACTTGTTCCGGAAGATAGCCCTTTTCTTCTGTGATTTTCTTTAATTGTTCAGGGTAGCTTTTGCTGCCTCTTCATTGGCAGATGCAGCTTCGCCAGTAGTCTGCATGTTTGAGGTTGAAGCAGTTCCTAAAACTGTTAAGCCAGCCTTGTCTGGCTTTGAATTCCTTCTCATCAGAAGGCTGTCCCTCTTCGGCGGGCGTTTTGAACAGCGCATAGAGGCTAAGAGCCTTTTCTCGCAACGTGTTGCCATCGATAGGCACACATTTACGGTTCATGTCTTCCAGCTATAAGTTTAATGCCTTTTCATTCTTTACTAAAGTCTTATCACGCACCTGGCTCGTCACCTTAGCAGTTATTGGAGCACTTGATGCCATGGCTTGATGTATTTCTCTCTCTCGAATCTTGATGGCACGGATGCTAGATTCATTGCAGCCATATTTACGCGCTATGCTGGAGACTGACATACCATCTCGCAATAAGTCCAACACAGCCAGTTTTTTTCCAGCATTGGAACAGATCGCTGTTTCTTCGGTTGAGCACCAGATGAAGTAGTTGGCTTGCGTTTAGGGGCCATGTTGTATGAAAAATATGTACAGTATCTTTAAACACTAGAATCACACTCAGCGTGGTGAGATGCTCACACTAGGAGAGGCACTCAGGAACGGAGACTGACTGAGGGAACAGCAGATTCACGTCTCCCATCTCACGCTCACTCCAGGACATACGCTCATTGAGTGGAATGGTGGGCGGAATCGCCTGCACTATTTACAGGTATCTTGTTGTTTTTCTTTCTTTTTTTTTGCCGAGCGCGTATAGTTGAATTCGCGAAAGTTAAATGCGCGTATGATGTGACTCACCTGTACTTTTTATTTACAGTTGTTCAAAAGGTTTCAATTTCTTGAGTAAGTCCATTCAATACAATCAAACTGTTTGTTTAGATAAAAATTGATGTTGATTAAAAGTATGTAGATGCACTATGAGAGTGTGTGAAGTCCAGTATATAAATAGCCCTAAATAGTACTGAAGTAAAAACAGGTGAAAAAAATTAATCAATATTTATGGGCTGGGAATTGCACTTATTTGACTTCATTAGGTAAAGTGTAAGAGAATCAAAGCTAGGTAGTTACTTATTTCCAATAATCACTTTCCCCCCACGGTTGAACCAGTTAATGAAAAGATTTCATTCAACTCCCCACACATTCTAAATTGCTTTCTGTAGCCTCATGGTTGTACATGAAACAGAATAAGTAGATTTCTGAAAGGCCTGGAATTAGGCTACTTGTCCCAAGATACCCTCAAATATTCTCCACAACATTCAGTAGCTTTTAAAAGGCTACAGATTTCTCAATTTACAAAGCAGCCTCTTGAGCCCAGCAGTAATTATCCAAAGGATTATCAAACCAAGCCCTTAGAGAAGATCCATTTTAGACAGCAAGCTAAAATATTTATTTAAGTCCAGACAAGTGCTGCTCTTAAGGAGCAAGTGTGAAAAATCAGGACAAAGAAGGGGGTAATAGGTGCCGATATAAGACAAAGCCCCAAATATCGGGACTGTCCCTCTAAAATCGGGACATCTGGTCACCCTTGCTGCTCTTCACTCTGTCCCAGAGTTCAAGAAACCAAGGGGACAATGTATCTGATAAAGTCAACACAATGAAAATAGAATTTGCTAGGCCATGTACACAACAGATAATTAACCTGTGCATCTCACTGTGATGAGACATTAAGGCAAATAGAATGAACTTGCTCGATAGGATAAGAAATGATAAAAGCCATTGATCTTTGTTTCAGGTTATAAGCAAGTTAACAGGTAGGTTTAGGAAGAAATTTCTCCTTACACCCTATGTTGTGGCGCAACTTATCAGTTGCATTATTAAGGTACTTGTGGATGTTTGGCAGGGGTTACAGTCTTCTGAAGTATCTTTCATAGGCCACTTCTGGAGACAGCATTGCAGAGTAGGTGCACAATAGCAATTATATTATCACCAATAAGACAGAAATACCATAGCAGTACAGAAGAATGTTCCTGTCTTTCCTTAACTGAAAACAATATAGGTGAAAGATGATATAACCACCATGCCACTCACATCCCCTATGCTATTATATTCACAATGAAGAATAACCGCTAACGCCAGGATCCTCAAAGTCCCAATACCCCTGTAATTGGGGATGGCATAGTGTGGGTGTTAATGAAAAGATCAGTGATGGCCACTGAAAAACACACAAAGTTGGGTGTCACTGCAAGTTTAAACTAAGTAAATGTCAAATCTCTACCACCAATTTTCTTTCCCAGGAATTGCCTATCAGAAAAGCTCAATGCTCCAGTTTGGTTAGGAGGGTTTAGGTTATCTTATCAAAGGTGTCATCTGAGTGGATGTGGAAGTTTCCAAAGATGACAAGTGTTGTGAACTTCATCATGTCACACTCCGTTCCTATCCACTCATCTGGGAAACCTCTGATGTTTGTTTGGTGATTCCGACTGGATTCCATGGGACCTGGATTAGCCATTAAGTGAAGACTGTTTATATGCAATAAGAGCCCTGCAGAAAAAGGAGATGACTTATTAGGCATGGACTTGAGCTGAATGAATAAATCATATTTAACTGTCGAACTTCACCTCTTTCTGTTTGTCAGCAAAGGGATTATGATTTACACACTTTGTTGCTTGAAATTAATTGTAAAGTAACTTTAGTGACTAATTCTAGGGCTATAGTACATATATATGTGGTTAGTTGTGAGCATTTAAAATTCAAAATCTGTGCTGTTCTGGTTGGATATATATAATTACTGATTGGACGAGTATAGTTCTTAGAATCAGGCTTTGGGAAATTTTGCTTTCTATGGAGATTCTGTAATATTCACGATTCCAGTGAATATTCCCGTCAATGACCTTGCTGGCTGGAATGTTTGTGGAAAGTTAACACACAAGGATCACAATCAGTCTAAGCAAATAATTTTAAAATGTGAATTTAGAGAAAATGTGTGGCAGCATTTGCCCAGTTCCTCTAGCATGGAACTCCTATCCCTTCTGTCTGTATCTGAAGAAAACCACAACCTCTTTCAGTCTTAGCTCCTTGGAGAGAAGAGATGTGTCAGATGGGCATCCTCTCTCCCCTGCCCCTGTATCATGCAGGATCACTCAGAAATTTTTTTTTCTGTAGCTGAAGAAAAATATTGGCTTAGCTGGGCTACAGTTGTACTAGTTTGGGCTTCTCATGTGGACTGAGTTCCATTGCTCCCTCACATGCTCCATTGCTCCCTAAATTCTTCATATACCCATGGAGATGTTAAGTTTATTCAGCTGCTGTGAGACACATCTGATCAATATTGCCAACCCTAATTATTCAAACATCATGAGTGGGGTGCCTAAAATGATGAGATGTTTAATAAATTTGGGGTTCTTTTGCATAATTTCATAGAGTTAACACCAAAAGGGACCATTAGATCAACTAATCTGCACTACTGTCTATCACAGGCCATTACATTTTACCTAGATACCTGTATATTAAGCCCAGTGACTTTCATTAAACAAGAGCATTTAAATCCTCAGGCAGAGAATAGGCGAGACCAAGGTGCCACTAATGACGGAGGCCCCTGCAATGGCAGAGAACTGGGTAGATGAGATATGCCATATATTTTTATTTGCCTTCTGATTTTTGAATATTTAGGGTGCACCTGGGCCATATTTTCATACTTTTTCTTTGAAAGCAGGAGGGCTAGAAATTTACTGTGTGTTAATGAAAGTTGAGATTCTCAAGTAATGACGTGAGTCCAGAAGTTGGGCTTCAATAAAACCTCCAAATATCATGTGACTTGGTGCCAGCTCTTGTGACTTTATCACATTGATCTTGTGCAGGTGCTCAGCTACCACAGTGTTGAGTTGAACACCCACAGCTCCTACGGATTTCAGTTGCAGTTGTGGATCTTCTGAGTGCTTCTTAGGACTTTAGTTTTTCTCCTGAGCTTAAAACAAACAAACAAAACCAGAAGGAGGGTAAAAAAATTGGCATTTTCCACACATTTGAAAACACACTAATGTCAATTGATTTTGCCAAAAAAGTTACCCCCCCCCCATCTCCAGAGCAATGTCTGAGTTGCTAGTGGTCAAGACATTGCTCTGGTGAACAGAGATTTTCAAAATATGAATGATCATGCCACTACACCAGTGGGAAATTCCAATCTTTGCAAGCCTGGGCCAACAGAACTGCTAAAATGTGGGATGACATCCTGACTCTGTTCACTGCATCACTGTTGCATTGTGGAGTTCATTTGGTAATGAACTGAAAAAAGGAGGGAAGGTCCAAATAGCACTTTCATGCTTGGCTTCTCCCAAAAAAAGTATCAATGGCAGAGAAGGAATGAGAGAATATGAACTTTCAAGTTCCCCAAATGACACCTTTTAAATGATGAGATACACAACCTCAAGATGTATGCAGGACCTGTACAGAAGTAAAGTAAAATGTTCCCGTAACAGATCAGCAAAGGGTGATTTGTGAGGCCCAGATGTGAACCTTTGTAAAGAATCAAGTTTTCGATGTGCTTTAAAAATCTCAAAGGATGCTGCAGTCCTGTAGCTGTTGGAAGAGCGTTCCACAGCTTGAGGACAGTGGAAGCAAATGCTCTTGCACCTCCCAAATTCAGTTGCACAGGAGGAACTAACAGAAGACCAGTGTGCTAGGAAGGAGGGATGTGAATCCACATAAAGGAGGTAAGTGGCCCTGCCAGATAAAGACCAACCCTTGGGGTGTTTTGTGATTAAAAACAAAAACCAACCTTTGTTTTCATTGCCTTTTTGTCTGCCAGCACAATCTGGTGGCAATGTTGGAATGAAGTAAATTATATGCTATTTTAGATAAGGTTTAAAAACAAAAAGATGGCAGGATCATGAAAAGAGCTTTACATCGTCAGTAGCATACTTGGCCCAGAGTTGCACAGTTCAAATCCAGATCCAAAATTTCCTCAAGTTCAGGCTTACCTGAAGCTGATGTTTTGGTTTGGAAGCAACTTTAGTGTCTTACCTAATCCACACATATAGCAAATATAGCCTCCAGTTAAGATTCCTCATAGCCAACACCAGCTGTCCATCAAGTCTACAGTTATGGTCTAAGATAATAGTGATGAGAGGGTGATTTGGAGGGTCTGGTATCTAAACATACCTGCAGTCTGTTTTGAACGGCTATAAATGGAATAAATTCCAAAATAAAATCCAGTTTACAACAGAAAAATATACCCCTAGTTTATATAAAACACAGAGGCAGAAAGAAGAGAAGAACGCTATGTGCCTTTCAAAGGAACACTATGAACAAAAATAACACCTTAGTACGCACCACTGAGGGAAATGAAACTATAAATTAACTTTTGTCCAATTCATAAATAGGAAGTATCTTATTTGTAAGATATTACTATTATAATTGTCGTACACAAAATATCTCTGTGACTTTTGGTGTAAATCTTAAGTGATTTGGGACACAGCATGTTATACAGAAGATTGGGTGGGTGGGAGAATAAGTTACAGCAGAATATTATTTTGTAAATCCTAGCATGGGAATTTTTTTTTTTTGAGAGGTGTTCCTTTTATTCATAGCTCATGATCACAGATAGCGTTTGCATGGGGTTGTTTTGAGAAAGATGCTATAGCCTGAACTTTTAAAAGTGTCTCCTAAATTTGAGTGACCTATTTTTGCAGTACCTACGAGGTAAATCTTTTTTTCCCCCAAACCTGATTAACAGATGTGCTGAGCACCCACACTCCAATTACAATCAATGGGAGCTGCAGGTGATCAGCATCTGTGAAAATCAAGCCCTACTTGGACAGGCAAGCAAAACTGGATGCTATGTCTAATATTATGGCTCTGGGATCTGCTGTGGCAGGTATTCTTCCAGAGGCTGATCCTTACATCTATTGCTTGCCATCTTTCCCTAATGCAATCTGGTTTTAGCCTCTGTTTCATAATTATTTTAAAGACTAAGTTATTCGAAAATTATTAAAGTAAAACTGGCAAAACGTGTGTTGCAACACCAAACGACTAGACACAAAGGCACTGACTTGTAGAATCTGCTTTTAGTGGCATTGTGTCTATTACTCCCGTATGGGACCTCCGTTCTGGATTTGCTTTGAGACTTTCACACATTCTCCCCAGGCCAGTGAAAGCTGGAAGTCAGACAAGAATAAGGCCTTCAGGCCATTTGCCTTTATGTATTCTGTAGTGACTGATGGACCCCCATGGAGATATTGGCAGCAGTCTGAGTGGATGCTGGCCTGTTTTCTCCCTAGGTCTTGGCAAGTGCCATACACAAATCTGCTCTTTGAATGCAGTCTTGGAAAGGTGAATGGGAAAACACTGCTTGTCCAAAAGGGGCTTGTAACCCCTCCTCCAATCTATATCTAACAGACTAGTCTGAGGCACTTATTAGCCAGAAATGATTAAAAATATATTTAAAAGTTACGTATTTTCTTAGGGATTACAATGTGGAATGAGTTTGGAAAATAGGCTAGTTATTGCATGAGAGTCAGCCTGTCATATCCCCCTCACAGGGGAGCCCTGTGTAAGCAAATGTGAAAATTCCTGGTAGGATAATGGAAAAAGATCAAAGGTGGCAGCATCAGGGTAAGCTAGAAAGTATAACTCAGCAGTCTTCAGGGATACAAGGGGAAGAGATGACAGCAGACATTCTATGCCAAGGAAAAACTTTAGTGTGCTACTCTGCTAAGGTTCACAGGAAGATGGACGAAGTTGGGAGACAGAAGTCATCTCTAGAGTTAACTTTGTTTTCAGTGAAAATACACAGCTGTACTTGGTTAGCATTTAACAAATTTAAGGCTATGTTTGCACACTGTTCTGTTCTAATTTTCTCTGTCCACTCTGAGTAAGCCTTGGTTTTAATAAGAACCAGCCTTGATCTTAGATTTTGAAGTAAGTTTGCCGTGATCCAGCCTTGAAATGGAACCAACCTGTTAACCATTTCTGAGAGGCAGATGTGGAGCCAAAGTTCCCTAATTTGAAGCTCTTGGTTGTGGCAACTGCTAAGGCAACACAGACCAAAAACTAGTTGCAGTTGATAGGGACCTGGGGAAAGCTGGTAGACAGGAGGCATGGCAGTGGGATCAGGGAAACAAATGTTACAGTTGTACTCTTGGTGCATTCTAATAATTCATATTTGACATGATTTTGATATAAGAAAACATTTTTATTCACACAAGGCTGGTCCTGATCCGGCTGCTATCAGGAAACAAACTTTAATTCAGGCACAATTCAAAGAAAAGGAACACTTACAGGGTTTTTTATTTGTATTAGAGTAGTGCCTGGAGACCACAAGTGAGATTAGGGCCTGTTGTGTTTAGATGTGTAGAAAGAATAGTAAATATGGCAGGTGACCAGCTTGGGTTAACAGTGAAATCCTTGCTGATCTTAAACACAAAAAAGAAACTTACAAGAAGTGGAAGATTGGACAAATGACCAGGGAAGAGTATAAAAATATTGCTCGGGCATACAGGAGTGAAATCAGGAAGGCCAAATCACACCTGGAGGTGCAGCTAGCAAGAGATGTTAAGAGTAACAAGAAGGGTTTCTTCAGGTATGTTAGCAACAAGAAGAAAGTCAAGGAAAGTGTGGGCCCCTTACTAAATGGGGGAGGCAACCTAGTGACAGAGGATGTGGAAAAAGCTAATGTACTCAGTGCTTTTTTTGCCTCTGTCTTCACGAACAAGGTCAGCTCCCAGACTACTGTACTTGGCAGCACAGCATGGGGAGGAGGTGACCAGCCCTCTGTGAAGAAAGAAGTGGTTAGGGACTATTTAGAAAATCTGGATGAGCACAAGTCCATGGGGCCAGATGCGCTACATCCGAGAGTGCTAAAGGAGTTGGCTGATTGATTACAGAGCCATTGGCCATTATCTTTGAAAATTCATGGCGATCAGGGGAGGTCCTGGAAGACTGGAAAAAGGATAATGTAGTGTCCATCTTTAGAAAAGGGAAGGAGGAAGATCCTGGGAACTACAGGCCAGTCAGCCTCACCTCAGTCCCTGGAAAAATCATGGAGCAGGTCCTCAAAGAATCAATTTTGAAGCACTTAGAGGAGAGGAAAGTGATCAGGAACAGTCAGCATGGATTCACCAAGGGCAAGTCATGCTTGACTAATCTAATTGCCTTCTATGACAAGATAACTGGCTTTGTGGATGAGGGGAAAGCAGTGGACATGTTGTTCCTTGACTTTAGCAAAGCTTTTGACACGGTCTCCCACAGTATTCTTGCCAGTAAGTTAAAGAAGTATGGGCTGGATGAATGGACTATAAGGTGGATAGAAGGTTGGCTAGATTGTCGGGCTCAACGGGTAGTGATCAATGGCTCCATGGCTAGTTGGCAGCCGGTATCAAGTGGAGTGCCCCAAGGTTCGGTCCTCGGGCCGGTTTTGTTCAATATCTTCATTAAAGATCTGGAGGATGGTGTGGATTGCACCCTCAGCAAGTTTGCAGATAACACTAAACTGGGAGGAGAGGTAGATACGCTGGAGGGTAGGGATAGGATACAGAGGGCCCTAGACAAATTAGAGGATTTGGCCAAAAGAAATCTGATGAGGTTCAACAAGGACAAGTGCAGTGTCCTGTACTTAGGACGGAAGAATCCCTTTCACCGCTACAGACTAGGGACTGAATGGCTAGGCAGCAGTTCTGCAGAAAAGGACCTAGGGGTTACAGTGGACGAGAAGCTGGATATGAGTCAACAGTGTGCCATTGTTGCCAAGAAGGCCAATGGCATTTTGGGCTGTATAAGTAGGGGCATTGCCAGCAGATCGAGGGACGTGATCGTTCCCCTCTATTCGACATTGGTGAGGCCTCATCTGGAGTACTGTGTCCAGTTTTGGGCCCCACACTACAAGAAGGATGTGGAAAAATTGGAAAACATCCAGTGGAGGGCAACAAAAATGATTAGGGGACTGCAACACATGACTTATGAGGAGAGGCTGAGGGAACTGGGATTGTTTAGTCCGCGGAAGAGAAGAATGAGGGAGGATTTGATAGCTGCTTTCAACTACCTGAAAGGGGGTTCCAAAGAGGATGGATCTAGACTGTTCTCAGTGGTACCAGATGACAGAACAAGGAATAATGGTCTCAAGTTGCAGTGGGGGAGGTTTAGGTTGGATATTAGGAAAAACTTTTTCACTAGGAGGGTGGTGAAACACTGGAATGCGTTACCTAGGGAGGTGGTGGAATCTCCTTCCTTAGAAGTTTTTAAGGTCAGGCTTGACAAAGCCCTGGCTGGGATGATTTAGTTGGGCATTGGTCCTGCTCTGAGCAGGGGGTTGGACTAGATGACCTCCTGAGGTCCCTTCCAACCCTGATATTCTATCAAAATGTCACTAAGTGACAGCTCCTGCTCCAAAGAGCATTCAGTCTAATAGTGAAGTTACACAAAGGGTGGGAGGGGAAACAGAAGCACAAAGAGGTCAGGTGACTTTCTGAGGTAACTCAGCAGGTCAGTGGCAAAGCTTGGATAAGAACCATAGTCTAATGAATCCCTGTGCAGTGCACTTTCCACCAGACTACACTGGCTCAGCACAGCTTTTGAATATTATTGATACAAACTCATTTCAGAGGTAGATTGTCTAAAGGGGTATGCCAGGGGATTACTGAGGTCATTGCTCTAAATAAATTAAATAAAAACCCCTCTCACTGAGAAAATACAGTTCTGTAACTGAAAAGTTGTGGCACTTGATATCCTGCTTTGTAGTTCTGACTGGTAACATTGTATAATATTTACATCAATACCCAAAAATTGTGTGTGTGTGTGTTTTTTTTTTTTAAAGTTTTGTGCACTGGCCCAGTACACTATCAAACAGAAGACTTCGGTAGTTCTCATAAAATACCTATTTATTAGATATGTAGATTTACCAGATAATTCACCAAGTTTCTTTCCATACTACTTGATTGAAATTGTAGATTATTCTTCTGAACCCTATATGCATACACTCTATGATACATACACTGCTTGATTTATCTCCCATCTACAGAACTACTGTACTAACCCATTCATCCCTTGACTACAGTGATATTAAGCATTATCAGTTTTGGATTAAACTCCTAAGACATTCAAGCAACAAGTAAAAATGCTAACAAATATACAAGCACAAAAGCCTAATGGAAAGCGGTCAGACAGAGAAAAGTTCTGCCTTATTATTACAACACTTAATATGACAACAAGATGATTATTCTGGGGCATACTCTTCTTAATTCAGTATGCATCCCATAAACCCATAGATGTGAACTGTGCATGGAACTGCCAACCAAGGAGGATTCTCAAGACTACATGTTTAAATAATTGATCTTTCTGAGTAATGTAACCACCATGTGTGGCTTGTCATGTGTAATCAATTCCAGAGAGCTGCTTTATATGACAAAATAACACTTTTGCTCCATTATATTTGTGGTGCCAATGTTGATTACAGTCAGTTAATATAGTATGGGATGAAATACATGGCCTTGAACAATAACCTTTGTTTTTTTCTTACAATTAGAGCATTGTTTTTCATATCATTCTTAAAAGCCAATTACAAGGTCCTTTGTTCTTTACTGCTGCCAAAAGTTTTTGGAGCGTAAAATTATGGAGAATGTTATTGTCTGATAACAGGACATCTTAAGGACAAACAGATTTTTGAACTATCCCAAAACATGGTGGACATCTTGCAATAAATACTTCCAAGCTTTAATCACTCTTTTGAATCTGTTTCATTTATTGAACTGTATTGGCAGCTTATCCTGTGGATAAATATATCGATAAACATTCGTAGGTAGATGAATAGGTATGTAAAGCTTTTATGTGATGAAAGATGTTTTGGGGAAAAAGTGGATTGATTTAAAGCATACACTGGATTAGCATTAAAAATATTTGGGAGGAGATAAGAATGGGCTAAAAAAATACTAGCTTGCGCTTCTTTATCTGCTGAAGTTAGTTATGGAGCTTCACTGAGGCAGCTCTGTCAGCGGCGTAGCACTGGCATCCCTAAAATGATGTATGTAGGTTTAAAATTGCTGTACCTAAAGGGCTCCTATGATGAAAATTTATGAAAGGGAAATAAAAAGCTAAATATCATCCTGTGGGATTGCAGAGAACAAAACTGAAATGAGCTGTGTGGACACTGAGACATAATAAACAGATTGAGGGGAAAACAGTTTTCAAAATTTATTTATTTTTAGAGTCTAGCACTGTGAATTTATGGCATGCTATTTCCCCCTCTTGATTCAGTTGAGGTTGTATTTATACATCAGCAAGAAAGCTGAATGGTGCATTTTTTGGACCAAACAAGGAAGACATTACAATGATTTTCAAGCCCAAACCCTCTAGTCCACAAAAAGTGAATGACTTATCATTTGGATCAAGACATTAATAATCTTCTGTTACAGTAAATCCTCATTCAGAAGCTGTCTGGCTTCTGTTAAACGTAATTATTTCTCCCTGCAGTTTTTAATCAAGGCTGGCTTTTATTAAATTAATTAATTTCCTTTGCGGTTGCTTGGTGGAGATGCTGCTCCTAAAGGAGATGGATTCAAAATTAAGAAATAGGTTGTGACGCTTCTCAGAGCACCCAGTACTGTGAGCCACCTCGTTGCCACCTACCTCCAGTGAGGGAGTCTTGCCTGTGCCAGCCTGTCACTCACACAAGCCCTCTTCTCTGGGCTATATCAGCCCTGCCTTTTCTGTGCAGGTTGACAATGGAGACGCGCACACACAGAAAATCCAGAAACAGTGTGTCCAAGTTTTACCTTAGACTACTGCTCCCGTATTGCACACAGCACTTGGGTTCAATTCTAAGACAAAAAGTTTTATTTAAGAGAGATTAGAGATTTAAATAGAAACAAGAGTGAGTGATGGAAACAAATGGTTACATATAAACCATGAACTTGGGCCTGCTCTTATTAATAGTTACCTTTCCTACCCAATAGAGTAGGTTCTCACCCCCAAAGTTCAGGTTTTTGCAGCACTTGCTAGCACTTTTTCCTGAAATACCCCCACACATCAAAGTACCTCCTCAGTGAACGGATCCATCTTTCTCCAGCCTGTGCTACGCTGAATCAGGATTTTGTCCTTATTCCCAGCCAGGGTGCGCCCCTTGCTGTAATGTCATTCTTTTTCACTTCCAAATAGTTTTGATGTGTAGTTTGTCTTTGATAGTTTTCCATTGACTTTTCTGGGTTGTGGCAATGGTGGATGATTGTGCAATAAGTTATGTAATCGGCTAACCAGGGAGGGGTGAAAATTCCCTCCCTTTTGAATAGGCTATCACTGAGACACATGATTCTCTGATGACTCACTTTCACTCCAAAACCATAAGGGTATAACTTTCAATATAGTTACATTATTCCTTAAATGTTACCTGTACACACATCTCACAGTGATTGAGTATGGATAAGTTACAAGCTTTCAGTAGAGACCTCACCGACTATCCTTCCTAGATGAACACCCTGAAAGCAGTGTGCTAGGTGTAGTGAATTTGTCAGGTCTGAGATATAAGTTGCTAGTAAAGAACAGTGAACCCTTTGCCAGTTGGCACCAATGGGCCTATGTATCATATACGGTATTTCATGTCTAACGCATCTTTGGGTGTTTAGTTTAGTCTTCAGGGTTATCTTGATCATCCATTAGTTAAATGGAAACATGCCACAGACAGCTAAGGGGAAACAGCCCAGTCAGAAATAATGCTAAAGGCCTGAGATGATTGCACCATTCTGCAAAGATCAGGGTTGTCACTAATGGTATGAGAGCAATAAATAATTTCACTTTGATTATATATCACATGTACTATAACTCCACAACAAAGGCTCAGGACAAATCATGGGCTCATTGAACTTAATGCTACACAAATGCTAGAAGTCTAAATAATAAGATGGGTGAACTAGAGTGCCTCATGTTAAAGGAGGATATTGATATAATAGGCATCACAGAAATCTAGTGGAGTGAGGACAATCAATGGGACACAATCATTCTGGGATACAAAATATATAGGAAGGACAGAACAGGTCGTGGTGGGGGTGGGGGGGTGGTACTATATGTGAAAGAAAATGTAGTATCAAATGAAATAAAAATCTTAAATGAATCCACATGTTCCATAGAATCTCTATGGATAGTAATTCCATGCTCTAATAAGAATATAACAGTAGGGATCTATTATCGACCACCTGACCAGGACAGTGATAGTGACGATGAAATGCTAAGGGAGATTAGAGAGGCAATCAAAATAAAAAACTCAATAATAGTGGGGGATTTCAATTATCCCCATATTGACTGGGTACATGTCACCTCAGGACAAAATGCAGAGACAAAATTTCTCGATACTTTAAATGACGGCTTCTTGGAGCAGCTAGTACAGGAACCCGCAAGGAGAGAGGCAACTCTCGATCTAGTCCTGAGTGGAGTGCAGGATCTGGTCCAAGAGGTAACTATAACAGGACCACCTGGAAATAGTGACCATAATATAATAACATTTAACATTTCTGTGGTGGGAAGAACACCTCAACAGCCCAGCACTGTGGCATTTAATTTCAGAAAGGGGAACTATGCAAAAATGAGGAGGTTAGTTAAACAGAAATTAAAAGGTACAGTGACTAGAGTGAAATCCCTGCAAGCTGCATGGACACTTTTCAAGACACCATAATAGAGGCTCAACTTAAAGGTATACCCCAAATTAAAAAACACAATAAAAGAACTAAAAAAGAGCCACCATGGCTTAACAACCCTGTAAAAGAAGAGGTGAGAGAGAAAAAGGCATATTTTAAAAAGTGGAAGTCAAATCCTAGTGAGGTAAATAGAAAGGAGCATAAATGCTGCCAAATTACATGTAAAAATGTAATAAGAAAAGCCGAAAAGGAGTTTGAAGAACAGCTAGCCAAAACTTCAAAAGGTAAAAACAAAACATTTTTTAAGTACATCAGAAACTGGAAGCCTGCTAAACAACCAGTGGGGCCCCTGGACGATCGAGATACAAAAGGAGCACTTAAAGACGATAAAGTCATCGCAGAGAAACTAAATGAATTCTTTGCTTCAGTCTTCATGGGTGAGGATGTTAGGGAGATTCCCAAACCCGAGCCGTCTTTTGTAGGTGACAAATCTGAGGAATTGTCACAGATTGAAGTGTCACTAGAGGAGGTTTTGGAATTAATTGAGAAACTTAACAGTAACAAATCACCGGGACCAGATGGCATTCACCCAAGAGTTCTGACAGAACTCAAATGTGAAATTGCGGAACTATTAACTATGGTTTGTAACCTGTCCTTTAAATCAGCTACTGTACCCAGTGACTGGAAGATAGCTAATGTAACGCCAATATTTAAGAAGGGCTCTAGAGGTGATCCTGGCAATTACAGACCGGTAAGTCTAACGTCAGTACCGGGCAAATTAGTTGAAACAATAGTAAAGAATAAAATTGTCAGACACATGGAAGAACATAAATTGTTGCGCAAAAGTCAACATGGTTTCTGTAAAGGGAGATCATGTCTTACTAATCTATTAGAGTTCTTTGAGGGGGCCAACAAACATGTGGACAAGAGGGATCCAGTGGACATAGTGTACTTAGATTTCCAGAAAGCCTTTGACAAGGTCCCTCACCAAAGGCTCTTACATAAATTAAGTTGTCATGGGATAAGAGGGAAGATTCTTTCATGGACTGAGAACTTGTTAAAAGACAGGGAACAAAGGGTAGGAATAAATGGTAAATTTTCAGAATGGAGAGGGGTAACTAGTGGTGTTCCCCAAGGGTCAGTCTTAGGACCAATCCTATTCTACTTATGCATAAATGATCTGGACAAAGGGGTAAACAGTGAGATGGCAAAGTTTGCAGATGATACTAAACTGCTCAAGATAGTTAAGACCAAAGCAGATTGTGAAGAACTTCAGAAAGATCTCACAAACCTAAGTGACTGGGCAACAAAATGGCAAATGAAATTTAATGTGGGTAAATGTAAAGTAATGCACATTGGAAAAAATAACCCCTACTACACATACAATATGATGGGGGCTAATTTAGCTACAACTAATCAGGAGAAAGATCTTGGAGTCATCATGGATAGTTCTCTGAAGATATCCACTCAGTGTGCAGCGGCAATCAAAAAAGCAAATGGGATGTTAGGAATCATTAAAAAAGGGATAGAGAATAAGATGGAGAATATCTTATTCCCTTATATAAATCCATGGTACGCCCACATCTTGAATACTGTGTACAGATGTGGTCCCCTCATCTCAAAAAAGATATGCTGGCATTAGAAAAGGTTCCGAAAAGGGCAACTAAAACGATTAGGGGTTTGGAACGGGTCCCATATGAGGAGAGATTAAAGAAGCTAGGACTTTTCAGTTTGGAAAAGAGGAGACGAAGGGGGGATATGATAGCGGTCTATAAAATCATGAGTGGTGTGGAGAAAGTGAATACGGAAAAGATATTTACTTGTTCCCATAATATAAGAACTAGGGGCCACCAAATGAAATTAATGGGCAGTAGGTTTAAAACAAATAAAAGGAAGTTCTTCTTCACTCAGCGCACAGTCAACCTGTGGAACTCCTTGCCTGAGGAGGTTGTGAAGGCTAGGACTATAACAGGGTTTAAAAGAGAACTGGACAAATTCATGGAGGTTAAGTCCATTAATGGCTATTAGTCAGGATGGGTAAGGAATGGTGTCCCTAGCCTCTGTTTGTCAGAGGATGGAAATGGATGGCAGGAGAGAGATCACTTGATCCTTACCTGTTAGGTTCACTCCTTCTGGGGCACCTGGCATTGGCCACTGTTGGTAGACAGGATACTGGGCTGGATGGACTTTGGTCTGACCCAGTATGGCCATTCTTATGTTCTTAATAGGCATTTTACGATTCATGTTGTGGGACTAAGATTTGATCCTAGGTCTTGGAGGGGAAATAAGTTGTACTGAGTCTGCCACACAAAGTATATCTACGCTGCAATCACTGGGTGTGACTGCAGCTCATGCAGGCATGCCCGAGCTAGCTTTAATCTAGCTTGCTCAGGTACTGGATCAGTGGAGCCACAGCAGCATGAACATCAGTGCAGGCTGTACAAGCCCATCCAGAACCCTGGGTACTTTTTCAGGCGGTGAGTCCATGCTGAAGCCTGTGCTGTTGTGGGGTCACTGCTCTGGTACCCAAGCTAGGTTGGGTATGTCTTTGAGAGCTGCAATCAAACCCCATCATTGCAGCGTAGACACCCACAGAAACACTTTGTCTATGATCCTTTTTTGGTTTTCCTTTCCTTGGGACTTTAGCTGAGGACCTATTGATTCCTGTGTCCAAATTTGATCAAGATCTGGCATTTATGAAGTCCAACCAGTTCAGAATTTCCCCTCTCTCCTATGTGATGCATGAGAATTTTTAACTCACTGCAACTGTTCACTTGCTTAACATTAAGGCTAAGTGCTTTGCTGGATTGGGACCTAACTGAGTAAAGTTCAGGAGGCAAATATCTTGGTTTAGCAGGACTGTGGAAGACAGATATAGTAAAGGCCTCTTTTAGTCCCCCAGTCTATCACTGTGGCATTGCAGAATTTCCCTACAGCATGCATGAACATCTTGCTTCCAATTGCTTATCGGTTTGACAAATTTTAGTGGTTTGGGCTCAAATTTTCCATCCTTGCTCTCTAGCTCAGGTAGTTGTTGGGTTTTTTTTGTTTTGTTTTTTAAGTTACCATAAAAATCAATAAAGCTGTTTCAAAACAGCAAGATTAGGACTGGAAAGAGGTAGTTTTGCCAATATTTTCCTATTTTTTAAAAAGGTTTTTTTAAGCATTCTAGCACTTTGTGGGGTTGTGCAGAAATTTCATAGAGGAATCTTTCTTTCTTGCTTACAACTGTTTGGGAAAAGGGTGGGCTGAGGTGGACATATTTATGAGCAATTCTTTGTTTAGGTTGTGATTTTTAATTTATGGAAGAGGCACTTGGAGCATTTGATGGGAGCCCTCCAGTGGTACTTTTAGAAATTTGAAGAAATATAAATAAATATTCCTCCGTGCTTTTTGCAGTCCCTGTGACAATCTACCCAGATTTGGCTAAATTATAGGCCATTATATTGCCATTTGTACATACTCTGTACTCTGTAGAACCTGCTAGGGCATGCTTCTTAATTTTCTGAACATTACATCTTCATTGAGCATGCAGAACCACTGGAAGGGATAGGGTCAAAAACCCAGACCCTTCTGCTCCACCTCCAGTAGCACCAGTGAAAAAGGAGGAGCTAGCAAGCAGCACCAGTCAGGAACGAAGGGAAGGCTACAGGTAGAGGAAACTGCTGGTTTTGCTGCTTTTGACTGGTAAGTGGTACAAGTGATGGTAATCGTTCATTATTGGGCAGCTGCTGCTTCTGAGGAGGCATGTATGTTGCATACCAGAGAGGCAGTATTTCACTGTGGCAGGAAGAAAATGGCTCGCATCATTCAAGGCTACCTCCCCTAGCCTTCTATGTAATACAGAGTTTCCCTGACAGGGGGGGCTCCAGAGGGAGCTGCAACCATGCCTCCTCTCTAAGGCTAGGACACCAGGATGGTATAGGCTAAATAAAGGGATCATGGAGAACATGCTACCCATTTTTTTTTTTTTTATAAAAAGGAAAGTATTCTGCCAATCTCAGGCTTAAAGAGCTTACTACAGGATACAGCATTGTTGGCATTTGCAATCTTGACAGCTCTAATGGAGTCTTTTAATTTTTGCCATCAAATAAACTAAAGAGTCTGAAGGCAAAGCTTTTTCCTCCTCCTCAGAAGAGGGTATATGGTTTGGTGTAACAGCTGGTAGCAATCTCCAAATATGTTGACACTTGCCCCTGTTGTCTGCTAGATTTTCAGTTGCAGTTGTAACTGACAGTACCATCTGCCTTAAGGAACCTGGCCTGGAGCCCACCAGTTTTGTTGCCTTTTTACTAGTAATTTTCCTTCATATTCTCCCCCTACCATACCAAATATATCTCTCTCCATGCTTGCACTCTGTCAAAGATTTACAGATCTTCTTGCCTCTCCTCCTTAAGCAATCAGAGAAGCGAGAGTAGCTTTTGTAAAATCAGCTCCTCTGACACGGAAGAAATAGCCGCAGCAGCAGCAACCTGTTCTTTTCATTCTGGCTCTGAGATCACATTGTTACTTCATCTGTCGTGCTTTCTTTCTGGTGTCTGTCCCTGTGTAAATTATTCGGCTCGTCTCCATGCAGAATATAGTATGTTTTTGAATAGGTAACATTTCTAAATTCACTATCATGAAATAAGGGTTCATTGAACTGCCAAACAGTGTTGGCTTGTCTATCTCCTTCCCTGTGGGCATTGGCAGAGAGGCTGATTATTCTTGGTCATTTGATTGACCAGCCTCTAAAAGACAGAGAATGAAGAAACAAAGGAGTCTATTCTAATGTGGCCATAATGCAGGTTTGAAAAAGAATGTCTTGTCTTACGGTTTCATTATGGAGAAACCCTTGGAACATGGATTGGAATAGCTGGACATGTGTCGTACTGGAGACGCTATTTCTGAAGAGAGGATTTTACATTAACTTTGGAAGACAGGATCGGACGGTCACTGTGGTACAACTACTCTCAATCATCTTCATCCATAAACGTATGCACACCAACCCCATGAAGCATGATGTTTCCAGGGATACAAAGGTTTCTTTTGCTTCCCCCCCAGCCCCTTTCTTCAATAGAAAAGTAAAAAGAAAATGTAGGTGTGAATTTAGGGCTTGTGAAAAACTGGCATGACAATGCTCAGAGCAAAGTCCTATGTTCATCCACAGAGCAGATACAGCCTGGGCAATGTGATGAAAGGTTCCCCACTGGGCCTCAGCTCCGACCTACTCCCATCTACTGTAGCAGTGACAGAAATAGTTTGATTTCCAAGCCCACTAAATCTTTGGCTTTAGAGCCAAATGTGATGCATGTGATGCTGATGGTTTTAAGGATGTTACAAAGAAAGGCATGATTGATTTAGTGGTAAGATTTTCAAAATGGATAGAATTTGAGTCCTTTAATTGTTTATCTCCAACTTCAGATAATTTTTAAAAGGGCCTGATTTTTCAGGGGATTATTTCTCAGCACTTTCTGAAAAGCAGGTCCCTTTGTGGCATCTCACAGTGGGCACACAAAAAAATTCAGGCATCCACATTTCACTAGTCCCATTTGAGAATCCTGGCAATAGCTTTTAATTTTATATCTCTAATATTGTATTAATACAATACAGCCTCCCCTAACCAGCCCTCCATACAATTTTGGAAACCCGATGTGGCCCTCAGGCCAAAAAGTTTGCCCGCTCCTGCCCAAACCGAAGCACCCTCTATCTCCAGAAACTCCCTGCCCCGCAATGCAGCCAAGCTAACAACATTCATATGAACACAACACCCGGGAACTCCTAACAATACAGCTGCAAACACTTCAGCACACTATACCGAGGCATGTGATAATTATACAAATTGAACCTGCCGGCAGCTAAGTGCCCATTTCACTTTCTCCTTTTTTTCATAGGGGGAGCCAGAGAGCTCCTGTTCCCTGCAAGCCTCTCTGCTCTGGAACTCTGGGTTAAGTGCAACTTCCCTGGAAGGTTTTCTGAAAGTTAAGCGGATGCGTTCTCTGGCTGTCTCTATTAAGGTCTTTTCCTAGGTGACATAGCTCCTTAGTCATCAATGGCCCTTTTGTGGTTTGTTTTGTTTTGGGAGGGGGGAGCTGGGGGAGAGGTTTGGATAGTGCTGACCATTGATCTTGGAACGTTTTACTTTTCCAGCTGCAATTGCCATCTATGGCTCAAAGACAATTGGTTCTCATAGGCACTGCATTGTCCTCTTTATTGTTGGTATATGGATATGTATCTCTTGTGTTTCATACTGGTGTTTTTTCAGTTGAATCATCAATACAATTATTGTGTTAATCTTGCTGAGGGCAGAGCACTACTACATGTGATTCATACCTTCACACATAAGCCAAAGTGCTGCATCTTGTTATTGATTTAAGACTTATCTTCCTTGCGCTGTTAGCTCAAGGTGTTAATTCATATGTTGCCCCTAACACAACTCCTGTTCCCACACAAAAATCTCTAGGTAAGCGGTGCTTTAATCTCAAAATAGCTAGAATGGATTGAAGCTCGAGCGCGGCTGATGCTGGAGCTAGTAATACAGCAGAGCCCTATGCTGCTCTATGCTGCTCATTCAAACACACAGTTCGAGTGTTTTGCAGTGTCACCGCTCTCACTTAGCTAGGCTAAGCGGAGAGGAATTAGCTTGAGAGTAGATAACTCAATCCAATTGTGAGGGCCTTTTTGCTGATGTGAAAATAGCTTCATCAACATACACTGTATACCTAAATATTTTTGCAAAAATGCAGTGAGGCAACATAATGCAGAAATAGTACAGCACAATCTTAAATCTGGATTCTGTCTTCTACACTCCAGGTCTGCGAGAGACTGAGGCATTGCAAACCTATCTATGGAGTCTCCAGAAGTAAGATTCAGGTCTTGTGATTGTCATTCTGCAGCACCTTGCCAAGTGAATTGTACAACTGCTTGAAGAAGCAATCCAACAAAATCACCATGTGACTGTTCTACATTGCAAATTTCTACTGAAGAGAGGTAGATTGGGAAATTAAAGGAAAACTTTTAAGTGGTAGAAAAGTAGGAAAAATCCACAATTTCCTTCTTAAAAATCACATTCTGAAGACAGAACAAATAAGTTCTTCCTGAGTGAAATGTGGGTGGATGCGTATAAAGACAAAGGGCCTCTGTTCAGTTACACCAGCATAACACAGGAGTAGAACTGTGCAAATAATTAATTTTTTTTTTTGGTTCAGTGGCTGAATTAAAAAATATTGTTTCAGGCTGACCCAAAATGAAATTATTTTTCAAATTTTTGGTGAACCAAAAAAAAGTGTGCAAACAAAAATGATTAGTTTAACCCCAAATTAAACACTTTTTATATTTGTACCTTTAAGCTGAGATATAAGTCAAAATGAAAAGCCATTTTGAATTGAAAAGTTGAAATGTTTCAAAAATTGTCAAGACAAAAACGTTTATGGATTTGTACAAAATTCTGAAAATTGAAATTGTTTCAGTCAGCCCGAATCTGCATTTTTCAGTGAAAAAAAGTTTAATCCAAATTTTTTTTACTTAACTCTACTCATGTATAAGTCTGTCTGAAGCCAGTGCAGTAACTCCATTATAAAACTGATGTGAGATCAAAAGCAAGCCCAGAGTTTTATAACATTCCTAGTCCAGATATTTCATTTGAAGGAAGGGGGCAAAAAAAAGATCTATATCCATTGGATAAGGTATTTGTTGCAAATTATTTGCTCAGCCATAGTGGGAGGTTTGGAAAGGCCTGGCATACCATTCCATAAACTTAGTCACATAAAAAGAAAATAAATATTAGTTAAGTCCCTCTCAATTCCTTTGAAATTCATGGTTTTGCCTGATCCTTTTTCAGACAGCAGGGCTAAATTAATCCCTGGCGCAACTCTGCCAGCTTCACTTGAGTTACTTGAAGGACGAATTACTTGCCACATTTTAGGATAGTTTGTAAGAACAGAGCAGTTGTCCAGTCATTCCAACTTTAATTGGGAAAAAAGGATAATTTCCAGTAGGAATACAAAATCCTTTTAAGCCCTCCCGATGGAGCAATATTACTGCATAGCAATTGTCTGTCTTTGCTCTTGAGATTGCAAAAAAACACTCCGATCTCTTGGTTATCAAAGCTTTTTGCGTGTGTTAATTTATGTGCCACAGTGTAGTATGTGGCAGAATATTACTTTATCTTGCAGCTGCATAGATAATGTGACTCACAAGCCCATTATTCCCACTCAGTCATTATTATAATTGTAAACAATACACTGATACCAAAGCTTGACCAATACACTGATACCAAAGCTAATTCCAAGAAGGCACAAGCTGCAGGACCTGTAACAAACACTGCGCCAACTGTATAAACTATCAACAATCAGTGCCATGGTCTCAAAAATGGTAAGTTTGAGATCCACATGAAATTACAGGACTATATTTGTGCAATCGGTTTATAGTGACTGTGCATGAAAATTTGGGTGCCCAAGCAGTGGAATTGATATTTTTGGTGCCTTACTAGTCATTTGCACATGCAGTCACTTAACATGGTTCCAAAATCTCAGTAATCACTTATACAACTAATTTTTAAAAAACATGACTTTTAGTGTTTACAGGTTGACTAAGGTTTGGTGGGGAAGGAGGTAAAGAATGCATTTAAAATGGAAAAAGGGGAGTTTTGTAGTGAGAAATAATCAGATGAAATTGGAAAAGGTAAATTAGGGAAGTGTTTTCTGATACTTTTTCCTTTGTGAGATTTATTAGATTGCAGAACTGTGTCCCAAAGGAAGTGGGAGAGTCCCATTGCCTGAGACATTGAAATAGCTCTGGACCACACTGTATAAGGTGTTTGGGCAACTTTGCCAATAAGAGTTACCACCCTTGCTGCCTATAATTATGGGTGATGAATAACGACATTGGTGAATGGGGTCACCAACTCACCCATTTTCAGTTCTAATTTACACATAAGGGCACAGATGAATATAAGTATTTCAGTGAAAGTGAGAGGACGAGAAGCAGTTCTGACGTGGTGACTGATATTAGTGGGAGGTTGTCTTTTGTGCTATTTGCCAGGTACCAATTCTATTTCAGCAAGTGATCTGGAGCCTCATGTTCTCTCCTTCCTCCCATGCTGACTAATTCACTGAAGTGAAATGGTCGTCAGGGGAAAAAAGGGCGGTGAGCACTCTGAGTCAATAAACCAACCACTGGCATCTATTCATCTTGGATAAGGCTGGTTGGTTGTCATGGGGAAAGTCATAGGTTTGTCACAGCTAAAAATGCTTATGCCAAACTTTTGATTACCCCCCTCCAATGAGAATATAAGAAAGGCCCCAGTACTTGAAATTTTAATTATTAAATTGTATTTGCATGGGAAATTATACTAAAAGTCATGCTCTGGCTGTTTGGAGGGGAGAGGAGATGTATTATTTATTAAAATTGTGTTAAAATCCATTTAATAACACATATGAATGGATATAATATAACGTATGGCACCCATTATCTGAACACCTCACAATCATTAACATATTTCTCTGATCTCAGGAAGTACTAGTCAAATGATCTACACTTTACATATGGGGATCTGAGGCACAGCGAGACGAAGGGATTTATTCAAGATCACACAAAAAGTTTGTGGTGGATCAGGGAACTGAACATGGGATCACAGAAAAATCCTAAATTACACGTTTAGGGCAGGTCTACACTATGGGGCTCAGTCACCCGAAGTTACACAACTCCAGCTACATAAGTAATGTAGCTGGAGTCAACGTATCTTAGGTTGGCCTTTTGTGGTGTCTGTGCTGTGCTGGGTCGATGGGAGAAACTCTCCCATTGGCTTACCTTATGCTTCTTGTTCCGGTGAGTACCGGAGTCAATGGGAGAGCAATCGGTAGTCGATTTAGCGGGTCTTCACTAGACCCACTAAATTGACTCCCGGTGGATCGATCACCACACGTCGATCCCCCGGTAAGTGGAGACAAGCCCTTAGTCATGGAGTGACTATAATCATAATCATGGAGAAATACATACGGTATGTATTAATTAGTGCTCAGAGAGTTCCTCCATCTTATTCCCTCCTCCTAAAGCATCTAGCATTCACTGATATGGGTGTATTCGATCACTTTGAAAATCAGGCTTTAGTCTTTCTTTACTTCATCCACAGTAATCTAATGCAGCCCTATAGCTGTGCCAGATGTTCTTACTGGCTTCTGAAGTTCCACTGCCACAATTTGCATAAACACTTGCATGCCCATTTTCACAGGCAGTATTTGGAAAAAATGGAGCCACTAATGGTTGAGATGAGATGACTCAGTTCCATTATTTCTCATTCCCCTTTAGTCAGAACTTGAAAACAGAATCAGGTGCATTATATAACCTCATTGGGAACAGAATTGGATGGAACATCTTTATTCCTCTAGTCTGACATCCAGGGCCAAGCAAGAAGGTCCCTTTCTATAGTAGTTACCATTATGTAATTCCTGCTAGTAAACGCTGACTTTTTAGTCGTGCCCACTGTAATATTATTCATACACACGGATTTAATCTGTCCTTGAAAACTAGGAGCATGTGTGCTTATACCTATAGCAGTAGGCAAACCGTTTCATTATCTGAATGATCTTACTGTTCAAAATATTTTTCCTTATGTCTTTATCCAATCTACATTTATTCTTTTTTAACCTTAGCTTATGTTCCAGCTCTTGTTTAGTGTGATAGTCCTATTCTCTTATCACGTATTGCTGACCTTCAAATGTTTTAGAGTTATCATGTCCCCACATGTCTTTTTTTTTTTTTTTAGACTGTGTTCCTTCATTCATTTCACAATGCATTGTAAACACGAAATCATGTATTGCCTTGGTTGGTCTTCTTAGTAATAAAGAATACTTTATCCCTTCTGTGATGCTTCTCATTTTCATTGGACTTTAGAAACAATTACTTAACCCTCCCCAAAACCCATATACATTGGGCAGATGATATCATCACTGTTCTGCAGACTTGGATACTGAGGCCCAGAGGTTAAATTATTTAACCTTCAACACAGAGGGAAGCAGAAGTTGAATTACTGGTTACTGGCTCCCAGTGCTGTGTTTAGATTGGCAGGCCACGCCTTGTCCTAGCCTTCTTTCTCCTTGTTATAGTGAAAAGACATTTTAAATATGTATCATAGCCCAGCTTTGGTAGTGTTCGCGCAGTGCCCAATCCCACACAGCCCACTTGTGGAGTGTTACATATATAAGAAGAAAATGAGGAGCAGAACAGAAAATGTAGCGGAACCACTCTTGAATTAATGAGTGCTGCTGAATGCTGGCCATGTTACTCCTTCTACTTGATATTCCCCCCTGTGCAAAGGGCAAGTGCAAGGCCTGTGCACCGTGTGAGCTGGATTCAAGAAGACTACACAGTAGACTGCCTCACTAGAATGATGATGATGATTTAATATTTGTATTACAGTGGTGGTCAGAGAACAGGCGAGAGGCTGTCCAAACATATAACAAAGACACTATCCCTGCCCTGAAGAACTTGCAGTAGTGGGATAAAACCAAGCAAACGCTTGTCTCCTCAGATATGACCATTAACTGCCCATTTCCCATTCCCCTTTTACCCAGCACACTGTAAGGGAGTGAAACTTACTGCTGTACAGTTGTAACCTCTACTTACAGTTGTGCTATAGCATGCCACCCTGCGTACTCCGCTGTTCAGAGCACAAGGACTTGTAAGGTCAAGACTTCAGTGTGAAGTGGCTGTAACTCCCCTATATCAGAGTAGAGTTAGTTGCGTTTTTTTTTAAAGTTAGTGCACTGTGACCTTTCATTCATTTTACTATGGATAATTACTCCCAAGTCCCATTCTTCCTAGGGAAGTAGAAGGCCTAATAAGATTTCCCTTAAGAGTGACCACACCTTGCTTTGCCTCAGTGATCTGACTAATTAGGTCATGGCTCTTCTCTTAATTGTACAGCAGAGAGCAGTGAATACAGCATGATATCTAGTCTGATTTTTCTTTTTAAAAAAAGCATTCAGTGCTCTGCCATGTATATCAGCTCATATGTTAGGTGTTTTACCATGCATGCAATTCCTGGGTGATTTCAGTGTCTGAAACTTCTGATTTATTACTGAAAGATTCTTTAACAGGTTCTTCTCATTTGTGGGGCATTTGGGAAGCTCTTCCATTTATACAGGAGGGAGGGGCCAAGATTTTCAAAAGAGACTAATGTTTTTGGGCATCTCAATTTTTGGGTGCTCAATTTCATACCCCTTAAAGAGTCTTGGCTTTCTGTGGGTATGTCCTCAGCACTTTCTGACAATCCGATCCCTCTGGTTTGTCTCAAGCAAGCACCCAAAGTGGAGGCACCAAAAATCATTAATCACTTTTGAAAATCTTGGCTGCTTATCATATTTCTTTGCAAAATGCTGGGATTTATCTCATGCTTTAATTTCTTTTTCTTTCTTAGGTAGAGATTAATTCTGTATACTCTGCCTTTGTCATTGGCTTTGGAATTGGATGGTCCAATTACAACCAATTAGACCTGGGATTTGGAAACTACCACTGAGACCCAAAAAATAAATTTCATGATGTTTTGTTGTTTTTGAAGCTATTATCCCATTTCATCTAGTGGCAGATGCTGTTCCTGGAATAATTGCAAACCACCTGGATTCACTTTATCCCTCTCCATGCAACAGGTCTACAGGTTATCTTTAATTTACAGATGCCATTGGTGTGTCACAGCACGCTGAGCTATATTGTGTTGTGTTATGCTGTGTTATTATTTGCAGAATGATGTGTGTTTCAGGCCTGCCAGTTTATTCAGGTAGTACTGTACAATAAATTCAACCACTGCCATACATATTTGATTAATGTAAGTCTCCTGGCTCAGCTGCATGGTAAACTCTTGGCTTTCTGACAGTCATTATTTACTTGTGTCATTATATCATAGCCAATTGTCTGATAGAAAAGATAAGGGACAAAAAGGTGGAAAAGTTTTGCGTTTACATGAGGTGTATAAATACTCGCTGTCACTAACACCAGAAGAAACCACATCTGATTAAACAGAAAGGAAGTGTGATTTAAAATAATTGTAAGGTAGAGATCTGAGAAGTCACAGGAACTCAGATACTGATCCTAGAGGGGCTCAATAATCAGAAGGTAGGCTATGTATTTTGCACCAACCCAACAATTTTATTTGGGATTATACACTTCCCATGTTGTGGCACTGACCACGACATCTGAAAGGACTAGCTCTCCTGGAAAGTTGGCATCTCAGTTAAGAAGTACCCCTTGAAATAGGATTTTTGGAAGTGCATGTTCATCATATATGCGGGCTTACCCATTCAGATGGCACCCAAAAATGGCCAGTACAGTTTTGGTCTACAGAGACATCACATCATGAAGCACGGAAGTAACAGTCCACAGATCAAATATTATGTTAATTTCTGGTCACCTCATTACCAGAAAGATGAGAGTTCAGAGAAAAGCAACAAAACTAGGAGTGAGGGCTGGAGAGAGTGACTTTTCCTTTTCAAGGAAAGATTAAAATATGTATTTGGATAACTGACAACTTAGGGGGGAACATACATTCAACCTACAAATCTTTAGTGGGTGAAAACAGGGAGGTAAAGAAGTTATTCAGCATGATAAAATAGAGGGATATAAGCAGGAATAATGGGTTCAAGTTATAGAATAGAAATTTTAAGTGGAATACCAGAAAAAGCTTTCTGACAATGAGTTGTATTTGCCTTATCCATAAAGTCCTAAGGACAATTTTGGGAGCTTTGTCACATTTAAAACAAAAATGGACAAACACTCTTAAATATGCAATAGGGTGCAACCCTGCTCACCAGAGACATGGACTGCATGACTTAATAGATCATTTCCATCTTCTTTCACCATATTTATTAAGGGCTAGATTGTGACTTTAGACACAGCCCAAGGGGTTGTGTGTGAATTGCACCACTCCAGAAGTAGCCTAGCAAAACATTGTGGTTCAGATACAGCAGTAAGTAACTCTCCCTCTCTACCTTTGTCCTTGCTTCCTGGTAGTAGTAATTTACCATCGGCCTACAGCAATATGAGTATAGGCCAGTGGTAAATTGCTGCCTCCTTCCACACTGACTCAATTATTCTGGCCAATGAATAGAAGGGGTGGAGTTATGGCTCCTTCCACTCCTTGCCCGCTTTCTGCTCACCAGCTCTTGGAGGGGGGTATGTGGATGATTAGACTGAATCACTTGTATGTGCCTGGGCTCAAGGATCTGGTAGTCCTCACAGGGACCTAAGTGGGGGGTCTCTCTCCCATTTACTCCCTTCCCTATCTAATATGAGTTAGGATCTTCACCCTAAATAAATGTAATTATTGCCAGGAGAGCAGTATTCCATCTGGTTGCCCCTCGTTTAGGCTTTCAATTTGTTTTGACATAGTTTTGTCCTTGTCCAGGCCTCACCCTTCTATTTCACTGATGTGGTTTTATTTTGACATCATTGTCTCAATGGTGTATATATTTATTGACTTTCTTTTACTCTTCATCTTATCAGCTCATGGTCACCACATGGACTTGCACTGGCATCATCTTGAAAACTTGGTGATATTGCCAAGTTGTGTTAAAATAAATGGCAAAATAATAATGGGCAGTGGACTTATACCAGGGATGAATTTGGCCCATTGTCATTGACTCTCTCTCTGTGTGTGTGTGTTTTTAAAAAAAGCTACTGTGTAATATTTGTAGTTGTTTTTTTAAAGTTTAAAACCAAGAGGCTATTTAAAGGATTAAAATCCTTAGAAAACACCAGGGATTAGGGCTCATTACTGCATTTATATTTTTGGAAATAAACAAGGATATAATATAAAATCTGTGAATGTGTTCCACCCTACCTGGCATGTTTCAGCTCCAGCTGTGAATTTCCATTGCATCTATAATTTGATTTCACAACTTAGTCATGCCTTTCATGTTAGTTTTGTGGTGTGAAAATCCAGGCATGCAAACACCGCAGTTATGCAAGAAATTTCACAGCATTGCCACAATGTGTCACTTCCACTATTATAGGCTAAATATCTTAATGAAAGTCAGCTAAATTACAAGAGTAGAATTAGCAAAACCTTTCTCCAAGTAGGACCATGAGAATGAAGATTTTAATTATAACGGTACATTAAATCAATTTCTATTTTTCATTGATTGAGTAAAGAAGAAAAAGTAATTACTCTTGTGCTGGTAAAATATTTGCTGAGCATAGAACGTGGAAGCGAGGTCATGTGTATGTAAAATGTCCTCATTAATTTAATAAATGTAGTAAAATCAGTCTAATCTGGTGCATTGTATATCTGAGATTCAGCAGTATTTTCTTATACTTGGAATAATAAACAAATGTAACTCTTAAAAGATTCCTAATGGAAACTCTAAAGACCCAAGTTTAAGAAGAACTTTAACTGTATGAAAAACATGTTTAGTACTTCACAGGTTTCATGAAATAGAAACTTTTGTAACCAGTTTCATGAAAATAAAGGGTCATTAAACCAGTCTGAGTCTTAGTCATGATTTTCTTATAGTTAAAATTCTCCTCAAACATGCCTAATTAGAATAGTTGTCATTGAACAGTCAGCATTTACCCACAGTTACCACATTTTTATTTCGTGGTCTAAGTATAGGGAAATAGTGTTGTATCTCTTTGATCAGGATGTAGTAATTGCTGCTACAGCCTGATTTTTATTTTAATGGCACCCCCTGTACAAGAAATCGCAAATTCCTTATTCGATTTAAGAATGCAATAAAAAATAATTCATGTAACTGGTGAAGATCAATCTGAATGGAAAAATGGAGTTTATTACAGATATTATGAATGATTTTATATTTTATGATATTAATGATCATCACAAATTGAGGGATATATGGTCAATAGAAACCATTAAAACACTCACATTTACCAACTGTTACCACACAATTACTTCCGAAATGTTCTATTCTAAATTTAGGGACAAATCTGGTAATTTGGTAAATGGTAAGTTTTAATGTTGACCACTATAAGATGATGTTATAGTATGATATTTAAATTAATTTTATATTAAAAAATAAAAAGTGATTTTTAAAAGGTTGAAATAAAAACAAACGATTTTGATTTTTATCCAATCCAATTTTTTTACAATTTTTGGTTCACAATTTTTGTTGTTGAGATTTTGACTTCGTTTCCCATCTTGAATTAGGACACGTTTTAAATACTGAAAAATCTTGTAGTGCCTGTTCTATTCTAAATTCCTACATTGTGCTCATCACTGTAGTATCTGGGCTCTAATTATAAGTCACCAATCATTATAAGCCTAAAATTGAAACGACTTAGACTTTCTGGAAAAAGCTTTTTTCTGCAGAAAATTTCTCATGTGTAGTCCCTGTTCAGAGCATAAATGTTCTTGAACATTTGAGTTGAATCAGATCAGTTGGGTTTTAGGTATAAGATTTTTAAGAATCTTACTTTTTCACAACTTGAAATTTGTTCAACTTCTTAAAAGTTAACTCAGAATTTCAAAGTGGCTTGATATAAAAACTTCCAGCCATATACATGAATTCCCACTGAGAACTAGCACAGAGGAGTTCTTTTACCAAGTTGGGCCCCAATCTCCACACTGGATCCATGTGGACAGAGTCCTGTGTCTGTGAAGAATCTCAGAGACTTCAACGGGGCTCTATATCAGTGCAGGGCTTCATCAATGTGGATTGAACTGGAGGATCAGGGCCTTGCATGCTGTTCGCTATTAGAGGTTACCTTCATGTTATAACTTCAGTTTAAGGCCTGGCAAATATTACTTACTTTTCTTCCTAAATTCAGCTTTTGTTCATTTTTTTTAAAGTAGATATTTTGAGCACTTTGTGATTCAAAGATAGCCATTAAAATGTATACTCACTCACTGCTTTGAGCCTGATCCAATTCCCACTGAAGTCAATTGAATTATTTCCATTTACTTCTCTTGGGGTAGGATTAGGCCTCAGTGACTCAGGCCTGATCCAGCAAAGCACTTAAGCAAGTGTTTAGGCACATGCTTTGCTGGATTGCAGTCTTAATCCTGCTTTCACTGAAATTAATGGGATTTTGCAGTTGCTTTCAATGAGGGCAAGATGAGCCCTAGGGTTATACATTTGTCACAGTGATTTTTTCCTCCAATAAATAATACAGAAATCACAATTGTTTTCCCCAGAGATTTTTAGGAAGAATCATTGATATTCTCAGCTGTGCTTCTGTCTAACCCTTTCTCTCCCCCTCCCTCCATCGGCCCCAGAACCAGGGGCACTGGAACAATATGTATAGGGGAGGGGGAGAGTCATTGAACCAAACTGTAAACGCTGTGTATGATGGAAACCACTTCAAGGCAGGGGGTGCTGCTGTACCCCCAGCAGACCTAGTTCCAGCACCTATGCCCAGAACTCCACTCTCAAACTATGCTCATGGCATCTTTACACACATCCCCCCCGCCCCCATTATCAAGGAGATAGGCAGTGGTGAAATCTTCATCTCTTTCCCTTATACATTCCCTTGGCATCTCTGCTCTTGGCTGCAGAAGCTCTTTACATAGCAACACCACATACTGGCAGTGCTCAAATTCAGCTATTAGGATACGTCTACACAGCAGCTAGGCACCCACAGCTGGCCTCTGCCAACCGACTTGGGCTCGGGCTCTGGGGTTGTTTCATTGCTGTGTAGACTTCCAGGGTCGGGCTGCAGCTGAGCTCTGGGACCCTTCCCATCTCACAGGGTCCTCGAGCCCAGCCTCCAGCCTGAGCCCAGAAGTCTATACAGCAATGAAACAGCCCCATAGCCCAAGTTCCATGACCCCGAGTCATCTGGCAAAGGGCAGCTATGGGTGTCTAGTTGCTGTGTAGCCATATCTTTAGAGATGGAACTCTTGTGACTAAGACAGGTGGAAAATAAGGGGCGCCCTTCCTTTCTCTTCCTGGTAGGCTCTGTCTCTATGGTATACTTTTAGCTGGTAGCTATCAGCAACAGCAGATATTTTGACTCCTGCTCAGAAGAGAAAATGTCAAACAACTTAGAATACTTTTCTTACACACAGTGGTAAGAAATAAATCACAGTTAGTAATGGTATTTGTTTTGTCTAAGGAATTAAATTCCATTTTAATCTAGAGGGTGGAGGAGAAAAAGACAGTGGCATTTATTCTGAAATGTTCTACTGCTCAGTGAATGGCTGGGAACAAACTGGAAGGTTTAATTCTTCAAAATAGTTTGCTCACTACATGAGATGTTATCAATATGAATTAAATTTGCAGAGTAGTTATAATCACAGCGCACTGCAGCCTAAAAAGTAATAGCCTTCTGCTTTACCCTTGCCAGTCTTCACTATGTCTCATGCTTGTGGATCAGAATGCAAGATGTCACTCCCTCATCAAATGTACTAATGCAGAGCTTTTCACCTATAAATCACAAAAGAACAGGTTGTACTGGCTAATCTCCTATTTGACTTCTATACCTCCCTGACCATGAGATTTTGTGAGTTATTGGCTGCCACACAAATCAAGAAGATAACCTTATTATGTCACCAGCATTAACAAACCCATCTGGAATGGCCCCTCCCTCTGACAAGGAACTACCATGACTCACCTCCACCCCCACAGGCAATGAGGACTTGACTGGAGAGCACTGCATGAAGTTCTGGTGCTGTTTCAATGTGGGTCTGTAGTCCAGTTCAAGAGACATAAACCACTGTTCCACAGATGCCAAAATGACATGACCGCTGCCTGTCTGCTTTCAGCATTACATGTCTGAGTTTGATGACTGACCTGTTGAGACGTTTTTAGAATAAAATTTAGTATTCGGTAATGCCTTGTTTACCCATGGTATATACTAAAGCACTCTGAGCCCATTGCATGTGCCTCAGAAGGTGCCCTTCATAGAATCATAGGCCTGGAAGGGACTTTGAGAGGTCATCTAGTCCAGTCCCTTGCACTAATGGCAGGATTAAGTAATATCTAGACCATTCCTGACAGGTGTTTGTCTAACCTGCTCTTAAAAATCTCCAATGATGCAGATGATTCATGATAATGATTGACCCAAACTACTATCTGTCACCCACAGAAACCCTTAATCCATATAACTCTTAGCAGAAAGTGTTGTTACACCAGCCATGTACCGGAGTGGTCACAAGTCCTTTTCCTTTCTGAGGAGTAGGGTAGTAGAGAGAGGGTAAGAATTCTGCAGTTGTGTTGCTGTTGCCATATTCAGACCTGCAGGTTAAAGCAATTGCATCTAAATTATCAGTACAATGAGCCAAATTCAACCCTGGCTTAAATGGGGGAACTCCTATTTACCTGCTTCCGCCAGGACTGAATTTAGTCCAACATCAGTAACAATGCTCTGTGACAGATGCTCTTTTAATAAAATAGTACATAGAATTTATTTCTTGTTTTATTTCCTCAACAGTGCAGGGAAAGTAATTATATTTTAAAGGAAAATCACTTAGCTGGCATACAAATTGTCAGCCTGAATGCTATTTTGACTATAAATTGAATCTAGTTACAGTTGATTATTTTTTTTGCCAGACCATAGTTTGGGTGTCACCTTGACTGCCTGATGCTCTAAATCCTTGAGGTTTCAACTCTGTCTCTATCTACCACGACCTTTTACGTGCCATATCTGGTTACCATATTTCATATGACCAGATGCAATTTACTCTGGACCCCTTTTTACCATAGGCCCTGATATTGCAAATAGTTATGCTCACTGAAATCAATGGGGATTACTTCTATGTAAAGTACTCACATCCATAACTATTTGCACTATAGGCCACAGTGCTGAGCAATGCAAGATATTTTTCCAAGTGTCTGAATGTACCATTGCTTGAACGGTACCAGATCTGTTCCAAGAATCAAAACCAGTTCTTCCATGGGTTCATGTCTGGGTAAATAGAGGGCTAGCACAAGGCATTGGCACCATTTAAGTTCTACACCTTTCTGAGGGTCTTGTGCTGACCCTCTGCATAGGGGTAGATTTCACCTATATTATGTTGTTGGTACTATGTGTGTAGTTTTGCACAGAACAAACCTATGCTATGCCTGGCTCTAGCTAATGTTATTAATTCTTCATTTTCATGGGTTTTCAATTAAACGGGTGCTCAATACCACAACAAAGGGCATGGCATAAGAACCTGAATAGAGTAAATTCACATTTGTCTTTTTGTTTCAATTTCCTTCTATATGAATCTGTTTCTCTGTGGTTTTGTTTTTGGTATATCAGTTTGTAAGACTGAGACCTTCCTAGGTGATGCAGGGGATCAGACTAGATTGTTATGTAGGGGAGTCAGACTAGATGATCAGAATGTTCCCTTCCGTCATTGCAGTCGCTGAAGTGTTGAATCCAATCCGTGGCCTGATGCTGATGCCATATCGGTAGAGCCTATGGATGGCAGCAGAAAACTTTTAGTTTAACTAGACAGTTTCTTTAGCTCAGATCTTGCTGGAAAATGGACTTTAAGCTTAGCATACCTACTGAAGTGTACACCAACAAATAAATATTTGTGTTTGTCGATAAAAAGTGGCCACTTGTTTTAGATGCCTAAACAAGGTTATCTCAGTGGTGTGCAGTACTCCTGAGATATTCTTTCTACTTGATACTATACTGCAAATAGTGAGACAAAGTTATCTAAGGCGAAATGGGAATGTCTTATAGAGCAGATGGGTGGTAGCCACTGGTAGTATCTCATCAGTAGAGATGGGCACAAATGTTCACCAATCCCATACTGTAGGACAGCTCAGAGCTAGATGCAAACTCTGCAGCCTGGGTCCCTCTTAACCAGAGGTTTGAATGATTTGCCCAATCCTGTAAGTGATTTGGAGTTAGTAGGATAAAGGATATTTCTTACTGTTCTTTTTGTGTATTGCTGTTTGAGATTCAGCATTTTTAAAAGGAAATGTATACTTAGCTTGGATAAGCTAGACACAAATGTAGCATATAAAGAGGTTGCCAGTATTTTTCTCTGTTGTGGGCTTAATAGTTTTCCCTATTCTGTTTATTTTTTATTGTTATGGGGTATAGGAGTTTAAACTTACTTTCTGCCCTGACTACAATTTTTGTCACAGAATAAAAGAGGAGAGTAAAAAAAAAAATAATCAGAACTGGGTTTATTAAAGATGAATGAGAATTCTGTAATAACTCAGTCTTATTCTAGACCAGGTTTAGAATATGTCAGTGGGCAGTGTCACAAAATATTACACTGTTCATTGGAAGAATGGTCACCTGGTATGAAAACTGTCATCCTCACCATCTCTCAATGACTGAGACTGAGAAACAAAAATGGCATAAGGTAAAACTGCACATTGTTAGCTCAGTTCCAGAACCAGTGGCTGGAAGAAAAGTCTAAAAATAATACAACATGACTGACTACACCAGGGATCGGCAACTTTTGGCATGCAGCCCATCAGGGAAATCTGCTGGCGGGCCAGGATGGTTTGTTTACCTGCAGCGTCCGCAGGTTCAGCTGATCGCAGCTCCCACTGGCCACGGTTCACTGTTCCAGGCCAATGGGGGCTGCGGGAAGCGGCAGCCAGCACATTCCTCGGCCCATGAATCCCTCTAGTGGCTGCATGTGTGTTGGTTCTGGTGTTTGTACCCGAATTAGAGTCAGTGGGTGCCACCGGTGCTCAGTCTCTCTAAAAATTAGGGTCTAGGTGTCTCAAGTTGAGCACCCAAAACTTGTGGCATCTCAAATTAGGAGCATTGCTGTAAATTTTGGCCACCAACTTCAATGTATCGGGTACAGTTCTTGATACTCTGTCAATATAGCACAGAAACATAGCGTATTATAAAAGAGTGAGACATCACGATTATTTGGACAGAAATTGCTTCACAGGAATACAAAGGCGGGAGGAAAGCAAATTGTTCCATTGTGTCAACTTCTGAGACACTATTTGAACCAGTCCTCCCATAAACTTCAGACCCTTCATGTCATTCAGTGAGGACTTACATATGTATCTCTTTCAGCCATTATTCTTGTAATCCTCAGCCCAGTTGCTAATGAATAGATATTTCCATCACAGGAAATAATATTCTGAGCTGAGGACTGAAAAATACTTAAGTCCCACAACGTCTCTATGAGGCAGACAGCTGGAACAGAAACTTGGTATCCTGACTTCAGTCCTTCATACTGACCACTATTGTACAAAACATCCTCCCTCACAACAACCACCATCAAAATTAGGATCTTTGTTGGCATCCTGAGCAAAGCAGTCAAGAACTGAATGGGTCAAAATAGCAAACTACCCACTCACCCCTAGAAGTGGCTTGTCCAAAACTGGATGAGGCTGATTAGCAGTTAAAATGCGGGGAGCCTTGTACTGCCTTGGTCTATGCTGTACCTGTTCTGTATGTAAAGAGAGAATGTCTTCTCCATGGCTGTCAGTCTGGCAACTTCCCCAGCATTAGATTTGATATAAAAAGTAATCCTGTTTGAATACAGAGTAAGGGGTTAATCTGACATGAGATGGAAGAAAGATGCAAGCTAACCATTAAAGCAGATCATGATTGAATTTCAATGAAATCTTGTTCTTTGCTCAAAATGTTGCTTAGATACTAAAACTTAATATTTTATCTAATTAAGATAAGCCCAGTGATGTGAAACTATAATTGTCCTTTTATTCTTCTTTTCCATCTCACCAACTGTGCATTAATGCATGTGTATGGAGACCATAAGTAGCTTCCAACTTCTCTTTGCCTTTGGTTTAATTAACTGATGCATGCTGATTTCATGTAAGGGGTAATGTACTGTACCTATCACCAACTATAGGGTCATATTCTCTATTGCTTGGAATTTCAAGCTCCAGGTTCTGTGTGTGCTTTGTGAGGTGGTGTTTGTAGAAGTAGAAAGGGGTCCAGACCTGTAAAACAGTGGATGTGCTGAGATATGTGTGTATCTTGGGACAATCACAAAGACTCAGTGCCTCTGCACAGCTGCCCTGCTGAGTCCACTCACCATTAGCAGCTGGCCCCCGTTAGCTATGCCATGGAAGTAGAAACCTGGAAGGGACCCAGCAGGAGTTATTACTGCTTGCAGGAGGATTAACTCCCCAACACAATTTCTGTGTGAAATCCATGCTAAATACAGTTGTCAGCTGGCCCCTGTGGAGTGCCCATAGAGGGGTTACTCCAGGATCAGGGGCGGTGGAGGGCGGTAGTGTGTCACAGTCCCTGCATACCCTGTCTTCCAATGCCTGTGGTTTTGATAGGTCTGGCACCCTTTTGCCCATGGAAGTGGCAAGGGACATATGGTCCATAATAAGGCTTTAATTCAACTGAGGCGTTCTGCTATAAACCAAAAGAGAGAATTTTGGGTGGTTTTCCCACCTTACCACAGCCTCAGTGTAGTAACACAACAACACTGTGAGTGAGCCAACGGCCTGCATTTAAACTTTAATCTGACCCAGACCTTGCCCCTCCTGGGAAAAGAGGCCCAGAATGAGCACTGAAAGATCCCCCATATCTCCGGCACAGAATAGCAGCACTGTGAGCAGTCATAGGTCAGAGCTGCAACCTGGGCCAGAGCCACCTAGAGCCTTGGCTGGTACCTCTCACTGAACCTTTTTAGGTGAGAGAATTGTAATCTTAAAGAGTGGAGTTTTGTGTATTGTAGAGACTGGCTTGGATGATGTGGAGAAGGTAGGGAGGGAGGAGGAAGAGATGAATATAGTCAAGAGTTAATAGTACTCAGAATGACTAAGGAGCATGTCTTAAAAAGTAAAATCACGGTTTGTGTGGGTGAGGTGAGAAGGTGATTTATGGACAGGAGCCATTTCGCCAGCCAGGGTGAAAAACCATCCGAGTGGCTGAGCAAAAAATCAGTCAGTGGAAAACAAACAAAAGAACAGAAAAGCTGGCCAATCAGAACAAGGGGTGGGGGTGGGGCGGAGGGAGAGAAAAAGCTGAGTGGCACGGCAGTCCAGCAACCCCTGGAAGTTAGCAATAAGGGCAACCACCCTGCCTGCTCACCCCTAGAATCGGCCCTGTTTATGGACGGGTTTGAGGGACTGATATTTGAGTTAGTTAGTCTGCCCCAATGACATAAGTGAGAGCTCTTTTCTATGCCTCCTCAGGTCCTATTAGCAACCAGGACTTGACCCACAGCAGCAGGTTTAACTCCCTTGAATAGGAGTGAGGCAGGGCTGCTTAGGACAAGGAAGCCTCAGACAACAGCCAACTATTACATTTTTTGGAGATGAGGATTCCAGTTCTGTGTTTAGTCACTTGAAGGAGGGATATATGATTGGGAAAGGAAAGCAGCTGCTGTGTATGTGAGAGACCCAAAAGGGAGCAGACACTCTGCAGTAAGAGACTCATGAATTGTTTTTGTAATCTTTATTATATATAATTCATAATTACTGCTATAAATATGCATAAATGCAATTTACAGTTAATTAATATACCAAATCATTATATTGTTAACCAGGAACCCATCAGAAAACATTACTGAATTACTTTCAGACTTATGCTCTGTAACTCTAGGAAACAACAATATTTAGACAAAAAAAATTAACTTCCAAGTATCCCCAATCAGAAGCAGACTGTGAGGCTGAGGGGAAAACAGCTATTCGAGATCGCAGGTATCTGGCTCCCATCAGACTCCTACAAAGCAGAATAATAGCACCTTTCCCTTGGAATTTTAAAATTGTATTCTAGTGTTGTTCTTGTTGTCCTTTGTGATAGGTGCCCAGACTGAAGGCTGCTACCACTGTGAGTCAGATAATAAAGCAATTTCTGAGCTGCAGCAGCACTCAGCCGTGCATTTTGTTACCTTCACCAGATATTATAAATTAGCATTAACAAGGCTCACCCCCCTACCCCCGTCTATTTTTAAAAAATCACCTTTAAAAAGAATTTGTAAGTCCTTAAGGGGCATCTTTCTCATCTCAGGAAAGCTCCTAACAGTCTGAACAACAAAGAGCTTCCAGCTTAAAACGCTAGTCTAAAGCTACAAAGAAAAAAAATACATTGAATGGATTTGTTGACCTCTTAATCTTCTAGCTGAGAAACCGTTCTGAACATAAATGAACAACAAATTGTTATTGCTGCAATAGTGTATTACACTTGAGATGGCAATAGTCACAGGATCTATAGGGTCAGGTAAACTAGTTCGGGTTCCTTCAGTGTTTATTTTAAAGTTAAAACTTATAATGCTTGAAAAATGAAACGTTCATTTCTGAGGTTGTAGAACTGGAAAAGCACATGGAAGCAGTTGGATGGCTCATGAAACGTTCAAAATCCTTCAGATTTCATTTTTACCTCAGGACTGCCTCGTCCGCCACCATGCGACAAAGAGGACCACGAAACGCAGCAGGGCCTTATGCAAGTGAAGCTCACAGTAAGAATAAGGTAAAAAACTGAGGAAGCTAAATTAAAAGCAGGTGAAAAATAATAATAAAACATGTATTGTTTTAAACAGAAAATCTTTATGCACTCAATTGAATCACAATAGGCAAAATAACTTGCTAGTTCACCACAGTATTGGGGGAGGGTCAATAATATAGTGCTGCATATTATTGCCATAATTATTAAGATTGTATCATAATGCATATGCACAAGAGGCCAAATTAAGGTTGCACAGGCAACCTTAATTCTGGCAATTCGTAACTTTTCAGTGTTTGATTTTGCAACCGTAGCGTTCTTTTAAAATAATATTTGGGATGTAATTTAATATCTATATCTATATTTTATGAAAAATGTGTAATTTAATATCTATATCTATATTTTATGAAAAATGTATAAGGGTAGCTCAGGTTTTCAGTTTTACTAAGCAGAATATGAAATACAGACACGTGCATTCAGCATGGTAACACAAGTTCTTTTTTTTTTCTCCTTGAAAAAGTAAGACACCCTCCCCAGATTTCTCTTGCATCACTTTGATGTTCTGTTTGCTTTCATCTTTGATCTCATCCAGCTTACTTCTGGGTTCAACTCTTTCAACAGACAGCCATCACTGTGCTCCCTCCCCTTCCTATGTCAGAGACAGTATTGCCAACTTCAAGAGATAAAAATCTTGAGTTGGACCCCCAAAAGTCATCATTGTCCCAAAAAATCATAAAATTAAAAAAAATATATATATTTTTTTATGTCAGTCTCTTGATTTTTTGAACTCTCCCGGCCCATCCCCAGGGTGTGTACATGTAACAATTAGTGTTGCCCGCTGTCCCACATGTACTGGATATGGTGATTTGGCCCCTGCTGCAGGAGCTCTCATCCCCGCATCTGCCGTCTCCTGCCTAGCAATTAATCCTGTCCACCAGTCCTCCATCAATTCTGTCCCCACCCAACCCCCTTAGTTCAGTCCCCCTCAGTTCAGTCCCTCAGCCCCCATCATCACAACCCCATCAAGTCAGCCCACCATCCCATCAACCACCACTGCCCTTAGTTCACCCTCCCAGCACTCACCCCATCTGCTCAGAACCCACTGTCAACACAGCCCCTCCACCCCATCAGCCCTCACCTTCATCACTTCAGCTCCCCTGAAACCGCCCAGGCCATAGTTCAGCCCTCCCAGCCTCACTTCTGTTCCTCATAGGGTTCTTCACCCTCCCCAGGCCTGGGGTGGGGCCCACTTCCTAGGCTGGAAAGGGAGCAGTGGAGGATAAATGTGTAAACAGTTTGAGGAAGCAAGCAGAAAAACAGGGGGAACTGGGCTATAATTAAAGTCCTTATTTCAATTCTAGTCCATATCTGGGCTAGGAAAAAATGAGCCATCTTTTCCTTAAAATGTATTATTTAGGATCTCTGGCAGTGAAGAAGTGGCAGCCTAGCATAACTACAGTATCTGAATACTGTACAATATGCTTAGATACAAAGATTTTTACTTTTCAAATCAGTTGCGTGGAATTGGAATAAGTAATAGCTTGCCCCTAATAACGTTTCTGTATATAACAAATTACAGGCTGTTCTTGTGTTCTGTTCTTCCAGCTTTTTTGTTAATAAATTAGCTCAGGGTTGACTTTGTATGTGCCCACCTGCTATTTAGCAAAATAACTTTTATGCATGGTAAAGGGGTTTTCTCTGTGGTAAAAATGGGATTCATCTTTAATTTGAAATGATGACAAATCCTTACAATCCTGATGTATCCCAGGTAGATCTGCTTTATTCTGTTGGCTGATTTAAACATATTGCATTTATTATTACATGTATGTTGTATATGTCCTTCTTTATGGTAATTCCAACACAACTCCCCCTGGAAATGACCATGTTCTGATTTATAATCTGTTTGACCAAAGATTTTAAAATTAAGTTGCTCAGTCCAATACTGGGGTAAACTGGCATTAATTTGGTCACTGTCACCCTGACTTTGGTTTGTTTTATCCACATTTTTTTACTGCAGTCTTCATTGACAGAATAACATCCAGAAGTTAGGAATAAGTAAGATGTTAGCATAAAATTCTCTGTGGCTTAATGTCTCAGACCCTCACTAATGGAACTCTTAAGGCATATTCCAGATTTGCTTCAGATTCATACTACTGGTTTAATGTCTTCAGGTCTGTCATATTTATGGGCTTTGCAGGCTGCTGAATCCATTTATAGTACCAGGGGGCAAATATCTTTATAAAATAACTCTAATCTCTCTCTCTCTCCCTCTGTCTTTTTTTTTTTTTTTTGGCTTCATTGGTGCTGTGGAATGAGTGTAGCAGTTGATAGGTTTTTCTTCCAATAGACTCAAAAGCGTCCGCTACACTATTAGCACAAAAAATGCTTCAGTCTTTCAGTATATGATTCATGGGCTTCATCCTGTGTCCAATACACTTTGCCATTCTGTCTAGGCCTGGAATGATCTTTCGTCCTGAATAAAATAAAACACCACTTCAAAAAATTACTGGTTACCATTGCTTTCTTCACTAATTTGTTAGGGAAGTGTATACAGAGGCTAAATTACTGTCTTCATTGCCAACTGTAGCATCATTAGATTTTAGTAGGGCAAAACCACCTGTATTCTAATTTTGGTTCTGACAGTGACCTTCTGTGAGCTTGGATAGGCCATTTAAGACTATATTTCAAAACGGCTCTCTCATTTTGTGCACCTCAGCTTTTGGTTGCCCAACTTTAGATGTGTGGGGTCTAAATGTCTGAGGTGCTGAGCACCACAGCCATCAGTCAAAGCTGGGAGCTGTCGGTGTGCAACATGTCTTCTAATTACGCTCTAGATGTCTATAGTAAGAATGAATAATAAATAAAGTGGGTACCCAAAATGAAGGCACCCAAAACTAAAATTTGAGCCTTAATATCTGTGCCTCGATTTTTCCTATATTTAAAATGCGGATAACAAGGCTTACTTACCTCACAGGTGTATTGTGAGTGTTAATTAGTTAATATTTTTAACATGCATTGAGGAAGAAATGAATGATGTAGGTAGCAAGAATGACAGTATTATGTTCAACAGGTTTTGAGATATTTTAACATTCATAGAAGTGCCACTCTTATAGGGCATAACAGGGTAGCTGGTCCATTCAGTGAAACTGGATTCAGCTCTCCTGTTCCAGTCCAGAGGTACCCAGCTGAGCCAATTAAGAAGGTGGGGCAGTACTTGGGGGCTATAAAAGATCAGTCAGGAGTGAGCGCAGACAGATGAGGAGGAGTGCGATCAATCATATTGTAAAGATATGAACAAGATGTGAACAAGAAGCAGGAAGCATAATCTCCTGCAAATGTAAACAAACTTGTTTGTCTTAGTGATTGGCTGAACAAGCAGTAGGACTGAGTGGACTTCTAGGCGCTAAAGTTTTACATTGTTTTATTTTTGAATGCAGTTTTACATAATTCTACATTTGTAAGTTCAATTTTCATGATAAAGAGATTGCACTACAATACTTGTATGAGCTGAATTGAAAAATACTATTTCTTTTCTTTTTTACTGTGCAAATATTTGTAATCAAAAATATATATAAAGTGAGCACTGTACACTTTGTATTCTGTGTTATAATTGAAATCAATATATTTGAAAATATAGAAAACATGCAAAATATTTAAATAAATGGTATTCTATTATTGTTGTTTAACAGTGCGATTAATCACAATTAATTTTTTAAATTGCTTGACAGCCCTAGTATTTAGTGAAATAGTACTGTTAACAACATAACTGATACAGTTGGGTGTAATCATAGTAATAGCATGGATTCCAGGGCACGCAGGGGTAGTGGGCCATGAGCTGGCAGACAAAGTGGCAAAATATGCAAGTTGATTTAGCGATCCCTTTAAGTAAAGTGGAGTTTAAAAATCCAATTAAAAATAAGCTAAGAGAGGAATGGCAGGAAATATGGGCAAAAGAAACAAAAGGGAAAATATTTTGATATATGCCCAAGAGGCAAAAATGCTGATATAATCCAAAGCCCTGAGAGAAAGAATGGTGTGGCTTTAGCATTTTAATTCCCTTGGCCATTATGGCTTAAATAGTCATTTGTTTCTAATAAACAAACATATTGATGGATTATGCGGGACATGCAAGGTTCAGAAAACCATTAATCATCTTCTGTGGGAGTGCAAAGAGTGTACCATCGAAAGGGAGTATTTATACACAAATGTAGGGGCCTTAAAGTATCAAAACTGTTGCTGCAACACCGAGTAAAAGTGTCTGGAAAATGGGGGCCTATAAAAAGGATCGATATTGAAATTCTGTAAGAATATTGGGAAAGGTGAAAGACTTTAATCCTTGAATTATATATGGTCTCCAGTGCTTGATTGTCAGAGACTTAGCAAGTGAGTCCATAAAACACAAGAAGAAGACAAAGAGCAGACTGAGTTAGTCAGGAGCTGGGTAGGAGATGGGAGCTGCCAAAGACAGAAGGTGGTTCCTAGGAGAAGGTTAAAGGAGGGGAGCGGTAAGAGGGATTTGCTGGCTGATGTCCCTGAACCAGGGCCGGAGAGGGCTGAAGGCAGGAGGAGGAGGAGCAGCAGCAGAGGGAGTTATCTGCTTGCTTTAAGCCGAGAGCCAGAGTCAAGGACCAAAGAGGGCAGAAGGAAAGGGGAGAAGAGGAGTGGAAGAGCTGGAGCCCAAGGAACAGCGAGGAGGCAAGGGGGAGTAAGGGATGCACCCCTGGCAAAGATGCTCCCAGGAGAAAGGCTGTGGGAATTCCCGCTGGGAAGAGTGGTGTTGTGTCCCAGAAGGAAGGGCTATCCTGGCAGAAGGAGAGAAGAGGACTGATAAGGAGCCTAGTTATGACAGAGGACACTTTAGAGGCTTTAGTGAGAACAAGAACTATATACACAGGGGTGATATGCAGTATGTTTGGGGACTTTTGTTATAGACTATTTGCAGAAGGTTTGGGTAATAAACTGTTTCCCACATTTGGGAGGGGGTGTTTAAGTAAGAGCCTGAAGTGGAGTCCTTTAGGTTACCCCAGAGGGAAACTGAGGCGAGGGGCCACTTGCAGGGCTGCCCCGAGGCCATGAGGGGGTGCCTGGAAAGGTCACTGATTTACAAGCAGTGATGGTGTGGCTGGCTTTTTAAGGGAATTATATAAAAATATGACAGAGTTCACTCTCTTCTGCTAGTATTCAGGGGTCAAAATGGTCAATGAGGAGCCAAATATCAATTCATTCAAAGACCTATGCACTGCATGACCTGGCTAGATATTATAATTAAATATACGTATAGTTCTGCAAATGTACCTGGCATTTTACACAATGCAACACAGCAAATAATTTATAGTGATGGACCATATTTTAAGCCATAAGTACAAGGAAGCATAAGTAAAGTTGAGCTTTCAACCCTATTGCCATATTTCTTGACTTAAGTGTTTGATTTCTCAACCTTAATCTTGCATTAATGATAGTTTTAGAGGGTTTTTTTTTTGCATGGAATATGGAATTCATAAACTTGTTTTCAAGATTAATAGCTATTAACATCAGACCTTTATTCTATTTTATAAACAATTTTAAAGTGAATGTAGTGCTTGGGAAAGCTCCCACAGTAGCAGCTTTGCAAGCTGAGCTCATCTCTTTCCTCACAGAACAATTCCAGTAGCAGAACCAGATTCCCCCCATTGTTTCATAAGTGTTCCTCAGTCCTGACCTTCATGGATCACCTCCAGGGGCAACAGAGTAGGTCAATCTCCTTGACTGACTAATCAATGTTTATAAGACATTTTGATGATAACAAGTTCTGTATAATTATACAGTAAGTGTCAAATATTATTATGCCCATACAACTAGTACAGAAGTGCCAGTGAGGAGGCTTATTAGTGCCAGAAGTGGCACGGCTGGTTTTTTGCAATTCAAATCCGGACTGAGGCCACCAAATCATTTCACTTAGGCCACCAAAGATCCTACAGTAATGAGTTCTGGTTATAACTGTTCATAGCCAGATTTGTACCAGTGAGCCATCTGTTCCCAGGGCTTGATTATGACTGGGCCTGAGCTCCTGCAGTTCTCAGGAACTGGAAACAAAGAGAGCTGCACTTCCTAGGTTCCCAGCACCTCTTAGGTTCAGTTTTACAGCCAATAGAAATCAAATGTAAAATCCTTGTTAAAGTAAAAATAAAGTAATGTGAAGATCACATGGCCTGGGGATTTAAAAACAAACAATTTAAAAACAAACAAAAAAGTTCAGCCCCCAACTAAAACCTCTCCAACGCATCATCAAGGATCTACAACCTATCCTGAAGGATGACCCATCCCTCTAACAGATCTTGGGAGACAGGCCAGTCCTTGCTTACGGACAGCCCCCCCAACCTGAAGCAAATACTCACCAGCAACCACACACCACACAACAGAACCACTAACCCAGGAAACTATCCTTGCAACAAAGCCCGTTGCCAACTGTGTCCACATATCTATTCAGGGGATACCATCATAGGGCCTAATCACATCAGCCACACTATCAGAGGCTCGTTCACATGCACATCTACCAATGTGATATATGCCATCACGTACCAGCAATGCCCCTCTGCCATATACATTGGTCAAACTGGACAGTCTCTACGTAAAAGAATAAATGGACACAAATCAGACGTCAAGAATTATAACATTCAAAAACCAGTTGGAGAACACTTCAGTCTCTTTGGTCACTCGATTACAGACCTAAAAGTGGCAATTCTTCAACAAAAAAAATTCAAAAACAGACTCCAAGGAGAGACTGCTGATTTGGAATTAATTTGCAAACTGGATACAATTAATTTAGGCTTGAATAAAGACTACAAAAGGTTCCACCCTGCTCTCCTGCTGATAATAGCTCACCTTAAGTGATCACTCTCGTTACAGTGTGTATGGTAACACCCATTGTTTCATGTTCTCTATGTATATAAAACTCCCCACTGTATTTTCCACTGAATACATCCAATGAAGTGAGCTGTAGCTCACGAAAGCTTTTGCTCAAATAAATATGTTAGTCTCTAAGGTGCCACAAGTCCTCCTTTTCTTTTTGTGAATACAGACTAACGCGGCTGCTACTCTGAAACAATATTAGTTAGCAAGTATTAACCAGAGTGCTGTTCATTCCCTCTTCTTGGAACACCACCAAGAACCAGAGATGTATTTATGTAATATTCATAAAGGCAATTTTTAAATAGCCATCACTCATAGTATAGTCATTAATTCAGGCTGGATTGTATTAAACACTAGCCTACCAAGTAAAATCCATACACAGTCCCAGATTAACCCATATTACAATAAAATCTGTGAGAGAGTTCAGGGAACTTAATCTCGGTGAGGCCCCATCCCCGAGATTCCGCACATCATCCCACCAGGGAAGGTTTGCCCTCCTGCAGAAAAGGCCATGGGGCCTGCCTCAAATCTGGTGTTTTTCATGGCCAATTGTCCAGAGTTCTCATATCTCCACACTGGCTCTGACACTTGGAAAGACTCCTAATCTCCTTAGCAACATAGCCCCAATGGCTTTTCCCTGGCCACAGTTGTCCCTTGGACTCTGGGAAGGTGTAGCACAAAGTTTATTACCAGATCGCGCTCCTGGTCAGCTATGTATGGTAGTGGCCAATAGTTGATAAATCAGAGAACGGAGAAATGACCCCCATATTATAACCAGCTAAAGGTGGAATATTATGTATGGGGAAATATCCTTCAAGGATTAAGAACAATATAGCGTGTCTCCTTTTTTAAAAATCAAATTCAGAAAGATCAACAGGTTGGTGCTATTACAATGGAAAATTAGCTAGCATATATTGCAGTCTTCATGCTTCAGCATGTAAAATCAGCTGATCACCAGGAACATGCCCCCTTTGTATAGTAACACATAACTAGTACAGCTGATCCCAAAATGTTTTTGTTCCTAAAAAAAAAATTCAATTAATAACAAAGTTTTAACTTTTGTTGAAAAATTCTTTTCTTCAAAAGTTTCCAGGTTTTCATCCAAGAATTGCAAACCAAAACACTTCTGCTAAAAACCAAAAATGTTTCTGGTTTTGGTCAAATATTTTCACTGACAAACCAAAAAATGTTCAGTTTCTGGATTTTTGAAAAATTTCCTCAGAACAGGACACTTTTGGTGGAAATTTCCATTTGGATGAAAAAGCTATTTTTTATTAAACACATTTCAAAGGAGAAATTTCAATCAAGCTCTAACAGTGATGTGTGCAGTTGAACACAGTGTAATGCCTTCCTCAGGAGACTCTAGCATTGGCCGTTGATGGAGGCAGGATGTTAGATTAGCTGGATTGTGACTGTGTGTCGGGCAAGGCAATTCCTGCTGTGATCGTGCTCAGAGACCTTAAGCAATTGGTCACTTGCCTTTTGGAAATGATTTCACTATATTTAACTCAAAGATGAATATTACCAGCTCACTGTAATGGTACAGCTGGTGTTGTCTGACCATATGGTACACCGTTGGCAAATCCGGTTTAATGAAGGGGTATCTATTTTTGAGAGGCTTCTTGCGTGCTTGTCTCTACATTAAAGGCTCAGTCAGTACCTACCAATAATATCATACACACTAAGTCTGCCAGCAAGAAAATCCCTACACTAGCTGAGTCAAAGAAAGATGTTGTTTAGGCAGCACATTTGTGTACAGAAGAAATGAGACGGCAGAGGGCTAATGAATCTCCTTAATAACCATGTTTCTGCGATGCTTAAAAATACAAGTTAAAGGGACAAATTCTGAAGGATACTGAGCACCTGCAGCTTCTGTTGAAATCAAGTACAAATGTTAAAAAAAAAAATCAATAGAAAGGGCCCTAACTGCATTACATGGGCCTAATTGTGTTTATCAGCACAGTGATGGTACAGGTCTTCTAATGTTGATTTAGAAATCATGATTTTTCATTGACTGAGTAGCAGCTTAAGGTGCCCCAAGCTTCCCAAGAAATCTAATAATGGAAAATCCTTCTCAGTCTCATTTTGCTTTCATTAATCCTCTTAAAAGAACCATCTCATCAGCAGAGACCAAGGCAAGTGTAGCTTGCTTCGGTAGCAGTGCTACTAATATTGGGAAATCAAGCACAGTCAAGAGATATGTCCTTGATGCAGTGCAGCCTCCATGAGTACTGTATTTTCTTCACCAAGAGATGCTAACACCACTGTGGCCCTGTGGGTCACAAAGAAACAAATAATTGAGGATTAACCGTGGAGAAAATTTGCATCTGGCTTCACTCATTTTTCCATGGTGAGTAAATGCTGGTTGAAAAATTTCCATCAACACTTTTTGCAATGAAGAATTGGAGGTTTTGGTGAAATGAGAAATTTAATAGAAAGCATCTACTTTCCACAAAAATTTTCATTTTGTTTGGTTCAACTCTCCCCCCACCCTCAACTGAATGTTTTTGGCTGAAAATATTTTGGGGTGGGATTTTTTGACAGTGCTAGGTTTAAAATGTTTTGGCTTTTGGAAATGTTTTGAAATGTTTTGGGGTTTTTTTGGTATAAAAATTTTAGTTTTCAGATTTCCAGTTTTTCCAATGAAAAGTTGAAAGTTTCTGCAAGACTGCCCATCCATTTTCTGAAAAGCTCTAATGGCGAGACTAGCATCACTCCTGGAGAGGAACAGAGATAATCTGATCTGAAATGTAAGCCATGATAGAGCTGTGCAGGCTTGAAGATTAAAGGAAGTTTAAAGTTGATGTGGAGGCCAAGGGGAAGCCAGTGTAGAGATTCAAAGTGGAGACTGACAAGCTCTGATCACCAGGTGAGAGAAATAATTTTAGCAGCCATGTTTTGACTGGTCTGGTGGGAGCAATGTGGGTATTAGTAAAGTCAGAGATGGGGAGACTGAAGATAGCCAGGGCAAGTATTAGAAGTGAGAACAAATATGGATGACCTTAGACCATGTAGTGCATTATTAATATGCTAGTCTATTATATGCATACTATTAAAGTACAATATCTAGAGAACATCGTCAGACTTCAGTGTGTAAGTTCAGCTGACGGCAGAGAAATCCTCCCTTTGTATAGTAATATGTGGCTAGATGTTATTGTTCACTGCTGGAGGCAAGATATCTCACTGAATGGAGTGCAGGTCCTGCTACCAAGTTGCTTCTTCCTAGGAGGCATGTAGGAAAAGAAGGGACAGGGAGGGGTTAGGTGCAGGCAAAGGCATGGCTCTGTTCCTCCCTTCTGACTGCAGCAGGCAGCAATGTTGGCTTGACACAAAGAGGGGGAGAATGCTGCACTCCTTAAAGGGTTAAAGTAAATTGCCTCCGCTTCATTGCAATCAAAGGGCCCTGGGAGGCACTGTGTCTCGGAGATTTTGCCACCCTTACCACACTGAGCAGCACCTTGCTCCTAGAATGGTCCCACTGAAATCAGTGGGATTTCTCATGGAGAAAGAAATGACAGGGTTGCTTGTGATTGTACAGGGCAGGGCTCACTTCCAGTTTATGTCTTATGTTGCTAACGCTGGATTTCAACTGGTCAACAGCAGGGGTCAGCAAGGCATTCCTCCCCTGCCTCCCAGTGTATTCTGGGAGGGTGCTCTTAAAAATCTCCTTCTACTGAAGCATCATAGATGGCTGCGGCTGGTGATGGGGCACTGGATGGGTTTGGCCACGGCTTTGAAGTGGCACTGAGCATTGTCTCTCAGGTGCTTGGCTGGCTGGCTCTTGCTCACAGGCTCAGGGTCTAACTGATTGCCATATGTGGGGCTGGGAAAGAATGTTCCCCCAGGTCAGATTAGTGGTGACCTTGGGTTTATTTTTGCCTTCATTTGCAGTGTGTGGGTGCAGGTTAGTTGCCAGGATTAACTATGTATCTCTCACTTAAGCATTTCCCTGCCATAGCAGGGTCCTTGAACATTGATGCACCTTGGTCTTGTCTATTCTCTGCCTGTGGCACAAAATAGTTTAGTCTTCTGTGGGCTGTTATACTTTGGTATCATTTCAGTTGTTGGGTTTAGTTTGTCGGTGCTGGGTGGTGTTGGTTGCCTGGAATATACAGGAAGTCACACTAGATGATCTAGAGCAGGGGTGGACAAACTTTTTGGCCCAAGGGCCACATCAGGGTTGCGAAACGGTATGGAGGGCCGGGTAGGGAAGGCTGTGTCTTCGCAAACAGCCTGGCCCGCACCCCCTGTCTGCCCCCTCCTGTTTCCTGCCCCCTGACTGCCTCCTCAGAACCGCCAACCCATCCAACCCCCCCCGCTCCTTGTCCCCTGACCGCCCCCTTCAGGGACCCCCTGCCCCTAACTGCCCCTCCGGGACCCCACCCCCTATCCAACCCCCCCTGCTCCCTGTCCCCTGACTACCCCGACCCCTATCCACACCCCCACCCCCTGACAGGCCCCCTGGGACCCCCGACCCATCCACCCCCCCACACTCCTTGTCCCCTGACTACCCCCTCCCGGGACCCCCGTCCCTAACTGCCCCCCAGGACCTCACCCCCTATCTAACTCCCCTGCTCCCTGTCTCCTGACCGCCCCCTTCCCCGAACCTCCACCCCATCCAACCACCCCCTGTCTCCTGACTGCGCCCCGGGACCTCCTGTCCCTTATCCAATCCCCTGCCCCCTTACCATGCTGCTCAGAGTGGCGCTGCTGGCGTGGCTGCTGGGGAGGGGGGACAGCAGGGCAGGGGCTGGGGGCGAGCCACCCTGGCCGGGAGCTGAGGGGCCGGGCAGGACGGTCCCGTGGGCCGGATGTGGCCCGTGGGCTGTAGTTTGCCCACCTCTGATCTAGAAGTCCTTTCTGGCCTTACACTCTGACTTTATAATCAGTATGAATCATGATGGCAGGATCCTGTCATTGCACTTTACAGATAGCTGTTGCTGTCTGTGAATGGTGTTGACTGTAAGGTGATGTTTGGAATGTTGCATACCATAGGGTGTTACCGAGAGCTCCAATTTTATGTTTTTATGGCAGACTCTCAGATTTATACAAAGCTGTCCAACAGAGGAAATTAGGAAGTTTCTTGTTGGCTACCTAAAATGTCTTGCCCTGGGGGGCATTTATGAGTAAATAGCTCTGTTGGTTCTATGCTGAGCGCTCAAAGTGGTTTTGGCAAGCTTTGCTGTGCATTCACAGGAATGCAGGGGATCCGGTGAGTGTTCGGCAGTGAGTTTCCCTGCTTTCGGAAGCCATTTTCTTTAGTTACTACTCCATATCCTCAAACTTAAGTAACACAGGCTGTATCTATAATATTACTAGCACCGCTGGGAGATCTAGGATAAACAAAGTGCCCATTACTTATCAGTATGTCACCTAACTGTGCTCAGTGCAAATCTCGGCAATACGATGGCAAACACACTGCCGACCACGAGCAACTTGTCTATAGTGAAACTCCGGCCATTGCTGCCACTGGTGGAGTTGCACTGGTGATAGTACAATTATGGGAACTTTAAAGAAGACACTCAGTCCGAAGGAAAACACTTCTCGCTCATCTCACATACTTGGACACTAAAGACTAAGGGCCACTTCCTCAAGTACAATATGGCCCCATTGCATCACTCAGGTGGCAAAAGGTGGCACAAGGGGGCCAGATTCTGGTTATAAATGACTTCGTTTGAGGAGGAAAGCTATCTACTGCCCCAGATCCCCTGGAAGTGGCTTCAATATAGATGGCATCCCAGGAGAGGATGTGTCAGGGACAAGGCAAAGTGGAACTCAAGGATGCCAGATCTTCACTGGTGTGAGTTAGAGCAGCACCTAGACTGCTCTAATGGATGCTGCGGCTGGACCAGTGAAGAATCAGGGAGCTGTAGCTAGCTCTCTGATGGCTCCACCACACATAGGGGAACTGAGATCCAATTATATGATTCTCCCTGACTGTGCCAACATGTGCAAGCACATTCATGTAAACATGCAAAATCTATACTTGCATGAAACAATTTTGCATATATAAATTGTTTAGTTAGCTCTGCTACCACATAACTGTATTTGCTCGCAAATGCTGGATTTTACACATGCAGTCAGAGGTAGCTGTGATTATTGTGGATGGACTTAAAGAGGCCTTTTGAAAATTTGGCCTTCAGGAGTCATCTTGTAAAAATAACTACTGGCAGGTAAAATGTCAAATCACTGCTTCTTATTCACTTTGCCCACTCTTTGCCCAGTGCTTTGAAATGCAATTTTAACCCATAAATCTTTAAAGTTGACAGATGGGTTAACAATGCTACACTAAAGTTCTTGATAGATGATTAAATCTTTTGTCACTTTTGTCTTTGTTATCCTGTGCCTGCTGCCTGAGCAGAAACACAGACAAAACTATTGGAATTCTACCCATTGCATTCCCAAGAGAACCCCATTACCATGGATGAAAGCATCATGTGGCGAGAAGGAGAGTGCTGAGACCAGCAGGTTTTTGTGAGAGGCAGAGAGAAGTCAATATAAACAGGGAAGAACAAGTAAAATCAAAACAAACCTAGAAATCATAGTCTCACTGGTTTTGAGTAGTTTATTTATAATTAAATATGGCTGAAGGATTTGCCCCTTTGGATCTCCTCAATAAATAGCTGGTAATTTACTTTCTGTTGTTTATTGTTCATTAAATAAAAATTCAGTGACTCTACGTGACAGCATCTGGGCATAAAACAGCACTACAAAGTTTGTTTAAAGTAAGCGAAATGCCCACCTTTGGCCAGGAATCTGAGCAAGGTCTGCTTGTTTCATTCTTTTTATTGAAAGTTTAAAAACTACATTTAAAAAAATATTTTTGACTTAGTTTTGTTTCTAACACCGTCAAGGATTTCTTGAAACAGAAAGATTTTCTGAAATCTAATTAATGTTGTACCAGGCATATTGTTGGCTTTCTTACATTTCTGTCAGTGTGGATTGTGAAACTAAGATAGTATGTGGTTAGGCACTGATTCAGCAAAGCAAAGCACTTGACTTAAGCACCTGCTTAAGTCTCTCCTATTTGGCAAAACACTAAAGCACATGTTTCAGTATTCTTCACTGGTGATTTATTTTCTACCACCATACAAATAATCAAAAATGCATGTGCTGAAATCACAGTGAAGTCAGTGGAATTCAGTGAAGTCAGTACGTAAGTGGTTTTTTTTAATTGACCTCTGAATCAGTTTCACTTATTCTAATACCCTAGCACAATGCTGCAAACTTCAGGTTGCAAACACTGGAGTAAAGTCTATTTTAGGGCTAAAGTCTATTTTAGGGCTAAATCCGGCAGCTTGCCAAGGACCTCACCTCCCATTAATTTCAGCAATGAAAGCTGAGGATGCTTCCTACTTCACAGGAGGTACTCAGCACCTTGAAGGGTTAGGCCCACTATCAACAAAAAAAATCCAAGTAAAAATTTTAAACATTTTTAAAAACTGCATATTAGTAAACTTAAAAATCATAAAAACTAAACATTGCCCTAACCATAGGAAACTCACTAATTGTTACATGGATGACAGCTGGGAGCACACTTATTTCCTAAGTGTCAGGTTTTGAAGTGCTCTGCCTGACATTTCACAGGTGCAATCTTACCTCAGTTTAGAATGTTTCTGTACATTTGAGGCAATTGGGACCACGGGTTTGAAATCAAAATCAGCAGGAGTCAAAGCATGTGAGCAGTGAGCAACTAAGCTGAATTTAATTTCCAGGTCATTTTTCTAACATACTTTTGGTTCATTATATTTTCAAAACTGCTTGGGTTTGAAACTCTACATATGATTTAAGTTGTTGACGTTTGAGACCTAGCTTTGAGGGTTTGTGTGTACCAGGATAATTTAGTCATTATAAGCAGTTTCCATTACTTTATAAAATCCTTGTGTCAAAAAGTCAAACTTTTTCTGAGCTCCCTTGTGCAAAGTTGGATCTGGGTCGGGGCAGCGGGAGAAGTCAGAATCTTCATCCCTGCAAGTTTGTTTTAAAAATAAATATTTTGAGGGCAACTAGAAGGTGGTGATTTGTCTTAGAGAAATATGGATTTTTTTTCCAGAACATGTTCTGGAATAAATATCAACAAGTAGCCTTCAGTACATCTCTGCTTCTGGACAGATTTGCAAATAGAGTCCCATAATACCTTAGGAGTGTCTCTCCTAGGAATTATCTTCAGATTTTGTTGGTAGAGTTGTGAATTTTCTAGTCTGTTTCTTTCATTTCACTTTCTTTAGAAAAACCAAGATCAGACTATCACTGTATTTCTTATGTCCATAAGTCCCTTCACCCTGACGCAGAGAGAATTCCATTGCAAACATCTGCTTTATATTTTATCACATTTCACAGTCTTAGGTCCCACCAATGCAGATGACATCAGTTGAATTCCTATGTCTCACCTTCTTAACTCATTATGCTGCACCTGCAAAACTTTCTAGTGGGGACCACTTAGTGCTCTTGTTCCATTGTACTGCAGTGCGAACAAATAGTGACCCTCTTCGCTCCCCCATTTGCACAGTATTCTCATCTCATTACCTCACCTCACTAGCAAGTTACGCTGATTATGATGAAACTCTCCCTTGAGCTGGTTTCCCTCGTCCCCCTGCAGTACGTAGTGGACTGCTGCTATAATTCTTGTTAACGCCCCATTGGCATATATTAGCTGGGGCTAGCAAGAAATAGATTCGCATGTATTAATGCACCTCTCATCTATACAATCCTGCAACATCTCTCCTCCCTTCAGCACTTCAGATGGGATGTACTCATTTGGCAGGCAGCATGTGACAATTTCACGACATGTTGATGTTAAGCCAGTCGGTTTGAATCTTCTCTCCTAAAGCTATTTACAGTTTTCAAACAGAATGTTTTTCAGTTCTTCATTTCTGCATTCCTAGCTAGGTCCCTTCTGTGAAAAGGGAAAACCATTTAATCTAACACAACACATGGCCAATGTTTCTTACTTAGTAAAGGCTCTTTAAAATGGCTTTAGATGTAACACAGATATCATGGACAGCTGGAAACAGCCTGCTTTAAAAGAAAAAAAAAAGGTAAGGAATGAACAAATTAGAGATGATCGCTGATCCTTTCATGGAAATCAGTGGATAAATTTTAACAGAAATAATTAAAATGAAAAGAGGATCACAAATTTCAGTGAGATACATTTAGAGATGACAGAGATATACGACAAGAGTGATATTTTTGCTGAGAGACAGGCTGTAATGAATAGAATGATACTCAATTGCCTCTACTGCCCTTCATAACCTCTCAACATCCCACCCTCATGCACAGTTTAAATTGTCCCACTTAAATTCAAGCACCATAAATTTTAGGCCAATTTTGGCAAAAATAATGTTTCCTGAAATAGCTTCTTGACTGGGACTTGCTGCAGGAGAGGATATAGCTAGAGGGCATCAAAGGACATAGGGTTTTTTTCTTTTTTTTGCTAGCATTTCCCTGAAAGATGAGATATTGAGTCTTTTGAGGAGCTCTGAATGAGCAAACCAAAGATTAAAAATAAGAAGTAACACGTTTGCTTGCAAAGTAGGTAGCAAAAGATTGCAGATGTTAATAGGCAGTGTTTAAAAACATTGTGACTTTATTACTGCTATTATTATGCATATTTTCCTGCCATGACAGTTTTCATTGTTATCTTTCCAGTGCGTTCATCTGTGATTTCAAATATCATTAAGATTTTCATGGTAAATTAACTTCCGATTATATTTAGTTTGTTCAGGGCAATAAAGGACAGTAGTTACATCATACACGATGGAACAGAGCATTCATAGTGTACTCCTTGATGGTAATACAATGCAAGTTGCCAAAGACATGTTAGCTATTAGAATTTGTAGAATTCTTTAACTCACTGTAATGAGCAGTAAGAATTACTTTGCTTTCATTTTTAAGGCCCTGATAGAGTAATTGTTGAGAGCTAGTTAGAGATTCCCCCCCGCCATAGTCTTCTAAGAGGCTGAGCACACTGAAGTACCTCTAACGTAAACAACAATTCATTTCTCAACAAAACAGCTTTCCCCATAGGAACAGCAGTAGTTCTTTAATACACAGATGAAAGGGCAGGACACTGCTGACATTTCAGTGTCCTGATCTTTCTTAGAGCATGTTGTTCATCCCAGCACCTCACTGCACTAAATTTAAGAAGCATCTGCCCTTACTGTCTGCATGATATCAGAATGTGCCTATCCTTAGAACCACCAAGAGAACTAATCACACATTTAAAACTGCTCTGCCTGTACTTGCCCAGGGTCCGAACCTCCACTATGGAAGTTTTGCTACGCAGTGGAGCTGCCACCATTACTTCCTACATTCCACTTGGAAATGGCTATACATCTTGAGGTGGAAACAGCAGATCAACAGAAACAAAAATATTTCACTATGGGATGATATTGAATTAGATGTTGGAGTTCTGATACTTACACATGTAGGCGGCCTGTGGTTTTGCCAGTATTAGCCCACAAACAGGCAGTTAGGGCTTGATCCTGCAAGGTGCTTGGTGCCATTTACCCCAGCTGATTTGAATGGGAACAGGATTGGGCTCAGAGTCTATGGGAATTGATGGTGCTGGCGCCTTGTGGGATTGTGCTCCCAATGAGATATTGTGATTGGGGACACTGGCCTCTCATGAATGCCTCCTATCGACTGAGTGTCATGCTGTAATCTTTTTTTCTCCTCAAGCCCCCTATAGGTTGTCGACCTTGTTAGGTAGGTCTTCAGTGGCTCAGTCCTCAAGCTAAGTCACATAATCAAAATTGAATGAACCTCTTCCAGGGGTAGCAAAGAGTTCAACAAAACTGTCTGCCCTCACTAGGGTCTTCAGCCCTGTCTCTGTGCCCTTTCAGTCTAGCATCTTTTCTTGGGCTTTTTAAACTAGCCATGTCCCCTTTCCAGGGCTTAGACTACCCCAGCACTGGCTGATGGCGGGGATCCTATACACAGTTGCCACATACTGCTTTCTCCAGTTCACTGCTGCTGTTCCCCAGGCCTTTTCTCACTTAGCCCCTTTCTCTCCACCCTTACCTCAGGACTGAAGTTCCCAGATCCCAGAACAAAAGGTCTGACACCCAAGTGGGGTACTTTAAAGGAGACCACAAAGGGGTCAGAGTGCAGTTACCTTGGGAACTGTGACACACATAAAACACTTAACTCAAGTAGTGCTTTTAACTTGAGTTGACTTGTGTGTTAGGGCTATAGGCTAAAGTTTGAGTTCCCACAACTCATCAGCTGCTAACACGACTGTTGTGTAGTATGGATACTGGCTACTGCCACTTGAATACCATCAAGCTTCCAGTACCTTCCCACAGTTTCCCCTGTGTGTCCAGAAAGGGAAGACAAGGTCTCCCACAATTCACTGGGGAAAAATCTATAGAGTGACTCAGCTTACTGGCACATTAAGGATGGTAGGAGGTGCCCCCACAAGTCTTAGCGCCACACACGAGTGAGTGAAGCATCAGGTTGGACTTGGCAACTTGAATGTTATTTTGCTGTTTGGCCGCTTTCACTTGAGCTAGGCTAACTCGAGAGAAGTAACCTGAGTGTAGATAACCAGAGTTAACTCTGCAGTGAAGACGTACCTTAAATAAACGTGAAATTGGACCTAATTCCCCATTGCCTGGCACTGTGTGGAGACATTTAAGCTGTGTCTTTACTAAGGAAAAAAAGATGTGTTCTTAACTCAAGGTAAAATCCTTGTGAAGACACAGCAATTGGTAGTTTTCACATACATTAACTCCACTTGCCAACTCCTATGAAAACCAACTCACTCTCTTGTCTTCACTAGGATTTTACCTTCAGTAACACACCATTTTTGGGGCGGGGGTGTGAAGACAAGGCCTTGCTTCAGTGTGAAGTAGGGAAAATACTATCTCTGATTTAGTAGCATATAATACCCACTTATGTAAATGACTACACAAAGTGCAGGACTGCAGAGAATCAGACTCACGGTGTTTTAACTCCTATCTGCCGTCCCACATCAATAACATTCTTAGTAGCTGGGTGATTAAGATGATACATTAGGGACAAATCCCTGTTCCTGAGGTTGTTTGAAGATCGGGTGACACTTAAAACTTATACTAGTATAATTACATTGGTCCTAGGTGTGAAAAAACACACCCCTGATTAACACAGTTGTGTCAACAAAACTTCCGGTGCAGATGTAACTAAGCTGATGGAAGAGTGCTTCTGTTGGCATAGTTAATGTCATTCCCAGAGGTGGTGTTCCTTCACTGGCAGAAAAACTCCTCTGTTGGGTACGCTGTGTCTACTCTAGGGGACTGTGCTGGCAAAGGCTCTATGGTATAGACATAGCCTGTATCTTTCAAATTTATTTAATAAGATTGTACATATCTACTTTAATAAGTCTTTGAAACAGGAATTCTCATGATCATAATTAAAATTCCCATTTTTATATCTTTTTTTAAAAATCTCATCTCATATTGTTCAGGCCTATGTATTTCCAATATTCAGAGCATAATACTATACACCATGTGCATCCTCAAATCCAAGTACAGTAGAAGATTTGCTTAGAAGTGGAGTATATGGGGGATATAAATAAATCAGATTAGACAAGAGCCCTAAATCTGGTCTTCAAAGAAAGTTCAAAAGAAACAAGAGCTATGGGAATAATAGGAATAATTAAACCATTAATGTCACTGAGAAAATGAGCAATCTCCTAGACCGGTACCATAAATTAACCTTCCTAGCCTTCATTGAGCTTTACATTTATAAAGAGAATTGAAATCTCTAACATCATAAACACATCACTGCAGCGAAAGAGTCAATACATCTGTTATATATGCAAATCTACAGTAATGCATCACTAAGACTGTATAGACAGAAGAGAAAGTTGGAAAATACAAAAAGTTTAGTTCCCACAGAAGCACTAATCCAGCCACTTTGCAGGTATAGATTGTTTCACAGTTTCTTGTTCTTCTTAACTGAGTGTAATTTCCTTACTGCTAAGTTTTATTTAATGTATTCTAGTATGATATGTTGTATATGGACCCTGGACTTCAGAAAAGCAGACTTTGACTCCCTCAGGGAACTGGTGGGCAGGATCCACTGGGAGAATAGCATGAGGGGGAAAGGAGTCCAGGAGAGCTCGCTGTATTTTAAAGAATCCTTATTGAGGTTGCAGGAACAAACCATCGCGATGTGTTGAAAGAATAGTAAATATGGCAGGCTTAACAGTGAAATCCTTGCTGATCTTAAACACAAAAAAGAAACTTACAAGAAGTGGAAGCTTGGACAAATGACCAGGTATGAGTATAAAAATATTGCTCAGGTATGCAGGAGTGAAATCAGGAAGGCCAAATCACACTTGGAGTTGCAGCTAGCTAGGGATGTTAAGAGTAACAAGAAGGGTTTCTACAGGTATGTTAGCAACAAGAAGAAGGTCAGGGAAAGTATGGGCCCCTTACTGAATGGGGGAAGCAACCTTGTGACAGAGGATGTGGAAAAAGCTAACGTACTCAGTGCTTTTTCTGCCTCTGTCTTTACGAACAAGGTCAGCTCCCAAACTACTGAGCTGGGCAGCACAGTATGGGGAAGATGTGACCAGCCCTCTGTGGAGAAAGAAGTGGTTCGGGACTATTTAGAAAAGTTGGACGAGCACAAGTCCATGGGGCTGGATGCACTGCATTCAAGGGTGCTAAAGGAGTTGGCGGATGTGATTGCAGACCCATTGGCCATTATCTTTGAAAACTCATGGCGATCGGGGGAGGTCCCGGATGACTGGAAAAAGGCTAATGTAGTGTCCATCTTTAAAAAAGGGAAGAAGGAGGATCTGGGGAACTATAGGCCAGTCAGCCTCACCTCAGTCCCTGGAAAAATCATGGAGCAGGTCCTCAAGGAATCAATTTTGAAGCACTTAGAGGAGAGGAAAGTGATCAGGAACAGTCAGCATGGATTCACCAAGGGCAAGTCATGCCTGACTAACCTAATTGCCATCTCTGACGAGATAACTGGCTTGGTGGATGAGGGGAAAGCAGTGGACGTGTTATTCCTTGACTTTAGCAAAGCTTTTGATATGGTCTCCCACAGTATTCCTGCCAGCAAGTTAAAGAAGTATGGGCTGAATGAATGGATTATAAGGTGGATAGAAAGCTGGCTAGATCATCGGGCTTAACGGGTAGTGATCAGTGGCTCCATGTGTAGTTGACAGCCGATATCAAGCGGAGTGCCCCAAGGGTCGGTCCTGGGGCCAGCTTTGTTCAATATCTTCATTAATGGTCTGGAGGACGATGTGGATTGCACCCTCTGCAAGTTTGCAGATGACACTAAACTGGGAGGAGTGGTAGATATGCTGGAGGGTAGGGATAGGATACAAAGGGACCTAGACAAATTAGAGAATTGGGCCAAAAGAAATCTGATGAAGTTCAACAAGTACAAGTGCAGAGTCCTGCACTTAGGACGGAAGAATCCCATGCACTGCTACAGACTAGGGACCGAGTTACACTACACTAGGCAGCAGTTCTGCAGAAAAGGACCTAGAGGTTACAGTGGACGAGAAGCTAGTATGAGTCAACAGTGTGCCCTTGTTGCCAAGAAGGCTAACAGCATTTTGGGCTGTATAAGCAGGAGCATTACCAGCAGATCGAAGGAAGTGATCATTCCCCTCCATTCTGCATTGGTGAGGTTTCATCTGGAGTTCTGTGTCCAGTTTTGGGCCCCACACTACAAGAAGGAAGTGGAAAAATTGGGAAGAGTCAAGCGCAGGGCAACAAAAATGATTAGGGGGCTGGAGCACATAATTTATGAGGAGAGGCTGAGGGAACTGGGATTATTTAGTCTGCAGAAGAGAAGAGGGAGGGGGGATTTTATAGCTGCTTTCAACTACCTCAAAGAGAATCGTAGAATATCAGGGTTGGAAGGGACCTCAGGAGGTCATCTAGTCCAACCCCCTGCTCAAAGCAGGGATGGATCTAGACTGTTCTCAGTGGTAGCAGATGGCAGAACAAGGAGTAATGGTCTCAAGTTGCAGTGGGGGAGGTTTAGGTTGGATATTAGGAAAAACATTTTCACTAGGAGGGTGGTGAAGCACTGGAATGGGTTACCTAGGGAGGTGGTGGAATCTCCTTCCTTAGAAGGTTTTAAGGTCATGCTTGAAAAAGCCCTGGCTGGGATGATTTAGTTGGGGATTGGTCCTGCTTTGAGCAGCGGGTTGGACTAGATGACCTCCTGAGGTCCCTTCCAACCCTGATATTCTATGAGTCTGTGCCATAAAATACACTGCCCACCTTGCATAGCTGGTATAACAGTCTTGCTCAGGTCCTTAACTTTTGCATTTGCAGCCTTTTTTCTCTTAACAAGAGCTACTGCATATTTGCCTTAATGTAATTAGAGTATTTTGGTAATTGATAAAGACAGAGAATAAATTTAAACCCAGATTTTCAATATTTGAAAGTTATTTTCATAGATTAAAATTATAGCTAAAACTGTTGGAATTTCTATAAACCTTCATGCTTCCTAGCATAAGCCAACCTCTGACTCATGTGACCTGGGAGGAAACATTCCCTGTGGGTAGATTATTTTGTAACTACCTTCTGAAGGATTTCTTGTTCCTCCTTCTGAAGCAGCAGGTTCTGTCTACTGACAGATGTAGGATATTCGACTAGATGGATTGTTCTCTACTTTTGTGTGGCAATTCCTGTTTCAAGCAGCCATAGAATTTCCAGTGTCCCATAGGAATCGGTGAGCTTTGCTACAGAATTTAGGTTCAGTGTGCTGAAGAACGTCTGGATGGTCTCTCTCACTGCCTCACTCTGTAGTCTCTCCATGTTTTTTTTTCTTCCTTTCCTGTCAGCTAGGAGAGGACTGGAAATGGAAATCTCCTTAGCTACTTGTTTTGTGGGTTTTCCCTCACCAATAGTGAATAGTTTCTTACTGTGGTTTATAAAGACTGAATCCCACAGGGCAGTAACACTCTGTTTTTCAACAGAGAATGTTTGAACATACCATTTTATGAATACAGGTAAGAGGGTGACAACAGGTGTGCACCAGAGAATAAGCTCAGGAAATGTTTGCCATTTTGACCTTACTGTTGTGTTTGTGGCAGCCACCTCTGGTTTGGAACATTACAGTTACATTTCCTGTAACATATAAAATCCGTGAACTCTATGGTCAGTAGAAAAATAAAGAGAATTTTTAAGCCAGCTGCAGAAAGAACATGAGTTCTCAAATAACCTCCCAAGCATTAGCTATTTCCCCTCCCCCCCCACCCTTCCAATCCATTGGAACTCTCTAATGTTAATGTTTGAGAGGAACAAACTCATTTTTTACGTGGAAGAGAAAGGTGTTTTCTAAATTCTTTAGAATCCCGAGGACACCCCAGTTTTGACCCTCTTTGTTCGCTTCACCCCAAGACCCCATATAATGGTGGTTGCTCTTCCAGCCGAGATAGGCTGCTTCATTGAAGCCCAATCAGTACTGCTCCTGAAGAGGCCTAAGGGATTATTCTTTGTCCCCAAGAGGCACCTGAGTGTTCTGTTTCCATAGTGATCCCAGCCTCTGTCAGGCAGTGCGAACACAAGACAGACAGACAGATACGCAATATAAGCTCCAGACATTTCCCAAGCACTGTATTTATAAATACTGCTTAATAGCCTGGAGTCTTGACATGCCAGACAGCAAAATAGCTATGTTCAGCTTCCAGACCTTTGAGCAGACAGGAAAATAATTCCTACTCAGTGTCACTGTGGATGATGGAGTATCTATTGCCAAAGACAAAAGCTAAAATGATTTCACATGGCAAATTCATTTTTACTTCACTAAATTCTTATTGCTGTCTTTTGTGGCTGAATAAGCATTGATTGGACTGAAAAAGTCCAATAGAAAAAGTCCAATAGAAAAGTCCTTCATTTGCTGAGCCTCCTATTATAATTTGCTTTGACTTGGAAATTAAAGTAAATATTAGTAGAGTCAAGGGATTCAAACCCATTTAAAGACTACTGGGATCATTCTTGGTAGAAATTACTGCTCTCATAACACAACACAATTTTTGTCTAAAAAGCCCAGGGAAGTGGGATATCAACACCTTTTTGAAGAAGTGATGATTAGATGTTTTGAACATTACTTTTAAATGCAAATGTGCTAAATACACACAGTACACAAACTGAACTGTTCAAACATCACCATGATCAGGGCCCCATTTGCCACAGAATCCATCCTTTGCTGCAGAACTGCGCTTCAGAAAAAGTTTCTTGCCTAATGGTTGCAAATAATACCTTATAAAAATGAATTGAGTGTAAACCAATGCTGTGCCATCTATGTGAGTTTACACATGACCATGGTCCCAATCCTGCCATTTATACAGTGCTTAATTTTAAGCAGGTGAGTATTCCAACTGAAGTCAGTGTCAAAGTTAAACATGTGTTTAAGTGTTTCAAGGATACAGACTAAAACAATAACTCTGAAAAAGGAGTGAGTGAGTGGGTGTACTGAGCCCTGAGGCCCCTAGTTGGAGGCCTCACGGCGCTACCACTCCCAGCCCCAGGAAAGAGCAGTAGAGGTGAATCCTCTAGGCTGCCTAGAGACATTAAGGGGAACCAGCCAATCAGAGTCCAGCAGGCTCATATAACTGGCGCTGCAGGACAGAGCAGGTTCAGTTGCTGGCTGGAGCCAGAGGAGCAAGCAAGGTGCTCCTGGGTGGCTGCAGGGACACAGGCAGGACTTCAGTCCTGGGGTAAGAGTGAAGGTGCTGGGGCTGTGGGGAAGTGGCCTAGGGCAGTGGTTCTCAAACTAGGGCCGCCTCAAGCGGCGCAGGCCGAGGGATGTGCTCGTCACCCTTCCTGCAGCCCCCATTGGCCTGGAGCGGCGAACTGCGGCCAGTAGAAGCTGCGATCAGCCGAACCTGTGGACGCTGCAGGTAAACAAACAAGCCAGGCTTGCCAGGGGCTTTCCCTGAACAGGCGGCAGCCCTAGTTTGAGACCCACTGGCCTAGGGGACAGTAGTGGTAGCAACAGAGTAAAAAGGGATGGAGCAGATGGCTGCTATTTTTAGGGTCCCTGGTTTGGGACCTGAAGTAATGTGTGCGCCTGCCCCCCCACCCCCAGCCACTAGGGAAGTGGCTTAAGTCCAGAGAAGGGAGTTTAACCAAGCTACAAGAAAGGGGGTTTAGGAAAGCCCAGAAGAGGGTCAGTGTTTATGGACCTGTGTTAATCCTGGAAGAGGGTGACTCAGCTGGAGAGCTGGGGCAACTGGCAAAGAGTCTCCAGGGATGAAGTTCTGGGGGTACTGCTCCATACCAAAGCAGGGGCTGAGAGAAACTGCAGGAGGAGACCAACTGAGGGTACTGTGATAAGCCCTGTTGAAATTGTACCCTGGAAGGAGTTTGTTTTGTTTGCATATGGACTGTGTGTGACTTGGCCGGAGGGCTGAGTCACCGAAGATCCATCTGACGAGGGCAGTAGCTGGTGGGAAGCACTGCAAGCAGCACAAAGCGGAAAGAACGCAGGCACACGCATACCCGATGGAGGGTGCTCGTGAGAGATGAGTGGACCCCAACACAGAATGACTTGCCCCAGTCAGCAGAATGGGGTGTTAGCTTTAAAATGTAATTAAATGCCAATACTGTTGGTTATTTCACTACTGATTATTTAAAAACCATGTAATATACTTAATTCTACACATCCAAACTGCCTCCCACACCAGTAGGTGTGAAAAGGTCCAACTATCTCCTACTCAGTTTTCAAAACAGCCGGTTTTCCCCCTGTCAAATTCCATAATTCAGTATAAAATTCTGCAGCAAACTATGAACATTAAAAATGTAGGAGCAGTGTAAAATAAATGGAAAATAGTATCAAATAACACAAGGGATACTGTACTGATCGTAGTATTCATTTTCATATTTAATTCAGTAAAAAGCTCCTTTTTAAAATGACAGGTTTCAGAGTAGCAGCCATGTTAGTCTGTATCCATAAAAAGAAAAGGAGTACTTGTGGCACCTTAGAGACTAACAAATTTATTTGAGCATAAGCTTTCGTGGGTGAGCTGTAGCTCACAAAAGCTTATGCGCTAATAAATTTGTTAGTCTCTAAGGTGCCACAAGTACTCCGTTCCTTTTTTAAAATGTATCTGATGCTGCCTCAGAATCTCTAGTCTGCTTACCCGGAGTGCTATACACAGAGTATTTAGGTCAATCTTGCAACTGAGAACATGGCGCCTCGACTATGGCAAAGTTCATTTTTCTGTGAAGTGGCTTTTGATTTTTCCTGTTGACATTTTTGTAATAATCCTCCAAATGAAACCAAATACTGAGGCATTTGATCCTTTTGTTTTAGCAGGTGTAATTTCAGGACTAAATAGAAACTGCAATGAACACTCTTATCCTAGATCCCTTAAGAGTAAAGGCATGATGGACTGAATCCTGCTATACTCAACTGAGTAGTTCCATTGATTTCAAAGCGATTGGCCTTATGCATTGCCACCTTCAAGCACATATTGGGATGTAAGATGTCACTACTGGAAATTCTGCCATTCGAGAGACAAAAAAGGCAAAGAATATAAATATCTTGAACTTTATTACTTTCCAGTGAGATGGCCTGACTTTCCTTTATGATGAATTTTTTTTCAGCTTAGTATTTGTTACTAAATTATATCTATAAGGTCAAAATTAGACTCGGAGTAAGTACATGCTACTCTGGTTCAATGGAATTTAAAATTCAGATCTGAATTTTTCCCATTATTTTGGAGGAAGTACAATTCTATTTGTATTATGTACATGTAACCGTGTGGCCCGAAGTTCCAAAGGGTAAGGAGCTCTCTGCTCCCATCTGTTGGTAAACAGGGGGAAGAACAGCCACAGAGCTTCTATAGCTGCATGTAACAGGTTGCTGGCCAGAAGGTCCTGAGCCAGCCCTCTGTTAGCCTACCTCCAATTAAGATGCATTAATTGGGGCTGGCTGAGTATGCCACACCTAATTGACAGAAGGGAAGCACCTGTAGGCCTCATTAGCCAGGGGGCTATATAGGGCTGGCAGGAAGGAAGTGAAAGGGGGGGGGGTGGAGCCAGGAAAGGGAGGAGCCAAGGCCTCTGCGTCCCTGCTTGCTGGAGAAGCTAGCTGTTCCCCAGGGTGCGAGTTTGGAGCAGTCTGTAAATAGAAGGCAGTGGGAGCTGACACTGTAAATAAAGAGCACTGGTGATTGCACCCTCAAGAGGTCTCTGGCTGATCTGTGGGCACAGGGGTCACATAGTGCGAAGACAAGCGAAGGCCTCGTTACACTACATAAACTATTTACCAAGAACTCCAGATACTCCAGAAGTGAAGGCACTCTCTATCTATTGGTGATCAGGATCAGTATGGCTTCAGAGAGCTTCGTTTGCTTAATTTTTCTCCCCAGAATTGCTCTAGTGGCACTTTGGGCATCACCATAACTGTACAAAAACTTTCAGAATTGGCTGGGCAGTGGAACTGAAATGAGAGAGAAGAGGATAAGAGCTCCTACTTTATTGGAGACACTCTTGTCAAGTCTCCATTGGGAGGCCTCTTTAATAGGAGAGACTGTAGATAGGGTAGCCCTTTGCTGAAGCCACAGATCACAGCAGTGGAGCTGAGTCCACTGTAGTTGGCTTAAGCAATGGAACCTCAGGAGAGCAACAGGTAGCACTTACCAAGTGTGCACAACTCAGGAGCTCTGAAACTGATGCCTGTGACACCAAACCGTGAGTGGGGCTTAGTGGAGGGGGAAGGGACATGGCAGAGGACATTTGCCTATTGGACATTTGCAATGATGGTGAGGAGCCAAGTTAATGGACTACTGCCAAAGTTACCATGGGGAAGTGTTTTACTTAACATTCATATAGCTACATAGTTGATGTGGTTTTTCATACTGTTCTTTTCCCCTAATAACGTTTTCCTTGTTTCATTTGCAGACTTGGTGCTTGCCAGAGGGGATATAGTATTTATTAAGGGCACTCAGGGTTGATATTTAGTGATCCCAGAAATTCTGGGTGTGGGCTTGAGCTGGTGGTGTTTCTTAGCTTTAAAATGGACCTCTATTTGAACCCAGCCCTTGTTGCTGCCGACAACACTTAGCCAAAGGGTTACATACACAAAATAAATGAACTCATATGATTTCACATGATATAAGAATAAGCTTTTAAAGCTGTGTCTGGATGAGTGGTTTGTTTGATGCTGATTTTATTTTTAATAGTGTCACATCCTGATGTTTAGGCTTTTGTGTATGTGTACCACTGCCCTCAACAGGGTGAAATCAGATCTTTTGGTGACTCTCTCATCCTTAAGTGGATGGTATACAGAGAGGCAGGTGATAAACCAATCCTAATCTTAATTGAGGCTAATAAACATTCCTTTTTAGTGCCAGTGGTAATGGGCTGAATTTTTGGAACAGAAGGTTAAGTTCTGTTCACACTGTATGTGAAATTAAAAACTGGTTAAATGATAAGGGATTTTTTTAAATGAATAGTTGTTCTTCAGTGTGGAAAGAGGTTAATAAGCCAAGGGCTGGCATAAGCACCAGTGATGTTTTATATATTAATGATTTGCAGAAAGCTAATGTGTCAATAACCAGTCCCATTCCAGTAGACAGCCAAACTCATAACCTTAGAAGAATAACCTATTGGTGAAGTTTGTCATGAAACTTATTTCAGGCACTAAAAAGTCTGGGTTGTGAACATTTCTAAGTGGATTTAAGCACATTGGGCAGTAAAATGGCGGATGAGGTTTAGTGTCTATTAAATATAAAATACTGTTATTGCATATTGACAAAAACAGTAAAAACTGTTTATATATACTTGTGTGTTATAACTTGTTGGGTTTCCTGAGGAAAAAGGATTTTTCAATAAGAAGTCTCCTGGTATGTGGCTGAAGGAAATAGGGTACCAGGAGACATTTAAAAAGGAACAAAATAGTATTAATGAGCAATATCCTACCCATTTTACTATAAACTGCTGTCTCCCAAGACCAAGATATCATTAAGCCAAGTTGAAAGTATTTATAAATAGACACCGAACAATGGTTACCAGGAAAAAAATCAACATTTACCAGCAGTTTCAAGATCACATTGTCAGAGTCATGGCAGCTATTACTTATTCTAAGTAGAGGGATATGCTGTGGTATGTAAAATGTATCAAAGAGTAAACACTGCAAAATATTTACTTTTTAATGGTGACCTTTGATTGATTGATTTGTGTTAATAATGGTGTGATGCTGCCCCAAATGAACTCTCATGACATGAGTAAACTCCCTTGCTGAAGGGGAATAACATTAGACATCCTGGTTGAATGTATAGGTAAGGGTGGGATGAGTCTCATCCAGCTGTTAAGCGTGCAGTATGATCTGCTTGAACCTCTTCTGAAGGTAGGAGCATGGAGTAGAGTGGAGAAGACTTCTGAGAGAGATTGGACAGTGCCTTCTCAACACTGGGGGTGAAGGAGAGGAGAAAAGAGAACAGGATGGCCCAGGGTGAGGCAGAGGGAGAAAACTCCAGCAGGGAGGATAGGTTATAGATACAAAAAGTATGAAGCAAAGAACAGAAACTAAACCACTTGCAGTTATTTTCCCAGTTCATTAATTGATCCTTGGGTCCCCAGCAATCTCTCCAATACAGTAAAGTAATCCTACTTTACCCTCTGTAACTATGACCAATTCAGGACAATAGTGAACATATGATTATGGCTCTGAGTAGATACCCTTGGCTTATGTGTGGAGTTAAACATTTGTACTTAACCTTTTCTAGTCATGTAGAGCTTCCTAGCACTGCTGTTTGGAAACTGCATTGCTGCTTATCAACAAAAACCTTGTGGGTTTGAGGTTTGTGGAAGCTGAAGGTTATTTGAAGTATCTTTGTCTTAGCCTTTTAACTTAATAATGATGATTTTCGGTAAAACAAAAGCATCCCAAGATATATTCACCACTGGAATGTTGTTATGCAGACACGTTTTCTACAAGGATAATGTATGTTCAAGCACAAGTGGGTCATGGATCTGGCTTGAAGAAAATCTTGCAATTCTGAAAGCTATCCAGAAATGTTTCTGCATATGGGAAGAAGTAAAATAGCTGAGGAAGGATCCATAGACATTTAGAATGGAAACTTTCTGCCTTCCCCAGACATGTGACATAGATTGACTTGTTTGTTGTCAACCTAAGTGTGTATTTCTGTGACTTTAAAAAAAAATTCTTGTAGTGTAAACAATAGTCTGGTACATGCAATGTGGAATGTAAAACTTTTTATATGTTTTGGTCACAAGTGTGCCAACCTGGATAACATCCCTTTTTAACTTCCAGAATATTCTGTTAGTATAATGTGCCCCTTCCATTGTTTCAGAGTGTTTTACGTGAATGAGTCTTAACCATCATGGCCCCATGCTGAATTCTATTCATTGTGTTTGTGACCACATGAAGGCTTGGTGGCACCATGTGCAGCATAACAAATTTTAGGCAAGATAACCACAAGGTAGAGATAAGACTTTGTCCCTCTTACTATTTGAAGAGTTCATTGGAAGCATGTGTCACATCTTTTTCTCTGAGAGGACTCACTTTTTATGGTGGATAAAATTACAGTACTAATTAAGAACAATTAGCAGATGAAATATATCCTTCCATTCCATAGGGAAAAAGAGTTATTCTGCAGACTATAAGGACGCACTTGAAATGAAAGAGAATAAAACATTTGGAAGAGATAATGTCACAATTATTTTTTTTTGGCGTCCTCCTCCCCCCCCCCCTTTAAAAGAAAGATAATTATTGTAAGTGAGATAGTTAATGAATTCTTTGCCCTTTAAACTTTAAAGGCAATGGGAACTAGGAGCTGAACTCCATTTATGCCTTTGAAAATGTCCCATAGATAAATCTTAAGTCGAGATTAAAGAAGAGACACAGTAGAACATCTAAGATGAGGTAAGTGCTGAACAACATTTTGATTTTAAAGTCTTCCCAGTTTTGTAATACTCAAGCAGACATTTTTCAATGAGATGAGCTCATTATCTCAGGAGTAGAGATGCTTTCCATTTGGTTTCAAAGTGATTTGCCCTTTGATGATGCAGGCCTCTTCAAAGTAAAATATTACTATTAAGGGGATGAACTCCGATGTACGATAAGCTCTGCTCAGATTAAAAAATTATTGCAATTAATTAAAAGTATTCAAAGGTTGGGAGTAAAATCTATTGGAGTAAAATGTGGATTATTTCTGTGGAAAGGTCTTAGCTTTTATTGTGAAATTGGTATTTTAAGTGCGTATCCAAAAGGCACAAAACAACTATTTAAAATACATAGAGGTTAAAAAGATGTGTTTAGAAAGCTGTATTTTTTTCATTCTGCACTGTAAAGTATCAAGGGCTAATCCAACTCCCATTGAAAGGCTTCCATTGGCTTCAGTGTGAGCTAGTTCAGGCCCCAAGACTATAAAGAAGAAAACCCTGAAATATGCAGTCCAACAGGCCAAGAATTAATTATAGTCTCTCTCAGTGTGATGCAGAGGAAAGTCATTTATATCCTTTTGGCAGTGCATTTAATCTAAATACAGTATGATTTAGTTAAATAAAGCACAACCAGAATAATTTCATTGTTCTAACAAAGGCTATTACTAACCACCTGTGGGAGAAGCTCCTTGGTGTGATCTGATGACTAAATCATACTGGAACCAAGTGTGACAAAATGGGAACTTTCAGTACTATTTTTATGAATGAGATGTGTAGCACTGACTGATTTGACTAGGGCTTGTGGTCAAAAGTTAGAGTTAAAATGCTCCTGGGGCAAAGCAAGAGACATGAGGTGTTTTGGGTCATGTAACTGTATGGGGTGATATGAATGGATTGTTGGGGACTGGAAACCAGCCCATGTCAGTGGAGGATCCAGAAAGACGGCGGGACCCCAATGGTCAGGACATTTGTATCTAGCAACCAACAGCTGAGAGGAAGGAGACTTTCCCCTCGCCTCCCTGCAGGGGAGCAGAGCAAGGGCCTTGAGCAGGAGAAGAAAGGAAAGGTGTCAGATGGCTGTGTTAAGAGCTGGACTTTAGAGAGATAAAAGTGCTCAATTTGTACCAACTCTCTGACAGAGAGAGAGAGAGAAGCCAAAATGGATTCCACACCAGTTTGGCTGGTTAGAGCGCTGACGTTGGCCAGTCTGAACTGTCTTAGGTTAGCATAGAGAAGCAAAGGTTAAGCACTTTCAGGTGCCAGGTGTCTAATAAATTGTGACCTTGTTTTTGAAAAGGCTGCCTGGTATCACTGCACATACTTACTGAGAGCATTGTGCCCTGAAGGGATACAGTAAAAGCCTCCCACAGAAGTCTGGCTCAGCAGGATTTGCTGCAGCATGGAAGGATACAGGGATCACTGGTGCCATGGAGACCATGATCCTGCCCCAGTGGAACTGTGTGGACCTTTGAAGTTTGACACATTAAAGGGGTCATTCCCAAGAGACTGGTTACAGGCTGGGGCATAGACCAGACCCTGTTAGTCCATGACACCAAATACCTGAAAAGGCAAGAAAAAGTGGAAATGATCCTAGCATTTGACTAGCAATGACATCATTAGGACTCTGGACATATTTTGCTATTCTGCCTGTGAAAACCCAAAAATTGACCTAGTTCTCTAGGTAAACCTATTACCTCTAAATATTAGAGGCCTAGATTGTTCCCCTGTATGGAAAAACCCATGTACAGGACAGGAAACTCTAGGATATCCCCTTGTCAGAATTTCCACCAGTGGGTTATGTGGGAAGGGGAAGTTGGAAATGGGGTTTGCCATATCCAAATGGGAGTCCCTGTGCCTTCGTGCTTTCTCCTAGTCCCCTGTAGCTCTCCTCAGGTCTGTCAGTGTCTCTGGTGGCCCTCTAACCAAGCCCTCACTTCACCCCCGTATCACTATCTCTTTATGCACAGATCCACATCAATGCCAAGAATCCTGTAATTTGAAGTTGGGGAGACAATGCCACAGAAGCAACTGCTCTCTGCCAATACTCATCTACATACTTCCATGACCAGACCAGGAATCTGCCTGTGGGGGGACATAGTGGTGGTTATGTAATTAAAGTAATGAAGTATGTTGTATTAATTTAGGTGCAACAAATGGGCCAAAGATTTTAACATAATCCAGTCACTGTCCAGCATTAAACACTATTAAATAAGATTTGGGGTTTGGTATATAGAGATCTCAGCCTTCTTAGTACCATGGGGTACTTACAAATCCTTTTATTAAAATTACAGAAAAGAAGGAAAAACAGTTAAAGCATTTGAAATATAAAGTACTAAGCCATGCCTTCATTGTAACAACATTTCTTGTTCTCTTTCCCCCCCATCTAGAGAGTTTTAGAAGGAAAACCCCTCTTGTTTGACAGTCTTTTAGATGGTAATAATTCTCCTTTTGGGTAAAAGAGAAGAAGTTAGTTGAGATGCATTGGAGCTGCTGCTGTTGTTGTTAAGGTCTGATCCTGTTTCATCCCAGGCAGTTGGGATTCTGCTGGAACTAATAGGGGTGGTGGTGCCTTCTGGATCCCTCTCTCTGGCCCAATCTGGTCAGGACATCTCTCAGAATCAGGATGACAAAGACCTGAGGTCCCAGGAGATGGTGGGGATGGAAGCCATTATGGTGAAGCTTGTTTCAGTAGCCTCAGTCTGTTCTTTCTCTTTCTATTCTTTCTGTCCCCCTGCCCCCCAACTCTTTCTTTCAGGACCCACAAAGGGAACGATGAATGAAATAGCTCACCTCATTATTTTGTCCACCAATTAGGCTAATATCCAACACACCAATTTTGGTTCATTGATTTCTGACTTCACATCCGCTTTTAACAGCCATAGTTTCAACAGTCCTTGGATTACATCAACATGTTCTTTTTGGTTTAGACTAATTTAGTTTCTCTGTCGGATCTCTTGAGCCTGTTTATAACATTCTTTATTGAAAATAACTTGACCTACTTTCCAGGGTAAATTCCATAGCAGGCAAAAGTTATGGATCAATTGTCACAATAGGTGTGCAAGGTACAGTATGTTATATCAAGCCTTAGGCGAATCCAAAAAATATCTAACTGGGTTACTAATTCTAAAGGATAAGGCTAAAAATAAATACCTGGTAGGTGATTAAAATCAACCATGTCAAGTCAATAGTTTTACATCGAGTAGTACCTTACTCTGCAAGTAACTCCATTGAAATCAATAGGACTACAGCGATAGTAAGTTGCTACTCAGCATGAGTAGAAGTGTGAGAATCTGGGCTAAAATGTCTAATCTGTGTAAGGACATGTTGGCAAATGTAACAAAGAAAATTACATAAATGAGCATATATGAGGACAAAAAGGAATTGTTGTAGAGAGAAAAAAGTTTTAATTGTTTTTTCCTTGAACACTCTTCAAAAATTAAAGAAGGTAGAAGAGCCAAAGATGAGAAGTAGTAATTGGTCAATAGAGGGATAGCATTTTAGTGGGATAATTGAGACAAGAAAGGGACAGGATGTCTTCTACAACATAGAAGAGCCAATCCCATTAGGGCAGGATACAAAGAGGGTCATGATGGGGAGGTGAAATAAATGGGGTGAAAAGCTCAAAAAGAAAGGGATAAAGGCTCCTGAAGGGGAAGGTTAATCTCAATACAACCACAATGCAAACTGGTTAAAAGAAGAGCTGGTTTAATTGTTCACTGTGAATAATATTTGTTGTGAATTTAGCCCTTTGTTCTGTTCATGAACCATCCTGAGTTTTTCAAGTATATTTTATTATTCATTAGTCTTTGCCAAAGGGCTTATAAGGAGAAAGAAGTCAAACCATGGGTTGTTGGAGAGCTGTTTTTTCTGAGCGTTTGCTGTTGATGTACAAGTGGCCGTCTAAGTAGCAAAGTAATCTATTATGTCTCCTGGTGGGGAACTTTTTCGAACAGAAAAAAAAAAACTAAAAACTTGACATGAAAATTCTACAAGCAGGTGGGCAGTATCAGAATACTCAGGAACAATGAATACTACGTTAGCACAAATTAAAGTCAACTGAAATTGTCTTTCCTTGTTGAAAATATAAGTGAGTCACTTTTTGTACTTGGGGGAACTCTAGGTCAGAGTCTGAATGCAAAAAGGCCGGGAGGACAATTACAAATCAGTAGTTACAAATGTTTGTTTATACATTGAAATTGTCTCCACCTTATGGCTGTTCTGTGGTCTAAGTGAAATGAATAGGTGGTTTCATTTCAATTCCTATTGGTAGCTAATTCGTGTCATGTAACAAAACCTAACTTAATTGGCACCCTTGTTGCCATGTAGAGGTGCCAGGAATTGAGTGTGTGGAGACTGAATTACCCCCTTGAGATGGCCCTTCTAGGTAAACCCTCAGCGACGCTAGCCATGCAGTGTAGTGAAACTTGTACTGCTGCTCCGATGCTGTAACTGCTCTGTTGCTAAAGAGAAGATTTCAGTCTCCATGGCTGTTAATCTGGCATCTTTCACAAACACTAAGGCCTAAATTTTCAAAAGCAACTAATGATTTTTGGATGCCTCAAGTTTTGGGGGCTCCACTTCGAGATACCTCAGAATGACCTGTGGGTTTTTTTGGTTTGTTTTTTTCATCCCAGAAAGTTTTAAGCATCCACATTCTGAAAATCAGTCTTAAGTAACACCATATCTACAGTTATGGCAACGTTTAGAGTACAGGCACTACATGTCTAGCTACACACCACAGTGAAAGACAGGCTGCTTCCACACTTGTCACTGGTGTGCATAGTTACATGAAGCAGGGGAAGGCACGCGCAGTGGGAGGCAGCAGGGAAAGGCTCCGGCTGCAGGGAAAAGCTCTGGTAATTCCCCCTGCTGGAGTCTTTCCCTGCTGCCTCCTCCCTGCCAGAGCCTTTCACCACTGCCAAAACCTTTTCCTGCAACTGGGAAAGATTCCGTCAGCAGGACCTTACACTGTGAAAAATAGCCGTGTAGATGTGGCAGACACTGGTTGGGCACACAGAGCTGCGTAGGATATATACCATGTGGGTTCAGGTGTGTAGGGCACTCATCTACTCTACTGCCTAAGCTATGTTTCACTGACTACACTGCTATTTATACGCATGCAAGATGGGTGTGCAGTGTCTGTACTCTGTACGCTGCTGTAAGTGTAGATGTAGCCAAAGGCACAAAAAATTGAGTCACTGCAAATTACTGAAAAATTTAGGTCTTCATTCTTTTTATGGGTAGCAGGGATATATTTATAAAAAGGGATTATGTGAAGAGTAATAGAAACCAAAAATGCCAGTTTCCACTCTGTGATATGACCTGCAGTTTCCCCCCACAGAAAGCATAGGTTAAAAAGGGGGTTATATACTAGTACTTTTATAGTTCTGTAAATAAAAATGTCTTTTCATCTTGAAAGTTTGCATACAGGAACAGCTTTAGGCTGCACATCTGTTCAGGTACAGCAATGGCTAGAACTTTGAGGAGCCCAGTTCCACAAATAAGTCAGTTGCTATTATATGTTTTTAACACTTAGATTAGGCCGTTTGATCCTATAAAACTAGCACTCTTTTGTCAAGGAATCATCCAGCCACCTGACTCAATAACAATGGAGAAAGGATTTACCTGTGGAGGGTCAGAAATATTACCACTACCATATACATCACTCAACTTCTGTCCCTAGGCTTCTAGCAACTTTTACAGCAGCTGCCAAAGGATTAACACACTTGATGCCGTCATCTTTTAAAAGATAATAAGCATTAGGGTTGTTTCTTTTTAGCATGATTAGGTGTTAAGTAATTTTGTATTTGATTTGTTTTAAATTTTGTAACTTTCAAAGCACTGATTTAAAAACCAAAACAATGGGTCTTCAAAGTTCCCATTGGCGCATTATTTTTAGGATTTCTGTTTTTTCAGGGTTTATTAATTCATGGGGGGGGGGTTAAAGCAATTTTTGAGTTTTATGTGGATGTCCAAAAATTGAGGGGGGGGGGAGGGTTGGGGCTTTCTCTTTTTTTATATTCTGTAATGAGTAATGTATATATTATACCAGGCCTGCACAACTCGTAAAGCGGCGAGGGCCATATTACTCCAAAGAAAACAGCTGAAGTCGAAACCCCCCCGGCCCTGCCAACCCCCCCCCACCGCCTGCCCTGTGGAAACAAACCCTCCTTCCCCAGCGCCGCCCTGCCGAAACAGCTGTGGGCCGAAAAGGAAGGTTGGGGGGGGGTGATACTTTACTAAGAATTTTTCAATTAAAGCAAGCAATTTTTTTAATTTTAATTTTTTTTATGAATAATGGAAAAATGAAAACACCTGTTCCATTGAAAGAAAACATTTGTACTTTTCATAATTACCTTGCAAATTTAATGAGAGATAGTACATCTCTTTCCGGCAACAAGCTTGTCGTATTTGGGGGTTACATTTGAAGTGGATATTTTCATAATGTCTTCCAAATGGTTGTCAGTCAGAGAAGAACGTTGCTTGTTTTTATTCATGTTCATGATGGAAAATGTTTGTTCACATATGTAAGTGCTTCCAAAAATGCTGAATGTTTTCAGTGCAACTTCGATAAAATTCTTGTATTTTTCATTGCCCAGACTTTTGTAGAAGTCCTACGGGCTGCTTTCTCTGTGCTTATTTCGGTAAACTGCCGAACATTGAAGTTCAATAACCTCCAACTGCAAATCTAGTGGCACTTCCTCTGGATCCACAGAAAAGGGATCTTCAATCAGCTTCAACTGGACATCGTCTTCTTTAGACAAAGTAAGTCTTCTGTCAAATTCTTCAGTCAAAAGATTAATGTGCTTTGCGTATTTTTCTTCTAACTCGGCGTGTTTGTGCTGAGGGATACGCTGTGCACAAGTGGGAAAGTGACACATTTTGCCTTTTGACAGCTGACTTCTGAAAAGTTTTAATTTCATTTTGAAAGCTTTCACTGCTGCACACATTTGAAATATAAGTTGATTTTTTTCCCTGAAGTTGAATGTTGGGATCATTCAGGTGTGCTGTATTATCACAAAAGAAAAAGAGATCTTGATTCCAGGACTCATTTTCAAGCTCTGGGAATTTTATTGGCCCATTTTCTAGGAATTGTGCAACCTCCTCTTTCAAAGCAACGAAACGCTGGAGCACTCTTCCTTGACTCAACCACCTCACTTCCGTATGGTAGATTAAGTCGCTGCACTCGGCGTATACCCCTTCAAGAAAGGCTCGAAATGTCCTATGTTTTAGTCCTCTAGAACAGATGTAGTTTACAATGGAAACTACCACTGACATTACATGCTCAAATTTTAAGACTTTGCTACACAAAACCTGCTGATATATAATGCAGTGATGGTTCGCTATTTGTCTCCCGATAAATTCTTCAAGAAGAGTAAAAAATGGCCGTGGTGCGTGATGATGATTCTATGCATATGAGTTAATAAGTAAATTTACTGTTTCTTCCATTTTTGTGCATTTTTTATATATACTTTCATTGCTGGCTAGAACCAGTATCAAAATACCACGAGAAAAGCTATAATTCCTGACCCACCTGGGACAGGGAAGTGCTTGAAATTGTGTGTGTGTGTGGGAGTGTCTCTCTATACTGTGAATAATAGTGAGTCTTTGGTCTTTCTAGGTTTGTACATCATTAATTTGCATTATCCTATTAGAATGCAGTGACACTACGTCATAGTCACTAGGGACTTTTTCTGTTCCTGCTGGCAAAACACCCATTGACTTCAACTGTGAAGGATGGGCCTTTAATTAGGGATTGTTAACAGAGTTTGATTGTAATTAGAGTTGGTTGACAGAGCGGTTTTTTTGACAGAATATGCTGTTTCTGCAAAATAAAAATTTTCCCACAGGAAAATTTTGATTCCCCCCGCCCCTCCCAATTACATTTTGATTTGCCTGATAGGAAAAAAAAAATAGTTGATTTGGGGTCATTCCAACACTAAATCAATATATTTTGGTTTGTCAACCCAAATCAAAACAATCATTTCAGGTCAGTTTGACATTAATTTGTGTTTGCCCCAGGTTCTGTGTTGCCTCATCAGAGTTGTACTTTAGGTGCTTCGTGCCCCCACTTTCTTTTATAGGATGGGCTCTCATACTGGACTACATCCCATGAAGCATGGCAGTCTCCCTTCCGCCTTAACCACAGTGGTGCATCCCCAGACTTGTTGGCTGGCCCAGGAACCCAGCCCATAGATTGGAGTCATGAGGCACCCATATTACAACTATCATGTGGCATTCTGGCAGCTCAAGGGGACACAGATTATTGTTGAACCAAGCTAATGTGTTGACATTTCTGAATCAATATTTTTCAGAAGTTTTTTTTCCATGAAAAAGACAAATAATTCAACAATTCTTCCTGATTCGTGATGACAAGAAATTTTCAGCAAGCTCTAATGGCAACAAATCTGACATCTGAGATTTATCATCCGTGTGACAGATCCATGCAGGTATAGGACCGTGGAAGGCAGATACACTGTAGCAGTATTATTATATCATGACTAAGCAAGACAAAATTCCATCTGTAGACAGGTAACACTAATAAAGAAATATCTTTACATTCCCACAGTCTGTATACATACACAGGCTCTGTTTTGTTTCCATTTGGGCAAAAACAGCCACTATTTCCTGACATAAGAATCAAATATTGCTCTTTTGATTGCAGTCACCCATATGATTGTCCTTCTGCTGTCTTTTCCTTAACAGTGCCCATTTGTATTTAGTGCATGAACCCAGAATGGACTAGGGTGGTTTTTTTTTGGGGGGGGGGGGGCGAGTTATTACTATTTATTTTGTTGTCACTTTTCCCTTCTCATCCCTAATGAAGCTGCATATACTTGCCAGACATACCCTTTTTTTAATCATCTTTGTTTTACATCTGTCCATCTACTTTAAACTCCCTGACATTTATGAGCCCTTAAATGATCAAAGCCTTTCTGTGTCTGCTTTATTTTTCCTTAGTTACCATTCTTCCAATATTTTATCATTTGTACTTTTATGTGGCTGTTTCCCTCCCCCCCCCCTTCCCCGCCCACTCCCTTCCAGGTGCTTCCTGCAACTCTGCTTTACATTTTCTAGGCCAGCTTTCCACTCATTGCATGATTCCCACCCCTCAGACTTTGTCATTAACCTTGGATGTGGATCTTTGTCAAAAATGCTTTCTGAAGTGAAAGCAACTTTGTCATGATAAAACAATTTGTAGATGTTTCCTGAAACATCTCATCTTTTAATCTTCGAGGTTGTAATGTTCCTGATCTGTAATGATTAGTTTTCTGGGAAAAAACTGCAAACATTAGAGAAATGGGATTTGAATATGTGTGTGTGTGTGTGTGTGTCTAAACTGAGGACAGTGTTTGCACCACCAGAAGAAAGGCATTTTTCTTGTTACCCTGACCACTATTAGCAGAAGAGGAATGCTGCCATGTTTATTGTGCCAGTCTTCAAAGAGCCACATAATGAAAGTAGTAGTATTATGGGTGTCTATATATCCCATCCCTGGAAAAATGAGGAAAACATCAACTTCTTTACCAAAAGACCATCGCTTGCCTGCACTTAGTGCAGGGAATCTGCAAAGGAATGTTTAGAGGCTGGGCTATCTCAGCTGTGAAAGGAATCAGCGGCTCTCCTCAAAGAGAGTGGACAAAATGGAAGTGAAGGAGGTTACTGGGCTGCAATCCCAGTATAGACACACATTTAAAGATGTATGGGTAATACATAAACTAATTTATGACTTTTATACTAGTACTTCCAGTTCTTTTTAACTGGTATCCCTGAGGCTTGATGGGATAAAACTCATGACTGGAATACTGGTATAAAAGGGTATAGCTTGTGCAGAAAAGACAGGAAGGGGGGAAAAAAGGGAGAAGGTGTTGAATTATACATCAAGAATACATATATTCATTTTGAGGTCCAGAAGAAGGTGAGAGGCAGACCAAATGAAAGTCCCTGGGGAAAACCGGTCCAATGTTATGGTAGACTCTACTGTAGACCTCCAAATGAGGAGGTGGATAAGGCATTTCTAAAACAAATATCAAAAACATAAGACCTGGTGGTAATGGGGGACTTTTCCCTGATATCTGTTGCAAAAGTAATATGACAAAACACAAAATGTCCAATACGTTCTTGGAATGTGTTGGGGACAACTTCTTGTTTCAGAAGGTCAAGGAAGTAACCAAGGGGAAAGTCATTTTAGACTTAATTCTGACTAACAGGGAAGAACTGGTTGCAAATCTGAAGGTTGAAGGCAATTTGGGGGAAAAGAAGGAGTGAGGGCAACAGAATAAGGACAATGGACTTCAAAAAAGCAGACTTTAACAAACTCCAACAACTGGCAGGTAAGTTACCAGTGGAATAAAATCTAAGGAAAAAAGGTCTTCAGGACATCTGGCAGTTTCTCAAAGAGACCATATTAAAGGTACAACAACAAACTGAAGGAAAGATGGGAAGAATAGTAAGATGTCAATATGGCTCAATCAGGAGCTTTTTAATGACCTGAAAATCAAACCGATATCCTACTAGAAGTGGAAATATGGATAAACTACTAAGGATGAGTACAAAAGAATAGCACAAACACGTAGGGATAAAATCAGAAAATCTAAGGCTGACAAAATGAGTTACACATAGCAAGGGACATAAAAAGCAATAAGAAGAGGTTCCATAACGACATTAGGAGCAAGAGAAAGATGAAGGAAGGTATAGGTCCACAAATTAGCTGGAAGGAGAACTAATAACAGATGACATCAAGAAGGTTGAGGTGCTTAATGCCTGTTTTGCTTCAGCCTTCACTAAAAAGGTAAATTGTTACCAAGATACTTAACACACTTAATATTATAAACTAGGGGTAAGGGATACAAGTCAGAATAGGGGAAGAAACAGGTTAAAGAATATTTAGATAAATCAGATGTATTCAAGTTGACAAGACCTAATCAAATGCACCCTGAAGCAATCTTGGAACTGTTAGCAATTATCTTCGAGAACTCATGCAGAACAGCGAGATTCCAGAGGACTGGAGAAGAGCAAACATAGTATCTACCTCTAAAAATGGAAACAAAAAGGACCTCGGGAATTATAGACCAGTCAGCCTAATTTTGATACCTGGAAAGATAATGGAACAAATTAGTGAACAATCAATTTGTGAGCACCTACAAGATATTAGGGTAAGAAGTAATAGCTAACATGGATTTGTCAAGGATAAATCATGCCAACCCAACTTAATTTCCTTCTTTGACAGGGTTCTTGTATTAATGGATAGTGGGAAGCAGTAGACCTGATTTATCTTGATATTCATATCCTTTTTTTTACACTGTTCCATGTGACATTTTCATAAGCAAACTAGGGAAATGTGGTCTAGATGAAATTACTAAAAGGTGGGTGCACAACTGGTTGAAAAACCATACTCAGAGTAGCTATCAATCGTTTGTTAAACTAGGAGGATGTATTTAGTGGAGTTCTACAGGAGTCTGTCCTGAGTCTGGTACTTGTCAATATTATCATTAATTACTTGTTTAATGGAGGGGAGAGTATGGTTATTAAATTTGTATATGACCAAGCTTGGAGAGGCTGCAAGTACTCGGGAGGACAGGATTATTCAAAAGGACTTTTAGAAATTGGAGAAATGGTCTGAAATCAACAAGATGAAAGTCAGTAAGGACAAGTGCAAACTACTACACGTAGGAAGGAAAAATCAAATGCACAATTATAAAATAGGGAACAACTGGCCGGGCAGTAGTTCTGTAGAAGAAGATCTGGGGATTGTAGTAGATCACAAATTGAACATGAACTGTCAATGTGATGCAATTGCAAAAAAGGCTATCATTCCGGGGGGGGGGGGGAGGGGGATTAACAGGCATGTCGTATGTAAAACACGGGTGTCATAAAAAAAGATACTTGTCCTGCTCTGCTTGGCACTGGTGTGGCCTCAGCTGGAGGACTGTGACCAGTTTTTTGTGCCACGTTTTAACAAAGATGTGGACAAATTGAAGGGAGTTCAGAGGAGAGAAACAAAAAACAATAAAAGATTTTAAAAACCTGACCTATGAGGAAAGGTTTAAAAAACCTGGGTATGTTTAGTCTTGAGAAAAGAAGACTGAAGACTAAGTCTTCAGATATGATAAGGGCTGTTATAAAGAGGATGGTGATCAGTTGTTCTCTATGTCGACTGAAGGTAGGACAAGAAGTAATGGGCTTAATCTGCATCAAGGGAGATCTAGATTAGATTTTAGGAAAAACTTTCTAATGATAGTTAATCCCTGGAACAGGTTACCAAAGGAGGTTGTGGAATCCCCAACATTTTTTTAAAGGTTTTTTTTTTTAAGAACAGGTTAGACAAACACCTGTCAGGGATGGTCTAGGTTTACTTGGTCCTGCCTCAGTGCAGGGGGCTGGTTTAGATAACCTTTCAGGGTCCCTTCCAGCCCAATGTTTGATTCTATAATCCCAAAAATGGAGCAAGGTCTAATGCTGCGGGGTATGCTGAGGTGAGCCTAGCTAACTTTCCTCCTTTTATGTACCCCCCCTGGGGAGGGGTTGGTTAGTTTGCCTGACTTAGTCTTTATAGAGCCAGAACACTGTGTATGTTTGTTAGTTACTTTTGCCTTGAGACCCTGGTTGAGTTTTATGTTTTATTTCATGTCCCCACATTTCCAGGTATGTCTAAGAAGGACAATCTTTTAGCTTTTAAAGTGCCCTGCTCAAAACATAGGGGTGCCCCTGTGCGGCAATGGATGCAGCCAGATCCAGAGTTCATAGAAACCTTTCTATTTCAAACTGCTTACGTTTTATGTTTGTGTATTATATTTTACTTGAACTTTCTAACTCTTATGAATCACTATAACATTTAGCACATTTTGTCAATTTTACCTGTTTTCTAGTTCAAAGGATCCTGACTCTTATTTCTGTGGTCTCTCCAGGCAGTGAATTTCATGACGACAATTGCTTTTACCTTTTGCTTTCGTCCCTTGTATAACACTTCCTGAGACTTACTATAATTGACCAGAAATGTTTAAATATTATCCCTGATTCACTGACTTGTGCCAGAGTTAAACTTTATTTCTCTCTCTCAGGATATGTCTACACTGCAGCTGGGGATATGCTTCCCAGAACAGGTAGACAAATGGGTGCTAGCTCAGCTTGAGTTAGTGTGCTAAAGATAGGAGTGTGGTATCCACCTGAGTATGTACCCAGGGGGTCAGGAGGGCTGGTACCTGGGGGGCTAGCCCAAGCAGTCATCCATGTCGTCATGGCCACACTGCTATATTTAGTGTGCTAGCTCAAGCAAGCCTCACGCACGTGTCTACATACTCATGCTCTCAGCTGAAGTGTAGACATGCCCTTAATGTCTGGTCATGCAAGATGCTGAACACCTGTATTCCCATTCTGGTCAAGGGTGGTCAGCATCTCAAAGAAGTGGGTCAGCTGTTAGCTAGATACTTAAGAAATATTTAATTGAATTGTACTTTCAGGAATTTTGCAAATTACATTGACATTTTCCAAGTTAACTGAATAGGTAGATGTATTTCTTGTAGAAGATAAGAGAGAAGATGAGAGCTGTTGTCACCTCAGGATTAGATTACTATAATGTACTCTATTTAGGGTTAAACTTTAGGACTAAAGCCAGTCCAGAATGTAACAGCTCATCTGATAAGTAGCCCTTTTCACGGGGAGCAAATAATACTGGAGCTGTGCTAGTTGAACTGACTGCCTGGGAGTTTCCAGGTGGAGTTGAAGGTGACTGTTTTGACTTGTAAAGCCTTAAATAGTTTGAATCCAGAGATCCTACTTTTCATCTCATTTCATACTACCGGAGTTGGGATCCCCTTTGAGCTCCCTGAAAAAAGAAAGGGAGCTGCCAGAAGGGCATTCTCCAGAATGTGACTCAATTCTATATAATACTTATTGATACCTATGTATTACTTTGATTGCAGTTATATCAGGAATATACTTCCCACCTGGGTCTGAAAAAGCTCCTATTATTGACTTTGGACATGCTGCAAAGCTGTGTTGCAGATGTTTGGGGAGGGGACAGAATAAAGGGTAGGAGGAGTTATTAATTGTGGTGTCATGAAGTTCTGAGCTGGGAATTAATAATGATTATATGCATGGTCATTCGTAGATTTTAGAGGTAATTATTGATTATTGTGCATTAAATACTGGAAGAGGCACCTGGAGTGTGGGATGGGCAGTCCTAGTATGTATGTTTAAAAAAATTAAATAAAATAACAGATAAATAAGACTAAACTATAGATCAGTGTCCCAAATAGTCTATTTACATAAATGCCAAAGACTAATGTGAGACAAGGTAGCTAAGGTAATATCTTTTATTAGACCAACTTTTGTTGGTGAAAGAGGAAAACTTCTGAGCTTACACAGAGCTCTGGTAAAGGCACTAACTGCTGGTCAACACTGGGAACTTCCATTGGAATCTCTATGCCTTGGTCTATACTAGAGTTAGGTCAATGCAAAGCGGCTTAGATTGACCTAACTGTAAGTGTCTAGACTAAAATTTTGCTCTTGCCGACGTAATTCACCCGCTATGCTGACTTAATAACTCCACCTCCATAAGGGGCATAGAATCAATGTTCATGTAGTTAGGTTGACGCAGTGTCAGTGTAGGTGTGGTGTTGCTTACCTTGACTGTTGCTGGCTTTTGCCACGATGGCCGACATGGACAGTTCAATCGGTGCAAGCGCTCCTGGTGAGGACATGCACCACTGACACAAGGAGCAAAGTGTAGATACGCACAAGTGATGTAATTACTGTGGCAGCTGGATACTAACATACATTTAGTTGACTTAATTTTATAGTGTAGACAAGCCTACGTCTCTCAGGGGTGTGAAAAGTCCACACCCCTGAAAGATGTAGCGAGGCTGACCTAATCCCTGGTGTACACAGTGCTAGGTCAACAGAAGAATTCTTCTGCTGACCTGGCTCCTGCCTCTTGGGGAGATGGGTTATCTACGCCAAGAGGAGAACCTCTCCTGCCGGCACAGATAGTGTATATGCTGATGTGCTACCGCTGTGTAGCTGCCGTGCTGAAGCTGTGCCACTGTAGCAGTTTAACTGTAGACTTACCCTCAGCATGTCACAGCTAAATACAAGGTAGAGCAGATTGTTAGGCATAAGGCGTTAACTTACATCGCAAGAGACCATTCAAGGTGAAATGGGGAGTTAGCATCTCTGCAGATGTAGGACATAACTCAAAAGCTTGTCTCTTTCTCCTGCAGAATTTGGTCCAATAAAAGATATTACCTCACCCACCTGGTCTTTCTAATATCCTGGGACTAACACAACTACAACAACACTGCAAAGGAATAATGTCTCTATAATAGAAACCAGAGCATTTACGTGAGTAGTCCTGTTAAAGTCATGAAATTTTTGTCCCTTTGCATATTTTACTTTTTTAGATTTAACTGTTTGATCCACTTGTCATCTTAATTACAGTATCTCCACTAACATACACCTGTCTAGACATGTGTGTGGATCTATATTAGTGTGCATGGTTAAGAAGTGAAATGGTTAAAAACAGCATAGAGGCAAAGTTCATAATGACTCCATAACATACCACATTCCAAATCACCTTCCCATGTGATTAATTGCAGACCTATATGATTAATAGCATTTGTAATTCACCTTTGACTTCCACTCTGTCCATTAATCCATTTCTATCAGGACCTCTACTAACATTCCAACCCCCGATTCAAAAGCTCACAATTAAAAAAAAATAGAAAAATGAATTCTTTCTTCCCTTCCTTCCCTCAGCCTCTTCTCCTCCTCTGAAATTACACTGTTGTGAAGTACAGGATAGCAGTATTCGCTCTTGGATCCGAGGCAGGCTTAAGTTCTGATATCTTATGAGAACTAGAAATATGACCTTTATATCACTGGAAGAAATCTTCCTCTGTTTGATCTTAAGGCCATAGAAATTTAAGGCAGGATAATAATAATCCAAGTAATAGAGAGGCAATTATTAAATTCCAGAAGGTCCTTACTGGGTTAGAAATTAACTGTAGCAGCTCAAGCCAAAGACCTCATGAAAAACTCTCTGCTTAGTGTGTTTCAGCTGTTGCAAAAAAGAAAGCAAAATGTTCGGATGCATAAAGAATAGGATGACAAATACTGAAATTATTAGAATGCCGTTATCTAAATCAACAGAATACTGTGTGCAGTTCTGGGCCTGGCCGTGGAAAGGCTTTAGCAGAAATAGAGGTCATTCAGAGAAGGGCAACAATCACGATTAGAGGCATGAAAAACTTCCATCAGAAGAGAGAGCTTGAAAAGATTGGAACTGTTCAGAAGAGATGAAAAAGAGGAAACAATGTTGGTGGGATACAAATACTGAACAGTAGAAAAAGGTAGATTAAGTGTTTTCTCTTTTACTTTTTTGATACAGAATGAAGGGCATTATCCAAAGAAACTGAAAGGCTGAAAACTTAAAAATGATCAAAGGAATTTTTTTTGGTTAAAACCTCCAAAGATTAGGAGAAAAATAACCTCTTATGCTTCAGGTCCCATTCAGGAAAGCATCCCCTATTCAGGACAAGAGTTAAGCATGTGCTTAAGTGCTGCCTTGAAAAGTGATAGATTTAAGTGCATGCTTAAAAGTTTTCCTATATGCTTCAGAACATAAACCAGCCTATAAGTGATAGGGGCTTGGGAATAAACTTCCCCCCATGAGCAGGCTATCGCCTAGTTGCCCACTTTGTGGTTTCTTGCACCTTTATCTGGATCAGCTTTTGCTGGTCATAGGCACAGACAGGATCCTGGACTAGATCTAAAATGGACACTGGTCTAATCTGGTATGGCAATTCTGTTTGTTTGGTAAATCCACTGGAAGAATATTGGTGTTCTTTCTTGAGTCAACAAGAGTTTTGATTCCTTTTTCTTATATGTCAGTGGAATAATGTGGGTCCATCCTCAGTGATATGATGCCTAATTGTAGACAAAAAGGAGGCTTTATTCTAAATGGATTGAATTTTTATTTGATTTTTTTTAAAATGTAGACTTTGTTGAATTAATAGTATCACCATGTGTTCAGCCTAATCACCTTTCTAATGCCAGAGTGTCTATTATCTGATTTTTTATGAGCACATTAAAAAATGAAGGTGTTAGGTTTTAATAAGTCTGTGTGGTTTCCCAAAGGAGGAAAGGCAAGGGAGAGTGAGGGATTAGAAGCCTGATTAGTTCATAATGAGGAACTTTTCTTCTAAAATCAAATCAGGGTAATTATAAAGTGACATATTTGCATATCAGTGCAATGACTTCACCAAGGCTGTCATAGTGCGAGAGTTCATAAATATGTGGAGTTACCATAAATTGTGACATTATAATGAGTTTAACGGGCTAAAATATTCATGTTGTAGAGTATCTGCATCTTGTGCTCTGAAGTAGTAAGCGAACTCTCTTCCTGACACATTTCATTGAGTACAAAGGGATACATTCACCTCTGAGATAAGCAAGATCAACTTCATTGTCTTGAATGGAGTTGTACCCACTTACTCCAGTGAAGTGTTTAGCCAAAGATGTTTGTAAAAGGACTATTTCCTTGCTATTAATTTGACTACAAGCACAACCTGATGAATGTCCAATAAGCTTTCTCTTCCTTCTCAGTCCCCACTGCCCACTAGTATCTCTCTGTCTGTTCCCTAAATTCTGTTATTTTTTCTGAGGATGTACAGACCAACCACTGTGTACGATTGGACCACAAATACCAAATTTATTTTATGTTGATACACTACCTAGCACAATGGGGTTCTGGACCATGACTGGAGATCCTAGGAGTTACAATAATATAAGTAAAGAACAACAACAACAATAATAATGCCCACCCATAGTACAGGTAGGCACCTTGCTTAGAGACTGCATTCTGAAAAGCCATGTGTGATGAACCGTCCTCTGCTGTATTGTGCTGCAAATGGAGGGGCAATAAGCTTCTTCAACAAGCAATTTTATTGTAATCTTGCATTTTGTACATTTTGCTGTAATCTTTACCTGACTTCCCACATACTGGTGACTTGCATCATATCTCTGTCTCCAGAGTGCTCTCTTAGGGCCTGATTCAACAATCACTGAAGTAAATAGATTCCCATTTACTTCAGTGGGAGCTGGATCAGGGCTCTGATAGGCAACCAAATATGAAAGGTCAGAAATATGGTCTATAAAAGTCTCTAGACATGAGGGAGTTAAAGGGAAATGATTGATTATTAACCCTGCTGTCTAGATGAACAGCCCTTTTCTCTCAATAAGTTTAAATGGATGGGGCCGTGTGTAACCTCTTGCTGAGTATACTATAACTACAGCATTTGCTTACACCAATATTAAACGGATTATTTAAAAACACTTTGAATATTAAAAAAAAGACTAAGTCCAATGCTATGCTATTCTGTTCTGTGGGCCTTTAGTCCAAACTTTTTACATGGGTATTTCATTGCTATTGCTAAGCTACTCGTTCCTTTGACACCCAAAACATTTTCAGATCCATTGTATCTTATTCAAAACATCTTTATCACCCAAAAAGAGCAGTGCTGGGACTTAGCAGGGTTTTCACCAGACAAATAAGAAAAGTATAAAACCGGTTCATACTGAAATTTTGACTCATTCTTCAAGTGTTGTATACACCATTATTGCAGGAACATAAAAGAACTTGCCTGGGGAAGGAAGGAAATCATTATAATGATTCATCACGTGCGCACATGAAGGCAGAACAGTAACAAGAGGCCAAGGTTTTGTGGGTAAAATGGTCTTTGAAAGTATTGGACCCCAAACTGATTTTTAATATCTGTGCAAAGCGGGCTGCAGACGACTACCACACAGCTGATCCTCAGGCACTCTGGTAGGAAACAATAAACAAGTAAGATAGTATGATTCCCCACTATCATTCCGACACTAAATCTTAAATCCTCCCATCGTTTCAGTCTTCATGGCTGTTAGCTCCTGCCTCCAGCTCATCTTCCCAAACAGAAGAGTGACACAGGAGGTGGTGAATTATCCAAAAACATTTTTAAGGCAAAAGGGATGATCAGTTCTTTAAATGTTCAAAGCACAGCTGCTTCTCCTTATTGGTCACAGTGCTGTTAGCAGTACAATGAATACTTTGCAATGTGAGCCAGATTGTGCCCCATCCTGTGCAATCCACCCAATTATAGCCCCTCACTGCACTGACTCAGGTATCTGTACAGGGTTAGAAAGCAGCCTCCTCAGAGCTGCTACTTGTCTTCCCATACAGCAGGGCTGGGAGTAGAGCCAGTGCTGCTCTGACTGTGCCAGGGGACAGACAATGTGTTAGGCTGGGGCTGGTTTAGGACACCAGCACATAGTTTTGACCCAGACATCAGAATCTATTTCCTGGGCTTCTCCAGGACAGCTTAACTATGAGCTGCTCCGTTATATGGGTTTGGTGGCAAAGCCACAACTTAGCCCATAGTAAGGTGCCTTTCAGTGTGAGTAAAGCTGTTACTCTCTGACCTTTAAGAGAGGATGAATAGAGACGGACAACGTGAATCCACGTTATGTGTTCTAGTTTTCAAACTAAGGCCCGGATTGTAAATCCCTTACTTGCATTGGTAAATGGTTCTTCACATGACTAGTCCCAGTGGAGCCAGTGGGAATTGAAACTACATGTGTGAGTAACGGCTCAGCTTTGTGAGTAAGGAATTCACAATCCAGTCCTAAATCTTGGTCACAGGAGCTGCTTTCCCAGTGCTGACAGTATTGACTAATCCTGACTCGTGATCCCCAAAATGGGGAAAATTGTGAAGATTATTTCCATTTATTGACCATCTCAGAATTTTCAGACCTAGCTCAGCTTATGCTACTGTGTAGCATGAAAGAGTTTTCCCTGATAATAAACTCAACAGATCTATTCACAACATCATTACTCACTAACTTCTAGACTAGTGGCACTGAAGCTTAGGCTGTAATGCAATTCATAGGCTGCTTAAATAGTTCTCCTCAAAGAGACACTTTATTCACAACTTTTCTTATTAATCCATTATTGTATAAAATATGCCAATAAATTATGCAGCAAATTTGGGGCAAAAAAGTGTCCTTTTTTTTTAAGAAGAAAAACGGCTCTTTTTTTTGTTGTAAAAACTCCTCCAGATTTTAGAACAAATTCTGCCCCTTAGTTTTATTTGCTCTCTCTAGGTATGTTTCAAGCTAGAGGAAGGGTAAAAAGGTCCAAAGGTGCCTCTTCCAAATGATCTTACTTTTTTTATGTCCAGCCCATCTCACCTAAAGACTGAGCTGACAGCGGCATCAGGATCGCAGAAGATCATTGACTATCTGGCAAGAGATCCGCCAGCCCAGCACGGACTAGCCTCTGACTTCTAGATACAATTGCTCCAGTGATGTCTGGGGACATGGGGAGACAGCTCATTGTCCTCACTGCCCTATTCTGAGCCAATGTTGTATGGCTGTTTTCCTTCTGGGGATGGTGCTTTGAGGTTTGTGGTTGGTTTACAATGGTAATTTTGTATCTATCAACCAACCTGAGTGATTTTCCTTAAGGTACCCGAAATACAATGTCTACCAGGAGCCTTAACCTTAGCTGCAGTCAAGGCTGGTGTGGTCTCCAGATATGTCAAGTTTCAAATCCTGTGCACCACTCATGTCCCCACTTGTCATATTATGCCATGCTGATTAAGGATTAATCTATAATTCTGTACACACAAATGCCAAAACAAAATATTGCAGGCAGCACCATTATGGTGGGATTGTTAGTCACAACTAATGCTGGTAGTGACAGCACTGGAAAGAGTGATTGAAAAAGGAACCCACATTGCTGCGATACAGAGTGGGAGATTGTAACAAACGAGTTGGGGAACATCTCCACAAAATTATGTGAACCTCCCTGTACCTCCGACAGCTCTGTGTGATGAAGCTCCGGCCTCATAGTAGGGAAGATGTCTGAGCTTTTTAGCTACTCCCACTGAATGCTCCATGTTCAGCTGTTATCCACATATCTGATGGTGTGGAACTGCTACAGCACTTCTCCCTTACTCTACAATGTTAATAGTTCTCTGTGCCACCCTTTTGTGACAAGTGACCAGCACAGCAAGTTGAGGCACGAGTCGTCTTAATATAAACCTAGACTGGGACTTTCACATAAAACACACCCTGGGCTGGTGCTTCCAGCTTATAAGATCATGGGAGGAATGCCTCCCTGTGGAGGTTCAGAGTCCAGCTCAAGGATGGTCGGGAGAGGAGGTCGCTTGCCCTCTTCCCGTCCAGTGCTGAAGGCTGCTTCAGGCTGATTTGGCCCCTGGTGCAAGTGAAAAGAACTCTGGGGGCTACCTTAACTTGCAGCCAGGCTGGCACAGTCTCTATAGGCATTCATTGTATAGGATGCCCTGCTCATGCCTCCTCCCACCCCTGCACACCCCCTTCCAGCTACCTCAAAGTCAATATACTGCCTGTGTGGGGGCACCTGTGTGTGGGGTGGGGAGAGGGTTTAGAGGTGACAGAACTGGCTTTGCACCTGTAGGAGAGGGCCCCTTGTCTTTAGGGTTGCTTTGCAGGCTCTTTATATTGGCAGCAACACTGAACCTGGCCCAGTGTGTGCAAAGCAGCAGATAGTATGCAAACCCTCCTGAAAGTTATGATTTTGCACAGTAAATATTTTTGTACTCAGACTTGTGTTTTTTCAGTACTGGGGTCCAAGTGGATCTGGATTTGATATGGTCTAAGCAGATTTATCTGGATGAGAGTGAATTACACCCCTTTAATAAGGAACAAATGCATGTAACTAAATGACCTTTGATTGCTACAGGCCTGTCCTTTGCATTCATTACCCTAGTATTTGATCCTTGCTGACAGTTGTCTAGCTTCTTAGACATTGTACATTTTGTGTCAGGTTTGCTTTTCTTTATATATAGGTTTATCTGCTAATATGTGCGTCTGCTAATACGCTCATCCATTATTTCAGGAGTCTGCTTAATCAATTTATGGGCTTCAGCGTGCCTTTGTATTACTCAGCTGATCAGGAGAGCTAGAGTAAATAAGTTTCCCTTGCTTAGTGTTGTAGCAACCAGGCAAGGTACTAACAAACTTCAACAGGACTTTATTTTTAAAGTGGAAACCTCTTTACCAAGCTGCTGCTGCACCCTCAGTAGCTCTCACTCCACCTCCTCAATTTCCCCCCCTCCTTCCTGTTTCCTGTCCTTTCAGACTCCCAACAGCCAGTGCTCCCAGTTCTAATAATTACAAGAGGCATCTAAACACTACATTACCTCCTCTCTTAAGAAACTCTCCCAATTAAAATAAACGTTGTTCCAACCACAGGAACAAATATGAAACAAGACACTATACTGTTGGAAAAATATTACACTGGAAGCACTGTAGATACTGCATAACATAGTCTCTAGTCCAGACAGGTGGTTGTCTGGGTATGACAGGCCGTCTCTCAAGCCCCGGTACCGGTGCAATGTCTTGTTGTGTTGATACTACGGTGAAGTCATCCAATGCAGACTGGGTGTTGGCATAATCTCCTCTTGGTGCTTAGGCAGGTGGAAGAGAAGAAGCATTCCATACCCGCCCATCAGAAAGTCAATAGGTGTAAGGTCCCTTCTTCTCTATGATTTTAAGAGGAGCTGTGAATTTATGGTCCCCTTTGCGTAAAATTCCAGGTTTTCGTATTCTAACGAAGGAACCACACTCAAACTTTGGTTCCTTAGCACCCTGCCGCTTGTCTGTGAAAGCCTTATACTTTACCTGGTTCTGTTCAGCTGTTTTTCTCACATCATCCTCGTTTGGAGCATCAGGTCGTGCCTTTAACAATCCAGCAATGTTCAGTTTAGTATTCATCTGTTTCCCATGCAGTAACTCTGCGGGCGACCTTGCATTATGGCATGTCATGTAGCGCGGTATGCCTGCGAGAAATCAGCAGTGAAGTTTCTCCACAATCGCCCTTCCAGTTTAGCTGTTTGCAAATTCTTTCAAACTTCTGTTAAACCGTTCGATTGCCCCATTGGCTTGAGGGTAATATAGGGATGACCTTCTGTGTAAAATGTTCCTCTGTGTTAGAGTTTCAAACTCCAGGAAGTAAATTGACTACATTATCTGAAACCAGTTCTTTGGGGTTACCTTCCCTGTTAAAAATTTAAGAGAGGAACTTAATTACTGTAGCAAAAGAGATTTGCGATGTAAACGCTACCTCAGGCCATTTACTGAAATAGTGTATTAAAACGATGGCATAATGGCAGTCACTTGGAACAGTATCAAAGGGTTCTACAAAGTAAATTGCCACTTTTTCCCATGCAGATTCAGGAAGATGCTGTAATGGAGGGGTACATGTCACTGCTGTCTTATCATGCATTTGGTAAGTGACACAGGATTTTACTCCAGCCTGTGAAATTTTATGCCCCAGAAAGGAGAGTTCAGTTTGTCTAAATTTGCATTTGGACCTATTGAGCTTGAGGCCTGCTTTGCTGAGGCAGTTTAGTACAGACTGCAGGTTATTGTCATGCTCCTCAGAACTATTTCCAAATACGATAATATCACCCAGATAGCACTGAACTCCATGTTGATTCTTCAAAGTCAATGACATCATTTTTTGAAAGGCACTTGGGGCAGATATGAGACCGTATGGAACACATTTAAAATGAAATAATCCCTCATGTGTAATAAATACTGTGAGGTCTCTGCTATCTTCATGCAACGTAACCTGGTGGTATGCGCTCTGCAGATCAAGAGTAGAAAACATCTTTCTCTATATGTGAGGAAGAGGATGGCTGTCAATCACAATAGCTTTATTTGGCTCCCTTAAGTCCACACAAAGGTGAATGCCTCCACCCTTCTTCTGCGTCACTACTACAGGTGAAACCCATTCTGAGGAGTTGATCTCTTCAATAATGTCCTTTTGAACAAATTTTCTCAGTTCCTCTGAAACAGCTTCCCTGATTGAAAATGGAAAGCGCTGTAATTATGTCGTACAGGCATCACATTATTCCGCATTTTAACTTTATGCAGAAACCCATAAGCACAGCTGAGTTTCTCCTCAACCTGGTGTTGGGTCCCAGCTGGAACTGGTGTGTGTACCGCAAGAATGCTTTGCTGAGGAAGATCAATTTGTCCATCAACTACCCTGAGATTTAAAGCAGCCAATAAATCTCTGCCAAGGATAGGAGTGCCTTTGTGGACAATGTAGAACTCTGCAGTTACACAGCAATCACCAAAAGTAACTATGGCTGGCAGGCAGCCATGTACTGGAATATGGTTTTTCAGATAGCACACCAAGTGAAGCTTGGGCTCAGTAAGAGGCACATCTTTAATGTAATGCAAATAGATGGAATCAGGTAGTATAGATACTGCTGAGCCAGTGTCCAACATTAGCTGAATAGAGTGTGATTTGCCTGAGGGTATGGCGGGAATGTTTAAAAAGCACTTTATTTGTTCTGGAATATGTGCAGTTGTGATTTTGTCCACGCTCAGCACAGTAACATCTGGTATTGCAACTGCATGCACCTGTTGATTAAACTGGCTGCTGTGACATACTTTAGCAAAATGCCCAATCTTTTTTTGCAATGATTGCACTGAGCTACTTTTGCCAGACATCCTGTGTAGCTTGCAAGGTGTTGTGAGGATCCACAGTGAAAACATGCTTTTACTGTATTTTGAATTTGCTGATTTGGTGGTTTTTCATTAGTTTTCCTCTTGTAATTGTTTGTCTGCAGTGATAGTGAACTTTTCTGCAAAGGAGTCACAGCCTGGACTGTGCCTCCTGTATCCATGTTCATTATTTTGGCTTCAGCTGTAGCTGACTCAATCTGGGTAGCAATGATTTTTGCTTTTTCTAGTGTAAGTTGTGGTTCTAGAAGTAAGTGTTCTCTTACACAAAGCATTGTTGTTTTCTCAATGAGCTGGTCTCTAATCATCTCATCTGCCATATTCCCAAAGTCACAAGTTACAATCAGACTCCTGCTCACGCTGGTGAAATCTGTAGTGCTTAGCTACTACATTCACTTTTTGCACAAAAAAATTCTTTAATGCAGTGAGTGCAGTCTCATATTTATCATCTGCAAGGGGAAAAGTATAAAATATACGCTGCCCTTCTCTCCAAGGAGGTGGATTATCAAAGCACACTTTCTTTCTTCAGAAATCTCTGTAGAACTGAGTGCAAGCAGATAAGTCTCAAACATATGGATCCAGGTAGTAAAAGCAATTGGAGGCTCACCTGGGCTTTGCAGAAAGGGTGCAGGTGGGTTCAGATGCAGAAGATCCCATCCTCATCGCCAAAATGTTGTAGCAACCAGTCAAGGTACTAACAAACTTCAACAGGACTTTATTTTCAAAGTGGAAACCTCTTTACCAAGCTGCTGCTGCACCCTCTGTTGCTCTCACTCCTCCTTTTCAACTTCCCGTCCTCCTTCCTGTTTCCTGTCCTTTCAGACTCCCAACAGCCAGTGCTCCCAGTTCTAATAATTATAAGCAGCATCTAAACACCACACTTAGCTTACTCGGGTTCTGGTCTGATGCAACAAGGTGCAGCCTCTGCTCTCTGGGTACCATTCACATCTGTGACAGGGTGGAGAAAGGTGTGGAAGGAGCAGAGCTCTGGCTGTACTTCCCTATCATCCACTTGCAGGCCAGAGTGTGGGGGGGAGTAAATTTACACCCTATCAAGGGCTATTATAATTTATTTCCTCCCCAGTTTCCCTCAGAGGCAAAGGGGAGCAGTGGAGTCAAAATTCCTTCCTAGTTGCTCCACCCCAAGAAAAACTGTATGTGCCACTGTCTATGCAGGGCTGAGCTTAAAGACTCTATTTGTTGCATGTCATTGTTCAGTAGAGGGTCAGCTCCCACCACATTTTGAAAATAAAAGGAAAACTATGCAAAGAATAAATATGGGACTTAGTTGCCTTAATTCTTTCATTTGCCTTTTCAGTAGGTTGTGCCTAAATAATGGTGCACACAAAATTAGAGACTAGTGGAAGAATCAGTCAGGGGCATGAACAAACTGCTGCTGAAGCCTGTCTGTTAATATAACATTGGTGGACTTTGTTCCCATGTGTGTGCCTAGATTTACTTCTCACCTAGATTTACGTCCATACCCTTAATGAGTTAAAAAACAAAACCCAGGAAGTAGTTGTTATGAAGGAGTTGGTACAATAATACTGAATAGAACTGCTTGAATAACAAGACCATGAAGTAATTGGAGTAAATGAGCAGAAACAATTAACTTGCTCTACATCAAAATACACATCAAAATACAGAGTAAAAGGAATGCATGATTTTCATCTTTGATTGCTTGAAAGAACTTATAGGACCTGATATTCAGATTGGTTTTCCCAGATCCCTCAAAAGCAAATGGATATTCTACTGTTTTCAAATTTTAGTACATGGTGACTGGAATTTAAAGTGCTTTTTCAGGTCTTTTGCTTCAAGGACCCTGAGCAAATTCCAATTTTGCTTTGAGAGCTCTTTGCCGTACATTGGTATAATATATTCCTTTCCCCCATACTTAAGCCTGTGTAATCCAAGGAGAAACTGACACATTAGAATCCACTCAAAGGGGGAAGCTGGAAAAAGCTATTAAGGAAGGAGAGGGATCTAGATGCTGAGCTAGCAGATGAACAGGAGCTGGCATAGGAGGTGAGGGATAAAATAAAAACAGGAGAATAAAAGTAGGGGACTGGAAAGTGAGGAGGAGGAAAGAAGGAAAATAGGAAAGGTTCCAGGTCAGGAGAAACAGGAAAAAAAAAAGACATGGGTAGGTGAACAGACACTATTAGTGAAGGGAAGTAGCAGGAAATGAAATCTACAGTTGTACCAGGGAGGGAGTATCAAGCAAAAACCAGAAAGAAAATATAACTGGTGGAAAAGAGAATTGATCAAAATCTGTGTTAGATGAAAACAGATCCTGAAAATAGTAAACGAGAAGCCCACCCCAAAAGGACCAGTTCATAGGTGCCTAATGGACAAATGAGGGCCCACCAGGTGGAGAAACCCCGCTTGTGGGTAAACTTGGTGAAAAGAGGAACAGCCAAGGGAACATCAAATCTAAGGAGCACTTCAAGCCCAAGAGAAGCAAAGAACAGGACAGCACAAGTGGACCTGGACTTTCAGCCAAGGAGAGGAAAAGATGATTCTCCTCTGAAGTGACACAGTATATTGTTGAGTAATCTTTTTTGTTCTTGCTAGTAACAATGCATTTGGTACTAACTGCCCAGGGTGAGGAAGAGTAGCATGCACAGGCTTGCGATGGTTAATGAGGTGGAAAGCTCTAGTTTATTATTGTAAGTGGTAAATCTTTGGTAATGTTCTATATTATTTATGCTCTGGGAACAATTTGGGGTTTTCCCTCATAAAGTCCTAAACATTTAAAATTATCCCTTTTTTTCCTTCTTCTTCTTCTTCTTGGTTTGCCTCTGCCTTTCTTCAGCATTAATTTAACCTAGCCTGACCAGTGGTTTTTTAATTTCTCCTGAAAGCACATACAAAAATGACACTTTTTTTGAGAATGTGAAGGCTGAGGGAAAGATCACAGCCTATTGCTGTTGAGGTGAAGCAAATTTTAGGTTTGAAGGTCAAATTAAGTGGTACCAAGTATCAGAATGGTAGCCATGCTAGTCTGTATCCACAAAAACAATGAGGAGTCCGGTAGCACCTTAAAGATTAACAGATTTATTTGGGCATAAGCTTTCGTGGGTAAAAAACCCACTTCAGATCCATGGAGTCTCCATGCATCAAATGAAGTGGATTTGAGTCAGGTGAAAGCTGTTGCTGAGAGAGGAAACACCAAGCTCCAGTGATTCGTTGGTTGTTTAAATCCACACCAGCTTTCTCAGATCCATGGCTGAGACAGTGTTAATGAAAAGATTGATTTTTCTGCTATAGAGCAGCATAGTATACACAGACCAAGCCCATTACCATTACACGTTAATTAGTTCATAAATTTGTAATGCCACACTGAGATTTAATACACTACTCCTCTAGTATCATAAACTGTTCCTGCTCACGCTTCATGATGATTATGAGGGTAAGGTGTGACAGTGCTACAGTATTGATAGTATTTTCCTAACTTGAAATTCCAAGTAGATTATAAATACGGGAGACACTTGCGGAACAATGACAAAAGTCTGTTTTAATCAGACAGACACTCAATCACTTTAAAACTCTCGATTTTGAGTCGTCTTTCTTTGCATCCACAATTGAATAATAGCAAAATATTCAGCAGCTCCTCTTTACATAATTCCACTGCAGTACTAAGTAAATTTCTCTTGGAAACCAAATTTGTGCAAAAGCCGAACCATTTAAGTAATCAAATTTAAGTTTAGAGTAGGTATGAACTAATCCAGAGAAATATCCTCCAGTAGTCTATTATTTAAACAAATTGTGACTAGCACTAAAGAAGTGTTTATTAAGAAACATGGGTTGGAATTTTTATACTCACTTTCATTTGCTTACTGATCTGTATCTGCTTCCGCACCAATAGCGTGGTTAAGAGTAAAAGCAAAACCTATTCTTCAATGGACTAGCATCTTCAGGATCCATTGAAACAGGGATTAACTGCATGATGGCTATAGCTGGAAAAACTATGCCTTCTTCTGCCTTAAAGTAAATGTGTCCGAGAAAGTCCTGGGATGGGTCACATAAGGCAGAATTTGTGCATTTGTAGATTTGGAACTTTTTCTAAGAGAAAGTTTGTTGGTGTGAGTAAAGAATTGGGGACAACCTCTTTGGACATGCCCTACTTACTATTTAGGTTATGTACCTCTCAGGAAGGGAATAAAGAAAAGCCTGCTTCTGCTTATTTGAATATCCCTCCAGAGGCTTTGGGAACTGGGATTCATCACTTGCACATGAATGTGTGGTTAATAATTGCACTGTACCACCGACGTCCGTCTAATGTAAGGTTCCATATGCAATAGAGTACAGATGCCATAGAAAAGAAATGTGTGCGCCTTGGATAAGAGCTTGTTCATTTTCCTTTCTCCATTGATAATAAAAGCTAGATAGTGCATTAAGCTAGTGTATTGTTTGAAAATACCTAATTGTGTAAATTCTGCTGTCTGGATTCCTTCTGTAACAGTACTGTACTTCAGAAGGTAAAAAGTTGGCATTTCATTTCCTTTTTGTCAGGATGGAGGAAGGATGGAGTATTTCTTCCTGTCTCTCTCTATATCATGTTTCACATTAAACAATGACCACAAATAGTGACTTAAGATATCAGCTCTGGGTAAACTTGCTTCTGTTCTCTGTCATAAAGCTTCAGAGTCATGGCTCCTGATGACGTGATCTGCAACTAAAAAATTATACTTGTCATTTTTCTCTATGTAATGTCATGTTATGCATCAAGGGCCAAATCTTAGGCCTACTGAATCAATGAAAGTCATGTACAATTGAGAGTCATAGAGTTAACAGACTTCACTGGGAGCAGGACTTGGCTAGAAGTAACAGAATCTGATTTCATCTGTTTTACAGGCTAAATCATTGAACAAGTTTTCATGGTTTTTCCTCCTGATAAATACTCCTGCAACAAAAGAGAGATGGAGAAAATCAGTGAATGGGCAGGAGAGGAATGCCTAGCTTTTAAATACAAAAAAGCTTGACTGAAATAATGTTTTAATTGTAATATTCTACCAACATAGAACAGAATTGTTATATGCTCATGGAGATTTACTAGTAATTGTACTTGAAGTTACTGTTAGTGATGGGGGAAGGAAGGAAGACAGAATAAGAGATCCTCCCCAACCCCAAATGCACACTTTGAACTCTTGGTGAAGTTGGAGAATGCCTGATTGAAATATACTAAAAAGAAAGTTATTTTGTGCTGCTCTGCATTTCTGTGTGCCAGCTAAGAGTAAAAGCAGAAGTGCTGAAATGATGTGAGAGGGCCTGTTTTCTGAAGGAAGCGGAAAGAAAGTTCTGGAAATTGGAGTTGGTTTGGAATTTTCCATCAAAATGCTTTTTGTTTAATGGAAAATCTGGTGTCCACATTAAATTTTGCTGAATTTTTTCAAATTTTCATCAGGAAAACTGAAATGAAATATTTTGTCTTTGTCTCCAATTCAAAACATTTCAGTTTGTTGAACTGAATTGAAAATTGTGTTTTGAAACAGTTCAACATTAATCCATCTGTCTGAGCTGCTGTGAAGCCTCATGCTCCCTTATTCTCTATGCTAAGCTCCCTGCCCGGACTACACCTCCCATGATGCACTAGGTCTTGCCTCTGGCGGAACTGCTGCAGTGCATTGAAGGAGTCCCGTGACTGTAATGCAGAGGGGAAAATGGGGGCATAAGATACCTGAACTACAATGCCCATCAGTCACCATGGCAGCTTAGGTGGACACAGATCAATGATGTTTTGATTCAGTTTGGCAAACCGCAATGAAACATGTTGACATTTCCAAAGAAAAAATATTTTTGCAATTTTTTCATCAAAAAGTGTCAATATATGGATTTTTTTTTGTTCCAAGTTAGAATTAAAACACATGCCGAATTATTGGACTTTTGGGGTGGAATTTTTTTTAAAATCAGCTCTACTGAAAGACACTTACAAGAGTGCTTGTTTTCATGAGGCTTCATGGGCTTTTTAGACCCAAAAGGTTCAGCTAAACTTTGGGCAAGCATGGAAGCATTTGGTTGCTTACCTTATTTGAGGTTCTCATGTAGTTCAGAAGGTAAATTAACGATTGATTATTGTTCTTGGCTTTTTAATCTGTTGTCAAGCTCTAGTTTAGAAATGGGAAACAGCCTTGTGAGTATGGTAGTGAAATTTACATGACCTATATTTAATTGCAGAACAACAAAGCTGTTTTTGCAGTGTAACATAAAAAGCAACTGGACAATCTGTTTCCTAAGGAAAAGACCATTTGCAGAATGTAAGCGCCATGTGAAGTGATTATTGAGGAAAACCTTTCAAACCATTGGTCTCTTTGAAGAAAGCGACTGAGACACATAAAAAGAGAAACTTTGTATTGAATATTTCAAATACAGTAGCTCCCACTGAAAGCTTCCCAAAAGTATCTTTTAATCAGTGAAGGCCAAAAATAGATCCCAGCTTTAATAAGCTAAAAGAGATAAAAAGGGACAGTTACTTGTTATTGTTAATCTTTTTCACCAGGAGGAAGTAGCTTTGTATCAGATCAGATTTTCAAGTATTTTTCAAGATACTTAGTGTATGGGGGTGAGGGGTGGGGGGGGGGGGGGGGGAAAGGAAGGTAACATAATTCCCAGGGAGAGCTTCCATCACTCTCTTCATTTGCATTCTGATGAGATCTGATTACTTAACTTATGAAGATATTCAAGTGGATATAAGTACTTCACTAAGCCCCTGTGCATGGTAACTGCATAAATAGTTTGGCAGTGAGTAGTGAGCAAGGCTTTCAGGAACTGTGGGATTCCTCTAGCTGCATCAATTTGTAGCTCTGCGTCAGTTAAAGAAAGATTTGCGTGGTGCTTCAGCAATCGATTTTCCATTGCTCACAACCCTGCTTCTGGGTTCAAGATTTCAATTTGTTTTGGAGGACTTTAGTTCCAGCAGGAGTTCGATTGACTAGCAGAGTTTAGTGCATTACTTTAGGCGGGCAGAGGTAGTTTCTGAAAGGTGATTTAGCATCGGCAACTTGGAGCTCAGTCCCAATGGTAGCATAACTGACTCTTGTACACGCTCCTTTGATTCTTCTGTCTTAAGGTTTCATTCAGTGGCTTTCTCTGAGTTAGAGTAACATGACTAATTATTTGAGTCATCTGAGGTTTTCAGGTTTCCTTTCAATTGGAGCCTCTTTGCTCTGGTTTTATGATGTATGTGTGTAGACTCAAATCCTGGGCTTACAGGGATTTCCTTAGCACTTTACTACAGGGTTCTTTCGATGATCTACTGGAGCATCCATTAATGTTGCCTGAGTATAATCCTAGTGATCATAGGGAGATTGTGTTAGGAATGTCAGACAGCCCAGTGGTTTGATGCCATCCTGAAGCAAAGGATGAAATACCCAATAAACTCTGTTTGGAACAACTCCCTTGTGACTTCTTACTCCAGATTTGGTCTTTGCCTTTAACTGACTGTTTTTGTAGTGAGTTGCCTCAAGTCTTGAATTATTCGCAGTGCACCTCCTGGTGCCCCCCATTACAAACCGATTCTTTCTTACAGGATTTTGGTATCTTGTCCCCTTCCTTCTCTTTGTTGTTGTGTCTGATGAAGGAACTTTTCTTAGAGGTGAGTACTAAAAATAAATGTTTTCAGGGTCCTACAAGGCAAATTACTGTAGTTCACTTGGTAATTTCTCGGAAGTAAAGAAAAGAGCTGCTCTTGTCAGTCACTTCAGTGCAGAGTGTAGAGATCAACGTGTTAGGATATAAATACAGCAAATACCAGGCAAAAATAATAGTCCAGACCTCAAAAACATATCCGTGGATGCTTGCAAAATGCCCATATTTTCTTCTCCTCAAAGTGCTAAATGCACCAGTCACTTGTTTAAGAATCACTCAGGCCAACGTTTATGTATTTTGTTTTTAGTTACTAGAGTGTTTATCACTGCAACAACTTATTTACAAAATTAAAACAGAAGTTAGCTAAGGTTATCCAATATGGTTGGTATTTAAGAACTATGACTGCTACTTTCAGATATGTTAGCAGTCATGTTGCCGGGGTGGGGGGGGGAGGGGGAAGACAAAATGTTACTGGTCTTGATACGCAAATTACTGGGTGAAGTCCTATGGAAGAGGTTAGACAAGATGATCATAAAGGTCCCTTTTTGGCTTTAAAAGTCTATGGAAAATTACATAGACCTAGCATCTGTGGACTCAAGACCTCAAATTGCACACACATGTGAACAGAAGAAAGTGCTGAGATTTGAATACAAGCATATCATAGTGGTCTGCCTCTCTCAGAAGGGAAGCAGATACATTCTGAATAGGTTGAGGATGCTGTGTATTCATCAGACCTAATAACACATTGGAAGTAACACAGTTCTGGATGTACACTGCAAGATCCACTGTAGACAGAAGTAGCCGTAACTTCTTGGCCAGTCAGTGTTAAATTCACTGTAATTGACCGTTGCTACACGATAGTCCAGGAACAATAGGGACCTGTGACTGTAAGCCAGGTGCCTATTCTTTGTGCGAGTATCCATAGTCACGTGTGAACAAGAGTATTTGTGTATGAATAAGGGAATTCACTATTTGTGCTATAGAGGCTCACCCCTTGTTCATGTAGTTTCAGTCGTCCCATCAGGGAGCAGAAAAATATCATGTGACTTAGGTGACCAATCACCTGCCACAAGTGGCAAACTGCCAAAGATGTAGTCAAAGCAAACAGGTCATGAACAGCCAGTAGATTGAAATATGTTTGGATGACGTGTTCATGATGCATTTACAGTTAATGAATAGATTAATAAAAATCAAAGGGACCTGATTCCTTTCTGAAGACAATAGAAAGCCAGTTTAAGTGAGGAAAAAAAAAACACTACCAAAGGCTGGACATGGATAATTCACATATAGGGAAAAAAAGTGCTAAATTTCTTAAATTGTTTTATTATTGTTAGCTGACTTATCTCTAATTTGTCGTAATAACTCCAAGAGAATAAAGGGGGAAAAGAGAGAGCAAAAGATAATTCACTTAGTGAACTTGTCATGCAGCAGCTTCTGAAATATATGCACTAGAGCCCCAATTCAACAACGCGCTTACATCTGTCCCTAATCAGAAAAGTACCAAGCATATGCTTAAAATTTAGCACAGGCTTAAATGCTGTGGTGAATAAGGGCCGACATTATGAGGTCTTTTAATGTTGTGTGTATATATAGGTTGCCATACTTATGTCTGCTGAGATGGGAATATATGAAACAATATTTAGTTAATCTTTTGCATAGTTTAAGGTGTTTCTGGAAACCAAATGCTGCTTTTTTTTCTTCAGAATATGAAGGAAAAAAATGAGCAAAAGGAAAGGCCCAGCAAAAACTATCAAGAGAAAAACCTTTAAAGATGGAAAATGCTGTCCAATTTTTTTAGTTTTATCATGCAAAATGTTTGAAGTAATTGGCAATAACAATATATGGGACAATTATGGTCCACATGGGACAGGAGGAGATTTGCATTTCAAGGCTTGTGCCACCTAATGAGGGACAGCAAAGATACAATATTTTCTATCCCTGCCAGCCAGCAACAAAGCAAACATGGTTCAAAGAAAACCATATTTGCATGCTGTTGTATTATTCTGTTTCTGAAGCTCAGGGACACTAACTAAAGTGGTTTTAAATTCTAATGCATGTGCTGATCTGAAGTCTAAATTCCCCAGCTCCTCTTTTCAAAGTACATTGTGCAAACAGGTTAGTCACTGACCAGTTTGGATCCTAGGTAATTGTCTGAAGTGTGTGAACAAGATGTCCCCTGATGCCTACCTAGCTCTGTCCTACTTGCTTTGGATATAGAGGTCTATTCTGACATCACATCCCTGAACAGAAAAATCAAACCATGTTTTTTGTTTTTTTTTTATTTTTTGGTAGCTTCTTCCCTGATATAATTTACAGATAAAATATTCAAGTTTACATTCTCTTAAAAACTAAATTTAGACTCTGCTTGGGATCATCTTCTGCCTAAATATTTTGTGCAGATTGCAGAATACTGTAAGCAGCATATTCCAACTCTGTTAGCTCTACAGGCTGCCTTTGGCATCATTGACTGTGAGGTGTTGTTATGTGCTGCCTAGCAGGAGCAGATGGAGACACTTTGGAGCAGCTCTGCTTCTTTAGATGCATCAGGACCCAGAGTGTCATTATGGGAAATTGTTCATCTGCACTGAAGGTACCTTGGAATTCCATTCTGTCTCTTCATCTTGTTCAGGTCTATATGTATGACAGGCCGCTATCAGAGTTGGTCAAACTTGGACTTTCCATTTCACTGGAAATTTTGACATTTCAAAATTTGCTTTTTTCCAGTTCAGTACAAAATCAAATGCTTTTCAAATTTCCCACAAAAAGGAATTTCCAAAATGTCCGTTTTCCAAAACAAATTCTTTCAGATTTTGAATTTTTGTATTTATTTTTTTAACATTATTTTATGACACATAATAGGGCATACTGTGTATAATAGTACTAAGTGATGTGTCATAATATGACAATAGTTGAAATATTCCAATATTTGATATGATTTTTAAAATCATTAAGGGCAGCTGCTGGTTAGTAGTGATTGAAACATCTTTTCTAGATGTTTCTCCTGTTTGTGTTGCAATGAAACATTTTGACACTGACAGAAACAGGAAACTCTTTGATCTAGAAATGTCATGAAATATAGAAATGGAAAAAAATATAAAGTTTGAAACAAATTTGAAATTTTCTGAAATGAAAATTTTCTGAAACAGTTTTTTTTCATTTCAAATTTAATTTTCCAATAACAACTTTCATCAGAATTGACACATTTTTAAATGTTTTTGGATTTTGAGGAAACTGGCATTTTCATTTTTGACCAGCTGTACTAGTAAGGAAACATGGGATGAAATCCTGGCCCCAGTGAAGTCAATGAGAGTTTTGCCACTGACTTCAGTGGGGCCAGCATTTCACCCATGATCTACAGTTCGTCAGCACATTGATAGCATATACATCTATGCCTCCATTTCATCTGACTCTGCCAGTGCAGTGGAGCGAATGACCCAGTATCAGCAGGAGACTGTAGCATGGATTAATTTAACACAGCATGTTACAACTTAACAAGAAACAATACAAATTGGTGCATCTCAGATGTGGCAAACTTAATACTAATACTATACTATCCTGATTGCTGTATCAGCATTCAAGCCCACTGCTTTTAGTATAACTAAAATTAATGTTGTGTTGTGTTGTCATTGCCTCACTGCACCTTGCTACAATCATGCCTTTGACACTCAAGAGGTAGACCATTCTAATTGAGTATTATATTCAATTAAATCCTGAGACCATTCTGAAACTGAAGCTAGTACAGAATACAGTTGCCTGCTTATTAAGTGGAGTTTTACATTGAGCTACACTGGCTGCCTGTGAGTTCAAGATGTTGGTTTTAACATTTTAAAATCCTCAGTCATTTGTCGCCTGATTGAATCATTCAGGGAGTGCAGGCACTGGCCACTTCCTGTTTCCCTCTGGGGTCAAAGCCATGGGTGCATCTCCCCATGCACTGGCCAGCAGAGCTAAGTGAATGTATATAAAACTAAAGTGTACCCCATAAAGGGATGCCTTAGAGGCATGACTTGAGTCCTGACTAGGAACTTCAGGATAAGTTCTGTAATGTATATAATTACTAAACAGACCTGGGAAATATCTCCAAAACAAGGGTCTAAGCACCATCCCCAATTAATGTAACCGTGCACAAAATGTCTTGCACGGAAATTCGTTTGTTAAATCCCAGACTCTCTCTTCATTTTTTTTAGACCAGCATATTTCCATTCCTTAGTCCTGTCAGTTACCATCCAGTACATCTACAATGACGGATCCTTCAAGAGAACACTATTGATTGTCCTAAAGGACTTTTTAAGTGATCAGTGAATATTTGAGAGATTCTTGACATACTGTGAAAACTGTTCTCTCAATCTCAAAAATGCCAACCGGGGAGGCCAGTGGGTGCTATGATAATCTATAGCATAGTACATTGCAGTTGTCAACTTCTCAGATGTTTTCTTTCTTATAAAACCTACTGTCAATGAATGGAAGTAGCCCTATAGAAACCAGCATTGATTGACTGCATGACAACTAGTATGCCTTTCCATGTTCACGATTATTTATTAATAAATTATAACATTTTAATAGTAAATTATCCCCTGGATGGCTAGAAGGTCAGTTTATTCTTTTATTACATCAGAAATATATAAATCAATCCTCAGCATTATATCATGTGTGTATCCACATAGTTATACCTTTCCTTCTAATGTTTAAACAGAAGTTTTCATACCTGCATATTTATTCACTTGCATGTTTACTGTTATAATGCAAACCCTGCTGTAACTAAAAATGAACAGTAAATTTAGAGTGGGTTTGATGTTTTTGGCTATTTGTCACAATTGGGAAGCTTTTTCAGAGATTGAAAATATACCAGGGAACCTTTCATAGTGTTCTTATTACCTATTCATGCCTCAAATAAAGGAGTTTTGCCATATTGTTATCTAGGATTTATGTGAACCGAGGTGACTTTAGTCTTTTATTAAACATTTGATCTTTGCATTTGGATGCCTCTGGTGTACTAACTCTTCTTAAGATTCACTCTGTAGGATCCCTTAGAAATAAAATGTTACCCAGTAATGGATTAAAAATATACAAAAGCGAAAATAATGTGTATATGAGTACTCACAACCATTTTAAAGGGCTCAGGAAAAATGTGCTTTCTGATTTTTGGAGCCAGGAATAGGATAGTACAGTACAGGTTGAGTATGTGTAAATGGTTTTATGGTGCCTTGTAATTTAGGAATGTATTACAATTGCTCTCAGCAAACCAATTCAGAGCGAGTAAAAAATGTTGCTGAGACACTAATGGTTTAACAGAGCGCAGCTGTCTCATCTTACAGTAATGCCCTTTATTATTATGAGGATTCTATGCATCCTTATGTAGTGTTTGTCCCAGAGCATTAATATTAAGGACAATGATTACATGTTTACAGTGAATATAGCTATTTTATAGTACAGTGGAGCCCAGTTAGAGTGCATGCAGATATGGTAAATGTCCTGAATGGTTTCAATACTCTGCAGTATGCAAAGTGCAGTTTCATTTATAGTAACTCTCCACTTACAGGTGATATTTTCCCAGAGTAAACTCTACCATACCATCCTAAATCATGAGTATTCAAGCTTCGTGTAGCTATAATACAGAGTGGTCAAAGAGATGAAATCCACGTCCCAAAGCAAGGCCACATTGCAGTGCTGCCTACCAACCCCCTTCTGATTGGTATTCTACCCCATGGGGACACATTCTGGGAAAATATGCACTCATTTCTGCATGCAGATACAAACTTCTTGGTTTGAGCGCATCTCCATGGTGGCTGCATCTGGACAATAGATCCATTCTCTGAAAGACTCTGGGGAGGCTTGGATCCAAACTTCTTGTTTCAGGCTGCAATGGCACCTGTATGTGCTCCCTAAGTAAATCTATCTGTAGCAAATCAAAAGAAAGGCAGGCTGTCTTTAAAATAAAATCTATCCAAATCTATAGGAACCAGAGGTTAAAGGCCAGCTAAGAGAGGCCTTGTCTTCATTATATAGTTTTGTAATGTTAGAACACAACTGTGGCGAGTCAAGTTAGCTGATACAATATAGTTAGTGTAGCACAAGGGAAAGTTGTATTAAGCACTGTCTGCTAAATTTTATAGTGAAAATGAGGCCTTAAATTGTTCATAGATTATAGGGTGAGAAGGGACCATTGTGATTATCTAGACTGACCTCCTGTGTATAAAGCAGGCCGTCTATAAGACTTCCCTGAATTAGTTCCTGTTTCAACTAAAGCATGTCTTTTAGAAAAAATCCAATCTTGATTTTAAAATGTCCAGTGATGGAGAATCCACCACAACCCTGGTCAAGTTGTTCCAATGGTTAAATAACCTCACTGTTCAAAATGTACGGCCTGTTTCTCGTTTGAATTTGCCTAGCTTCAACTTAAACCCACTGGATCTTGTTATACCTGATTTCTGGGCCATTTGGGGTCAGCACAGCACTCTGTTGTTCCTGGCTCATAAACCTGAATCATATCCATTGACCACTGCTCTTTTTTATAAAGGCTATTTTTGTAAACTATTTACCTACAGGATATCCTGTAGCAACGATTTCACTTGCTAACTCTGCATTTCATAAAGAAATACTTGTTTTTAATCCATTTTCTAAATTTGGAGTCATGATGGCATTGTGCTGTAGTAGCCATGGAAGGGACTTTGCAGTTCATGTGGCTGTTTGGAGCAGTGTTCACTTCTAATAGGCATCTGTGGGATCTGCCAGGAATGACTGTTGATGCTGAACAACGGCCCCACATTTTGCAGAGTCCAGTTGCCATGGAGGACCTTCTTCAGGATTGGGGGAAGAGGGCCTTGTTTGATGATGTGGAGGTGTCATTCCTGTCTTCCTTACCTTTCACTCAGTTTTCATCCCCCACCCATGGAGTTAGTAAGGGAAATGTGCCCATAATTTCTGTATCTTTATCTGTACAAGTTAACTGGACCGAAGAAACAGCTACAATATCAATTTATTCATGTCATATATGAAGAATGACCGAATAAGTTATAAATGATTCTGAAAAATCAAATCACTTAAACATATGTTAAAGCATTATTAATATTCTCTTCTCCTGTACCCCTTTTTTAAAAGGAAAAGTGTTTAATTCTTTTCAGATGTAATAAAACAAAGACAAACAGAATAGCAATTGGAGCATATGTTACAGAGCAGACCACACATGAAATGAATTCAACAAACAACTGTTGTGTCAAAGAAGAGAAGTTCAGAGATGCACTATATGGTTGATACAGTCAGACTATTCCAGGAGAGTAATGTACATGAATAAAAATAAAGTTATTCTCCTAGTTATTTTTGCTTATCTTGTTCATTATGTAAAAATAAGAGCTAAACAGTGCAAAAATCAGTGTCTTAGTTTCCAGGAGCTTTTTCATGATTCATGTATTCCATGCCCTGCCAACCTGAATGATTTTATCTCCAGCTCATGAACTTTTCAGCTAGCTACTCTTCTAGTGTTGTTTAATAGCTTTGTTATTCTGACTCTTCTTTCAAAGCAAGCAAGAAACTGGTCCTTAAGGTCCTTGCCAATTTTAAATAATCTAAACTAGACTGAACATATATATCCTTCAGAAGTTCCCTGCCCCATCCCCTGTTTGTTTCTTTGCCTCAGAAGTGATCTTACTCCATCTTATGGTCAATCAGCACTCTGTGGGAAATGGATCTGGTGTTCTCTGTCCAGTTAATGTCCACAAAGCAAAAAAATCACCAATAAATCTGACATTAATTGTTGTATTGTTGTTGTCAGCCTCTTCAGAGTAGCCAAGGATTGACAAGACATGAAAAATAAGCCACTCCTCCTTTGATAGTTGTCCTTCCAAGTCAAACTTAAGACACATTGGTAGAGCAGAACCTGGCACCACTACTGCCCATACTGTACCTGATCTATGGAAAAATAAAGAATGTAGGTTTACAGCACTGTCAGCCTCTTATGAGCATTAGACATTTGTAAGCCCATATTATCTTTCAAAAGCACAAGCTCACACACACTTTTAAAGGAAAGAAGTCTTCTTGTTTGTTTCCCACCTCCCCATTTGTCCTGCACTGTGACTGCAAAGGCTAAATTTCAGGCAAGGGAGATTATTTAAATTGCAAAGCATCCATTGACTTCAGTGGATTCAGGATTTCACCTGTAGAAATAGACAGACACTCTCCCCCACCCCCAAGAGCTTGCAGTCTTCATAGACAAGTTAGAAAAAGGGGAACCATAAATACAGTGAAGTCACTTTCCCAGGTTCACAAAGCAGTTCAATAGTAGAGCGGGGAATTAATCTCATGTCTCCTGGGCTAATGCGTTATCCCCTACTCCATGCTGCCTCCCCAGACTATGGTAATAGACTCATTAGAAACACTTGCATTTCTATATTTTGCAGTTGTTTTCTGCACTAAATCCTTAATAATAAATATATTCTTAATTATCTGAACAATAATGCAGTATATAAGAATGTACTGTGTGTCCTACAGTGTCTTCTTACTGGAAAAGATACAATGATAATTCTTATGAATTATACTCATCTAAACTTTTTCTCTGTAACAATTTCATTACCTGGAAATGAGATGAAGAAAATGGTCCACATTCTGCTCCATTAAGATGGTGTAAATCAAGAGCAATGCCATCAAAGTCAGTAGCTGCTTCACATTTACACCCATATAAAATGAGAGGAGAATGTGGCCCATCGTCTCTGTTTTGTATTGATATTCTAACCTGATAATATAAACTCCCTTTTTATGTATAGTAAGTAGGCATTTGCATACAAAGAAGCCAGAGTAACTTGACTTTTCTGGATTGCAGGAATGAAGACCTATTTATTCAGAATTGCCTTGCAGTAAATGGGGAAAGTTTTTACTGTTTGTATACAAGAGGTTATCTTTAGCGCAGTTAATTTGTGTTATATTAATATTTTGAATTGTTGCCCTCTAATTCATTTGGAAAATGCAGGTTCTCAGCTATTGTAATGATGGGGGCCGTATCAATACCTAGACAGAACGTTACCTCACTGCATTAGAAAAGTGGAAGTTCAGAGGAGGCTTAATTAATTCCTTGGAGGTGTTTCTAAGGAAATGGGTTCTTGTTGTTGTTCTGGGCTGACCGTGTTCCCTTCTCTCCCTCCAAATGCTAACAGATTGAGGGCAGGCTTTCACCCTGACAGCAAGGAGAAGAGCAGCCTACCCAGGAACATATTGTAGTCGGAATCCCAAGAGAACAGCTTTCTGCAGCTCTTCCTCCGAGGCACCCACTAAGCATGGACCTTCCCTCGTCATCCTCTTATTCGAGGTCCACCATCATCTCTTCGGGATCTCGAATCCCCTCCCGTATGCTGTGCTAATCCTCAGGACATGAGGGCAAGCATGTAACCATAAGAAGCATGCCAATGCTTTTCCTTTAACAGGCCAACAGGAAGTGCTGTAGTGTCTGTAATGGTCACTCTCCACCTCCTCTGTCTTGTTCAGACTAAGGGCTTATCTCTAATGAAGATGCTGCCACACGGATGGGAGGGCTTCTCCTGTTGGCATAGTTAATTCACCTCTGCGAGAGGCGGTAGCTATATCAATGGGAGACACTCTCCCATCATCATAGTGCTGTCTGCACTGGGGTTAAGTTGGTATAACTGTGTCACTTGGGTGCAGAATTTTCATACCCCTGAGCAATGTAGTTCTACCAATATGAGTTTGTAGTGTAGACCTGGCCTAAGGGGATGTCAGAGCCAAGTGAGGAGGTTAAGCTTTAACGTGACTAGTTTAGCCTGTGCTGAAGCATTCATGTGAGACTGTCAGAACATGTTAGCTAACACTTTCTAACTCCACACCTTAAAGCTTTGTCTAGACTAAACCCATGCGTATCACCTCTGTGAGATTTCCAAGGGAGTGACTGGGCTGGTACAATTTCCAAACACACTTCTTTGTTCTGCACTATTATGCTGCCATGAGGCTGGCTGATTAGCCTACTTTCTGTACACCCCATTTTCTTTTCCTGTCCCTAGATTGCATGACACACAAAAAATCAAAATACATCTCTTACAATTTGAAAGGAATAATCATTCCCTTAGAATTGTCTATTTATGTTTGCCTTGATGTTTCCCTAAAGGGTAAAATAAAAAACAAAAGTACCCTTGTTCCACCATTAAATAAATGACATGGTGATCTTTTAAAAAGCTCTTCAAAAGCTCTCACTTAGATAGACTGTAATAATAAATTACAACTATTTACCCAAGTCTGAAGTGAGTTGTTCTCCCTCCATTCTCTGTGTTGGTTGCTACTGGTTATTTTAAATATGCCAGATCAGCAGATAGGTAAATGAAAGCTGGGCATCCCCAATCCATAGTCATTAGTACTGTTCTTGCTTTGCGTGGGTTGGCCTTCACTCCTAAAGAGACATCTTCTTATTCTACAAAGAAAAATGAATAAGAAAAGATTTGTTTTAGCAACATGACACCAGCTCCAGGGGGCAAATAGCCAAGCTCAGATGCATTTAGTAAAATAAATGTGGTTGTGCATTTCTATTCTTTGATGCCTTATCCATGCTAATATGATAAAAGAAGTTTTCTACTGAGGGACAGCACTTGATGCTGCCTGGGATTGCTGTTCATTTGAAATCACTGCAATGTCCACATTCTACAGCAGTCTTCATGGTGTCCGTGAAAGCTCACAGGGTGTAATTGCTTTGGTCAGATGTTAACTTTTGGTTTAAGGGGGAGGCTAAGTAGTATGAGGATTTCCACAGCACATGCACTGACTTAACAGCCTAGTAACATTTTACCTCAAGTTTTTATGCAGTAAGAAGTATTAAAAAAAAAAGGCATCTCCATCATGAATTGCAAAAGGTAATTGGAGTGAATAATGTGCTGGTGACAGAATAGAAAATAGTTTATTGCTTGGAGGCAGTGTGGGCTAGTGGATAAGGTGCTGGTCTGGCGATCAGAAAGACTGTGTTCTATTTCCATTAACATCAATGGAAACTACTGGTATTGAGCACTTCTGAAAGGCAGGTGAGCAGTGTTTTACATTGGGCACTGAAAATTAGTGGATAGTTTCAAAAATTTTATCTTTGACTTTGAGTGTCAGTTGCCCATCTATAAAATACCAATAATTAAAGTTTCCCCCTTTGTAAAATGTGTGGAGATCTATGGGTTAAAAGTCCTGTTTAAGTATGGTGGTAACTATTTTTTTAAATTTTGAGACAAATGAAAGAAGTGGATATCTTGAGTCAATAGATATTGTGGAACCATCTCCTCTCATCTGACATGAAGCATTGTGGGGATTTGTGTGGGTATTATGGAGGAAGGGGACAGTTGATGGCGGTGGCTTATTCAGAAGTCATAGTGGCTCACCAGGTCCTCCAATCCTCAGTGTGTTGGCAGAATATTCTTCCTCCAGTTTAGTGCTTGATTTTGACAATGCAGCCCAAAACAGCATCTATAATCTAGTGCTACTCCATCAGCTTGGAAGATAGACCTCAGGGCTTTGGTTGTCCCACTGATTAGCACAATCCAAGAAGTATTTTACCCCAATACGGGAAGTGGTCGATTCACGCTGATGGCTCATCCCTCTGATTTGTCTGAGTAATGCTGGCCTCACATTAACATCTGAGGATCGTCTCTCAAGAGCAAAATAGTCAACAGGCCAGCTGCCTCAATACAGCCCAATCTTCTGGCATTTAAGTCAGTGGGGTTTTGATGGGAACATACTTACAGACATACACACTCAAAACAAGAGATACAAGGTGTAATTTCTTTTCTTTTTTTGCTCTTGTGCAGTCCACGAGTTTACTGTGAATACGAGACAGCTTCTGTATTCTGTATTCCTATGGAACCCACAACAGAGCCCTACACAATATCGGGGTGTTTCTGAGGACATGATTACATACCGTTTTCATATCCAGTTTGGGAATCATCAGCAGAGAAATGACAAAACAGCTGTTCCTGTGTAGAGTCATGGAGTTTAAGAACAAAAGGAACTAATACAGGAGCTCAGACAAGATGATCTATAATAGATCAGACTACAATTAAAAGGATGTCCTGGGCTTATCCAGATCTGTGCTGTATTAGAAGTTCAAAACCTGAACTCACTAATAAGAAGCCAAGATCTAGGCTCTATAATCTACTTCACCACTCACCCACCAGGCATCCTCTACTGTCTTCTCATACTCTCTCTCTTTCTCTCTTCACAATCTCCTTCTGCAGCTTCCCCCCCCAACAGTTTATCAGCATTAACTTTAGCAATTAATCACATGCTATGTTAACATTGTTTCTCTGAAATCAGAAATAAATACCTTACTAGTTTTTGTAAATACACACTCAACTCTGCTGTGTAAATGTAGAGTGGATTCTAGCATTCAGTATTGTTACCTTGATAGCAGAAGTATTTCACCAAAAAGGAAAAGGATGCTCCTATTTCTTTGAAAGGTGGCTTGGGGGAATCAACAATAAATATTGTAGTCTCTGTCTCACCCCCCCCCTTTTTGTTTGTTCTAGGAAGTCCCTTTTGGAAAAGACCTGAACAGCCTTTTTAGGCAGTGGCTACTCTAGGCGCTCACGTGTACGTACTCGCACTTTCTCGGGAGCAGTGTAGCCGCAGTAGCGCAGGTAGTGGCAATGAAGGCACAGTGAGAGCTAGCTTGCGTGTGGGTAAGCAAGCAGGGTAAACATCCCAAGCGAGTAGCAGAGATGTAGCCTAAGCCTCATTGAGTTTAATGAGCATGGCTCTGAAGGCCAAAGAGTTATCTCCATCCACCCTGTGTACAGCCCTCCTTACTCTGACTCCTGTGGACCGTATTCCCTCTGGAGCCCACCAGTGCCACAGAGAGTCTACTGATCAGGGCGATGAGTTATTTGTTCTCTATGCAGACTGAGTACACCTCCTCTGCAGAACTCCCCACCCTTGTCAGCCTGCAGGGTGACAGCCTGAGTACCGGATGCTAACTAGGTATTTATATGCACAAATACCTGAAGCATGTGTGTGCGGTATTTGCCAATGCACATTAGGCATGTATGATTTTTGTTCACACATGCATGCTTCACTGTGCTGTAGAAACTGATTTTCTGAGGGATTCCACAGCTTTGCGTAGATTACTGAGCTGCAACATACAGGTTGGTGGTGACCTTTTTCTTTTCCTGCTTTTAACCTTAGTCTCTCAAAATATTTTTCAGCTACAGACTACCTGTGTAGGTTTGAATAACATGGGAACCTCTGATTCTGTGTGTGGGGAGGGTGCTAAGTGAGAAGAACACCTCAAAAAAGTCTAGAGATCTACCGTTCAGATAAACTTTGAAACATTTTAGGGATTTATCTCCCTGGTTCAACACCCTCTGTGTCTGCCAAGATGGCAGACATCAAGTGGATGCCTACAGGAGGATGCTGACTCATTGTGGAAGGGACAGCTCAATAACTACACCCCAGATATAAGAGATGTGAGCGGCTCTCTGGGCAGAGGACCTGGCTTTTAGGGCAGGGAGGTTGATGCTGTGAACCTGTAGGAACAGCCAACCTTAGGTCTAAAGCTTAAGCTTCTTGCTGCTATTGCAGTTACCAAAATGACAAAACACAGGAAACATTATGATTGGACACAGTGGACCAGAGTGTAATTTATACTAAGGCCCCTTTGCATGGTTCTGGCAGTGTAAAATAGGTGTCAGAGTGTGTCTACACTGTAGAGAAGTGATTTGCAGCTTGGGTAGGCATATCCACACTAGCTTTATTCTAGCTAGGACAACTAAATATAAGAGTGAAGCCATAGTGGCATGGACCCTGGTGTGGGCTAGCAAAGCGAGTACGTATGCAGGGTTCTGCATGGGCTTGACAGTCCATGCCAAAGCCCTTGCTGTCATATCTTAACTGTTACTTTCAGCTGTGCTAGCTCGATTACATACCCTTAATGCAATGTAAAGCTAGCTTACTCTGCTAGAGTAACGGAGTCTAAGGCCTGGTCTATACCTAAAACTTAGGTTGAAATAGCTACAATGTTCAGGGATGTGAAAAATGCACACCCCTGAGAGACATAGTAAGCCAACTTACCTGCAGTGTAGACACTACTAGATCAATGGAAGAATTATTTTGTTGACCTAACTACCGCCATTCAAGGGGATGGATTTATTACTGTAATAAGTGTCCACACTTTAGTGAGATTCTGCTGAGGCTAAGAGTAGGTTTTGTACTCTCCAAAAATGACTCTGGTTAGCTACTATACTCAGAATCAGCTGACAGTTGTTACCAGAGTTAGAGGTGCCCCAGACATTATTGTCGCATGTGGTGCCCCTGGGAAAGTCCCTGACTTTCAGAATGTGAAGACAACTCATGGCTCAGCAGTGGCTGTTGTAGTTCAAGATGGATTTCAGCAAAGGTATAGAAAGGCATTTATCTAAATGTTTTCAAAGCTAAAAATGCTTTGAGATTTTGGCCTGAGCTCAGAATCAGTTCTCACTGATCCTGACCAAATTTATCAGTTCCTATTTGTTTGGAGGGCCACGGGTTTTGTTTATAGGCAATTGGCCTGATCCTGCAAGGTGTCAAGGTCTTGCATGGCCACGTCTCCACTGACTTCATCTGGCAGGATTGGATCCTTTGCTTGTTGCCTCCATTTTTACTTGTTATTTGCCGATATAATACCTAAAAAATGGCTTTTTGTTACAATACAACAAGAGGGCCTGAAATGTATTTGAGGTGTGGGTGTTCTGGCATGCATATAGCTCTGCTTTTATTTTTGGGGTTACAAAAAGAATGGATGGGAGGCATGGATATTTTTGGCAGGCCATTTATGATTTTCAACAATTTTTCCCCCCAGTGATTAATTCTACAATATTATTTATGAGAGGGTGAAGAAGCTAAACTATTACATAATGCATGGAAATGAAAAATAATTCCAAAATATCTGCTAGTGACATTTTAATCCTAATTAAAATTGAAGTTGGAAGGAGAGGGAATGAAATAGTTCTGACTTATTCTCCATCAAGCAAGATTTTGCATTCCAAAATGCCCCTACCTAATTCTGAACCCGCCTTTCAGGCTTCGCCTTGATTGACAGTGTGGGGAATAGAATGTCAGCCTGCTTCTTTGGAGAATTTATTTAAGGTGCTTCTGAGCTGTGAAAAGGATTTGTCATTGTCAGTCTCGGCAGCATGCTTCATCAGAGCCATGGTCAGTCTTGTCATCAAGAAGGAAATAGTGGGGGGATAGGAGTGGGTGTGGGAAGGAGAGAGAGACATCAGCTACACCACAAACTCATTTTATTCATCTTAGCTATTTACACATGTAGACATTCTAGCTGTCATTACACTAATTTCTTGGGAAATCAAATAAAGTAACCATTCGGTTTACTCTTTAATTTACTTATCAAAGCACTCAGGAGAGGAGGCTGTGTGGGACCACTGAGGCCTGAGGGAATAGAAAAGCAGAGCTCACTTACAAACTATCATGTTTTATATGTCATGGAGTTTTATTAGCCAATTTCAGGAGACCTAAAAAAAACTAGTGATGAGTGAATGAGGATTGGATCAGGAAAGCATCCAAAATTTCAGAGGCTTATCTGAAGCTTATCTGAAGCAGTTAAAACATTTTGGTCTGGAAATTGAGCTAGGAATCATTTGAAAACAGGTGTTCATGTGAGATTTCCAGTGCTTTACGATTCTGGTCTTTCATTACTGTTGCTTCCAGTCCTGACAAAAGCCATGAGGTATACAATCACTGGAGAAAGTATGACAATTGAAAAGGTAATTGAATGTTCTCCGTGCCCAAAATGCAGACCAGATCTGCTGAAGTATCTTCAAACAGTATCTAATTTGCACATCCCTGAAACAACCTTTTCCCTCTTTCCTATAGTCTGGGCATTTGCTACTGGATAGTTTTAAAATGTTAAAATAACAATATAATTAACATACCAAGAAAACATGTAAACAGTCACCAGAAGACAAAACTAAAATACATCTACAGCATACTTAATCAGAAAAAGTAATAATAGAAAGTATCTAGTTCTTTTTGGTACTTTTCATCAGTAGATTTCAAAGCACTTTACAAAGGAGATGTTTTATAAATATGAATGCTCAACAAATACTGTCTCAAAGAGCCATGTGCAGCTGGGAAAGGCATCAGAGATGTAAAAAAAGTCACTTTCCCTTTAGCAAGGATATGTCTACAATATAAAGAAAAACATGTGGCACCAAGTCTCAGAGCCCAGGTCAGTTGACTTGGGCTTGCAGGCTGCAGGATAAGGGGCTAAAAATATCAGTGCAGACGTTCGGGCTCGGCCTGGAGCTCAGGCTCCAAGTCCCTAGGTTCTAGCCCAAGCCCAAACCTCTACACTGATATTTTAGCCCTATGAGCTTGACTCAGTTGACCCAGGCTCTGAGACTCGGCATTGTGGGTTTTTCTTTGCAGTGCAGACATACCAAGGAAGAGGCAAGAGCTGCTGGTCTTTCTACCTGGGGGAACAATACCTGGTCTCTCCAGGCAAAGGGTCTGAGAGGGATTTTGGAAGAACATTGGGAAAGGTGAGGTGGGACAGCCAAAGTGCTGGGTAAATACTCTGAGAGTATGTCCACTCTTCAGTGTAAGCCCAGGATTCTAACTCAGACTCATGCCTAACCCCCTTTCTGCCTACACAAAAATCACATGACAAAGAGGTCTGGTTGGTTGCTTGGCTGACTGGAGGATTAAACTCCCCTATCAGAGAGAAGGAAACCAAGGCACAGAGAAAGGGAAACTGAGGCAGTGGCTGGATCCAAAGATGGAAAGGCAAGATTTCATTGTGAGATTTCTAGCTGTTGGAATGGTCCTTTGGGTGCTGTTGAAGTTAAGTGCAAGTTAGAGCAGACCCTGGCTGGCCCCAGAATCAAGGATACATAAATTCCTCCTCCTCTGGTCCCATGAAGAACAGAGCTTGGCTATACCTGTTCTGCATGGGACTAGAGCCCATTGTTACAATTACTACATTACCATGATATTAAGAGCTTCCAGAAGCAGTACTAAATAACAATACATAATCAAGAAAAGTCAGAACGTATCACCAGATCAAATAAACTCTTATTTCTTATATCATTGGCAATTCCTCTAATAAATCAACTGTATTGTCTAACTTTAGTGCATCCAAGAATTTCCTAATGTAGTTGATTTTTTTAAAGAAAAATAGTAACAAAAAATGTTCTAATGTTCTTAATTTTTATTTCAGCACTGAGAAAGACCATCACAAGAGGCTTTTAAGAAAACCAATTCATATGGTTAGAACTAAATTTGTGGACTAGAAACTGTCTGAGACCCAAAACTAAGTTTAGGAATAAATGGTCAATTTTCAACATGGCTAAACATTAACAGTAGATAATCAAAAGATCTGTACTAGGGCCAGTGTTGTTTAACATAATTATTAGAGCCAGAAAAAAATTCCAATACAATGTTTCATTAGTTGAAATCTAAAGGTTCTGTGGGTATAGTTTGATTTTGATGTAGTTCCAATGGAACCCAGGATGGGTTGTTGGAAATCCGCCTACTTACATGCCAAAAGAAGGCTGCTGGGGAACCCAGGCTTCTAGGATCTGCGACTCTGGGGCAGGTCACTAGGCAGGCTATCCCAGAGCTGTGGCTTCTTTCCCTTGCATGGAAAATTTTGGTGTTCATTCTGAATCAGAAAAAAACTGAATTTTGAAATCCTGAAATCCTCTGTGAAATGGAAATTTCTCCAGCCAGTTCTAATAATTATTAGTGACTTGGAAAAAGGGATCAAAAGTGAGGTGGCAAAACACAATTATTTGGATTCTGCAAAAGATTGTGAAGAACTCATAGGAACTTAACCCAGCTATATAGAGATGGCCAACGTTTTCTGAATTTTGAGTTTGGGACAAAAATTTTCATCGATAAATCTGATTTTTTTTAACCAAAAACCTCCCAAAAGTTTGTTTTTCTATCAGCGGTATATGGGAATAGGTAAAATGATGGCAAATGAAATGCATTGTTGACAAATTCATGGTAAAGCTCACTGCAAAGATTAATTGAAACTACTTATATGCATTGTTGAGTTCTAAATTAGCAGTAACCACATAGGGAAAACACATACACAATAAAAAAGTGTCACTTCATTTGGTTCAAACTTTTTTTTAAAAAAAAAAAAAGCCTGTGGGCTGAAACAAATTATGTGATGTTTCAGCCCCAAAGAATTTTATTTTTTCTGGTGAAAGTCAAAAGGTGTGAAAAATAAAGCCGAATGTAGCATCACTCCTGCAGCCTTAACTAAAGTAATGACGATGACCTGTATAGTCTTTCACTGCACATAAAGAAACCTACTGTATATACTTAGCAGTGGAAGAGGGTTTTTCCCTCCCCATTGAAGCACATGCGCCATTTGCCCTTATCCTCAGAGCCCCTGAAATCATTGCACTAAAGTGATATTTAAGTGTGTTTTGATTGTCTGCCAGAAAGTCAGTGAGAAACTATTTTATTGAAAGGAAAATGAAAAACAACTGCAGCTCAACCTTCAGACATCATCTACGGGCTTGCTGTGTTCTGGGATTTTGCTGTGTCAGCATTGTGTATGATCTTTCACATGAGCAGCTGGCTGGGTTTTTGTTAAAAAATGTTATCTTCTGATTCTGATATCCTCAATTATTTAGTTTGTTTGGGTTCACTTTAATTTTTGTCTTATTAATGATGTATTGGACATTCCTAATCGTAGATGTTAATGACCTGCAAACTATAAATTGTTTTTAGGAGTTTGTAAGGGTAAGTACAGCAAATGGGAAAGAGGGATTTGCATAAGTGGAAACTTCTAGACATTGGGAATTAAATGCAATACTGAATGGGGGAAAACATTTTTTGTCTTCCTTTGTTTTTTAATTTAGAATTAGATTAAGAAATGCTTAGGGAAATATATATTTATTGCATTCTGTTTATCAAGCTGTGATAGGCTTTTGAGTCAAAGTGACTTCAGAAGGTGATAAATTGTCTTTTTCAGAAGATTCTCTCATATGCATGTACCTCTGAATTAATTAAGGAGAGCAGCTCTTCATGCACCTCCCTTAGGAGCAACAGATCTCCCAGAAAAGTGAAAGGTCACTCTCTCCAAACTGGAAATGGCAATAACCAATGAGAAGGTTAGGAATTCATAGCAAAGTCAAGCCTGTTATTTGTCCCCACCATTTCCAATGAACGAGACAAAATCTACCAATCTCTTTTTTTTTATTTAGGGCTATCAAGCGATTAAAAAAATTACTCACGATTAATAGCACGACTAAAAAAATCCATCGTGATTAGTCTGACAATTAATTGCATTGTTAAACAATAATAGAATACCATTTATTTAAATATATTTGGATGTTTTCAACATTTTCAAATATATTGATTTCAATTACAATACAGAATACAAAGTGTACAATACTCACTTTATATTTATATTTGATTACAAGTATTTGCACTGTAAAAAAACCCAAAAGAAATAGTATTTTTCAATTCACCTAGTACAAGTACTGTAGTGCAATCTCTTTGTTGTGAAAGTTGAACTTACATATGTAGAATTATGTAAAAAAATATTTTCAAATATAAAAAATGTAAAATTTAAGAGCCTGCAAGTCCACTCAGTCCTACTTCTTGTTTGGCCAATCACTCAGAGAAACAAGCTTGTTTACATTTGCAGGAGGTAATGCTGCCCACTTCTTTTTTTACAATGTCACCTGAAAGTGAGAACAGGTGTTCTCATGGCACTGTTGTGGCCAGCGTAACAAGATATTTACATGCCAGGTGCGCTAAAGATTCATATGTCCCTTCATGCTTCAAACACCATTCCAGGGGACATGCATCCATGCTGATGACGGGTTCTTCTTGATAACAATCCAAAGCAGTATGGACTGATGCATGTTCATTTTCAGATGCCACCAGCAGAAGGTTGATTTTCTTTTTTTGGTGCTTTAGGTTCTGTAGTTTCCGCATCGGAATGTTGCTCTTTTAAGACTTCTGAAACAATGCTCCATACCTTGTCCCTCTCAGATTTTGGAAGGCACTTCAGATTCTTAAACCTTGGTTCGAGTGCTGTAGCTATCTTTAAAATTTTTACGTTGGTACCCTCTTTGCGTTTTGTGAAATCTGCAGTGAAAGTGTTCTTAAAATGAACAACATGTGCTGGGTCATCCTCAAGACTGCTATAACATGAAATATATGGCAGAATGCAGGTAAAACATAGCAGGGAACATACAGTTCTCCCCCAAGGAGTTCAGTCACAAATTTAATTAACGTATTATTTTTTTAACAAGCGTGATCAGCATGGAACCATGTCCTCTGGAATGGTGGCCGAAGCATGAAGGGGCATACGAATGCTTAGCATATCTGACACATAAATACCTTGCAATGCCAGCTACAAAAGTGCCATGCAAATGCTTGTTCTCGCTTTCTGGTGACATTGTAAATAAGAAGAGGGCAGCATTATCTCCTGTAAATGTAAACAAACTTGTTTGTCTTAGTGCCTGGCTGAACAAGAAGTAGGACTGAGTGGACTTGTAGGCTCTGAAGTTTTAAATTTTTTTTGAATCACCCCCTTCATCTTATAGCACAGGTTTCTTTTGAATCTTTCTGACACACCACTGTTGCTGCTGCAAATAGAAGCAATTACTGAGTACATCTGAGAGCTATCAAAAGAAACAATTCCCAGGCAATGTGCAAGGGTTGCATTTGGGTCCTTTATACTTTATTAAAGCCAATGGGAGAGCAGTATTTTTCAAAAGCTAGTTGAGCAACAGCGTGGCAAAAGGTAGTGGCCACTAGGCACTGCTTTTTTAAGTTGTGGGCTCAGGCTCCGCCTCTTTGTTTGCAGGTGCATTGGCACCCTCAAATATTCTGCCCATGTTTTGGCACCTGTAAAATAAACTTTGGGCATAAATCTGGTGGGGAGAGGTTTCTCCAGTTGACACCATTATCTAAATTGCAGATGCAAATTTTGTGGGTGCACATTGCCCTCAAAAATGGAGGCATCTAATGTGGAGGATTTTTCAAGATAAGTAAAACATTGAAGCATAGAGTTCAGAAGGTCAAAAATGTTGATTCTCTACCATTTTTTAAAATATTACAAGTTTGAGGTTGTTCCCCTGGAGAAAATGTTACCCAGACACTTTAATACGAGATAACCTAACAGCTCCCTGAAAGCAAGGCATGTGCATTTTGGCAAAAGGAAATTCACTTTTTTACCCAATAGATCACAGGAAAGTAGTGAACAACAATATATTTATTCCATTTATTTATGCAAGAAGCAGAAACTAGAAGTGACTGCAACTAAGTAATCTAGGTAACACCTTAATTTTAATCATGTTTATTATATACACAACACCAGAACATGCCAAATCCATGAAGAGATAGTTTAGTAGGGGGTCCAGTTGATGTTTAACTGCCTCTGAAGGTAACCAGGGTGTCCAGATTTCCAGGTATTTATAGCTCTTGGGGCCCCATCTAAAACCCCAGTGTTAAAAAATGATGCTTCCCAGGAGAGGGATAATCCCTCACATTTTGACCAGTTAATTGTGATTCTAATTATGGAGGACATAGGACTCAATTAAGGTCAGGCGGTGAGGGAATAAAATATCCAACTGGGAAGTGAAATGAAGAGTATTGTCAGCATGTGATTGGCACAGTTTGAAAAACGGAGAGATAGTGAATTATTTTCCGACCCACCTCCTCACATTAGACTATGTTGTCTAATGGAAGCCACCAGGAAGTCCAATGCTCTGTTAGACAGTAGCAAAAGCAAAGGACAACCCTGGTGAGTGTTCTAGCCAAGAGCAAAGGGGGTGGGAGAGAAGTGTGAAAGGGAAATTATGCCACTGGCACTGAAGAGAATTGATCTGACAAGGGAATCAGAGGCTTATTGTGTCAGTGGACACTATACTAGGGCAATAAAGCACATCTTCTTCCATTTTCATTGCTGTGACTTTTGTTGTCTGAGTTACATATGCATAATTCACAGTAACTGAACATTTGTGGCATCATTAACAATATCACTGAGCTAGCTTGAAATGGTCATTTTGTTCATCTTTTGTATTGTGCGTGAGTGTAAGTGCACACCTGCCTGTAGGGCAGCGTCCTGCTCCATCAAAGTTAATGGGAACATTTCCATTTACTTGAGTGGGAGCTGGAGTAAGCCAATAGTGGATACAAATACATAGACTCATAGATTTCTAAGGCCAGAAAGGAATATTTCACCATAACGTTATGTCATAGTGTAACACCACTGCTCTGCTTTCCAAGGGTGCTTGGCCTGGAGACTTGTACCGCTGTCCCTGTGAATGGAGCTTAGATTGAATGATCTAACTGTCTCTGCTGATTCACCCACTTTGATCTCCTAGTTCATGCCTACCACACTAGCTGTGTATTGAAGTAGGTACTGTACTTCTCCCAAGGAAATGATTGAAGGGTGGCAATTGAGTTTGACATTCAGAATATAAAATCATAGGCCATTATTTTAAACCTTCTGCATTTCTAGGAAAGACAAGTACATGTGGCAAATATAATATTGTTACTTATATTGCATTCTCAGTGCTGCTTTTTGGAGTGTCATAAGCTTTGAGGCAGATGGATGTGGGGTTGTGTTCATTGGCATGAGAACACTGTGGCGGCCAGCAAAATATCATTTTGATGAATGAAACAGATTTCTGATTTTAGTATTACTGTAATCCACTGTCTGGCTGTCATCATCACTGCAGGATACCTGTGGCATTTGTGTATCCTTTTTTCTGTTGCTTCGTTTGGTGCTTCACACATACAGAAAATCACTTTCCTTTTCATTTCTAAGGAGCAGCAAAAGAGATAATATGGAGAGGGTTTTTATGTTTTGAATGTTAATAGACTCTTTTAGTGACAATAGGGCTAGATTCTCATAGTCTTATACTGAGTACCACCTTATTTCATAAATAGTGCTGTCTAAGTGAAATGGACTGCTTGTAGACCAGTGGTCTCCAACCTTTTTACACACAAGATCACTTTTTGAATTTAAGTGCAACCCGGGATCTACCCCGCCCTTTCCCTGGGGCCCCGGCCCTGCTCACTCCACCCCCACCCATCGCTCACTCTCCCCCACCCTCACTCAGTCTCAATGGGCTGAGGCAGGGGGTTGGAGTGCAGGAGGGGGTATGGGGTGTTGGCTCTGGGAGAATGCTTGTTTCCATGATGCTAGCCTGCATGCTAGAATAATGATTCCACTCTGAATGGCATCATGCTGCAGGGCTATAAAATTGCAGTGTACATGTTCGGGCTCAGGCTGGAGCCTGGGCTCTGAGACCCCATGAGAGCGGTGGGTTTCAGAGCCCAGGCTTCAGCGAAGCCTGAACATCCACCTTTCTATTTTTAGCCGTGGAGCCCAAGTCAGCTGACCTGGGCTCTGCGATGCTGTAACATGGTTTATTTATTTTTTATTGAAGTGTAGACGTATTAGACTCAAGTGCAGAGATCCTGGAGGCACTAAGCACAAACATTGTGAGGGAGGATGATTCTGATGCCCATGCCCTGTGAGTAGTTGGGATTGTTCATGGAATATGTTACCATCCAAAGTATAGGTATGAGAATCTGACCCAAATTTAAGGCAAAGGTGGGGATTCTATACAACCCCTATTTTCAGTCATAATTGTCAGAAAATTATTTCTGCCTGGATGAAATTTTCTATCCCTATTCTCAGTCTGAAAATTAATTTTCATTGTGACCACATTTGGTAAGGCTATTTTTGAATTAACAGAATACAAAATAAGGCCTCAATCCTGAATAAGCTTTGAAGGGACCTGCCCACATGGAGCTCATTGAAAGATCAGGGCCTAAAATGAACATTCTTCAATCAAAGATTTTTAGCACCAAGCTGACGGAAGCTGTTAGGCCTGATCCTGCAAACCGTTCCATATGTGACTAATCCCTGCCCACATGCATATTCCCACTGAGTTCAGAACTACATGTGTGAGTGACTTAACAATGCTGCCATTAATAAGTTTTGCAAGGCTGGTCCCAAAAATCTCCAAATCTGAACCTGGGAACTTCCCTTGCCCTTCATGAGCACTCACTGGCACTTGACCTGTTTTCAAAACAACGTATTTGAAGCTGGCTGATATCCATCATGAAAACTGATCCATTTTGCATGCACAGTTCATTATTTTTATTGGGCCAAATACCGAGACATGCTATTATCTGCAGCTCCCACTGAAGTTTTTAACATGTCAGACCTTACTTCTGGCTGTTGTAGAGTTAAAATCTCCAGCTTAGAGTTTCATTACAGTAGTTATTTGGTTGAATTTCCTTGGGTTTTAAGAGACAATTAGAAAAACGACAAAACAAACCAAAACTTCATAGTTGAAAGATCTGTGCTTGAGCCCATCACTGCCCTTTCATGCGGGCCCATGGATTGAGGGTAGTGTAGATAAAGAGATGATAAGCTCATATTCAAAGAATGCCACCTCCCACGTGGCTCTGCAACTTGAGAACATGGGCCCTGAGAGGGTTTTGTGTGGGCTTGTTTTCCTTGAAGAAATGACTTTTCATCTGTACAGTATGACTTGCTCCAGAGTAAACATCTATGGTCTTCCAGCACTAGCATAGTTCAAAAGGTCATGTAGATGTTTTGCTGGAATCAGACCAGCACTGATCTCCAAAAATAAGCCTCTTTATTGTTCATCTTTTCTACTGCCTATTTTGTATAAGAAATACCAACACTGAAAAAGACAATAAATAAGCAGAACATGGCAAGAATAAATTGGGTTGAGTATTAAAGAAAAAAACAACAACAAAAAATGGAGAGATGTTGCAGTTCAAAATGTAGAAAGGTTAACCAAGTAAAAGTCAAATGAAAGATTATCCTCAAGGGAATTTTTTCATTTTTGCATTAAGAAGGAATCGTTCCCAGCTGATACTTGAATCTACAGCAGTTGTATCCCTAAGTCATCGCTCTGCTTACTGAGTTTATAGAGACTCTCTGTCAACCATCAGTAGTAGGAGAGCTGAACTCTTTCTCAGACTTGCATCCTGCCCTGATCCTGAGCTGCAGCACTCCCTGCTCTTGAAAATCATTGTGACTCCCATAATTTATTCATCATAGGATTTACATGCATCTACAACTTGTTGTTCTTAATGGTTAGATTTACAATTCTGTCAACAGCAGCACAGATAGAAAGACTAAAATTTAAGGGGGGAAGATTATTACTGCTGTTAGATGTCATATTTTTATGGTTTTGATTTTATAAAAACACAGATGCTCATCCCAAGCTCGACATGTCCTGACACATTAATTTCACAAAATAACTATACACTAGACTGGGTGGTACCTAAGTGTATCACTGCCTTCTGTAGGCCAGAATGTTAGGGGTAGGTGACCATATCATTTACTAGTCACTGACCTACACAGGATATATGCCCTAGTAATACAGCAGTTAAGTGAGATCTTTACTTTAGTTCAAGTGGCCAGGGCCTGTATTCATGGTGCCATGTTCTGAATGAGTGGAACAATTAGTGAGAGAAAGGCAGGCAGGCTGGGGGGTGTGTGTGTGTTTGTGAGGCAGGAGAGGAGGGGGGAATGTAAAAAAAATCAATCAGGTAATGATCATTATAGAAGGAATCCTTATTACAAATACATTGGAAGTAAGAGGAAGACCAAGGACAGAGTAGGCATATTACTCAATGAGGGGAAGGGGAGAAGACAATAACAGAAAATGTGGAAATGGTGAAAGTGAAAAATGATTTTTTGTTGCAGTTTTCACCAAGAAGGTTAGTAGCACTTTTATGTCTAACATAGTGAATGCCATTGAAAATGAGGTAGGATCTGAGGCTAAAACGGGAAAGAACAAGTTAAAAATTACTTAGACAAGTTAGGTGTCTTCAAGTTGGCAGGGCCTTATGAAATACATCCTGGAATACTCAAGGAGCTGACTGAGGAGATATCTGAGCCATTAGTGATTATCTTCGAAAATTCATAACAGACATGAGAGATTCCAGAGGACTGGAAGAGGGTAAATACAGTTCTAGTCTATAAAAAGGGGAATAAGGATAACCCGGGGAATTACAGACCAGTCAGCTTAACTTCAGTGCCCAGAAAGATAATGGAGCAAATGATCAAGCAATCAATTCGCAAACACTTAGAAGATAATAAGGTGATAAACAACAGTCAGCATGGATTGGATTTCTTAAGAGCAAATCATGTCAAACCAATCTAAAGCTTTCTTTGACAGGGTAAAAAGCCTTGTGGATGGGGAGAAGCGGTAGATGTGGTATATCTTGACTTTAGTTAGACTTTTTATACTGTCTTGCATGACCTTCTCATAAACAAACTAGGGAAATACAACTGTGACAGGGCAGAGTGGCCCCGCACTGGTACCGCAGGGATTAACACTTCCTTCCTGGCAGAGGAACCCCTGCCCTGGAAGCCCTGCTGGGGATGCTCCAACTGGAGACTAGGTATAAAAGCCTGCAAAGGTGCTCAGTCTGGGCTGACCACCGGAGGAGAAGGAGGCACACCGCCAGCTCCTGAGGAGGGACAGCCAACATTTCAGGATCCAGGGGCCAGCCAAGCCGGGATGCACCCAGCCTCCCAGACAGAGGCCTCGACAGGAGAGGACGGTCCGGAGTGGAGAATAAGCTGTTCAGGGTAGTAAGTGACCCAGGGGAACTTTAGAGACAAGCAGCATTAAAGCTGCACTGACACTTGGCGTGTTGAGGGCGGATCCCCACCGAGCTAAGCGCGAGGGGGAACCCTGCCAATAGGTGAGGCCTGGGTCAGGACCCAGTGGAGAGGGCGGGCCCGGGTTCCCCTACCACTCTGACCATTGGGATACACTTCCCCGCCTGAGAGGGGGAAGGCTATGGACTCTGGCCATTGGGCCACACTGCCCTGATACATGGGGGGAGTTGCATGGACTCTGGTCGTTGGGCCACACTGCCCTGATACTCGGGGCAAGCTATATGGACTTTGGCTGTTGGGCCACGCTGCCCTGATACTTGGGGCGTGACACATGGATTCAGACCGATAGGTCCCACTACCCCAACCAAGGGGCGAGAATGGGGAAACCAGCAATTGGGCCACATTGGAATGCCCTTAAAGGGACAGGTGTGGGAACTTAAGAGTGGTGAGGCCCTGACACCCCATCCACCCCTGCCACAAAGGGGTGCTGCGGTGCCAGACCCGTCACAACAACCTAGATGGAGCTACTATAAGGTGGTTGCATAACTGGTTGCAAAACTATTCCAGAGAGTAGTTACTAGTGGTTCAGAGTCAAGGCTGGAAGGGCATATTGAGTGGGGTCCTGCAGAGATTAGTCCTGCGTCTGGTTCTGTTCAATATCTTCATCAATGATTTAGATAATGGCATGGAGAGTACACGCATAAAGTTTGCAGATGATACCAAGCTGGGAGTCCCTTCCAGTCCTACATGTTTGATTATCAAATCAGGCTGAAAAGTGAGATACTAATACATAAATCTTTAAGAGATGCTTAAATGGTTTTGGGGAAACAGATGACTGCCAGAAAGACAGTTTCTACATTGGTGAGAAGAACTAAAAAGGGTTTAGCTATTCTTAGTGCCGGCGATTCACTAGCTGTGGTGGTGCTGCTGTTTCCCAGAGCCGGTATTGGAGAATATTCTCTGTATCAGAAAAGCTTTTCTAGCAGCAGAGCAGAGGCCATCAGAGAGTGGAAGCCTTGATAACCTGAGGAATAGTGAGATAGTCCCCATCCAAGGCACTGAGCCTCCAGCATGGCTTCTTGCACGAGTCTGTAGAGTAAATTTGGGACAAACTTAGAAAATATGGAACAGTCCTTAAGTATGGGTTTAACCCCTAACTTCTTTGGGACTCTACTATATGAAATTGCAGTTAAGAGTTGGATCAGTCATCTGCCTTTGTGATATTTCATGTACTGTCAGCCAATAATGCTATAATAAGTAATGGAGAATCATAGGAATGTTGGACTGGGAAGCCTCAATAAGTCATCTGGTCCAGTCCCCAGCACTCAAGGCAGGACTATCTAGTGGCTGGTACACATAAATGATGACAGCCTACTATTGTTTGGGGGGGAGGGATAGCTCAGTGGTTTGCGCATTGGCCTGCTAAACCCAGGTTTGTGAGTTCAATCCTTGAGGGGGCCATTTAGAAATCTGGGGCAAAAATTGGGGATTGGTCCTGCTTTGAGCAGGGGGTTGGACTAGATGACCTCCTGAGGTCCCTTCCAACCCTCATATTCTATGATATGTAATCAGTAGACCATCTCTGACAGGTGTTCATTTAACCTGTTCTTAAAAACCTCCAGTGACAGAGATTCCACAGCCTCCCTAGGGAATTTGTTCCACTGCTTAACCACCCTGACAGGAAGTTTTTCCTAATGTTCAACCTAAACCTCCCTTGCTGCTATTTAAGCCCATTGCTTCTTGTCCTATCTTCAGAGGTTAACAAGAACAATTTTTCATCTCTTCCTTGTAACAATATTTTATGTACTTGAAAATTGTTATCATGTCCCCTGTCTGTCTTCTCTTCCCCAGACTAAACAAACCCAATTTTTTCAGTTTTTCCTCAAAGGTCATGTTTTCTAGACCCTTTATCATTTTTGTTCCTCTTCTCAGGACTTTTTCCAATTTGACCACATCTTTCCTGAAATGTGTGTCTCAGAACTGGACACAATACTTCACCTTATCAGTGTGCAGTAGAGTGGAAGAATTACTTCTCATGTCTTGCTTACAACACTCCTGCTAATACATCCTAGAATGATGTTTGCATTTTCCCCAGCAGTGTTACACTACTGACTCATATTTAGCTTGTGATCCACCATAACCCCCAGTACTCCTTCCTAGGCAGTCATTCCCCATTTTGTATGTGTGCAGCTGATTGTTTTTTTCCTAAGTGGAGTACTTTGAATTTGTCCTTTATTGAATTTCATCCTATTTACTTCAGACCATTTCTCCAGTTTGTCCAGATCATTCTGAATTTTAATCCTATCCTCCAAAGCACATGCAACCCCTTCCAGCTTGGTACTGTCTGCAAACTTTATATAAGTTCTCTCTATGCCATTATCTAACTTAGCAGTTCTCAATCTTCAGCCCAATTAGCACACAGCTGGGGTCCAGCTGTGTGCTTAAAAAGAATTCAAAATTTGCAGCACTGGTCTGGCAGGGGGCAGGGCCACCTGAGGGGGAGAGAGACTAAGGCAGCCCGCAGGAGTGCTCCTGCCAGCAGGGGGCTGGTGAGTGGGTCTGTGGGTAGGTTTGTGGGGGGAGACTCTGGGCAGTGAGGGGGTGGCAGGTGCTAGGATCTAGAGTTCTGGTGGGGTGCTGCAGCACCCACAGGTTTTAGGTGGGGTTCCGCTCCAGGGGTCATGTCCGGCTGCCCAGCCCCACATGAGGGTGTCCAGGTCCGGCTGTGGGCTGCCCGGACCTTGTGGTGGGGTTCTGGGGTCTGGCTGCCCAGCCCCACACGGAGGGGTTCAGGTCCATCTGCTGGCTGGCTGGACGTGGTGCGGTCCCAGGTTCCAGCTAGCTAGCCCTGTGCAGTGGGGTCTTGGGGTCCAGCTGTTGGGCGCCCAACCCTGTGCGGCGGACTCCGGCTGCCTGGCACTCTCTCTCCCCCTCAGAACAATTCCTGTGGGACCGCACTTGATATGCACAGCTTGACTGTGAACCACCGATTACTCTCTGGGAACGGTTTTCCAACCAGTGATGCACCTACCTTATAATAGCTCCATCTAGGCTGTGCTTCCCTAGTTTGTTTGTTGAGAAGGTCATGTGAGACAGTATCAAACGCTTTGCTAAAGCCAAGTTATTCTGCCTCTGTGAATCTTAATGACCGACAGCAAGTAATTGCAATGTTATTTTACTTGTGCTTCTGTGTGTTATGTGTGTGATCTCTGTCTAGCTGTTAAGATACAATTACTCTCTCTTCTGGGAAGTACAAGTATGATTTCAGTCTTAGTGCATTAAAGTGCTGTCCTGCTCTGAAAACAGACTGAACCAGATACATCTACCTGTGCCTGCAGAAGTGATAACTGCACACCTCAGCAACCAAAGTTGCAGCTGTCATTCCCACATTTCCTAAGCAGTGTGCTCCCCAAGGTCAGCTGTAAAGTTTGCCTCAGGCTTCATAGAGCCCTGGTTCAACAAAGTATTTAACTCATGCAAAGGATGTGAGTACACAGTCCTACTGACTGCACTGGGTGTAGAGCTGGGTAGGAAAAAGATTTTCCCATTCTGCAAGAGATTTTAAGAGTTCAAAATTTTTTCCCATTCAATCTTGAATTTGTAAAAAATTTCACATTGGGTCAATTGAAAGTTTGTTTAGGTTTTGACCTTTATACTTTTAAAAAACATTTTAATATATATTAACTAAAAATTTAAATGAAAATTCATTTTGAACCAGGAAAAGAAACTTTTTGTTTAAAAAATGTGGAAATGTCTTTTTTTTTTTTTTGACAATTGTTTCAAATTGGGAGATTAGTCAAAACCGACCCTTTCCCATGATCAGTTTTGGTTTGGACCCATCAGTATTTTCTCATGAGTTTTTTTTGTTGGAAAATATTCTAATTGGGACTAACTATATGCTTAAAATTCAGCATATGCTTAAGTATCTTGCTGAATTTGGGTCAGAGGCCCCACTCCAGTAGAAAATGACCAGGAGAAGTGCTGCATCAGTGCACCTTCAGGGTAGCTTAGCTCTGCATCCTCCTGGGTTGGCTCCATTACTTAGTTTGCAATCCTCTTCAGGCAGCTGGGCTGATATGGAGGATGCCTACTGTCTTTCACAGTACTAAAAATCCAGCTCTGCAGCCTTTTCCATGCAAGCGGTCCTGCTGACTTCAGTGGAACTTCTTGCATGATTAAGTGCATCTTATCATGAGTAAACGTTGCAGAATTGGATCCCTACAAATGCCTTGTGTTTCTTCTCTCTCCCTTTCATAGAGCTGGCCAGCCTGTTCTCTAATGCCGTGATTTCTGTCCAGGACAAGCTGCTGTCAGGAGCAGTACTTAATAACATCCAGGATTGAAACTCCTATTTATGGTGTTAATCAAAACCCTTCAGGATCCCAGTGGGCAAAATACCTAACCTACCAACCCTGCAGGCTTCTGAACAATTCTGTTTAGCCACAGCTAAGCTCTCCAGGCTCTCTCTATTATAAACACTCTTTACTAAGTTATGTTTTCACTTAGTTTGTTTTGTTAGGCACACGGATGTCATCTTATCTCTAAAAATAAAAAGTTGTTCTAACTCACTGCTCTTTTAACCATACTGATTCCTTAGTTTCCACAGTATCATGCTACAATTTTAAATGTTCCATTATTTATTTACTACTGACTGGCTGATAGATTTATTTTTTAATTAAACAATCTCTTCTTACTGGTTTCATTATGCCAATTTCCTTGTTGATGGTGACAGTACAAATGTATATGAGAGGGTGGAATAATAAGCCTGCTGAATACCAAAAAGCAATAAGGTCAAATTTCTCCTACATCATAACATCATCACACAGATAATATATTTGACATTCTTCCTTGCTGCTTTTTAACATTAAAATATCCACCCACCTCTCCCCACAGACCAATATATTTCCTGAAAACACATGGATAACTTTCATTGATCATTTTAAAGGCACAATCCTAGTAACAGCAGCAAAAGCCATCTTGACATCAAAGCCATCTTGACTCCAAAAATTTAAATTATTCAGGCTCTGGTGAAATTTTCAAAGTCCTACTGATCAGTGGGTTGTCTGCTTAACATGTGGTTGGCAAGCTACTTCCATTTTTCTTGACAGTCAAATGGTATAATCAGAACCTACATGACATGTTTGTCTTTCTTTAATGTTTTGTCACATCTTTCATCTAGAAACTAGTACTTGTCCTGCTATGCAAATTTATCTACCTATTCATTAGTCTGTCAAAATGTCTATAAATATTGGATTTGTTTTGAGGAGAGAAGGCCTAATTTGTGAAATGAAAATATTTTTCTGCTGCTCCCTACTACATGAATATGATAAATTCAACTGTGTTTCAAGATACATTAAAAACAACCAGTTAAAGGTACTTATCTGGTTGGTGATTTTAAAAAGTGTAACACAAATTACCCACCTGGACAGAACTGAAGTCTCAGAGGAAATTCCTGTTATTATCTTCAAAAATGGCTGGACATAAAACCCATTTAACTGTACAAACCAGTTGAGGTCCATTTTCTTAATCAGTCATTTCAGTCTCCAGTGCACATCATCACAGACCAGGTATCGAAGTACTCCATGTAATTTCTTGACCCAGGAAGATCCATTTTCTCCTTCCCCTCTCTCATCATTTCTCTCATCATCAGGGTGCAAAATCTCTCTAAACATCTCTGGTAGCCAAACTAGAGGTAATAAAATGATTTTTGTTTCTGTTCTCTTTCTTTTTAAAGGGCAGCCACTTTAAAATCCATCAAGCTGTATGACAGCAAGAACATACCCTGAAAGTAGAAGAGGGGTAAGCTGATTTTGGCAACAGCATTTATTACTGAAGATGCTTGCTCTTTGAAAATGAAGGATAGCTTTGGAAGAGGCTAGAGGAATCACAAAGCATAATAGTCTCACCCACAACCACATGGTTCATTTGTGTTCTCACACGTACACTTTTCAAAATACTCTAGCATGTGCTGACAGCCTACAGAGAATCCTCATCAAAACTTTCCTGAGTCATTTCCTTGTGAGCCTGCAGTAGTGCATGGAAGAGGTGTATCTGATCATTTTGAAATTTAAAGCTCCAGTACAATAAATGATAGAAAGTTTTTCATGTGGGAAGTGGGGGATTATGCTCTCCAATGCTACATTGAATTCTTCTGGCAGAGTATGCAGTCACTCATGGAACCATTATTGATATCTTTTTGGTGGTTTAAAAAAATGACAATGGCTTATTGTAATCTTTACTACCTCAATGAAGTATTAGTGAAGCATTGGAAGATAGAAGTACACAGCTCATTTCATAGTACCCAATGCCACAGTTCCCCTGCAGAATAAGAGGCTGGTTCTTGCTGTGTTATACCAGTTTTATTCTGGTGAATCTCCACTGACTTCAGTGGGAATAGTGGCCTTGGGTAACAATGGGTGATGGGTTTTTTTCTTCTTCCAATGACTTCACTACACACTTCAGTAAGGAAATGCAGCTTACAAAGAGCTGCTGAACTTTTACAAACTTCAGTGGAGATACATCAGGCCAATTATGTTTGCAAAGAGATACCGCTCTATGGGCGAAGCCACCATCTGCCAGGGATGTCAACATCTTGTTGCTGTTGTGTGTGACAAATATCTAAGCTTTGAGTAAGAACTGAGACTGCCAGCAAGGAATGGATAATGTGCTACATGTTATCATAATATGCCACCCTCTATCTGAGCCACATTCCCGATGAATCCTCCGTTTTTCCATGTAAGAGAACCCAATCTGCTCTGGTTGCACTGTCAAGACGTGATAGCAGGGGTGATGATCCTAGAACAGCGGTTCTCAAACTGTGGGACCCCAAAGTGGGTTGTGACCCCATTTCAATGGGGTTGCCAGGGCCAGCATTAGATTTGCTGGGACCCAGGACTGAAGCTGAAGTCCAAGTTCCACCTCCACCAGGGCAGAGGGCCTCAGTCTGTGGCCCCCTCTCCCTCCCCTCCAACTGGGGTGGTGGGGCTCGGGCTCCGCTGCCCCTCCTGGGGTCTTGTAATGTATTTGTTGTCAGAAGGGGGTCATGGTGCAATGAAGTTTGAGAACCCCTGTCTGAGAATAACTTCCCAGTTATTTATGTCTGTGGAAAGGTACACAAAGTATCAGAGGGCATTCTTTAGTTTTGAAATTTCATATAGAAGAGTTCAAAAGAAGTTAGTAAACAAGGCACTGCGGTGAATTGCTGTTACTTCCTAAGCCTCTTGGATTGCCGCTGTCCCAAATTTAACCTGCAGTGTCACGCAACATCGTTATTCCTCTGATTTACTAAGTTTCCAGGCTCTAATATCCTGAGGTCTTGGAAAAGGTCTTCTGGGCTTGATAATAGTCTCTAATTCTGGATCTGTGTTTTCCTGGTAACGTTACATAGGGCTTGTCTACACTGCAATCATGGGGTATGATGGCAGCTCATGGTGCAATATCTGAGCCAGCTTTAATGTAGTTGGCTTGGGTACTGGAACTGGGAAGCTGCTGCAGTGCAGGATTTAGCGTTGGCCTGCTGCCTGGGTAATTACCAGGGTTCCAGGTGAACTTGTACATCCTGCATTGAAGCCCACGCTGCTGCAGCTTCACTGCTCTGGTATCCAAGATAGTTAGATTAAAGCTTGTGTGAATCTGGCTACATGAGCTGCCGTCCCAACCCCTGATTTCATTATAGACCTTCCCCTACCAATATTGGTGCTTTTTCAATCACAAATTCTATATTTATTTTTTACATTGTTTGTGTGCCTGGATTTCTTCTTTGGCTGTCGAGATTTCACATAATATCTGCCTTATTGCTTCAGGCTGCTTCTTGGTCATCCATCTCAGCAAAGGGGAATTGAGAGAGCTCTGAGGTGGACTGTGCTCTTGTTCTCCAAGGAAACTGCAGTGAATTGTGGTAAATTTTAATACAGAAAGTTAGGGTCTTAAAAGGCTACTATGAAATAGGGAGTCAACTCAGCTACTGTTGAATTATCAGGCTCTTCCATTGTGAAGACCATGCTAGTGAGGATGGTGATGTATGCTGTCCTCCCAACTGTCAGTTATTCTACATAAGAACAGCCATACTGGGTTAGCCCAATGGTCCATCTAGCCCAGTGACCTGTCTTCCAACAGTGGCCAATGCCAGGTGCTTCAGAGGGAATGAACAGAACAGGTAAGCATCAAATGATCCATCCCCTGTTGCTCATTCCCAGCTTCTGGCAAACAGTGGCTAGGCACACTTCAGACCATGGTTTTGCATCCCTGTCCATCCTGGCTAATAGCCATTGATGAACCTATCCTCCATGAACTTATCTAGTTCTTTTTTGAACCCTGTTATAGTCATGGCCTTCACAACATCCTCTGGCAAAGAGTTCCACAGGTTGAATGTGCATTGTGTGAAGAAATACTTCCTTTTGTTTGTTTTAAACCTGCTGTCTATTAATTTCATTTGGTGACCCCTAGTTCTTGTTGTGATTTGCACTCCATATGATTTTATGAAAATATGCTTATGAGTGTGAATATAATGTAACTGGAATATGCTTCATGCAAAGGGTCTCTTGTAAGGTATCATTACAAGCTTATAATTTACTGAGTGTGCATCCTATTTGTATGAATGTGTAATTCTTGTATCTGAAACTAGGAATATAAAATATAACTCTGAGATCCTATTGTAGTTATGCAAAGTGTGGGCCATTAATGGTGGTTTGGAATCTTGATGGCTCTCATTAACTAGGACAATTAACTGTAGATACCTCTGTTTACTTGCAAGCCTTCCTGTGAGTCAGGCCAGGAAGAATGAAGGTTGGGGTCTCATAGGACGTATGACCATGTCACCTGTTAGTGGAATCCATCTTAAACCTGGTGCTTTTCCATTTAGAAGGAGGGGTGGGGACCCAAAGAGACAAAAGATTCCTGCTTTGTGCCAAAGTTATATAAGGGGGTGGAATAGAACAAAGGGGGCTGCAGTCATGAGAAATCCCCTAGCTACCACCTGAGCTGGAACAAGGATTGTATGTGGGAAAGGATTGGGCCCAGACTAGAAAGGAGTATAGTCTGTGAAAGAAGCTTATTGGAACATCTCTAAGGGTGAGATTTACCTGCATTTAGTTCCCTACTGTATTAGGCTTAGACTTGCATGTTTTGTTTTATTTTGGTTGGTAATTTACTTTGTTCTGTCTGTTATTACTTGGAACAACTTAAATCCTGCTTTTTATATTTAATAATCACTCTTTACTTAGTAATTAACCCAGAGCAAGTAATAAATATCAGGGGGAACAAACAGCTGTGCATATCTCTCTATCAGTGTTATAAAGGGTGGACAATTTATGAGTTTACCCTGTATAAGCTTTATACAGAGTAAAACAGATTTATTTGAGGTTTGGACCCCATTGGGAACTGAGTATCTGTGTTCTAGAAACAGGAGTACTTTCTAAGCCATTTTCTGTTAAGTCTGCAGCTTTTGGAGGACATGCTTCAGACCTGGGTCTGTGCAGGCTAGCATGTCTGGCTCAGCAAGGCAGGGTACTGAAATCCCAAGCTGGCAGGGAAAACGGGCTCAGATGTAATCTCAGCGCCATCAGGTGACAGTCCCAAGGGGGTTTCTGTGACCCAACCCATCACACTTGTGTTATGAGAAGGAGTCTATAACACTTCCTTATTTACTTTCTCCCCACCAGTCATCATTTTATAGACCTCTAGCATATCCCCTCTTAGTTGTCTCTTTTCCAAGCTGAAAAGTCCAAGTCTTATTAATCTCTCCTCATATAGAAGCTCTTCCATACCCCTAATCATATTAATTGTCCTTTTCTGAACCTTTTCCAATTCCAATATATCTTTTTTGAGATGGGGTATCCAAAGCTGCACACGGTATTCAAGATGTGGGTGTACCGTGGATTTATATAGAGGCAATATGATATTTTCTGTCTTATTATCTATCCCTTTCCTAATGATTCACAACATTCTGTTAGCTTTTTTGACTGCCACTGTACATTGAGTGGAACAGACCACTTGAATTTATGGTGTCAATTTTTCAGAAGTGGTTTCTAATTTTGTACTTCCAAAATTGTACTCCCCCATTTATATATGCCAAGCCAAATGTTGATGAGTAAATGGGACATATCCCTTTCCCATATATACCCACTACATATCTGGTAATTCATATCTGACTACCAGATTTGTATTGCAAATTCCCTTTTACAGATATAAATGTTATGTGCACTAATATTGAGTATGGCTGGACACTAGCTAAGTCTTCAGCCCATAGTAAGCAGCTGGTGACAAGCTATTAATGAAGGAAAAGTGGCAGATTGGATGTTGTTGGGACAGCAGGCTAAACAGTTTTATTGCTGCCATGTTTACCTTTGGAAGGAAAATGTCTAATATCAAATGATATCATGCCAAAAAAGTCCCAATATTAGTTTTGCCCACATCCATTTTCTCTTGAAAATAAGAGAGGGAGCAGCACTTCAGTAGTGACAACCACAAATTGAAAAGTACTGGTACCTTGCTGAGGAATTTGGAAGGAGAAAAGGGGGAGCCAGTACTTTCATTAATTAGAAGTAGGAGTATAAAGTTCCAGAGAGAGATCAGCAAGGATGTGTAGACTAAAGCAGAAAACTATCTGGCAATTTTGTCCTCATTACTTGCATATATGTTGGGAAGGAAAACATAATATTGTTGTTATACTGAAAGACTCTTGCTATCTGTACCAAAGATTAAATGTCTGAGATTAATGGAAGGATTCTTGGCTCTGAACCTTGCAGTTGTTTATGGGCCCATAGTGCCAGACTTTGAGGACTCTATGAATGATCCGTTTGTTCACGCTGGCTTTTTCTTCATTTGGGTCAGTGGTACAAATCTTGCTAAAGAGTGAAGCTGGTAGAGTCTGGGGTGGGTTTTATTTGTGCCAGTTATTGATAATTAAAAAAAAATCTGTAATTTGTGCTCAGATTAGATGTGTGTGAATAACTGCTTTTTCAGTTCATGGGCTGTACCAAAAAAAATGGAAACATAATTTTAGTTTTGTGGGGGGGAATTTTAAAAAATTGTTGGTGAACCAAAAAGTAAAAAAATTGTTTTGGGTCAAATGAAATGTTTTGTTCAACCTAAAACAAAATGTTTCCTTTGGTTTTTAAGCTTTTTAAAATGCTTTTGATTTTATTTTTTTAAATAAAATTCAATTTCTAAACAAAAGTCATTTTGAATTTTAAAAAATCCAAACTTTTTTAGAAATAGTCAAAACCAAATGTTCCCATTTGTTCATAATTTTTTAGTTTTTTTCCCCCCCAACCAAACCAATTTGGTGAATTTGACATGAACCTGTAAAATGTTTCTGTTGGCATGAACCTGCATATTTTGTTGAAAAAACATTATGACTGAAAAGTTTTTTGCAGATCTAGTTCAGATATCCTGGTGAAATTTACAAATAAATAAATCTGCCAAACTGTTAATTCCTGCAGTCTGAAGGAAAATCCACCCTCATTTTAAATTCATTTAACAAGATTGGTCAAAGCTGAAAATGAGAGTTCAGCCATCCAATAGAATAAGAGAATGGGAAGTCCATAACAGATGGGTGAAAGAGGAGGTAGGGGACTTTCAGTCCTCAACAGTAGCACATGGGCCATTTTGGTTTATCCCAAAACATAAAGAAAGATTAAAAGAGAAATGAAGATCTAAATAACCAACAGAGGTAGCAGAAATACCAAATTTAACAAAAGCAGCAAAGTAGGAATTAGATACATTTTAACAATCCAAATAAATAAAAGGATTTAAATGAAGAACATTACATGGAGAATGAAGAGAACAACAGTGAAATAGAACTGGAAAGTTAAATCAAAGGGAAAACTAGTTTGTAGAAAAGCAAACAAACATTTTAAAATAAAAGCAGACATTTGGCATGGGAAAGTTTCTATACATTTTAATAGTTAGAAACTGAAGTCTAAGACTCAGGAAGAGAATCTCCCAAGGAAACAGCCTGAGTTAGCGCACACTAAATCTCCAACTGTCTGCTTTACTGGAATCCTTCACCTGGATAAGTACAATATCTTTTTATTGGGGCTTTTCATTGTTATCCATTTGCTAATTTTTTGCCATCACATTGAGTTTTACTAAGATCTTCAGGAAGGGAAGACAGCTGGTGTACCAAAAGGAAGGGAAGAGAACTGGACAGTGGTAGAACAGAGAATGAGGGTGTCTGGAATGTGCAGTAGATGAAAAGGCATGACCACATCGTCTTGCGGAATTCTAACTTGGCATTATAAGTTTCCAGTTATGTAAACTGACATCAGTAGATTCCTGATTTACTGAATCCTTGTAGACCAGTGGTGGGCAAACTTTTTGGCCCAACGCATGTGGGTGCGAAACTGTATGGGGGGCTGGGTAGGGAAGGCTGTGCCTCCCTAAACCACCTGGCCACCACCCCCTCCCACTTCCCGTCCCCGACTTCCCCCCTCAGAAACCCCCACCCATCCAACCCCCCCCGCTCATTGTCCCATGACCACCCCCACCCAGGACCCCCAGCCCCTAACCGCCCCCTGGGACCCTACCCCCTATCCAACCCCCCTGTTCCCCGTCCCCTACCCCACGCGAACCTGTGCCCCATCCAACCGCCCCCTGCTCCCTGTCCCCTGACTGCCCCCCGGGACCTCCTGCCCCATATCCAACCCCCCGTCCCCCTTACCATGCCTCTCAGAGCAGCATGTTTGGAGCTGCGCCACCTGGCCGGAGCCAGACGCGCTGCCCTGCATGAACATGCAGCCCCACTGCCCAGAGCGCTGCTCACGCAGCAGCATGGCTGCATGGAAGGGGGAACAACGGGGGAGGGGCCGGGGGCTAGCCTCCCTGGCAAGGAGCTCAGGGGCCGGGCAGGATGGTCCTGCAGGCTGGATGTGGCCCACGGGCCATAGTGTGCCTACCTCTGTTGTAGACTATCAGTACAAATAGTTGTAAGCGGTATACTGTGTAATTATAAGTAACTGAGTGGAGGCTCGGGAAGTGTCATCCAGCCACAGTGAACACAAACTCTCAAGCAGATAATCAAAACTGAAGTTTACATAAATCCCCAAGGTTTGGCTCCACATGAAGTCTGTATGAGCTGAAGTCAGGCATAAGTACATAAGAGTGTCCATACTGGGTCAGACCAAAGGTCCATCTAGCCCAGTATACTGTCTTCGGAGAGTGGCCAAGGCCAGGTGCCACAAAGGGAATTAACGGAACAGGTAACCATCAGGTGATCCATCCCCGGTCACCCATTCCCAGCTTCTGGCAAACAGAGTCTAGGGAACCATCCCTGCCCATCCTGGCTAATAGCATTGATGGACCTATCTTCCATGAATTTATCTAGTTCCTTTTTGAACTGTATTATAGTCTTGGCCTTCACTACATCCTCTGGCAAAGACTTCCACAGGTTGACTGTGAATTGTGTGAAGAAATACTTCCCTTTGTTTGTTTTAAACCTGCTGCCTATTCATTTCATTTGGTGACCCCTAGATCTTGTGTTATGACAAGGAGTAAATAACACTTCCTTATTTGCTTTCTCCACACCAGTCATGGTTTTATAGACCTCAATCATATCCTTCCTTATTCGTCCCTTTTCCATGCTGAAAAGTCCCAGTCTTATTAATCTCTCCTGATATGGAAATTGTTCCATATCCCTAATAATTTTTGTTGCCTTTTTCTGTACATTTTCAGTACCACTATATATTTTTGAGATGGGGTTACCATATCTGCACACAGTGTTCAAGATGTGGCATACCATGGATTTATAGACAGGCAATATGATATTTTCTGTCTGATTTATTTATCCCTGTCTGAATGATTCCCAATATTCCTTTAGCTTTTTTGACTGCTGCTGCACATTGAGTGGATGTTTTCAGAGAACTACGCACAATGACGCCAAGATCTCTCTCTTGAATGGTTACACCTAATTTAGACCCCATCATTTTATATGTATACTTGGGATTATGTTTTCCAATGTGCATTGTTCTGCATTTTTTAAGATTGACTTTCATCTGCCATTTTGTTGCCCAGTCACCTAGTTTTGTGAGGTCCCTTTGTTACTCCTCACAGTCTGCTTTGGACTTAACTATCTTGAGTAGTTTTTTATCGTATGTAAATTTTGCCACCTCACTGTTTACTCCTTTTTCCATATCATTTATGAATGTGTTGAACAGCACTGGTCCAAGTACAGATCCCTGAAGGACACCACTATTTACCTCTCTCCATTCTGAAAGCTGACCATTTATTCCTACCATTTCTTTCCTATCTTTTAACCAGTAAGTGATCCATGACAGCACCTTCCCTTTTATTCCAGGCCATCTTACTTTGCTTAAGAGCCTTTGGTGAGGGACCTTGTCAAAAACTTTCTGAAAATCTAAGTACACTCTATCCACTGGATCTCCCTTGTCCACATACTTGTTTGACCCCCCTCAAAGAATTCTAGTAGATTGGTGAGGCATGATTTCCCTTTACAAAAACCATGTTGACTCTTCCCCAAAAAATCATGTTAATCTATGTGTCTGATAATTCTCTTTCAACAAATTTCCCCAGAACTAAAATCAGGTTTACCAGCCTGTAATTGCCGGGAGTGCCTCTGCGGTCCTTTTTAAAAATTGGTGTCACGTTATCCTCCAGTCATATGGTACTGATTTAAATGATATGTTACAAACCACAGTTAGTAGTTCTGCAATTTTACATTTGAGTTCCTTTAGAACTCTTGGGTGAACACCATCTGGTCCTGGTGACTTATTGCTGTTTAATTTACCAATTTGTTCTAAAATCTCCTCTAATGACACCTCAATCTGGGACAGTTCCTCAGATTTGTCACCTAAAAAGAATGGCTCAGGTGTGGGAATCTCCCTCACATCGTCAACTGTGAAGACTGAAGCAAAGAATTCATTTAGTTTCTCTATAATGGCCTTATCGTACTTGAGTTCTCCTTTAGCATCTCGATCATCCAGTGGCCCACTGGTTGTTTAGGCTTCCTGCTTCTGATGTACTTAACAAAAATGTTGCTATTACTTTTTGAGTCTTTGACTAGCTGTTCTTCAAATTCTTTTTTGGCCTTGCTAATTATATTTTTACACTTCACTTGCCAGAGTTTATGGTCCTTTCTATTTTCCTCATTAGGATTTAACTTCCACTTTTTAAAGGCTGCCTTTTTGCTTCTCGCTGCTTCTTTTACTTTGTTGTTTAGCCACAGTGGCACTTTTTTAGTTCTCTTATGTTTTTTAATTTGGGGTATACATTGAAGTTGAGCCTCTATTATGGTGTCTTTAAAAAGTTTCCATGCAGTTCAATGGATCGGGGTTCAGTTGACAGTTCTGACACAGACTTCTTGTATGACCTCAGGAAAGTCCCTCAATCTCACTGTGCATTAGATCCCCCTCTGTAAAATGGGGCAACAGTATTTCCTTTCTCTGTCTTGTCTATTTGTATTCTTTGAGACAGGAACTCTCCCTTATCATGTTTATAATAGTACCTAGCACAGCAGAGCCCTGATCTTGGGTGGGAAGGAGGCACTATTATCTTGCATATAGTGAATGATAATAAAAATTTATTCTGTGTCCTGGAAGACCTGCTGTGACACAGCATGTGGAAAGCTCTCTGTCTGGCTGTTTGTAATCTAGGGAGCTGGTTCAGCAGATTTCCTTACCCTGAGCACAGGCTAGAAAGTCTGCTCAGTTAGCTGCCTTGATTATCTCAATACACCATTATCCAAAAATTTCTGGTGTCCCTCAAGACCTTTGGATTATTGGGTGTTTTACTGGATTTGTTCAGCACTGAACATTATGGACAATTAAGAGGAAAAACCTATTTTCTTTAATCCCCACCACCATCCTTCTCTGTTCACATTGCAATTTCTGCGGTAATGGAATCTCACAAATGTTCTACTTTTCTTTGTGCTTCTACATCTAAAGCTCCTACAGCAAGAGGCATCATCTCCTTCGGGCAAAAGATTTGCTTAGAATGTCGGTGGGTCCTCTGCTTAATTAGAGGCTGTTGTTCTCTGAGTGATTTATAATAGAAGCAAGTTCCTTGTGAAGCTTCCCCTCCTTTCTAAATATTCTGTTTTAAATGTAATTGTCTGATACTTTGCCCTTTCCGTTCTAGTAAGTACTTGCTTGGGTGAACAGGTAGTTGGAATCTGCAATATAAATAGCCCATTTTACAACATTGCCAGCTCTCATGATGTTATCTTGAGTCTTGTGATATTGAGATTTCAGATGAAGAGCGGGCATGTTTCTAACCTTCATGGTGTCATAAATATAAAGGGAAGGGTAAACCCCTTTAAAATCCCTCCTGGCCAGAGGAAATCTCCTCTCACCTGTAAAGGGTTAAGAAGCTAAAGGTAACCTTGCTGGCACCTGAACAAAATGACCAATGAGGAGACAAGATACTTTCAAAAGCTGGGAGGAGGGAGAGAAACAAAGGGTCTGTCTGTCTGTCTATATTCTGTCTTTGCTGGGGATAGACCAGGAATGAAGCCTTAGAACTTTTAGTAAGTAATCTAGCTAGGTACGTGTTAGATTATGATTTCTTTAAATGGCTGAGAAAAGAATTGTGCTGAATAGAATAACTATTTCTGTCTGTGTATCTTTTTTGTAACTTAAGGTTTTTGCCTAGAGGGGTTCTCTGTGTTTTGAATCTAATTACCCTGTAAGGTATCTACCATCCTGACTTTACAGGGGGGATTTTTTTTTATTTCTATTTACTTCTATTTCTATTAAAAGTCTTTTTGTAGGAAAACGGAATGCTTTTTCATTGTTCTCAGATCCAAGGGTTTGGGTCTGTGGTCACCTATGCAAATTGGTGAGGCTTTTTATCCAACATTTCCCTGGAAAGGGGGGGGTGCAAGTGTTGGGAGGATTGTTCATTGTTCTTAAGATCCAAGGGTCTGGGTCTGTAGTCACCTAGGCAAATTGGTGAGGCTTTTTACCAAACCTTGTCCAGGAAGTGGGGTGCAAGGTTTTGGGAAGTATTTTGGGGGGAAAGACGTGTCCAAACAGCTCTTCCCCAGTAACCAGTATTTGTTTGGTGGTGGTAGCGGCCAATCCAAGGACAAAGGGTGGAATATTTTGTACCTTGGGGAAGTTTTGACCTAAGCTGGTAAAGATAAGCTTAGGAGGTTTTTCATGCAGGTCCCCACATCTGTATCCTAGAGTTCAGAGTGGGGGAGGAACCTTGACACATGGTTTCAGAGGAAAGCTTAAAAACATGAAGTGAGCGTGCCCTAATGGCTCAGAAACTAAAAAGCAAAGAAAGAGAATGCATTTATTGTTTAAAAAAATCATTTGTAGGCAGTTTCATGATTTTTTAAAGTTTGGGGTTGACAATAAGAATAATACCTAATTCTTATACGGCACTTCTCATTGGTAGGTCTCCATGTGTTTTACAAAGGATATTGAGCCTATATCGACCAGAGGGATGCTACTACAGTATATCACCTTTGAAGGCAGTTGGGCCAAATTCTCTGCAAGCTGAGGAAACTGCAGTGAGCAGGAGGCTCTGGAAGTCACTGGGAGTTGTTAGTTGGGCTCTCTTTTCTGTATTCCAGTTGCGTTCCATTACCAGCTACTCTTCACTCTTTTTTGACATTCTTTCTTAGTGTTCAGTTGCACAATATTGTGTGTTTTGTGGTAAAGAAAAAGTTGTGCTTGCTTTTCAGAACTTCTTATCCCATGCTGCAACTGGTTTTCTGTAAAAACCTGTAAATAAAATACATAGAGATTTAGGATTTAACAGAAATAATTTGCTCAGTCTACCATCCCGCTACCAATGTGATATTATTGGGGAGCGAGTGTTCTTCTGGGGGGGGTGGGGTGGGGGGGAGCAGTGTGTGAAGACACTTGCCCTAACCCACTAACCCATTGTGGTTAGCGGAGAGAAAAAGTTAAACACAATGCAATGTTATAATTGTGTGTGTGTCCTCCCCATATCTATTCCGATATCTTCTTTTTCTCTATATTGTTCCCCTCTTTCTTTCTTCCTGCAACTACTTTTTATCTCTTGTATCATCTTCTTTGTTCCTGTTTCCTCACCTTATTTCTACAGATGGGCCCAAACTAGGGGAAAATGCCAATGTATATCCAAATTCTACAGCTCAGGGCCATCTCTACTTTTATTATTACTGTAGTGCCTAAGATCCCCGCTCAAGAATCAGGGCCTCATTTTGTGAGGTGCTCTCCAGACAAGTCACAAGTATGACAGTCCCTGATCAAGACAGAATAATCTACATGTCAGAGAGGATGCAGCAGTTGGATAATACAGGGTGGTGGTAGTGTGGGAAGATGAAGTAACAATAAAACAAGCTTTAGCAGGAAAGCTGAAGTCACAGCATTCCAGCTGCCTAACCAATGCAAGATAGGACTAATTTGTAGACATTGATGCACAGGTCTCTGTTGAGGTGATTTGTTGGGGGTTTTTTTGGTCCTGACCCCAACCTTTTTTCGGATTTATTTGCCCCTTTTTTCTTAGTTCCTTTAAGTTTTCACCAGGATCAGCAGCAGTAAACTTTACACAAGGAAAGGCTACTAAGTCTAGGACTGAATTCAGGCTTCAGGCGCACCTCACACCTCTTCTGTGGCCCCACACCTTACCATGGCTCCCTCCGTTGCAGCAGGTTTCAGAGTTATAATGATTGGGGCCATACATACCTTTTGGAGCTATTGTTTCAGGCTGTCTGCACACTCAGACAGGCATCCATCATGCTCAGGCAAGCTTTTCTTTGCATCCATTAGAGACTAGAAATATTTTGTAAATGGAAGCTAGGTTTCTGACTTCATCCTATGCCATTGGGAGCTGGGGCCCTAGGCATGGGCCTATAATGCCTATTCCTCAGTCTTCCCTGACAAAGGGCCAATGGAAATGGACTTGAATTGAGTTTCCCTACCTAGAAAGGTTTCTACCCTTTGTGCGGACGGGAACAGATGCCTCAGTTTGATTCCAATCCTGACAGAAGCAGAACACCCAGACATCCAATCAACTTCAGTAGGAATAACAGGTGTAGAGTTCTTCTCAGGCCTACCCCAGCTTTTTCCCCCCTTCTCTCCTTATCCAGTTATTTGTAAATTGCAGGATCCTCCAGCTCCGCTGCATATGTGAGACAGTGATACAGGAGGCAAATGGTTCTTCCTTTCCCTCTGCAGTCAGCTCAGTGTGCAGAAGTGTTCTGCGGAAACCTTATCTGTCCCAACTCATCTAGATCAGTGGTTCTCAACCTCAGGGTTTGACCAAGAGGGACAGGTTTGCGAGGGGGGGGGGGTTGCAAGTGCAGGGCCCGCATTAGTGGGTGGCAAGCAGGGCAATTGCTCGGAGCCTCACAAAGCTAAGTTACATGCTTCACCGCTGGGCAGTGGGTCTCAGGCTTCAGACCAGCCTCACAAGTGAAAAACAGGCTAAAGTGTCACACGGAAATGTAAGTACAATATTTATATTCCGATTGATTGATTTTATAATTATATGGTAAAAATGAGAAAGTTGGCAATTTTTCAGTAATAATGTGCACTGACACTTTTGTATTGTTATGTCTGATTTTGTAAGCAAGTTGTTTTTAAGTGAGGGTACCCCACTTGGGGTACGCAAGACAAATCACACTCCTGAAAGGGGTACCGGAGGCTGGAACGGTTGAGAACCACGGCTGTACATCATTTTTTCTTACAGTCTCAGAATCTTGTTGAAGGGTAGTACAAAAAAATCCCACTGTGTTTGGATTGTTCTCTTTCCACTTTATTGAGGAAATTCAACTCTTTCTCACACACACAGGAAGTACCTAACTTGAAAGCTGTCATGACCTCTGACCCTTTAAATTATGTTCTCCCTATTTCCGTGAGGGCCATTGGGTTTATAAGATCACCATCATGGGAGGTGGAAGAAGAGTGCCCTGATTATAATAGGAATATCTGCATCAGAATAGAATTACTGAGGGGAGGACCAATAAACCATGTGTCTAATCTTTTGTGTGGACTAGCACTGACAAACACATTGTGTGATAATGCCAATACATGTAATGGTGTTTCCAGTTGAGGCTGCAATATCAGTATTTACAATGGTGATGCCTCTGAGATAGTGAGCTTCTTTCGAGTGTCATTTTTTACCCTAATTCAGCAAAAGGAATGCTGATGGGCTAATATCACTCAGGTAAATTGGACTGTATTGCTTGGAGATAAGTGGCTAGTTACAGTATTGGTAATTGTGGAGGCATCAGTTTAGACACTGGTAGATGTAAACAGGTTCTGGATAGCAATGACTTTGGTGGAAAACTGACTTCAATGAATAGAAAGTTTCACACAAACAATAAAAAACAGAGGGGATAACCGAATGAAGTGAAAGAAGATGGAGGTGAAAACTGTATTCACAGAAAAAATTTTAGGTTCTCAGTTTATTGATTGAAAACCTGTAAAATTTCAATTTTTAAAACAAAAACAAGAAAAATTGTTTTTGCCAAAAAATTTTATGGGAGAGGAGTGTGTGTGATTCATTCCCCAACCAGCTCTAATTATAGATCATGTAAAGCTTTGCTATGCATCATAGGGTCTCAACCCTGGCCACTCTGCCTGGCCCAATGATCCTCAAATAGATTGAGTGTTTGATGACGGTGATGATAGGGAATCAGGCCTGCTGTCTAGCACTTGGGATGAGTTGCCACATATAGTAGATTAAGAAATCACATACTTGGAGTACAGATAATTTACAAAGGTATGAGGTGATGTATTTCGGAGGCCAGGAATGAGCAACAAAGGGATTTGGTTCAGTTTCTTCTGTGTGTTCTTGTACAGCTTCATTTTTTAAATTTAAAATGTTGGCAGTGTTGTAGCAGCTGTGTGAATGTTTTGACTTGGGGCTTATGTTATGAAACCTATTGAAAAGCTTGAAACACAGTGGTTTGTCAACCATGCTGGAAGTGAATTAATTCTTTATAAGTGAAGAGTGATGACTAACTACTCTGTTATAAATTTGCTCCGATAAACCTCTACTCTTGAGTCTTGCACAGAGTATGAGAAATACTGCAGTTGTATCTGCATCCTTAGACCTTAGTTTTGTTGATTGCAGTGTTGTTTTAGCTGTGTTGATCCCAGGATAGTAGAGAGAGACAAGGTGGGTGAGGTCAGATCGAATGCACCCCTATATTCACACCCTGCACACTATTGTAGTAATCTTTGTACAAAATATGTTTTGAGATGGATCATTTGAAAACTAATAACTCACTGGTCAATACTGTGGTGACATGTATGTAGCAATGTAATATGTAAAGTTATAAACTTATGCTGATATTAAGTCTGAAATATCTTTACCAGACTAGTCTGGGTAAACCAATTTCTCAAAGACAAAGAACAAGCGGATTCCTCTAGCCAGGTGTCATCAAAAACTGATGGCCGATCACCTGTCAAGTCGCCATTCTTTGCCAAGGAAGAGGGGTAAGGAACAAATTGATCTGCATTTTAACATGGAATCTTTTTCACCAGAAGACTCCTTGTCTCTGTCCTTGCAGTGGGAATTAACTTTATCTAGGGGTAACCCTCAGGAAAATGCATTTCAAAGGGGGACTGGACTATAAAAGTGAGGAGCAAAAACACCCCAACATATCTCTCCCTATCCATCTCTCTCTTTCACCTATGAAGACAAAAAAGAAACAGCCCATTGACTTTGGGAGCAGCTCCTTGCCTGAGAATTTGGTTACTCAGAGTATGACATGCATGCTGTTTGGCTGTTTGTGAGGGGCCCAGGTTGGGAGCTACAACAGCAAAGCACTGTGAGGCACCCCAAGTTGTACATGAGTCTGGATTGCACACCAGAATGTCATATGAGGTAATATCTTTACTGGACCAACTTCTGTTGGTGAGAAAGACAAACTTTTGAGCTTACACAGAGCTCTTTCTCAGGTCTGGGAAATGGGCACTCTGGGCACGCTCCCCAGATCTGAAGAAGATCTCTGTGTAAACATGAAAGCTTGTCTCTCAAGTTGGTCCAATAAAAGATATTACCTCACCCACCTCATGTCTAGTTTGTTTTATGATTTAGAATTAAGTTAGTATAGCTTTCTTGAGATTCCCGTTTCACCACCTCAGATGCCTGTTTGTTTAATGAAAGTAATTAGAGCTGAATCCTGTTTCCTGCTCACAGCATAAGTAAACAGGCTCTGCACAGGCTAATTCCTCAGCGAATCCTCCCCTCAATCGACAGAACAGCACTCACTTCTGCAGGCAGCAGTAGCCTCTAGTCCCAGTGTGGTGACACAGGGTTCAGCTGCATCTGCATTACCGCTACCATGCTCCCAGTCTGCCCCACATACTGTGCACCACCGCACACGCGCACACACACACACACATATACACACCCCATTTCTCCTCAGCTCTGAAATGGCTACAGTGCCCATAGAGCACAGCTGCAAAGTACATGGGGTGGTGGTGGGGGGGGTTCTCTGCATCCAGTCCCCCATCCCATGCAGTGGGACCACAGTGCTTCTGCTGCCTTTTGGGCAGCATGCTGCCAAGGCAGGATTGGCATGGGAGGCATCTGTCCTTTCGGAATTAGCCTGAAAAGGGTCCATTATATTATGAAGCTTATGCTTAGCAATCAATTCTAACAGTCTAATTGTTTTGTGTTGTCATAACTGATATTCAGATATACTGAAATAACAAGAAAGTGACCGAGTTGTTTGCCTCCTGTGGAGGCAGGACTCTGGGGTTACATAGACCCATAGCCCCTCTACCCAGACCCCTATGTGGGCAGGAACTCTTCGCAGAATTTCCCAAGGAGAGAGGGCATTTTCGGAAGCCCTCACATCCTCCAGGAAGGAGAAACTCGGCCGCAGCTGCCATCAATTCCTAAGCAGCTCCTTGAAAGCCTCAGGAGTTCTGGTGATGTCGCCAGTCCTGTACTCTGTATGCTGCTTTGTTTGATTGGGAGACTGACCTTCACAGCCCCAATCTAATGACACTGTTTGAGCTCCATAATTCACCTGACATCTGCAGAGATCCACCTGGGCAGGAGCAGAAAATGTGGGAGAAACCTCAGGCCCTCGTGCCTTCCCAGTTCCATGTGGGGTAGGCAGCCCAGGGCCAGGGACTTTTTAAAATTTTTTTTAAAGAACTAATAATGCTAGTTCGATGGGGAGGTTGGGGATGATCTGTATAGAAAGGAGAAAAACCACATACACTAAACAAACCCAATTGCCAGAGAGCTCAGTCACCTGTCCCAGGGAGCAGAAGGGATTGTAGTATGAGAGGGGACTGTTCAAGTAATTTTAAAAAAAGTTTAAGGCCCAGATTCTGATAGCTGCTCAAAGTGAGTATCACCTTCACACCACGAACACAGACTCTCTGGATTGCAATGGGGCTGCTTGTGAAGGATGGTGCAAATCAGCGTGAGGACAAGGGTATCAGGATGTGGCCCTGAGTGAGTCAGAACCACCAAGTTGTACACATTGTATCATCTCTGAAAGGAGATGCTCTTATCACTCGTATCCTCATTCTCCCTCTCTTCCCTCATTGTTCATTAGACTCGCTCATTATGTCCTGACTTGCATAGATTGCTAGGTGCTGCCAGAGGCTATTCTTGATTTAGTCCTAAGTGGAGCACAGGATCTGGTCCAAGAGGTGAATACAGCTGAACCGCTTGGTAATGGTGACCATAACATAATGAAATTTAACATCCCCGTGGGGGTAAAAACACCACAGCAGCACACCTCCATAGCATTTAATTTCAGAAAGGGGAGCTACATAAAAATGAAGTTAGTTACAGAGAAATTAAATGGTAGAGTGCCAAAAGTAAAATCCCTGCAAGCTGAATGGAAACGTTTAAAAACACCATAATAGAGGCTCAACTTAAATGTATACCCCAAATTAAAAAACATAGTAAGAGAACCAAAAAAGTGCCACGATAGCTAAACAACAAAATAAAAGAAACAGAGGCACAAAGGCATCCTTAAAAAGTGGAAGTTAAATCCTAATGGGGAAAATAGACAGGAGCATAAACTCTGGCAAATGAAGTGTAAAAATGTAATTAGGAAGGCCAAAAAATAATTTGAAGAACAGCTAGCCAGAGGCTCAAAAAGTAATAGCAAAATTTTTGTTAAGTACATCAGAAGCTGGAAGCCTGGTACACAACCCTTGGGGCTATTGGACAATCAGAATGCTAAAGGAGCATATTGTGGAGAAACTAAATGAATTCTTTGCATCAGTCTTCACAGCTGAGGATGTGAGGCAGATTCCCAAACCCGAGACATTCTTTTTAGGTGACAAACCTGAGGAACTGTCCCAGATTGAGGTGTCATTAGACGAGGTTTTGGAACAAATTGATAAACTAAACAGTAATAAGTCACCAGGAACTGATGGTATTCACCCCAGAGTTCTGAAGGAACTCAAATGTGAAATTTCAGAACTACTAACTAACTAGTCTGTAACCTGTCACTTAAATCAGCTTCTGTACCAAATGACTGGAGGATAGCTAATGTGACACCAATTTTTAAAAAAGACTCCACAGGTCATCCCGGCAATTACAGGCTGGTAAGCCTAATTTCGTACCGGGCAAACTGGTTGAAACTATAGTAAAGAACAGAATTATCAAACACATAGATGAACATGATTTGTTGGGGAAGAATCAACATGGTTTTTGTAAAGGGAAATCATGACTCACCAATCTACTAGAATTCTTTGAGAGGGTCAACAAGCGTGTGGACAAGGGAGATCCAGTGGATAGAGTGCACTTAGATTTTTGGAAAGCCTTTGACAAGGTCTCTCACCAAAGGCTCTTAAGCATGGTAAGCTGTCATGGGATAAGAGGGAAGGTGCTCTCATGGATTGGTAACTGGTTAAAAGATAGGAAAGAAAGGGTAGGAATAAATTGTCAGTTTTCAGAATGGAGAGAGGTAAATAGTGGTGTCCTTCAGGAGTCTGTACTGGGACCAGTCCTATTCAACATATTCATAAATGATCTGGAAAAAGGGGTAAACAGTGAGGTGGCAAAATTTGCAGTTGATACAAAACTACTCAAGATAGTTAAGCCCCAGGCAGACTGCAAAGAGCTACAAAAGGATCTCTCAAAACTGGGTGACTAGGCAACAAAATGACAGATGAAATTCAATGTTGATAAGTGCAAAGTAATGCACATTGGAAAACATAATCCCAACTACACATATAAAATGATGGGGTCTAAATTAGCTGTTACCACTCAAGAAAGAGATCTTGGAGTCATTGTGTATAGTTCTCTGAAAACATCCACTTGATGTACAGCAGCAGTCAAAAAAGCTAACAGAATGTTGATAATCAAATGATAGATAATAAGACAGAAACTATCATATTGCCTTATGTAAATCCATCTTGAATACTGTGTGCAGATATGGTTGCCCCATCTCAAAAAAGATCTATTGGTACAGAAAAGGGCAACGAAATGATCAGCTTCCATATGAGGAGAGATTAATAAGACTTGGACTTTTCAGCATGGAAAAGAGACGACTAAGGGGCGATATGGTAGAGGTCTATAAAATCATGTCTGGTGGGGAGAAAGTGAAGAAGGAAGCGTTATTTACTTCTTCTCATAACACAAGAACTAGGGATCACCAAATGAAATGAATAGGCAGCAGGTTTAAAGCAAACAAAAGGAAGTATTTCTTCACACAATGCACAGTCAACCAGTGCAACTCTTTGCCATAGGATGTTGTGAAGGTCAGGACTATAACAGGGTTCAAAAAAGAACTGGATACGTTCATGGAGGATAGGTCCATCAATGGCTATTAGCCAGGATGAGTAGGAATGGTGTTCATGGTCTCTGTTTTCCAGAAGCTGGGAATGGGAAACAGGGGATGGATCACTTGATGATTACCTGTTCTGTTTATTCCCTCTGAAGCACCTGGCATTGGTCATTGTCAGAAGACAGGATACTGGGCTAGATGGACCTTTGATCTGACTCTATATGGCCGTTCTTATGTTCCTATGTTCTAACATAACTAGAACCCCAGTCCTGAATGAAGGCCTTTAAAAGTGATGTAATACTTATTTACTCCCAGCTATGAATGTTTAATTTTTTGAGGGGTGACATCTGGATTTCCCCAGGGGTGCTCAGTCACTCCTTATGTTGTCGAGTTGTGGTACAGGTATTGGAAGGGAGGACAGAGGCAATGGGACCATTTTGTGGAGTTAAGTGTTCACCAGTGCAAATAAGGTTACATAACTGGGACTTTATTCTGATTGTATTAATGATCTCATTGGAGACTGTGCATCATGTCAGAACTATGGGTCACACTTACCATGAGTCCATTTTTATATTCTTACTAATTTTAAAGGGCCCAGATTCTGCTTCTAGAAATGTGGGAGTCACCACGGGGTCCTGAGCGCTGCTCATTTGTATCCCAACTGCAAGATTACACTTTTTTAGGAAGTGGGCCGTATACTGTGTGGTGTGAACTACCAAACTAAACCCAGCCTGTCCAACCCCATCTGGTCAGGTTATTTGATGCATCCATTTAGTGACCCTCAGCATTCTGTATGGCATGTACTATAACCCTTTGTAATTGTTCATGTTTAAAATGTGGATTCTCTGACTGGCTGTGAAAGGGATATTTTATTAGATGCTAAGAGCTATAGAGAAACCAGGTTTGCTCAAGGGGCGAAATATCAAAGGAAACCAACACAGAAATAAAAATGAAGTCTCAAAGGAAAACCTGGAGTAGTAGGAAGAAAGGAGAAAGGCAATAAAAAGAACACAAAAGAAAACCTGTCCCTTCCTTGCAAAACTCTTTAGTCATACTCTCACCACATAGTAACACATTGAAAAATCTCACTTCTCAACAGCTTAGAAGCAACACACAGTCAGTCTTGGATTAGCCTTTGTCAGAATAATGATCCATTTAAAAAAAAAATCAGATTTTCACAGTAGCTGGTGATATAAAGTGCAGCCTTGAATCAGATTGCTTTTTTCCAGAGCACCCCTGCAGTGCTACATTAAAGTGGGGGAAAGGGTATTTCATCTGACTCCCCCCGGCCCTCCTCTCCTTAGCTAATGGTAGTTGATAGGCAATGACATTGTTTGGTGCCTGGCTTTTTCAGTAGCATCTTATTTTATTGAGAAATTCTGACTGTTACTGCATTTCTGCCCATAGGGGTAAAATGTTATATTTGACCAAAAAGATGTCTCAGTGGGTGAAGAAGGTGAATCAATTCATGTATTGGTCACAGAGGATCAGTCTGTCAGCAACCCTTCATATTTTGGAAGGACAATATTCAAGTGTTAAGACAAAACAGAACAAGATCCAGCATCCACGTCACTATCGGGGTGGAAATTGGGATGAAAAACATCACTTTTTAAAGTGTTGGTGTGCTACAAATAAAGAAGCTGCCAGGCTCCCACAATGCCTATCGGATATTCTGGTCTACATTAGAAGTGCTACAGCAGCGCAGCCGCACCAATGAAGCTCTCCTGCTGACATAACACTGTCCACACCGGCACTTAGGTCAGTGTAACTTATGTTGCTCTGGGGGGAGGCTTGTGCACACCCCTGAGTGACATAAATTATATCGACATAACCTGTCACTGAAAACAAATGCAGATTATCTCCCTAGGGAACTAAGGGGAGAATTTGAGTTTTTAACCCCAAAAATTGGAAGGGAAAGAGAGGGAGAAAACACAGCTGACTCCCTGTAATGTCCTGCATCTGAACTGAGGCAAAAAATGGCAGCTTTCCTCTGCATTCCAGAGCATTCTGATGCTGCCCTTTGAAGGTTCAGTACATAGAAAACAGACTGACCCTCTCCTTTTACTTATGGTCCATACGTGGCTACAGCCACCACACTGTTCTTTGAAGACTATCATGTTTCTTTTATCAAATGCATGCTGGCATTTTGCATACACTGTATTATGCTGCTGTGCTCTTGAGTAAGTGCTTGGGGGAAGTCATAAGCCAGGAAAGCCTTGGTTATTTGCAAATACAGTTAATTAGAATCACATTTGCTTTAAATGCTTGGTAGTCTGTGAAGTTATTGGTTCTAAAGATTATGTTGTACTTATAAGTAAGCTGGCCACCCAAGATTTCTACAGCCTTCTAAAATGGTAGTGGCCTATAAATAGGAATGAAGAGAAGATGGTGCTATGTGGTATACAATCCCCACACTGGGCCCAGAAGGCCCCGCCCTGCTAAGCGTGCACCAGCTGGAGGAGCAGGTTAAAAGGAGCTCAGAAGCCCAGGTGAGGGGTGGTGGCTGCAGGTGAGAAGAATCCTTCTCCAGGAAGCCAGTTAGAAGGTGGAGCCTGAAAGGGGACCACAGAGTGGGTAAAGCCCCCAGCAGCACCTTCTTTAACCATCACCCCCTTTGAGAGCTAGCAGGTGTTGCAGGGCTCTGCTACTTTGGACTTCATTTGTTAAACTATGGATTGTTTGGACTTTAGAGGCCATGCCCCAAACTGAAGGAGCACATAGGCTCGGAAAAGTCTAGGGTGGTAGACTTAGGATATGTCTACATTGCACTTAGACACCTGCAGCTGGCCCATGCCAACTGACTCAGGCTTGTGGGGCTTGGGCTGTTTAATTGTGGTGTAGATGTTCTGGCTCAGGCTGCAGCCTGAGCTCTGGGACTCTCACAGTGTCCTAGAGCCCAGACTCCAGCCAGAGCCCAAATGTCTACATTGCAATGAAACAGCCACTTAGCCTGAGCCTGAGTCAGCTGGCATTGGCCAGCAGTGGGTTTTTAATTGCAGTGAAGACATGTCTTTAGACTCTCCCTATGGGGAGGAACCTGATGGTGTTACTTCCCACAGGGTTCTGGGCTGGGACCTGGTGGCTGGGGTCCCCCTACCTTGGTCCCCCTACCATGCCCCATGTAAGGACAAAGGCCCAGACGATGCAAAGGGGACGCCCAAACACTCCTAGTCTGAGGTCAGTAATAAGGCATTGCTACTGTCTGCACCTGCCCGGATACAGAGACAAGGGAGTGGAGGTCAGGTGTATTAACTAGTAGGCGACCTGGCCCTCTGACCCCCCCTATCACAGTTGGGGAGTAACAGTCAATCAAATATTCAACCCATTCATAATAACGATCAAGCACTTTGGGGCCTTTCATGGGATAATTTTGAGAATATTTCTTGGTCCCAAAAAGCAGAATCAATTCTTCAAAGACACATTGGAAGCTACGTAGGGACACTCCAGCACCTTGAATACCTAATTAAAACCTTTTAGGTTATAAAATCATCTCTGGTTTGCTCTCTTTGCCACCTGGTTATTCAGAAACATTCACTGGCTGACGCATACCTCCTGTACGCTGAGATGTAGTTCCTCCTAAGTGGATCGCAAGTGAGTTTTGGAATAAATAAATAAAGTTTTAATAAAGAATGATACAGCAGCAAGGTTTCTAAAGTTGCATTAGCACTAAATGTGTGGGGGGATAAAAATTTTCTCTGCCTAGAGAAGCAGTTAGTTTTTGAATTGAAAGGGAATGTGGGCATGGTGGGAATTTCCTTTGATGAGGTTCATTGCCTTCTGTGACAACTGTTAAACCATCTCTGACAGGGATTATGTTTATCCTTGGCGAATAAAGATACTTCTGAAGAGTGCGCTTTCTTGGGTCGGGGAGCTTTTGGAATGTACCATACTGAACTAAATAGCATTTCTAAACATAGTCCTGAGAGAGGATGCCTTTCCAGCAGAGATGGCCTCTACAGAGCATTTATTCCCTATACTTCAAACACCATTAAAAGTCATTCCCATGTATAGATGATATTTAAACAAATAAACCCCATAGTCACTGTATTGTAAGGCCCAGATTCACAAAGATACTTAGCTGCCTAAATACCTTTGTGAATTTAGGCTGTAGTGCAGGGGTGGGCAAACGACGGCCTGCGGGCCGGATCCAGCCCCTCAGAGCTTTGGATCCGGCCTCTGGGATTGCCCCCCATGGTGCCTGCCCTGACCCCAGTGCATGCTGCTGTCACCCCGGAGCCGCTTTCGGTAAGTGGTGCTGGGCCAGAGCCCGAACCCCTCCTGCACCCTGCCCCCCAACTCCCTGCCCTAAGCCCCCTGCCTGAACCTCACACCCCTTCTGCACCCCAACCCCCTGCCCTGAGCCCCCTGCTGCACCCTGTACCCCCGTGTACCCCAATCCCCTTCCCTGAGCCCCCTGCTGTACCCCACACCGCTCCTGCCCTGAGCCTCCTGTCGCACCCCACACCCCTCCTGCACCCCAACCCCCTGTCCTGAGTTCCCTCTTGCAGCCCGCACCCCACCTGCACCCCTGCCCAGAGCCCCTCCTGCACACGGCACCCCCTCCCACACTCCAACCCTCTGCCCCTGCCCTGCATACAATTTCCCCACCCAGATGGGGCCCTCGGCCCAAAAAGTTTGCCCACCCCAGCTCTAGTGCATCAGTCTATAAAAAACATCTCTGCACTCCCTAACCATGGTGCACTCTGCACTTACTGTGTTCCATAACCATGTTTAGCAGCGCATTTAGAATAGCATGTGTGTCAAGTTCCAGACCACAGTCTGAATTTCAATACACACCAGATCTATGGAGTATGTAAAGTCTCTGACTTCATACTAAGGAGAAGATGGTAGATACAAGACATATTGTTATGCTGGAAGGTGTTAATGGCTGACCAGAGGCAACTCTTTGATCTGTGGGCAATCACAGGCATCATTAAAGCTGGTGGGCATATCAGACACCCTTCATTCAGGCAAAATGGAAGAAGCAATTTAGCTTTCTTATGGAGTAAGGTAGCTGAAACAATAGAAGTCACTGCCCAAGGCCCTGGGCTGCAGGGGAAGGAACTAATATAGGGACAATGAGAGGGATTTCCCTGAAGGTTGATTGCAAACACAGGGGCTGGGACATGGATTGGTTGCCACTATGTTTGTCTGTGTGGGTGTCAGAAGCAAAAAATTAGAGAAGCAGTAGGGAGCATAGCCCTGAGAGGGAGCAGAGACAGATTTAGCGCCTTTTTCTGTTTGCAATGTGTCTGTTTAAATGTTTTTGTTTTAGTTGGTTATTTGAAATTAATGATGAATAGCTAAGTCTCATATTCTGGGTCTATCTGCCTTTTATCTTTGACTTTATAAGATGTTAAAAGTCATAAATAGAAAGCTCTAGTAAAAAGCGGAGAACAATGATTCTACAGTACTATAACGCCCTTTCTTATTTCATTTTGTGCTTGCTGCTAGTACATTTTAGTCTGGGTATGTGAATCGTTCCTTACAGCTTTCACCCAATAAATTAGTTTCAGTGCATGCTGTGTGCCCCTTTACCTAGTTATATGTTCAATAAAACACACAGTTCAAATGCATTGTGGTTAGAGGTCTTTCAGGGGTGTTCATTATTGACAATATTTTTCAGCTTTCTCACTTTGTACTGTAGCAGTAAACTCTCCCTTTGTGCATCCGACCTTTAAAATATTTATAAAATGTAATGAGTTTAAAGAGTTTTTAAAAATAAATCTTGCCAAGCCATATTCATTGGGACTTTTATTTAACAAAACCTGCTGCAATGAGAAGAAAGAATGGAGCCCCAGATATCAGTAGGGCACACAAAATTGCCTTGCACTGTTTCCAACAGCTACAATATTCTACTCTTGCAATGTGTTCAATTTACTATACATGAGGGACAATAAGGGCAATGCACTGTATAAACTCTAACATAGCTGGTGTAAGAACTAGTAATTTCTTTGAATAACCTAACAGGCCACTCCCTCCCCAGGCTTTAGAGCCTGAGCTCCAGCCTGAGCCGCACTTTCAAAGCACTGTTTAAACAGCTATTTATAGAGCACTAGCGTGAGCCCCACTAACCCAAGTTGTTGATCCAGGCTGGAACACTCACTCCCGTGGACTCCAAAATGCCATGTGGACATGCCCTATATGTCTGCACTGGTGTCCTGTAGAGTTTCAGTACAAGAGCAAATGACAGCAGAAAAATTGTTGTCTCACAGGTAGCCATCCTGACTTTTTTTGAAGTTTACTAAATCTTTTGTCCTATTTCTCCTTGCAAACATCTCTCCAGAGGTATGCAGCATTGTTGTAGCTATGTCAGTCCCAGGATATTAGAGACCAGGTGGGTGAGGTAATATCTGTTCACTTCTGTTGGTGAGAGAAAGGAGCTTTCAAGTTTACATGGAGCTCTTCTTCTGGACCTGGTCCCTACCAGCTCTATGTACTATTCTTCTTAATGCCAAATCATAGCCTCTGTCATGTAGGTTTTGGAGACCGATCCTTAGAACCCCACCACTGCCGCCAGCACACATCCTCCTACAGAGTGTTGCCACCGTTTGTCTGCTGGTGTTCCGGGACTGCCATGCAAGAAGGGAGGTGAAGCCAACAAGACTGTCAGCAATGCACAACAACAAGAGCGGATGTGTCTAAGTTGGGCTGGGTCATGGTCAAGGTCCGAGCTAATGTGCACCGATTATAAAGGGAGCACAGGATACATCAGGCTGATGGGCATCCCAGTGCCTGCTAGAGAGTATGCTTCCCTGCAGTGCCCTTAAGGGCATTTTGTTCCTGGTTTATACGAATGCGAATGTCTCCAAAGGCCCCTGCTCAGGGGCTACCCCTTACCAACAAAAAGAAAAGGAGTACTTGTGGCACCTTAGAGACTAACCAATTTATTTGAGCATAAGCTTTCGTGAGCTACAGCTCAGTAATTCCCCACCTCTTGTAGGAGCCTTAATTTGACCCTGGTTTTATTTAATGTGAATGTTCTCTATTTTGTAATGTACCCATCTTGTATTAAGAATATCTTGTGGTAACATAATTATTTATCTTAGTTTTAAATCATTACAAATCTGAAAATACAAAACAAAATCATGTGCATTTTCAGTGGTGCTCCTTCCCCACTCTGTTCCCAACAATACTTACCTGTTCCACCCCCCTTTTGAATAGGTAATATTCTCAAATGCGGGCTTCATTGTGCTTGCTTCTGTTTTATCTTCTCCATACCTATAACATAATTTTTCTTTTTGTAATTTAGGGAACCAGATACAGGTGCAGCATTCCAATCTGATTTTAATTGGAATAGTTTCCTTTCAGTTATATTTAATGGGTCAGATTCTGCTCACAGTTTACACGGGTGGAAAATCTGACTAGCCCATTGTCATTACTTCAGATTTACACAGGTGTAACTGTGAGAAGCACTTGCCTTAATGCCTCTGTTTAAGCATATCCTAGACCTCAGGTATTTTCTAATTTCATATTCTGTTCCTATTAATTATTTTTCCGCTTTTAATTTGCCTGAACCATTTATCTACAATAACCATTCTATTAGTCTGACCAGAATTTTCTGAATTTTATTGCTCTCCTCATTATATTTATTGTTCCCTTCCTTTCTACTTTTATCACTCCCTTCCTTCCCTGCATTGTTTCATAATGTCATTAGTCTCTTTCATTTCCTTTGTTCACTTTAGTAAGAACCAGTGAGCAATACTAATCCTGCCATGCTCTAGTAGTCAACACAACCCCCCACTCCCACCCCGACCTCATTCTACTCACATTTATCCAGTCCATGAAATTTCTAAACCAGTTTTTGATCAGACAAGGATCATGTTGACTTAGGGCCGACCGATCTTGCTCCTGCTGAAGTCAATGACAAAGTTGCCATTAACGTTAAAGGAAGTGGGCTCTGGCCCTTACTGATTTCATGGCAATTTGGTAGGAAATCCCACCCTCTTCAAATGACTAGAAATTCAAGTAGCTAATCTTTCTCTGTCTCTGAATATTGAATGTGAAGCTGCAAAGTACATAGAATTGAGCTTTCCATTAGTAGTTCCATTATTTCCAATACATCTCATCTGGGCAGATGGCATTCATGCACACAGCCTTCATTAGAAGATTCTCAGTCACATTTGCCACTTGCCATTATGCCTGAGGAGCAGGCCTTTTCCATGACCTACTGTTACATATCAAGGAAACTAATCTATGATACAAGAAGTGGTTAGGAAATCCCTGCTGTATTTGATTTATACAATACCCTGCCTGGCAGGTACTTGCATTCCATTTTTCTGTAAAGTAGCTAACTGATTAGAACGGTGCACTTTAGTTTTTGTTTGATCCTTTCTATTATTTCTTTTAATAGAATGACATATGCTTCATATAAATAGTCTGAACAATGCCATATTATGTTCTTTCTAGCAGTGATAATTATTAGGGGCAGATTTGGAGATATAGATATAGCTGGTGTAAATTGCCACAACTGTGCTGAAGTCAATAGCAGAGATGACGCGTGGGGGCGGCATGCAGAGTCTTGAGTGTGCGTCCCCCGTCCCCCTCCGCAGATTTGCTGCTTGGCTTGGACTGAGTATGCTCAGTAACACTGCTGAAGCCAGCTGCCTTCACTCTGCGCGCGCGCGCACACACACACACACAATTGGCAGGCAGAGTGAGGACAGTTTGCATCAGCTCTGGTCAATGGAGCTATGCTGACTTGCATCATCTAAAGAGCTGACTCACAGTTTCATTCGGATAATGTGCAGGAGTAGAAATGTGTGATGTTCTGTCTACTAAGGGCCATATCCTATGAAGTGTTGTGCACCTGCAACTCCCTCTGAAGGCCAGGGGAGTTGCAGATGCTCAGTACCTCTCATGGCTTGCTCTTGAGAGCTGGTCTTCCAAGGATCTTCTGAATGTCACCGAGTGGCCTGAACTCTCATTGGGGTTAATCTATTTTTAGATTTTCTACAGAGCCCATTGCTGTACTAAGTGCTTTCAAGATTATTCAAATCTGCACAATGTGATTAGAATTCAAGTAGTTCTCTGTGCTTCTGCCTCCTCACATAAGCAGGCTTTGCTTTGGGAATAATGTTTTTAATTAATCACCACACGTGCTACGGCGGAAATGCTTTGTCAAAGAGGAAGTACTTGTAGCTTACTCTGGAAGTAATCAGAATCTGGATTAGTTCGTTCTTCTCTGAAAGCTTGTTACACAGCCAAATCCCCTCAACCAAGAATACTTTGCTTCTGCCTGTCACCTGCTGCATCCCAGGCTCTGGAAATGTAGCGTCTCAGAGAAGTATAGCTATCTAGCAGCAAGTTGTGAATGGAGATGTGGTCAGTGGTGTAGTTGCCTCCTGACCCATTGATGCTTTTGACAAAAGAAACAAAGCTTTGATCAGGCAATGAAAGCAGACTGTAGCCAGTGGGAGGAGTTGAGGGTGCTGAGCACCTTCTGGGAGACAGTCATTACCTTGCAAAATTGAGTCAATAGTTTACATGGATAAGTGCAAATCTCTTTTCACTTTCATTTTAAGTAGATTTATATCCTGGGAGCTTTGTTTCAGAAAAAACCCAAAATCTTAAAATGAAACTTGTACAAAACTAGTGTTTTGTATTGTTTTTAATTCCAAAACAGGCAAAAGCACTATGTTTTTGGAGTTGAAACACTTAAAAAAAAAGTAGTTTTGCATAGTTTCCACATCAAACCAAATTCACCCAAAAGTTGACAAACTAGATTCAAGTTTCACATATGAAACAAAACCAGAGAGCAGGTAAATGTTTTCATTTATATTCAGAGATGTATGTTTTGGGTCTGCAATTTTTCATATAAGATCATTTTTATTTAAGACCCTGCAGTTCAGGTTTGTCAAAGGCCAGAAATATTATGAGAACAGTGTTTCTCTTGGTATTTCTGTTCTTCTAGTCAAGACTGGAATCAAGAAATGTACAGAACAACCATAGCAGCAAAAATGTGGTTTGATTGGTTCAGGTTGTATCTGAACAGATTGCCAAACCCTAATAATTGTGAATACAGAAACATATTACATGTAGGAAGGTTCCAGCAGTTTCCTAAATATTATTCAAGGATTACCTAGTTATTATGATGAGTTCATTGCTGACAAGGTATTCAGCACTGTACAAGACACAAAAATTAGGGAATCCCTGCACTGAAGAGTTTACAGTCTCATAGAGAAAAGTGAGGATCTACTGGAAAGAAGAGAGACAGCAGTAACTGGGAGGGTGTGTGTGTGTGTGCGCGCGCGCGCATTTGCAATGGACATCACTGGAGAAGTAAGACTTCAGGAGAGATTTGAAAATGAGGGAGGGTGATGGCTTTGCTAACAAGATGGGGAAAGCATTCTTTGCAGCAGGAAGGGCGGAGGAGGCATAGAGATGGGAGAATGTGATGAGCAGGGCGTCAAAGCTGATTTGTTTTTTATTCTTCAGATAGTCTTATTTCTATGCTTTTCTTTAAAAAAAATACAAATAATCTGCTGTGAAACCTAAAATAAATGATCCCAGCCTAACAATGGCCTAAAGCTTTATACACATTGTCATTAAAATTGTATGAAGAATGCAAATCACTGAGCTCAAACCGTACAGGATCAGGAGCTGAGGTAACATAACAGATTTTTGTTAGACTATCACTCTGCAGCATAAACCTTCAATTAATCCTCCAGTGCAACCCATGTTGATGTATTGCTTGGCATTATCAGATTCTGTTTAAGCAGGCACCATGTACACAGTATGTTAAAATAGCTTCAGGCAGTGGAAATGCCACCTTTGTATTTTTGCCTTGTGTTTTTTTCTTTCTGGTTCAATTATGCTAAAGAGAAAAAGAAGTTGGGAGTGGAGGGGAAAGAAGATCAGAGGAAACCCACACAACTTTTAAAATAGATTCTGAAGGGTTGTTGTACTTTTCTTACAGTGGATTTTTCCCTCCACCATGTGCACAATGGATCTATGCAATTCTTGCCTGTCTGTGTAGGAGTGTACATAGAGCCTATCCTTCGGCAGGTGAAATGCTGGTCATTGTGAAATGGATGTAAATCACTGTGCTGTGGTCCTTGAGCTTTCTCCCCCACAAGATTAATAAAAACTACACACACAATTTTTGTAACTCTTTAAACCCTTGAAAATAAGTGTTTATATAGGAAATAATCAGAACCATAACCTTATTAATCCTGTAGCATGGAACATGCTCTCCAGATAAGATTAGGAATTTTTTTTCCCCATTATGTAATTTTGTAGTGTTGGGTAAGTGCCTTATGAGGCAGTTGGTGGTTAAAGGTGGTTTTGCTGACTTCCTCCAAAGAAAGGATTTTGAGACATTATCGTAGTGTAGAACATCATTAACTCAGACAATGTCTCATGAGCCAGTTCCTCTCCCATTCGTAATCACATGGACCACCTATCTCAGAACATCCCTGTGGTGATAACAGCAATTGCTTACATGGAAAAATAATATTAGGGAAGAATGAATTCTGATCTGGCATCTGGAAAAAAGAGGGGTTAGAACCACATAACCAATCAACTCTGGGGATCCAGGGACCTCAGCTTGCGAACCTCTATCCTAAATCTTTCAGGCACTTTCTGAAGCATTGTTTTGGTTTCAGTGGGGCGATTGCTATTAACCTTTCCACTGCTACTGCTACTAGATCCTCTTTTTCTCTCTTACTGCAAAAGGTGAAATCTTATGACTGGGGTAGTCTCCAGCTCTAAGACCAGGATAGGGGGCATGGAGCATCTCTGCTGCTGCTCTGCCTTGGGGTGGTGAGATGCAAAACCAAGGAGGCTCATGCCTTAGGCTTTGCCTACAGAAATATAAACATGAACCTGTTTCCTTCTCAAAAATCTGTATTTGCCAGCAAGGAAAGGTGACTTTGTGCATAAAAATCTGCTTTGTACACAAATACCTATTTGTGTGCACGTGTGAGTGTTTTGGCCTCTGAAAAAGCCAATTTTCAACAAAGAATCTTTTGTTCAAAAAGTTTCAACCAGCTCTTGTACTCTTGTGTCACATGGGGAGGAGGAGATGGTCTTCAACACAGGTCATGCATGATTTGATCACCTTTGATTCTGCTTCCATTGATCCATATTGGTTCATCTGGACCTAGCTTTGTTTCAGATATCAAACAGGAAGTAAGTTGGGTTTTTCCCCCCCTGTTAATCTCATAAGCTCTCACCCTTTATTTCCTTCCTGCCAGTCCTTAACAACTTTTATCACTTGCTAGTTGTGACAGTTTGGGGGAATCTGTCTGTGTACTGTTCATGAACTCTGGTTGACATTGGGTACTTTCTGTGTCAGATGGCAAACTGAATTTTGAATGTGGAGCCTGTTTGCCTTTTCTGTTGCCTTTTGTCTCTATGTTGAGCTAAAATCCACATGAGGTCAAAGGAGAAATTCTTGTATCTGGAACAAGACTAACAGTACATGGTCGTTAAATTCTGATGATCATCCATTCAAGTGGGGCACCCTTAAACAAAGAGATGGTAGCTGCTCAGGGCATAACAGTTTTTCAACCTGAACTCAAGTGGGGAGTAACTAAGCAATGGGTCACCTGGTGAGAGGCTTTGATCTATGAGACTGATCAGGGCATCATCTGACAAAGGGGAGTGGATATTATAAAAGAGAGGGTCTCTCACTGGCTGTTTGGGAGCACGTGGAAGGGCACTGACTGCAGCTGGGCGAAGGGGCGTGGGTGTGAGAGAGTGTTTCCATGATCCAGAGGAGAAGCCATGAGCTGCAGGAGAGGGATCCAGGACACACCAGAGGATTCTGATCTAAGTCCAAAGACTGCTCTAGAGTGGAGAGGAAACTGAGGCAGAAAAATGCATATGGTGTTTGTATGACTTCTGTCAGGGTCTTGATATCTTCCATGCTATCTAAAGTAAAGAATAATTGTATTTAGAAACCATTGCAAAGCCTGTGTGTGTGTTATGTGCTACATCTAACAGGTAACTGTAAACCCCACCGGACCTTCCTCCTGATGTCTGGTAATGCTTGTACTTCTCAGTCTTTCAGTAGTACACCTTCTCACTCTCAGCTTCTTGCTCCCAGCTCCTCGCACGCACACTGCAAACTGAAGTGAGCTCCTTTTTAAACCCAGGTGTCCTGATTAGCCTGCCTTAATTGATTCTGGCAGCTTCTTGATTGGCTGCAGGTGTTCTAATCAGCCTGTCTGCCTTAATTGTTTCCAGAAAGTTCCTGATTGTTCTGGAACCTTCCCTGTTACCTTACCCAAGGAAAAGGGACCTACTTAACCTGGGGCTAATATATCTGCCCTCTGTCACTCTCCTGTAGCCATCTGGCCCAACCCTGTCACATATCCCGCCCCCCCTCTGCTCAACACCACGGGGTTGGGCAACTTGGGACGTCAGGCAGTGTAACCATGACAAGCCATCTGCATTGCCATGGTGGCTTCCAGCCTGGTGTTGTATGGTGAATTGGAAAGGTTGTAGGGACAGGAACCATCTGGTCACCCTTGCGTTCTTCTCTTTATTTCGCTGCATCCACTGGAGGGGTGCATGGTCGGTCACAAGGGTAAACCATCATCCCAGAAGGTAATAACGTAATGTTTCCATGGCCCATTTCACAGCTAGGCACTCTCTTTCAATGACGGCATACTTCTGCTTTCTCGGGAGGAGTTTCCTGCTGAGGTAGAGGATTGGGTGTTCTTCATCTCAGACCATCTGCGATAGGACAGCTCCCAATCCTACTTCAGATGCATCTGTCTGTAAAATGAATTCTTTGTTGAAGTCTGGGGCTATAAGCACGGGGTTGCTGCAGAGGGCTGTCCGTACGTAGATCCATGAATGCTTTCTCTGTGGCACGTGTCCACTTCACCATGTCCGGGCCCCGGGCTTTTATCAGGTCTGTCAGGGGACTCACTCTGGTAGCAAAATGGGGAATAAATCATCGGTAGTACCCCACCACACCCAGGAATGCCCTGACTTGCTTTTTCCAATTTGGCCGGGGCCAGTTTTGGATAGCCTCTAGTTTGTTTAGTTGGGGCTTGACCATGCCCATTCCTACAATGTAGCCAAGGTATTTAGCCTCGGCTAGCCCTATAGCACACTTGGCTGGGTTGGCTGTGAGGCCAGCCTGTCTTAGCATGTCCAAAACTGCTTCCACCTTTTACAAGTGGGTTTCCCAGTCGGGGGTGTGAATAATCATATCATCCAGGTATGCTGCTGCATAACTAGTATGGGGCTGGACGAGCTTGTCCATAAGACGCTGGAAGGTGGCAGGTGCCTCATGCAGTCCAAAGGGAAGAACAGTATATTGAAACAGACCCTCTGGGGTAGAGAATGCTGTCTTTTCTTTCACATCTTTGGCAAGGGGAATCTGCCAGTATCCCTTTGTTAAATCAAGGGTGGTCAAAAATCGGGCATTGCCCAGGCAGTCAACTAACTCATCAATACGGGGTATGGGGTATGCATCGAATTTGGATATCTCCTTCAGCCGGTGAAAGTCATTAGAAAACCTAGTGGTGCCATCGGGTTTGGGCACCAACACAGTCGGGCTTGACAACTGACTGTGGGACTCTTCGATGACTCCCAGCTCCAACATCCTTTTTACCTCTGCCTTGGTCTCCTCCCTTTTTGCTGCTGGGACCCGATAGGGCCTTAAAGTTACCTTTGCCCCAGGGTCTGTGATAATGTGGTGATATGCTGTGGTGGTACGACCTGGTTTGGTTGAAAACACGTCCTGGTATTGGTTGATCATCTCAGTTACCTCCTTCTTCTGGTTTGGTGTCAGATCAGTGGATATCCTGATCTGCTCCTGCATGTTATTTCCCTGGATCGGGGTCTCTTGGGCCACTACACACGCCTCTCATTGGTGCCAAGGCTTTAAGAGGTTAATGTGATAAATTTGTCCTTGTTTCCGGCATCCTGGCTGCCGCACCTTGTAGGTTACTTCCCCCACGGGTTCAGCCACCTCACAGGGCCCCTGCCATTGGGCCAAAAGCTTGCTTTCTGCCGTGGGTACCAACACCATCATCCGATCCCCTGGTTGGAACTGTCGGACTTTTGCCTGGTGATTGTAATGGGTTTGCTGGGCCTCCTGCACCCTTTCCAAATGTTCCTGTAAAATAGAGGTGACCCGGGCTACCCGTTCTTGCATCTGCAACACATGGTCAATTATATCTCTCCCCTCATTGGGTTCCTCTTCCCAGATTTCTTTTGCGATCTCTAGTATGCCACGGGGGTGGCGTCCGTATAACAACTCAAAGGGGGAAAACCCAGTTGAGGCCTGAGGTACCTCCCGGATTGCGAACATAAGGTAGGGTAGTAGGGTGTCCCAATCCTTCCCGTCCTGATTTACCACTTTCCTTATCATTGCCTTAAGGGTTCAGTTAAACCTTTCTACGAGCCCATCAGTCTGGAGATGATAGACTGAAGTTCTCAGGGTATGGATATGGAGCAGCGTACAGAGGTCCTTCATTAGCTTTGACATAAATGGGGTACCTTGGTCTCTTAATATCTCCTTTGGTAGCCCCACTTGGGCAAAGATCCCCACCAACTCTTTAGCTATCATTTTAGAGGCTGTGTTCTGCAGGGGGACGGCTTCTGGGTAGCTAGTAGCATAATCCAGAATGACAAGTATATATTGGCGGCCCCGGGCTGTCTTCTCCAGGGGTCCCACTAGGTCCACAGCTATTCGCTCAAAGGGGACCTCTATGATGGGAAGGGGTACTAAAGGTGCCTCAAGGGGGATGGGGACTGTGCAGCTGGCACTCCGGGCAGGATGCACAGTACCTCCACACTTCTTCATGTACTCCGGGCCAGAAGAATCGTCGCAGGACCTGTGCCAGGGTCTTCTCTACCCCCAAATGCCCCCCAGAAAGATGACTATGGGCAAGACTTAATACAGCATTCTGGTGTTTTTGAGGTACTAGGATCTGCTCTACCTTCTGCCCCTGTACTGGTGCAACCCGGTATAAGAGATTCTTCTTTATTATGAAGTAGGGTCCTGGTCCTTGGGTTTCCCTTCCACGGGGACCCCATCTATTTCAGTCACCTCCTTCCTAATGTTGTTGTACCTTGGATCTTCAGCCTGGTCCCGTCCAAAATTTCCTCTCCCAGGGCTAATCTGCCCGAGATCTAGGGGGCCAGTCTCTGTTGCCTCTACTGGTTCAGAGGCGTTAGGGTGTGGGTCAGTCTCGGGTGCTTCTCTCTCTGGGTGGCCTCCTTTTCAGCTGCTCGGGTCCGCCTACCTACCAGAGTGATCCTCTGGCGTTGGGTCAGTATTCGGGTTCCCAAGGTCTTAGCTGCCCTCTTTTCCCTTTTTGACTTTCTACCCTGTCTGGGAGTGGAGAACAAATCTGGGGATATTTCAGAGAAGATTGGGGGTTGACAGTCTACTGTGGATGCCTCACTGACTTCAGGGTTTCCCCTTTTCTCCAATTCCCCTACTGGGAGTAAGTCTCCAAACCCTGGGAAGTCCCTCCCTATGAGCACCGGGTATGGGAATTTAGGGACAACACCTGCTGCTACCTCAGTAGTGTTTCCCTGAATCTCGATTTTTACTGGGATGGTGGGGTAATAACCAACTGTCCCATGGATGCATATTTATTCCCGTACACTTAGCCCACAGCAGCTGACTACACTTCACGAGCTTCCCCGAGACAAGCGTGATAGCACTCCCCGAATCAACCAGTGCTGTGGTCTCTACCCCATTTAGCTTCACTGGTCTGGTGTACGTATGTGGGGTTAGTGAGACCCCCCACAAGGTGGATTAGGGAGCATGGGTCTGCCCAGTTCCCCAGGTTACATTGCATAGGCTCCTCAGCACTGGGACACTGTGCAGCTATGTGTCCCCACTCCCCGCAGGTGTAACATCTGTATGGAGCCCTAGGCGTTCCCCAGTCTCTTGGTTTGGGCAGTCTAACATCACGATCCTCTTCCCCCTCAGTGCTCCGACTCTTTGTGGCTACTGGTGGGCCTTCAGCCCCTCTCTTTTTCCACCTGGGTTCTCCTGGTGGCCCAGTCACCAAGCTCTAGGGCTTGGTGCTGCTAGTTTAATCCAGGGTGCTTCTTCCTTAACTGGTCGGGTCAGCTCCCTAGCTGTCCTTCACCTCTCTACCAGCGCGACAACCTCGTCGTAGGTGAAGGGTTCGTTCTGGCTTAGCCAGGTGCAAAGGTCTGGCGGTAGCCCCCTCATGTATCGGTCGATGACCAGAACCTCTAGTATCTCCTCCAGACTCCGGGACTCAGTTTGCAACCACTTTCATGTGAGATGGATGAGGTCAAACAGTTGGGACCACGGGGTTTTGTTTTCCTGGTACCTCCACTCGTGATACTGCTGGGCCCGCACTGCGGTCATTACCCCAGATCTGGCCAGGATCTCTGCTTTCAGCTGGGGGTAGTCTGCCACAGCCTCTTCAGGCAGATCATAGTAGGCCTTCTGGGCCTTCCCACACAGGAATGGGGCGAGGATGCCAGACCACTGATCTCGAAGCCAAGCCTCCCGTAAGGCTGTCCTCTCACAGCCCAGGAGATATGCCTCTATGTTATCCTCCCCTGTCATTTTCTGCAGGCAATTGCTGGGCCGTATGATCCACGTCCCATCATGGCTGTGGTTCATCTCTGTAAGGGACTTCACTTGATTTACCAGTTCCCGCAACGTAGCACACTCCTGAGCAGTCTGGTCCATCAGCAGGCGATTAGTCTCTTGCTGCAGCCACACTGCCTCCTGTTGGGCGGCTGCCTAGACACGGGTAGCCTCCTGCTGGGCAGCTGTGGCTTGTATCGGTGCCTGCACTACGTCTTCCATTGTGGTGAAAAAAAAAATAAACCCGCTCCCCGTTTTTTTTTTTCCTTTTTCAAACACCCTCCTTCTTCTGCCGCGCTGTGCACACCAGATCCCACTCCTGACCCCAGTTGTGACAAAGTTCCTCCTTGCTGGATCCTGTGCTTATTGGCGGATTTGCTCACCTCAGAGGTTCACGGCAGCCCTCAGTTTGGCCACTTTCGTGGCTCAAATCTGCTGTTCACTCAGTTAGCCTCATCACTAGCCAGCATGGGGAAAGGAAGAAGAACAATCCCCGCAGTCTCTGCTGATCCACCTAGTAGATCGGGAATAGGCCAGAGACCTTCCCCTCTGGTGGAATCCACAGTCCAGTTCAATTCCTCCGGTATCAAGTAGAGAGTTGAGGGGGATGGGGGGAACCCGGGCCTGGCCCCTACTCCGGGTTCCAGCCCAGGGCCCTGTGGAATGCAGCTGTCTACAGTGGCTCCTGTAACAGCTGTGTGACAGCTACAACTCCCTAGGCTACTTCCCCATGGCCTCCTCCCAACACCTTCCTTATTCTCACCACAGGACCTTCCTCCTGATGTCTGGTAATGCTTGTACTTCTCAGTCTTCCAGTAGTACACCTTCTCACTTTCAGCTTCTTGTGTCTCTTGCTCCCAGCTCCTCGCATGCATGCCACAAACTGAAGTGAGCTCCTTTTTAAAACCTAGGTGCCCTGATTAGCCTGCCCTAATTGATTCTAGCAGCTTCTTGATTGGTTGCAGGTGTTCTAATCAGCCTGTCTTAATTGTCTCCAGAAGGTTCCTGATTGTTCTCGAACCTTCCCTGTTATCTTACCCAGGGAAAAGGGACCTACTTAGCCTGGGGCTAATATATCTGCCCTCTATCACTCTCCTGTAGCCATCTGGCCCGACCCTGTCACACTATATTTAGTAGTTTTCAGAAATACTTACAAGCATGCATTTTTAAACTTCTTCAGCTTTTTCCCTTTTTTATTTTATCACAGACATGACAGACCATTTGCAAATGTTTGTGAATCACATGATATTTAAAAACTTGTATGTGGAACATTAAAGTCACTGGAAAAATCAGTGCTCATGAACATTCTATTTTCTTAATTAGAAAGGAATTGTGCTTGCAAATTGCTATATTCATATATTATGCAGTGGTATAAAAACATTAAAAGCCATTTAGGCAGAGGTAATTGCAGCAGTTGCTAATATGGTAGAACAGCCCTGTATTAGTGGCTTAGCTGTGCATTAACACTGACAAGTTAATATCTGCTGTCTCTCCCAGAGGTTCCCTGAATTCTCTGTCCAGACTCTGTTTCTTCAAATTATTCCACACTTTTACGCATAAACAATAACATGGCCTTTCCCAACCCCACATAATCAACTTGCTGAAGAAAGGTCCTAGCCTTTCGTTCACATTACTTATGTTAGTGAGATGCATATCCAGGAAAGCCTGGCTTGTCTTGCACAGCCATAAAGGACTGAACAACTCTACAATTGAGCCCAACCCCAGGTCATAGTTCATATGAACGGTTCATCCAAATCCTCCTCTCTTATGCCGTATAGAATTCAGTAATCCAGAGATCCTCAAGCTGCTGGAGAGCCACCTTGTCCTCAGATGTTGTTTATGATTTACTGTCAGTATGTTCAATGCTGTACTAAACAGAGTAAGTTATCAGACCTGAGTTTCATTTGTACTATGGCCACTTTTAGGGTTGCCAACTCTCTAATCACACAAAACCGAACACCCCTGTCCCACCCCTTCTCTGAGGCCCTGCTCCCTGTTCACTCCATCCCCCCTCCCTCCATCGCTCAGTCTTCCCCACCCTCACTCCCTCACTCATTTTCACCAGGCTGGGACAGGGGGTTGGGGTGCGGGAGTAGGCTCTGGCTGGGACCGTGGGGTTCGGAGTGTGAGAGGGGGTGTGGGCTCTGGCTGGGGGTGCAGGCTCTGGGGTGGAGCTGGGGGTGAGGGGTTTGAGGTGCAGAAGGAGGTTGGGGGTTAGGGTGTGGGGGGTGAGGATTCCAGCTGGGGTGTTGGCTCAGGGGTGGGGCCAGAAACGAGGGATTGGGGTGTGAGAGGGGACTCCAGGCTGGGGCGGGGGATTGGGATGCGGGAGAGGGCGTGAGGTCTCGGTGGTGCTTATCGCAGCTCCGAGGAAGTGGCCACCAGGTCCCTTCGGCCTCTAGGTGTATGGCCGGCCAGGTGGCTCTGCGCGGTGTGCGCTGCCTTCGCGCCCGCAGGTGCTGCCCTCCACAGCTCCCATTGGTCATGGTTCCCAGCCAATGGGAGCTGTGGAGCCTGCAATCAAGGCGGGGGCCGCGCGCAGAGCCTTCCAATCCCTGGCCGTCCCAGTGCCTAGGGGCTGCAGGGACCTGGTGGCCGGTTCCGGGAGACATGTGGAGCTAGGGCAGGCAGGGAGCCTGCCTTAGCCCCAGGCCCTTGCTGCATCACTCCCAGACTTTTAATGGCTCGGTCAGCAGTGCCAACCAGAGCTGCCAGGGTCCCTTTTTGATCAGGCATTCCGGTCAAAAAACGGACTCCTGGCAACCCTAGCTCCTTTACACCACTCTGGGTGTGTAAATGTAATTTGGTGTGCATAAGAATAGGTCCCATAGTTTATGAAGGCTCAAACCTTCAGGTTGCTGAATACTGCTGAAAAATGCAGAGAGCCAAAGCACTCAAGCCCAGATCCTCAAAGATATTTAGGTGGCTAACCCCCACTAATTTCAATGGGCCTCAGTGTTTGCTCAGCACCCATGAAAAAGGCTTTAATGTAGTATGGGGAAATGTGCAGAGTATGCAAGAACGTGAGCAAAGCTCGGCATTGAACTTAGCACTGGAGAACAGGGGAGTGGAGCATGGTCCTGCCCTAGACACTTAAGTGCAATCCAATGGATGCAGATGATGTGTTGCTTATGAGATGTTTCCATTACTTTTAATGGAAGGAGAAGTGTCTACATGAGTGTGCTTAAGAGAGAAGAAATTAAAAACAGGGGCAACTGGGAGAAATCAATATATTTGAAAATGTAGAAAAATATCCAAAAATATTTAATAAATTTCAATTGATATTCTATTTTTTAACAGTGCAATTAAAACTGTGATTAATCAGGATTAATTTTTAAAACCACGATTAATTTTTTTGAGTTAATTTGTTACACTAATAAAATAATACCAATAGGATCTTATAAGAGGGATAAGGCAAAATGCCACGTTTATTGTAAATACAACAGAAAATCAATAAACACAATTACTGTCGGTATTCACTCACATAAACATTTACACAGACATTCACACAGGTTCTGCAAAAGTTATTATAGTTACCAGCATAAAGGTTGCTCGTGACAGAGTACTGGCCAGGTAGCCTATACACGAGAGTGGAGCCGAGTCTGTGTCAGATGCGCATCCCATGCTCCTGGAGGGTGGCCGCAGAACCAGACTCAAAGAACCCGGTCCCCTAGTTCTGTCTTTATAGGTCTTTGGCTCAATACAAGTCTATGCAGGTTGCTTCATCAAGCTGATGTTGCAAACGAGATGACCATTAATCAGTTCAACCAGCAGATGGCACATCCATGACAGCTCCATGATGGCTGTGTGTTATCTTCAGTTCTTCTGTCCTTCCTTGAGGCGCTTGGGTGGATTCTGGTTTGCCCACTGGGGGTCAACCGGTTATCTCCACTCTGCATTCTCTTCGGCCCATCAATACTGGAGTTGTAATTCTTAGGTTTAGGCTGGCACCATCCACTAACCAGTCAATTATCTGTTCCAAACACTCACTCCCATACGCTCATCATTCTTCCGTTTCAAATGCAGTTTCATGACTTTCAGAGTACAGCAGATTTAATCCAATTCTCTCTCCCTCTCTTGTTACACAAAAATCTACATAGGCCTGGTCTACACTAGGAGTTTTGGTAGTGTTTAGCTGCGTTATTTCGATTTAACCCTGCACCTGTCTACACAACGAAGCCCTTTCTTTCAACTTAAAGGGCCCTTAAAATCGATTTACTCCACCCCGATGAGGGGATTAGCGCTGAAATCGGCCTTGCCAGGTTGAATTTGGGGGACTGTGGACACAATTTGATGGTATTGGCCTCCGGGAGCTATCCCAAAGTGCTCAGTTGTGACCGCTCTGGACAGCGCTCTCAACTCAGATGCACTGGCCAGGTATACAGGAAAAGGCCCGTGAACTTTTGAATCTCATTTCCTGTTTGGCCAGCTTGGCGAGCTCACCTGCACAGGTCACCATGCAGAGCTCATCATCACAGGAGACCATACAGTCCCAGAATCGCTGAAGAGCTCCAGCATGGACCGAACGGGAGGTACGGGATCTGATCGCTGTATGGGGAGATGAATTCGTGCTGGCAGAACTCCGTTCAAAAAGACGAAATGCCAAAATATTTGAAAAAATCTCCAATGGCATGAAGGACAGAGGCTATAACAGGGACCTGCAGCAGTGCCGCGTGAAAATTAAGGAGCTCAGGCAAGCCTACCAAAAAACCAGAGAGGCAAACGGCCACTCTGGTTCAGAGCCCCGGACATGCCGCTTCTATGATGAGCTGCATGCCATTCTAGGGGGTGCAGCCACCACTACCCCAACCCTGTGCTTTGACTCTGTCCAAGGAGTGGGAGGCAACAGGGAAGCAGGTTTTGGGGGTGCAGAAGATTGCTGTGAGCTATCTACAACCTCCTCCTCATCATAGCAAAGAATCAGAGAAACTGGTTTCCCCAACAGCCAGGAACCCCAACAGGGTGATCTGTTTATCACCCTGGACCTGGACCCAGTACCCCCCGAACCCACCCAAGGCGGTGTCCCAGACCTTGAAGGCGGAGAAGGGACCTCTGGTGAGTGTACCTTTGTAAATATTATACATGATTTAAAAGCAAGCGTGTTTTATGATTGATTTGCCCTGATATTCTCAGCCAGTACAGTTATAGGAAAAGTCTGTTAACATGTCTGGGGATGGAGTGGAAATCCTCCAGGGACATCTCCATAAAGCTCTCCTGGATGTACTCCCAAAGCCTTTGCAAAAGATTTCTGGGGAGGGGAGCCTTATTCCGTCCTCCATGGTAGGACACTTTACCATGCCAGGCCAGTAGCACGTAGTTGGGAATCATTGCAGAACAAAGCATGGCAGCGTATGGTCCCGGCGTTTGCTGGCATTCAAACTACAGAACAGCAAGCTCAATCCTCTGACATCCCCATGGAAGAACCCCCTCAGAGGAATTTCATAATGATTTCCATCCTTATATCCTTATATCCCTTCCTATGGGTTTCCATGCAGGCAGGGTTGGTTGCGCTCACAGCTTCTTATAAAAATCTGATCACACAAAGGACTGCTTTTTTACTTAATAGTAAGTGCTCATAGTCACAGTTAAAGACAACTTCATGATCTCTCGACTGCAAAGAATTATGGCAGAGGAGCAACAGCTTTTTATGAGACTCGTCTGACTGCAGAGAGTTACAAGAGCATAAAATCTCACAACATGCATACGATCAATCTGCATTAGCATTTTAATTGGGATTTTTGTTTTGCATTTGGTAAATACTGTACAGTGCCATTTCTAAAGTGCCTTGTCTCTCATTATTGATGTGCTAGACAGCTTTTTTTTTTAATGGCATGTTTTCAAAATAAATGACTCGCAGGTCCTAGGGAGGCTTATCTGCTGATGAATGTCTGGGCATATTTTAGAGATATTGTAGTGAACCTGCTGGCTTATTATTGGCCACTGTGTAATGCATTAAGAGAAGAGGGTTTTTTGTGTGGATGGGACTTGAGTTGGGGCAATATTCAACTTATAACTCAAATTAACTTTGCAGTGACGACAAACCCTGAGTTTCTGGCAGTTCAAGAGAAGGAATCCTCAATTATAGAATGTGGCTTTAGGGACCCACCAGGGGCCAGAGCCTAAAAAGTCTAGTCTTTAGAGCCCCTACAGTACTTGTCTCTAAGCATGAGGTACATCTGGCATACAATCAAACATCTTGGGGTCTGGTGGACTACAACACTCACAGTAACTCCCTGCAGTGGAGGTAGGTACAGTAGATATGATGTCAACAAGGTTATTTTCCTTTTTTAAGTATTCAGTTTCAATGTTTTGCTTTAACAATGGCAAAGTATTCAGTTTTAGTGTGGTGGAGTAAGGCTTAAAAGAACTGCCAAAACTTTTGGGAGTTCTACAAACCCTCATGCTTCAGGGTGTAAACTGATTTCTCACTAATGGGGGCTTGGAAGAAACCTTCCTTGTGGACAGGTTATTCCATAACTGGCTTCTGCAGGGTTTCTTTCACTTTTCTCTGAAGCAGCTGTTATTAGTCACTGTTGGTGACAAGATACCGGGGAAGAGGGAGCACTGCCCTGACCCAGTGTGGGGATTCCCATGTTCCCAAATATAGAGACAGCAATATTGACTTTTCTTGTTGTGCGTGACTTGCAGTTGCTGGTATACATATAATCAGACTGGAATAAAGGAGTCATACACAATGAACTAAGAATTTAATTAATATTTTTGTTCCATTTAATTAACCATTTATATTTTTAAGAAGGAAATGTGCTGATCCTCTATAGGAGACATACCAACCTAAGACTCCCAGTAGGGGCTGATTGAACTTGGCATCAGAGGCCCGTCATTAAATAGTGTAACTATCTTCATAACCTTTATCTGCTTTTGCATTTCAGATACATAATGATTCACAGCTTTTTACATAGTTGTATAAAATGAATGTTGTACTCTGGCAATGAATGTATCTGGTAATCTATTTCTCTGCTATGTTATTCATTCTGTGAAAAATTACAATAAACTATTGGTATAAAAATACTTCCATGGCTCTTCCTGGCACATACATTGTTTTGCATTCAATTTATTATAATATTTTCATGAGATCAACTTCTTAGGCCCTTACTAAGTCAAAACTCTCATTGATTTCAGCAAGAATGTTGCCTGAGTAAGGTCTGAATAACAATGAAGTAAAGATGCTGGGATTTTGCCCATACCAAGACTTAAGAAATCCTCCACATGTATATGATGACTCAGAATCATTAAAACTTTCGGGTGGGATTTTCAGAAGCATTCAGCATTGGCCTAATTCAGCTCCAATTGAAGTTAACAGAAGTTTTTACCGTTGACTGCAATGGGAACAGTCAGGCCAAAGCTAAGTGCTTATGAAAACCCTCCCCTGCATGTTTTTATGGTTTGTGTTTGACTAATTAGTCAGGGTTGGTTTGTCTTTTAAATAAAAATAGGTGCATTATAGGGGTTTAAAAATTACAAGACCAAAATAACTAATTGTTCTTCCTAACACACAACAGCCCCCACAAACAATTGAAATCCTTGCTGACCTCTCTAATTCTTGTTTTCCTCATAACAGTTTCTTTCTAAACAGAAAAGTCTAGCCAAGTGTGAGCAAGAGGGGCCATCAAGCAGCATGGGAAGGAGAGTGTGGGCTGGCATGTTTGGTCCATGGTCAGAGGATTTGGTAATTTGTGGGAAATAAACCATTTTAGCTTAATTTTTTTTGGCACGGATGCCATTTTGAGCCCATTAGGCAGGGAGGGGTGATAAAAACTGAGCAGACAGAGCTAAGGGCATATGTCAATCCTTTCACATAGTGATTTCAATCCAAAATGGGGCATTCAGGCAATACCCAGAACAAAGTTGTTAAAATCCCCCTATACAGTCAGTACCCAGACAGTTTATTTTAATACAGTAAATCACACATACTGCTGTTTGAGGTCTCCTCTGCAGCACTGTCAGACTGGTTCTTCATCTAGGTCTTGGGGGCCAGCTCCAGTTCCTTCCCTGCCTGGGGCTGGGTGGGCTGAAGAGATGTTGGCTGTCTGGGGGAATCTCCTCCTCATTGGGATCTGTGGTCTATTAGATGCTTTCCAGTGGTGTGGGCGAACTGTCCTGCATATACGGGAATTCTGTGATAGCTTCCCTGCCAAAATGTAGGCCATTGCCTCACAGTAAGTGTATGTGTTGGGAGCATTACCAGAAGTTCTGTTTTTTGTCTCATGTTCTTGCAATTCTGCCAGAACTCCTTGTCTTTGGCAAGGCACTGGGCCATCTTCTGGGAGTACCCCTTCTCCCATGTTTGCTGTGCTAGCTCCTTGTAAATCTTCACATTTCAATGATGCCTGTTGAAATGGGACTGAACATGCTCTTCTCCCCAGAGAATAAGGAAGTCCAGGACCTCCTGATGGGACTTTGCGGAAGCCTGGGGCATTGCTGCTATAATGGACTTGGGATGTGAACTTGCCAGGACCTGGAATCCCAAAGGCGAACAGTTGGGTGTGTTGGGATTTAAACAGGGAGGAGACATCTGGTCAAGCAGCAGAGGGTGCAGAGGAACCAGATAGGCTCATCCAGAAGGGAAGCAATGCAGTGTGGGATATCAGTGGGAGGACTGCCTGCTAATTATAGTTACAGTAATTTGAAATAGGCTGGCATCCACACGAACCTTACAACTCTGTTCTGGAATGAATTATACTGGTATGTCGCTTCCAAAAGGGGTTAATTAAAGTGTGATAAAATGCCAGATTTAAAACAAAACAAAACCCACCACTTTTGTGTGTGGACATAAAGCATTTTATGCTGAAAAAACTAAAGTTATACTAAAAAGCTTTCTTGTGTAGACAAGACCTAAGGACATATATAATTAGGACCAGGTCCTACTACATGCAAAAATCCCATTAAAGTAAACAGGAGTTCTCTTTGGGCTTGGGGATTTTTAAAAAAGGGTTTGTGCTGGTGATGTATTGGGGATGTGTGCATATATAAAGTTTGTATTAATTGTAAATGTATCAGACAGGTAGTGGGATCATGAATGAAGCATGAGGGTAGGTTATGTATTAAATAGTACAATTTTAAAATAAAACTAAGAGCTTGCTCCCATTCCTTTAGAAGTCAGTGGCAAAATTCCCGTCAATTTTAACTGGAGCAAGATTGGATCTTAAGGAACAAGTGAAATTTTAAATATCTTCTCTCTCTCTCTCTCTGTTGCTCTTAACTTTCTCTCGGCTAAAATTTCCATGCTTGTTCTCAAAGGAGAATTTTATTTTGGAAAGTTTGAGTAAATTTGGTTCAGCCATTTTTAAGTTATGTGAGGGTGGAGAGAGAAACACGCTCCCCATATGTTCCAATATGCAAATTTGTACTTGTATAACTCAAAAATTGCTCAAGTGAGAAGTTTTAATTTTGGTTTGTTTGATGGTGTTCACTGAATCTGAAACAAGCCAAGTTTGAAGACAACTGGATCAATATTTTTAAAGGTATGAAACACTGAAGACACAACTTTTCTGCAGGCACAATAGTAGAACTCAAAAGGGGTTTGGAAGGCACGGGGGGTTGTTTTGGTGGTTTGGGGGGGTTGGGTTTTTTTCAGTTTAAGGAAATATTATAGATAACTCTGTTAAGGAGGCCTCAATTTTGGAGCCTTAAATTAAAGACTGCTGAGTTAAGGCAGCCTTCATTAAGGACAACTAGTGCATCTATTGGCTCCAAAAGCTAATAGGTCCATTTAGGTATTATGACAAAATGGGATTGTTTTTGAGGAATATTATAGGTAGAACTAATTACTTTAATGGGAGCTGCAGAGTGATAGGCACTTACTCAGGTGCCTAAAATATGAATTTAGGAGTGTAAAATTAACAGCCAGAATTTTAAGAAATGGATGCTAAAGTTAAACTATCCCAAAGGTGCATTTTCAATACCCGTTTGTGGCACTCCAACCACTTTTAACCCACTCTTTATTGTATTGCTATATATTAAAAGAAAAAACACCTACCTCATCTGGCAAAGCTCAGAGATGCTTGTAAACTCCAGATATCTTTCCTTTTCTTTGAAATATTAAACAGTTCATTATTTTAATGTTATAATAAAAGTGGTTTAAAGTAGCTGAAGGTCTCCAAACTACTGTTGAAAGGGCAGCTTGGCACTGTGGGGGAGAGACAGTTTAAAATTAGGGGCCAAGATTAAAAAAAAAAAGCTAAAGTAAGTTTCATAAATCCATATCTAGGTACCTAAATAAGTGGTGTGATTTTCCAAGTGCCAAGAATGCAGCAATTCCCAATGAAATTAATAACTTTAGCTACAGTGGTCCTCAAAAATAATCCCATTCTGTTATAGTGGTCAAATTAATCAGTTTACCACATCTTTGCTGGTTCATTTTTTTGTCATTTGTATCCTTTTTCATGATGCCACCCAAGAAAACCAGAGCATTTAACAACTGTCCTCTGCATATGATGGGAATAGTGGGAAAACTCTCTACACTGTTTTATTCATTTCCTGGGCAGGAGTTGGGATTTAAAATACATCTAGTGGAGAGAATGTAGAATAAAGCTTCTCCAGATTCAAAACTACTGCACTTTCCCTGTGTACAGATTGCTTATCATACACTGTTGTGAAATGTACCTTCTTTGAAACATTTTAAATTGCAGTAAATTATGGGGCATACCTAGAAGCATGCAAGTGCTGAATGAATGCAATAATACTTTATCAACAACACAATTTTGAAACCATATAATATTTTATACCTCTCTATTTATCATATTCTGAATTAACCATGTCACAGAAGATGAACATTACCTTGGAGCATTCTTCCGCCTACAAGACTTATGTAGATCCTACTGAAATATTGTTGGTACTGTCCTATATTGGATGACATTTTCTTTCTATACACATAAAGCCATCCTATTCACAAATGCGGTCTTGAATTTATCATGCAGGTTTGTACCAACATATTCTTTTTGGGTTGCACAAGTGACAGTATGACTGAGGTTTCTCTGGAATGAGAATGTGGTGTCTTACACAGGCTAGTTTATTGTCTTATGCAGCTCGTACTTTCTTTAAAAATACATTTTAAAGGACTGTCCAGATGTTAGAAAGAAAAAAACAGGAGCATCTGCCTTTTGCTACCACATCTGTCATCACTCAGTCTTTGATGATTTATACTCAGCCCCTTGGCTCTGGACTAGCCCCTTAGTGAAAAATAGGCAACTAATGTTTGTTACATTAGGCTAAAAGTCATTGGTGAATTAAACTGAAAGCTGACCCATAGCGATGGCCAGACTAACTGCTGGTGGCTGTGATTTCCTTCCCATTGTCAAAACTTTCTTGTTAGGTTTCTTGCTCCTTTTTAAATAGGGTCTGAAAGGACAGTGCTGATTAGACACCGATGTCCCCATTTTAACTGGTCCTTTGTAACCAGCTCCCATGTTAGGTATGAGAATCTTATAGTTTTATGGTTCCAGATGCAAAATATCTACTTTGGTAATTTAATTACAAACTGTGCACAAGTGAATATGTTGTTTGATGTCCTGTTGCACTAAGCTTTCCCTAAGCCTGGAAAATGGAAGTTCTTATGCTTTTTCCCTGTTGTTATGTCTTGCAGCCCTGTATTAAGCTGGCCCAGGTTCAAACTGCTGTTTATTAAATCATAACCACAATAATGATTCTCTTTAATAAGCGCAATGCAAATTAAAATAAGAATAGAGTTTCTTTGATGTAATATTAAGCTGCAGCTATAGCAGGATTGATACAATACAATGAACAGCACAGCAGTAAATACTCCTCTGATGTTCAGCTGTCCAAATAGTCTGCATCTTGTATAAACAAAGCTGAAATAGAGCTTTAGTACTGTTAAAGTCCATTGCTCCAGAGTCCCCCCTAAACCAGAGCTCGCTCTGCTGGTCACTGTACAAACAGATAAGAGACAGTCCTTGCCCTGAAGCACTTACAGTCTAATTAGGCAAGACAGAGAAAGGAAATACACTTATTCCCATTTTTGATGGGGAACTGAGGCACAGAGACACAGATTGCACAAAGTCACACTGAATCTGTGGCAGAGCGAAGAATTGAAGTCAGATCTCCAAAATCCTAGCCCACTGTCTGATCCACAAGGCCATCCCCTATTTTAAATGTAATTCTTCCAATCAGCGAACTATGCTATAACAACATTGGCCTGAGCACCAGCATGTTGGTAAGAGAATGTGCTTTAGAAAACTGTCTTATGAAAACCAGATGCACAAACAGAAGTTCCCAGTGAGCTGACCATGACGGGCAGAGTAACCAACTCTTCTTTTAATTACAATAAAATGTAGTGGGCCCAATTCAGTGAGATTAATATAATAAAATACAATCCTCCCCTGCTAAACTGGACAATCTAGGATGTCACATTTGTCTGGGATAATACAGGTCTGACCTAGTACAATAGGCCCTCAAATACTATTTTGTTTTCAACACAGGTTGTTTAGCACATTTCTCTGTTTCTTTTCATTCAAATTTTCATAAACAAAAATTATAGCAATGCAACTGTTGTTCTCCCTCCATTGCAATGTGGTTGTTTCCTTTGTCATAAAGGCAAAGCACCACGATGAAACATTTGCACGGCTATGCTGTTTGTCAGAAACATACAGCACAGGAAGTTTCAAATTTAACCCTTTAAAATTGTATAGTTTGTTTCATTCAGGATGAGGAAGTTAAAATTGACCATGTGAGGATTCCTTCCTTCCTCCTCTTTGCAGTTGTTTCGTGGGAGGTAGGGAGGGGGAAAAAGGTGTCTGTAAGTGGATGGTCCCAGAAGACTGGCTGTTCTGATTTGGGGGAGTTGCTGTTCAGAATTTGGCTGCAGCTACTTGTGCTCTCCTCTTTGCAGGACGCTGATTCTCTCAGGGAAAAGCATAGGGAACCTGCCCATTAGCAGTGTTGTCATACAGCTGTAGAGCTGGATTAGATTACAGTGAAAACTAAATGGAGATAGACGTAACTAACAAAATGGAGGATGGGCCCTTTTCCCTAGTTGTTTCCTCATGAGGATCAGCAAGACTTGGCATGGAAGAAAAGATTTGCAGGTCTTTGCCAGTTTGTCTGGGGTCCCTATTTTTTTGGTTAAACTAAACTTTGAGCTGTTGGTGAGGCATAGTATTAGCACGAATTAGTACTGGGAAGCAAAAAACCATGATGTCACTAGTTAATTGCACCCATTCTTATTAGGAAATTGAAGCTAATATTTGGATTTGTCAATGTAAAACATAACAGTGAATCTGTCACTGCCCTGGTTAGTATCCCTTACTTCCTCCTGGCCAGAGGTGGTTAAGAGAGAATACTGCATTTGGAGGTTTTTCTATATAAAAATAAAAAAGGGTAAACACTGGAAAAGCAGAGAGGCTGGACTGTTGAATCCCAACGGAGGAGGAGCCAGAGACCCATAAAACTAGTCTTCATCTTCAAGGTAAATGAGTTCAGTTTAGCACTTTGTTGGGATCGGCACTGCTACACACTATCTTAATTTAGTTAATGAGCAAAATTTTCAAAATGCCTAAATGATTTAGGAGCCCCTTTTCAAAGTGACTTATGTCTCAGATTTAGTCTGCAATGGGTCAGATTTTTAAAGGCATTTAGGTGCCTAAAGATGCAGATAGGCATCTGCAATGGGATTTTTACAAATGTTTAGGCATCTATGTGCTTTTGAAAATCCCAGGTAGGTTCCTATCTGCATCTTTAGGTACCTAAATACCTTTAAAAACCTAAGTGCCTAAGTCACTTTTGAAAATGGAGTAGAACTGGGCAAAATTTTTCAGTTGAAACTTTTTTTGGCAAAAAAATGCAGATTTGCTGACATCCAATCATATCACGGATTCATGGTGGTTTTTCCAAATTGTTCATTTAAAAGGGGGAAAAAACACCCCAAATCCCCTCACCAAGTGCTATAGCATTTCACTGTAGACATTCACTACTCCAATGGGAAGGTCTGTCCCATTGCTGTAGTTAACCCGCCTCTTTGAGAGCTGGTAGCCAGGTCAGTTAAAATTCTTCCGTCAGCCTAGCACTGTCTAGGGGTAGGTCGGCATAGTTACGTCTTTCAGAGGTGTGGATTTTTCATACCCTGAGAGATGTAGCTATGCCGAGGTAAGTTTTCAGTGTAGACCAGCCCTTAGGCTTTGACATGGTCACCTCATAATAATGTGATTAATTAGACTAGATTACCTGGATAACGACTTGATTTGCATTTTGAGCTCATGCTTGGATATTTGGGGATTTTCTTCCTCTGGGTGGCAGCTGCAATGGGATGGCAGCTTTGAACTGCAAATCATAAATTTGTCACCAGAGATGGAACTTTAGCCTTGGAATTATTTTCTTTTTAGATATCTCCTCCTTGGAATTGTAGATTGCATATTGTGTTAACAAGGAGTTGAATCAGTTTACAGTATGCTCCACTCCCCACCCACATACGTACACACACAAGCTGAGGACTGCAAAATACATTCCGTGTTTATATCAATGACTATAGAAAAATATGGAATATTCTCTCCATTTTTATTCTATGCTTTTTATCAGTTAACATTTTCACTCTGGTAGCACCTATAGACCCCCACCCCCTGCAACCATGGATGCTTTTTTTTTTTTTTTTTTGGTTAGTGAAAGCGGAGATTCTGGTGTAATCGTGGGATTCTAGAAGCTGGGACTTTAAGACAAACACCAAATGCTCACCAAATCATGAGAGCTGGCAACACTGCAACCCTGCTAGGGCCCCATTGTGCTAGGCACTGTACAAAGATAGAGTAAGTGATAATCCTTGCCCCCAAAGAGTCTAGTCCAAAGCGTGCTTCTGTATCTGGTTAAGGTGGTTGATGTGTATACGTGTGCATGTGTGGGTATAAGAGTTTTGGACAAAGTTGGTACTCTGGTAGCATACAGCTCATCCCCTCTACTCTTTGAATACCCCACCTGAGTGGTGGGCACATTGAGTTGTTTGTTGTGTTGTTTTTTGCTAAAGTTTTTACATGAAGCATTATTAGAAAACATTACAAAACATGGACATGACCTACTTTCCATGTTTACAGAGAGTGCAGTGAACTGCATATTGGGGCGTGTGTGTGTGTGTGTGTGTGTGTGTGTGTGTGGTGGTGGGTTGGTAGTTTGGTGGGTGGGGGGGTTAGAAAAAGCTCTGATATATCCCCCCCATAGATCAAGCTGTCATGAAGCCTAGAAAGCTCACTGAGGCGTGGCAGGTACTGCATATCATGCTAGTTGTATGATTCACATTCCCTAAACCTGCAACTTGTTAAGTGTGCTGGAGTCTTGAGCCTAGCTGGTGTACCCAACATGAATTAACGTACTCTCAGCGAACCAGCCTTTGGTGTAATTAGATGCCATAGCTTGTATGAATCACTTCCATTGTACTTTCTATCTGTATAACCCAGTGCCTTCAAATTACATGGAGATTGTTTTATATAAATAAATAAATCTACAATAGAATGAAATATTTTTCATAACCACATATAAGCCTCCCAGTTCATTCAGTGGATTTTTTTTATTAGAATGAACTACCTTTCAAAGGTGTTTGGGGGCCTTTTTGTAGCTAACTAATGTTAGTTTGTTTCCCTTCCATAAGATCTGTACGTTGACCCATATACCTTAATCTACAAATGTTAGATGACATTGAGATTTCTTCATGATTGCCATGGCAATCACTTTAAACTAAGTTTACTTGTTTAATTATTTTTGTATGCTGGCCAAGAAAGTACCTAAAGAAACATATGATGCATATACCAAGCCAGCAGAAAAATCCTAGCACTAGAAGGCAGTGATGCTGGAACAATTTTTATAGTGGGGGGTGCTGATGGTGGAAACCATGTATTTGGGTTGTTATTACTACTTCAAGCCAGGGGGTGCAGCAGCATTGCCAGCACCCCTAGTTCCGGCACCTATGCTGGAAGGTTATTTTATCTATCATTAAGTCAAAAAAAAAAATCCAACTCCCCAAATAAAGTAAATCAAAGAAGTCAAGGTACCTGCTATTCTATCCCTCCAGCTTACCTTAAATTCATGATACTTTTTCTAGCATTTAACAATATCAGATGCACCCTTTTAATGAATGATCCTATTTTAAGATTATCATGATAATGAGCCTACATGAATCATTCGATTATTTCACTCCTTGTCATAACTGCATAGTTGTATGATTTCCTCAATAGAAGTAGGTTTTGTATAAAGTATTCAGGGCCAGATATAATTCATTAATACTTATTAATTATTTGTATTACTGCAGCACCTTAGAGCCCTGTTCATGACCTGAGCACTTCCTGTGTCCATATGTTTGGGTCTTCATTCTCTGTTATGTCTGCATAATGTCAAAATGACAAGCCTTCTACGGAGAGTTATTGTCTAATAAAAATATAGGGAAAACTATTATACTGGGCTAAACACCACATCAGTTCCACTGACATGCATTCCCTTTCCACCTCCTCAAGTGATTCCATGGCTCCAGACCATGGGTTCCTTCCAGCCGACCTCTGACAGTACTCAGCATTGGCTGAGCTAATGAACAGCCAAGTTTTCACTGGGCAAGGGCAGGAGAAAAGCAACCCCTGAAGCTGCCCATACATGTCACCCATGCCTAAAAGTAAAGCATATCAGCCTTCACTTTTGGAAAGACCGCCCCAACACATAGTGCTAAGTCTCTTGTCTCAGGGATCAGCAGATCCATTCTCAAAACCAGATCAGCCACACCAGGGCAGTTTTCTCCCACATTGTATATTGTCATGGATTCCACTGATTCTAGGGGTAGCGGTATCTTTTCTCTGGAGCTCCCTTCCTCCCCTACCAGGACTCCTTGATGCACCCACAGCCATGGACTGGCAGTGGGAGGGTGCTGGACTGTGGGGATCTCCAGCAGTTCTGGATGGGTCCTGTTGCCTATTCCAGGGTGGGCCTTGTGGCAAATTCATCTTCTCTCTTCTTTCCCCCTAGATCAGGAATGGGCAAAATACGGCCTGCCTGTCTGGCCTGCCAGGCTTTTTGGCTGCCCCCTCACGATCTCCGGGCTGCTAAAAGTCCCGCAGTGTAGTGGGGTGCTCAGGCAGGCTGCCTGCCTGCCGTGGCCCCATGCCAGTCCCAGAAGCAGCCAGCTGCTGCTGGCATGTCTCTGCATGCCCCTGGTGAGCGGAAAGGCAGCTCCACGCTCTGCCCCAGTCCCCCACACTGTCCTCACAGCTCCCATTGGCTGGAAACAGGCCAATGGGAGCTGTGGGGGCAGTGCTTGCAGGCATGGGCAGCGCACGGAGACCCCCTGCTCCTCTCCCCCCAAGAGGTGCACAGAGACATGCGAGCAGCAGCTGGCCGGGGTGGCATGGAGCCATGGCATGCAGGCAGCCTGCCTGAGCCCTGCTGTGCCACCAGCTGCAAACCACCTGTGGCAAGCGCCTCCTGGCCAGAGCCTGCACCTCACACCCCCTCCTGCACCCCAACCCCATGCCCCAGGTCGGAACCCCCTCCTGCACCCAAACTCCCTCCCAGACCCTGCACCCCCTTCTGCACCCAAATCCCCTGCCCCAGCCCAGAGCTCCCTCCTGCACCCAAACTCCCTCCCAGACCCCCATCGCAATCCCCTACCCCAGCCCGGAGCCCCTTCCTGCACTCAAACTCCCTCCCAGACCCCACGCTCTTCCATTAATATAGTAGAAATGTGCAGCTTACAACTTACCAAAATTCATGGAGTGGCACCCCGGTGAAAAATATTGCCCACTCCTGCCCTAGAGAGATCCTCACAAAGATTTCTTCCCTTGAAATCCCTCCTTTTCCCATGAAGTGGATGATTTAGGCCTATTGTTTTGCTGAAAAAGAAGTACCAACATGTAATAGCTGGGAGTTTACTCATAATGTTCTGAAACCTCTCAGACTTTCAGTCTCCCTCCCTGTCCTGATCAAACATGGAAAACAATCGTGCTCCCAAGCTTTTGTCTGAGATTTTTCATCTCCTTATATATTTATGGCAACAAAATGAAGGAGAGGAATGGTACTGAGGGGCAAGAGAGTCTGTGTGGATTGTGAATTATCATTTTCTACAGCCACTGTGTTTCTCAAAAGCTAAGATTAAAATCTGCCAGTCAGAGAGCATTTTACAGCTTTCAAGTTGTTTGGTTTGTATGTTAACATTTTGCATATGCATATTTCTGGCCTAGAATCCCAAGTATTCACTTTATCCAAGAAGGTGGGAAAGAAATGATAAAGTGGCACAATCTGAGCACTATCCCCATGGCAACCAGAGCATGGAAACTTACTTACATTTGGTGAAAACAATACCGCCTCTGGAGTCAATGGGCCAATTCCATCTCCGGTGTAACTCCAGGGGATCAATGGGCTTGTGCCAGATAGAAATCTGATCAGTGGAAATGTCAAATATGTCTCGCTTCCCTTTACGAATGTTGGTCTGATTCATCCCTGTGCTGATGCTGCTGGGGGGGAGTTGTGCTTTGCCTATTCAGAGTCTGTTAGGGGCCAGTTTGGTCTCCAGCCCTGAGGCAGCCCTAATTTGCGCCCTGCTGAACTGGCCCTTCTAGGGCACTGCAGCAGCAGTGCTCCCTCTCATGCCTCTGACATGTCCCCCGCCCTGGAATGCCTCCGACAAGGGTCAATATACAGACTGTGGCCAGCGAGGCTGTATCAAGGTAATACACTTCATTTGGGAGTACTTCTGAAAAACCGCTCAAAGCTACTGCAGAACATAGCAGGGCTACGTGGGGCTGTTGGTGCCACCAATCATTTGCACTGAATGCCCTTTAAGATTTTAATGTCATTATTTAAAGGCCTTAATAACCTAAGACCCCTCTCCCCCAGGGACTGCTTGTTCTGTGTTCCCAGCATCAGCTGTCATTCGGTGGATTAGAACTGGTAATCCAGCTTCTGACTGTGTGTTGAATGCTGAGCTGCCTAATCTAGTGTGGCACAGCAACTGCAGAGTGGATGTACCTTGTTTATTGCCCCCTCCTTCAAGGGGAAAGGATGAAGGTGCAGTGCCAGAGGAAATGATACAGCCCAATTTCATCTTAAATGCTGCCTGTCTCTCCCCTAGGTCACAGCTACAGTTGTGGCCGGTGGAGGCATCTGTCCTGAAGTCCCATCAGAATAGGAAAGTAGGGGTGACTGGCAGGGCATTCTCTGTTAGGGGTCTGAGGACTTATGGGACTCACTTCATCTCCAGATTAGTAACTGCCCTGGTTTGGTAGCCTTCAGCGTGCTGCAAAGTGTGCCTGTTGTCCCTTTGTCCATGAGGAGATGGGGTTACATGACGCTGGGTTGCAGCACTGTGGGCTTTTGGGTATTATGTGGGAGGTTAATTCAATTCCTATTATACTGATGCTGTCTCTGGCTATTTGATTTGATCCAGGGGAAATGATGTGTCTGTTTATTGTAATCTTAAAAGATTGTCAAGGGCACCCGGAGCATTGCAAGGGCAACATTGTACTGCACTTAATCAAAATCCAAATAAATAAATAAAATGCAATGGGGTCAATGGAAGCCTAATTACACCAACTGCGGATCTGGCCCATTCCGTACCTTTTGTATAAAATTCACACAGAATTAATATAGTAAAATAATTATAAGACAACCTTCCTGATTCTGAGGACAGTAACGACTGTGGCGGGATCAAATGTAGTGCATGCAAGATGACAATTTCCAGGGGCTCTGGGTCTGATGAACCCAATACTTGTCCTTATAACAAAGTTGGCACTTTGAAACTTGAACACTTTGTTCTTAGTGCCTTGCATTATGATGTTATGTGGGAAGGTGTTAATGGATGCCATCAATTGTGTTTCAAGCTATAGCTAGTCACAGACCTGGCTATAGCTGATGGGTGTACTAAGCACCCTTCTTTCAGGCTAAATGGAAGGAGAAATCAGTGACAGCTGAAAACAGTAGGAAGCTACTGCCCAAGGCACTAGGCCACATGGTGAAGTCTGAGCAGGGCTAAACCATGTGGTCTGAGGAGGTTACCTGGTAAAACAGGGGCTAAGGGATTGTTTGGCAAGTCGTTTGTGTGTTAGAAAAGAGAGAGCCGGCTGATGGTAAGAGGAGCAGCCATGGGCATAGCCCTGACAGAGAGAGCAGAGACTGAGCTTCTTGGGTACAGAACTCACTGGGGAGGCTGATTTGGGGATTTCCAAGCAAGGAAACTGCCTGCTGTTGTTTGTTTCTACCGTGGTCGGGGAAACAGGACTTTGTGTACATTCTTTGTAAATAAACAGTATTGCACCAAAGAATATACCCAAGCTGTATCATCAATTTCTCCTCCTAATGAAAACAACCCTAAATGGCCCTGAATCTTGTCTATCTTGCTTGGGCCAAAGGGGCAGCAATAACAAAAGCAAAAGTTGGACTCTTTTTTAAATAAAATTAATTCCTTTTTAAATAAACAGGGGCCTTTTCAGGGACGAAGTGAATAGCATGCTCATCAGAGAGCTGGCGATTGTTATTCCAGGGGAAGAGTTCAGCAATACGGTTCAACAAGAGTGATCTAGCTAAGGAGTGTAAATCATCCCCAAAGGTTAACCATTATCATTTTCATAAGAGGTAATTTTCAGATTTTTAACATTTTCTTTAGTCCTTAGCACTTACATGGCACTTCATGCTAGGAAAGCACTGTACAAACATTGCCTAAGTAATGGTAATAAGCTATTAATATTTTAGTGACAGTATAGAGACCAAGAGTAAATCGATCCCAAGTGTATGATACCATAACTCCATGGAGTTCATTGTGGTTGTGCTCACATACATTATGGCTGCATTCAGTAAGGAGAGGTTAAGGCAGGGGTCTCAAACACACGGCCCGCAGGCCGCATGGGGGGCTATTTCCTGCGGCCTGCCAGCTCCCCGCGGTCCTCCCGCGTTTACCTAGAGCGGCTCCAGCCCGGTGTGCACCAGGGGCAGGGCAGGCTCCCTGCCTGCCTGCCCTGCCCCCGTGCCGCTCCGGGAAGTGGCCGGGACCTGGGGGGGGAGGGGAGGAGCAGGGGTCTGTGTATTGCCCTGGCCACTCCTCCAGGTACCTCCCCCGAAGCTCCCATTGGCCGCTGTTCCCCGTTCCCGGCCAATGGGAGCTGCGGGGGGCGGTGCCTGGAGGCACGGCCAGGGCAACACACAGACCCCTGTGCCCCGCCCCTCTCCCCCAGGTTCTGGCCGCTTCCCAAAGCAGCACGGGGACATGGCAGGCGGGCAGGAAGCCTGTCCTGCCCCCGGTACGTGCCGGGCCGGAGCCCAGCCCCCGAACCCCTCCTGCAGCTGAACCTCCTGCCGCACCCCAACCCCCTCCTGTACCCCAATCCCCTGCCCTGAGTCCCCTGTCACACCCCGCACCTCTCCTGCACCCGAACCCCCTGCCCTGAGCCCCCTGCACCTCTCCTGCACCCCAACCCCCTGCCCTGAGCCCCCTGCCATACCCCAAACCCCAGCTGGGAATGGGGGCAGGGAAGGGGTGGGAAGAGGTGGGGCAGGGCATCATGGAAGAGGTGGAGTGGGGGCGGGGCAGCGGGGGAGCGGGGTGAAAGTGATGCAGCCCTCGAGCCAATGTACTAATCCTCATGTGGCCCTCGTGGTCATTTGAGTTTGAGACCCCTGGGTTAAGGGCTAGGTTGCGATATCTGCTACATGCTCATGCAATGAAGTAAGAATCCCCCTTACCCACCCTACTTTGGGTCCAATCACTTAGGAAAAAGCAGGGCTATTTGCCTGTTTTTCTCCCCAGATTGAGTGGGTGGGGGATGAAGTCTTAGTTCCACACTCCACCACTTGCTGCCTAGAATAGCTGAGCCAGAGGACACTGGGGGATAATAAATTACTGCTGGTATAGGCAAGGAGGAAGCAGGGGAGAAATTGGCCTGTCTCTGACTCACAGTGCCTTCTGGAGTTACATCTGGATTAGTGCAGTTTAGGCATCACCGCTTAGTCAAGGCTACAACATAGAATCATAGAATCATAGAATATCAGGGTTGGAAGGGACCCCAGAAGGTCATCTAGTCCAACCCCCTGCTCGAAGCAGGACCAATTCCCAGTTAAATCATCCCAGCCAGGGCTTTGTCAAGCCTGACCTTAAAAACCTCTAAGGAAGGAGATTCTACCACCTCCCTAGGTAACGCATTCCAGTGTTTCACCACCCTCTTAGTGAAAAAGTTGTTCCTAATATCCAATCTAAACCTCCCCCATTGCAACTTGAGACCATTACTCCTCGTTCTGTCATCTTCTACCATTGAGAACAGTCTAGAGCCATCCTCTTTGGAACCCCCTTTCAGGTAGTTGAAAGCAGCTATCAAATCCCCCCTCATTCTTCTCTTCTGCAGACTAAACAATCCCAGCTCCCTCAGCCTCTCCTCATAAGTCATGTGCTCTAGACCCCTAATCATTTTTGTTGCCCTTCGCTGGACTCTCTCCAATTTATCCACATCCTTCTTGTAGTGTGGGGCCCAAAACTGGACACAGTACTCCAGATGAGGCCTCACCAGTGTCGAATAGAGGGGAACGATCACGTCCCTCGATCTACTCGCTATGCCCCTACTTATGCATCCCAAAATGCCATTGGCCTTCTTGGCAACAAGGGCACACTGCTGACTCATATCCAGCTTCTCGTCCACTGTCACCCCTAGGTCCTTTTCCGCAGAACTGCTGCCTAGCCATTCGGTCCCTAGTCTGTAGCGGTGCATTGGATTCTTCCATCCTAAAAATCAAACATAAAAATCAGCTCTAAATGATTTACCTTAGGTCACAAAGTAAATTAGCATAAGAGCATACTAGGGTCAGACCAATGGTCCATCCAGCCCTGTATCCTGTCTTCCAACAGTGGCCAGTGCCAGATGCTTCAGAGGGAGGAAGAGAACAGGGCAATTTATCGAGTGATCCATCCCCTGTCGTCCAGCCCCAGCTTTTAGCAGTCAGAGCTTTAGGGACACCCAGATCATGGGGTCACATCCCTGACCATCTTGGCTAATAGCCATTGATGGACCTATCCTTCATGAATGTATCCAGTTCTTTTTTTAACTCAGTTGTACTTTTGGCCTTCACAGCATCCCCTGGCAACAAGTTCCACAGGTTGACTGTACTTTGATTGAAGAAGTATTTCCTTATGTTTGTTTTAAACCTGGTGCCTATTTAATTTCATTGGCTGACTGCTGATTCATTTGTTATGAGAAGGGGTAAATAACACTTTCCTATCACTTTCTCCACACCATTCATGATTTTACAAACCTGTATTATATGCCCCATCCATGGGCAGTGGGTTGCATAGGCTGGGGGAGGCTTTGCCTCCCCAAATACCCAGTCATGACCCCGTCCCCTGCTGTGATGCTCCCTGATGTGGCTCCAGTCCCCAAGTACTCCGCTGTGGGCCGCCCGCCTACCCACGCTGGCGGAGCTGGGGAGGCTGGGGCCACGCGCCGCCTGCCTTCTCACCCTCCCGCGCTCCAGGGCTGGGGCTACATGCCGCTCGCCCTCCTGGCATTTCTTTCGGGTTGGGGGGCAGAAGGTGCAGGGCCTTGGGCAGAAGGGGCAGGGCTGGGAGCTAGCCTCCCCAAGCCAGCAGTTCACGTGCTGCCCATGGCCCCATCAGTCTCTTTTTCCAAGCAGAACAGTCCCAGTGTATTTAATCTCTCCTCATACGGAAGCTGTTCCATATTCCTAATCATTATTGTTGCCCTTCTTTGTACCTTTCCCAATTCTAATATATCTTTTTTGAGATGGGGCAACCAGAGCAGTATTCAAGGTGTGTGCAGACCATTAATTTACATAGTGGCATTATGATCTTTTCTGTCTTCTTATCTGTTGCTTTACCAATGGCTCCTAACATTCTGTTCGCTTTTCTGACTACTGCTGCACATTGACCAGATGTTTTCAGAGAACGATCCACAATGACTCCAAGATCTCTTTCTTGAGTAGTAACAGCTAATTTAGACCCCATCATTTGATATGTGTAGCTGGGATTATGTTTTCCAATGTGCATTTCATTGCATTTATCAACATTGAAGTTCATCTGCTATTTTCTTGCCCAGTCACCCAGTTTTGTGAGATCCCTTTGTAGCTCTTCGCAGTCAGCTTTGGACTTAACTATCTTGATTCATTTTGTTTCATCTGCAAACTTTTCTACCTGACTGTTTATCCCTTTTTCCAGATCATTTATGAATATGTTGAACAGCACTGGTCCCAGTACAGATCCTTGAGGGAGTCTGCTATTTACCTCTCTCCAGTATATAAACTGTCCATTTATTCCCACCCTTTGTTTCCTATCTTTTAACCAGTGACTGACCCATGAGAGGACCTTCCCCTTTTTATCCCATGACTGCTTACTTTGCTGAAGAGCCTTTGTTGAGGGATGTTGTCAAAGACTTTCTGAAAATCTAAATATACTGAATCACCCTTGCCCACATGTTTGTTGACCTCCTGAAATAGATTGGTGAGGCATTATTTACCTTTACAAAAGCCGTATAGCCTATTCCCCAACATATTATGCCATCTGTGTGTCTGATAATTCTGTTCTTTACTATGGGTTAAACCAGTTTACCTGGGACTAAAGTTATGCTTCCTGGCCTGTGATTGCCAGGCTCGCATCTGGAGCCCTTTTTTAAAAATTTGCATAAAATTAGCTATCTGCCAGTCATCTGGTAAAGAGACTGATTTAAGTGATAAGTTACATACCACCATTAATAGTTCTGCAATTTCATATTTGAGTTCCTTCAGAACTTTTGGGTGAATACCATCTGGTCCTGGTGACGTATTACTATTTAACTTATCAATTTGTTCCAAAACCATCTCTCTTGACATCTCAATCTAGGACAGTTCCTCAGATTTGTCACTTAAAAAGAATGTACATCATCCTCTGCAGTGAAAATCAATGCAAAGAATTAATTTAGCTTCTCTGCAACGGCCTGACTTCTTTGAGTGCCCCTTTAGCACCTCGATTGTCCAGTGGCCCCACTGATTGTTTGGATGGCTTCCTGCTTCAGATGTATTTTAACAAAATATTTTTTGTTGTTAGTTTTTGTGTCTTTTGCTAATTGCTCTTCAAATTCTTTTTTGGCCTGCCTAATTATACTTTTACACTTGACTTGCCAGAGTTTATTCTCCTTTCTATTTTCCTCAGTAGGATTTTTAAAGGATGCCTTTTTGACTCTAACCACCTCTTTTATTCTGTTTAGCCATGGTGGCAGTGCTTTGGTCCTCTTGCTGTTTTGGTTTTTTATTTAGGGTTTACATATAGTTTGAATTTCTGTTATGGGCTTTTTTAAAAGTTTCCATGCAGCTTGCAGGCATTTCACTCTTGTGACTGTTCTTTTTAATATCTGTTTAACTAGCCTTCTCATTTTTGTGTAATTCTCCTTTTTAAAGTTAAATGCTACTGTGGTGGGTTTCTTTGGAAATCCCCCCTCTCCCCCCAAAAGGATGTTAAATTTAATTACATTATGGTTGCTATTACCGAGTGGTTCAACTATATTAACCTCTTGGATTAGATCTTGTGCACCACTTAGGACTAAATCAAGAATTGCCTCTCCCCTTGGGGGTTCCAGGTCTAGCTGCTCCAAGAAGCAGTCATTGATGTTGCCTAGAAATTTTATCTCTGCATCCCATCATGATCCCATCTCTGCAACATGTTCCCAGTCAATATGGGGATAGTTGAAATTCCCCATTATTATTGGGGTTTATGTATTTGTAGCCTCTCTAATTTCCCTGAGAATTTCACAATCACTGTCACCGACCTGGTTAGGTGGTCGGTAGTATATTTCTATGATATACTCTTATTATTCAAGCATGGAATTTCTATCCCTTGAGATTCTATGGTACTGTGTGATTCATTTAAGAATTGAGCAGTGGAGTTGAGAACTCAGAACTCCTCGTTTATACTCCTAAATTTAATCCATTAGAACACTGTATTCCCAAAGAAAGAAACCAAGTGCATAATATTTGGGGACCTAGTACATATATTAGTAAGCACAGGACAAATAGCTTTCATTTCAGTATTTCTCCATGAAGTATTTAATTTCCTTCCAAAATGATCAAATAGCATGTATATTAACTTATCTTTTCTATTCAGTAACCAGAGGTGTTAACCTCTAAGAATAAAAACAGAGCTTTGCGTAACCTATACCAATATTATCTCCTTCATTCAATATGGCTCTTGCAACATATCACAATCTCTTCAGCATGACAGTGTTTTTCTTATATACCTGATTGTGCTGAATTTAATCAGGCATTCATTCTAGAACTAGGGAGGGAAAAAAGGCATAGTATAAATACCTCAAGTGGTATGAGAATCAGTCTTTAATAATGGAAGGGTAAATACCATTGTAGTGGTAACTTTCTTGATCTAATTTACTCAACCATCATATTTAATAAATGGGGTACATAGTAACAGCACAAGTTTGTGACAGAGACCCTGTATTCACAGGGGTTTTTCTGCTCCAGCTTGCCTTGAGCTTTGTGATATACAGGTCATTTAACAAAGCTGTCCTTAGCTAATGATGCTAAAGCTGGAGGTTTTATCTGCGCAAGCTGGCTCATTCACAAATCTATACAGAAATACATAGGTAGGAGGACAATCTGATCGCAATAGAGTGTTACACCAATCATATTTTGGATGGAAATCAAATAAGACAATATACACACTGCAAAAGTACTGTGGAAAAATACACTGTAGAAAAATATACCATAGGCTGTTCATTCTATTTCTAAGCTCACAATAAGCTATATTGCACTTCTATAAGGACCATGAATCAGAGTCAAATTTCAATGTTTCCCTTAGGGGTTATATAGGGCAATACAGAGTGCAAGAGGAGGCTCATACTTGCCCTAGCACAGTGCTAGTAGGCATTTTATGTGCTGTTCTAAGATGAATACAGAGTTGCACATGCCAGTAACTAATAAGGGTATAGAGGGAAATAATAATAGCCTCATATACATTTTGTATATTTGCCAGGCCATTTTGTTACTGGTTCTTTTCCCCAAGAAATGCCCAGGAAAAATGAACATACTGATTTCTAAGCTGCAGCTGGATTTCTTGTGTTCAGATGTTTTTTTTCTAGGAACGCTATAGACCAGGGTGATTGATAAAATGATAAACAGCCTGTATCTCTAGGTCCTTGAGTGCCATCCAGCCCAGGTTATTCGTGACCAAAAGTGGCTTCCTCGTGTTGGCTCTTTGGCCTGTGTGAAATGAGACAGTGATCTTAGTTCAGCCTCTAGTGGACATATGTCCTCCACACAAAAGGCACCATCACAGCTGGCACCAATTTGAAACTGTGATGAATCGGTTAAGCAGGAAACTGCTATTCCCATCAACCTCTACCCCACTGATCTATGACTCATCAGGGAGGGGGAAGAAACTCTAGGGAAAGACTCTGACCTAGGAAGTAACCTAGCACTTGGGGAAGTCCCAACAGTGTAGAAAGGCAGGAGCAGCTGGGCAGCTGAATACAGCATGGGAACCGCCAGAGAGCTGTGTGCAGAGCAGGCTGCAGCATGAGACAGGGAACTGCATGTGGAACAGGAGGTGACTGTCAGTGTTGTGACTGGGTGCAGGTCCCTGTGGGACTGGTGGGGAAGCAGCAGAGACTGGGAGCCAATGCATGGGGGTCCCAATGAGACACACCACTAACTGATCCTGGCCTAGAAACCTGCAAGTTGTTATTAGTCTCTAGCAGAGGCTGGACTGGATAGGCAAAAGCCCTGAGGAGCCTTTACTCAGTAGTGGTCTGCCCACCCCAAAAGCCCCGATAGGAACTACAGCTCACTGCTCATGCTCAAATAAATTGGTTAGTCTCTAAGGTGCCACAAGTCCTCCTTTTCTTTTTGCGAATACAGACTAACACGGCTCTTACTCTGAAACCGATAGGAACTGTTATTGTTTAACATTCAATTGCAATGCTTAACTTACTGTACCTAGGGTATTTGTAACCTTCCCCTTTCTGCCAGCCCTAGTAAAATGCCCTTCATTTACCATATGTCTGTATCATAATTGGGACCCAGCAGGGCTAGTGCCTGCAGGAGCTAGTATCTGAAGTGCCTCTAGAACTTGCCTCTGAGCTGTGATACATCTGGTGCGATACCTTAGAAGTTTGGGGTACCTTGGCACTAGTGCCTGTAATAATTACATAAGTCTGCTGATGGCCTCTACAAGAAGACGCAATTGAATGGACATAGGGACCTAAGCCTAGATATTTAAACGTATTGAGGCGCTGAAAGATGCGGAGAGGCACCTACTGGGATTATCAAAAGTGCCCAGATGCCTAAACCCCATTAATTTCAAATGGGAGTTCAAATGGGGGGGGAGCGATCTACATCTTTAGGTGCCTAAATATCTTTAAAAATCTGGTCCCTACACTCTTAACCCAAGGTATGGAGCCTCCACGTCAGTGCCTAGATGTGTCGGGTGGATGGTGTGGAGAAGTGTGCTGCGCCGTTGCTGGTACTATACCTGTCACGGAGAGAGGTCTCCATGGTGTCCTGTGCTATCAGTGTGACACTTTTCATGAGCACTAATTTCACTGAAATATGTGTCCTTTGGCCAAAAAAAAAAAAAAAAGTAAACAAAATTGAGATTCTCCTTTGATTCTAAATTGTGTTCCTCTGTGTATCACTGCAGGTTCTAGCAGTGAAGTGAGACATTTCAGTGGAAACAAGTCAATCTACTGGAGGGTAAAATCTTTCCTCCCAAGTACAGAAATATGGAGAGCTTTTTCAAAACAGCCCTAAGAGGGGAGATCTGGACACGACTCACCTTTTCAGGAACCACTGTTGCCGCTTATAACGTAGTATGTGTATTCTTTGTTTGTCAATTGAGAGCTTGTTATTTGTTGATACATACTGTAGGGGGCAGAAGCTGGAGACTCAACATGCTGCACCTGGCTGTAAGCCACCCCTGTATTGTCTCAGGGCTGAGTCTACAGGATGCTGGGCTGGTCCCCAGTGCAAGACACTGTCATGATCTTGTTGGCTTATTACTGAGCGCTGTGTTGCCTCCCAGTTCAAGATCCAGCCAGTCAAGAGCTCCATTATCCCCAGAGTACAGGAAAGGGAAGTACAATTTAGCTCACAGGCAACAAGGCAGAGCAGAGAGTCAGAGGCTGCATGTGTCTGGGTTCAGCAGGCTGGACAGCAGCTTGCGAGCCAGCTGCAGAGGGGAAGCTGGGCCATGGGCAATCTAGGCCCTTGGAAGCAGGAGAGCTGGGCCAATCACACCTGCGTAGGGGGCTAGCAGTAGCTGCAGTAGGAGGATACAGAAAAGTGACCTTCAGGGCAGAGGATGGTATGGAGGGGTTACATGACTCTGTTAGCTTTATACCTCTGTAGTGGACTTCCCTGGGGGGCTGGGTTAGGAACTGTTGGGTTTGTTGTAACTGGTAAAGTCACTGGGTGAAATCCTGGCTCCACTGAAGTCAGTGAGCTTTGCTCCTCATTCACTGGGGTAGATATTTCACCCATTGTGCCTAAGGTGTTTGCATTGTTTCGCTTCTGGCAATCATTGCATCGGAATGCTCTGTTACTGAAAATGTGTGAGTGTTTACGATCACCCACCACAGGCAAGAGCGCCTGCAGCCCTCAGCTCTGAGCATGTGGTACTCCCTGCACGCTGCCAGATATCAAAAAGAGTCAATGTACCACAACCCTCACAGCAACACCCTGCAGTCGACTTGCTTAGAATACATTAGCGTCAGGGCTGCTCTGTCTTACAACGAGCAACTGGTAGCTCCCGTTGGCTGCTCCCACAGGCAGGGGTTAGCTGGAGATTGCCATGCCCTGGCCACACACCCCTTTCCCAGGCCCTTCCCCAAAGTAGAGTGAGCTATGCCACCTGGGGATTTCCCACACCAGATGAATCCAGGGTGGTGCAGTACAGTCTTAAGGGGGTCAGAAGCAGGCTCTTTGAATGCAATCCTTTCCAAAGTAAGATATGGCTTGAAGAGGAACATACAACTAGTCTCCTTCTGTATGTCCACATACCCCCAAACTGATGCCAATGGGGAGGAGGGTTCTATATATGTGCACGGAGAGCAAGGTGGGTCTTACAGTTTGGATCTCATGCTACTGAAGGGGATGAGGCCATACACTACCTCTGTTTCCCTTTCTAAGAAGATTAGAGTGGCCCATGAATTAGAAATCTATGTGGGGCAATCAACCACTTGCTTTGCTGATGCTTGGCCAGAGGGAGAACAAGCCCCTTTCAACAAAACAGCTTCTTTGAATCCATGCATTATTTTCAAAAGGATACTCCTTTTAACTGCAGTATTCAGAACACTGATACAACATGTCCTGGTGGATGCATTTGAGCAGTGCAGTTACTTTGTTGGAGTGCTATTCTTGCAGTGTGAGCCTTAGAGGATCTATTCTTTCCTCAATGTGCGTGCATAAGTAGTGGGAGTTATAGACGCACATCCTAGCTGCCTCCCGTTAAAGTACTGGCAAAATTCTGGTTAATGTGAGTGGGTAAAGGATGCAGCCTTGATGGAAAATGCACCCAGTCCAACAGCCTAGAAGTCTGCAAGGCAAGATGTGCTTGTCACTATTCATACACTGAAATACTGCATATTATTTTCAAAGTGTTTAATTGCAGTTGGCATTACTCACCCTATTGCTGGAGGCACCTACCTTGCTAGAAAAGGATGCCACTGGTGCTACTTGCAGTGTGTAAACCTAAGGGGAGAGATTCTAAACCAGTTTCCATCATGCTATAACAAATGGGTTGATAATTGGAAGAGAAACCTTGATTGCTATTAGAGATGGGGCCAAATGAAAACTAGATTCCATCCCAGCTAAATGTGAGGACCAGTCTTCATAATGAGTGAGCACCTTCCAAGATGTGCTGAGTGCCCTCACCTGCCCAACAGGAGCTGAGGGCGCTCAACATCTCTTGGAACACAAACAGCCTCTCACAAGCTCAGTCCTTGGAGAGTTTTGGGGGATGTAAGGTCAGAAGCCATGCTATGAGGCCGGTCCTGCAAGATGCTGCGGGCCCTCAACTCCGATTGACAGCACCTCAACTTATCAGGCCTCATGTAAGGAAGTTTGTATAGTTCTTGCCTACATGTGCTTGGCTCTAACCCGTGCTATTAGCCCCCCACCCCACCTTGTTGGTTTTTTGAGTTACATAGTCTAGTAAAAGTTTTGAAATGTCAATTTTCTCAGTGTAGAAATCCCATGTCAAATTTAAAATAAATTTAGACATTACAAAATATTTCCTTGTTAGTCCTTTGACTCATAACCAGATGCAAAGCCGTGCATGAACTGCACTACATTAATTGATGGTAATTATGCATTTAGAGGGCTATTAGCTGTTTTTTTCTGGCTAAGGATAATAAGAGACAAATATAGTTTCATGATTCCATACAAAAGACACTGTTGGGGAGAGATGCAATGATTGATGAACCTTTGGAGAAGCATACATAATTTAGATAAAATAAACAATATGAGCTGCTTCTTGTTATGGGTTGAGTTAACACCCCATTGAGGTTGATAGGTGTGAACTCACCCATTAGTTAACATAACTGTAAGGAGGCCTCCCTTTCCTGCACTTAAGACAACAGGTGTGTGTGAACCCGCCCAGGAACTTCTGACTGAGAATTGCTTTGAATGGAGGGGTGTACGTGGAGTGGCGGAAAAGAGATCACACAGAAACTTAGGCCATGTCTATTCATACAGCGCTGCTGCAGCACAGATGCACCAATACAGCTGTGCCGCTGAAGTGCATCTGGTAAAGATGCTCTATGCTGATGGGAGAGAGCTCTTCCATTGGCATGAAAAAGCCACATCCGCGAGCAGCAGAAGCTTTGTCGGCGGGAGAAGCTCTCCTGCCAACATAGCACTGTATACATGAGTGTTTATGTCAGTGTAATTTATGTCGCTTGCTGGGCTGGGGGGGGAGGTGGATATTCACTCTCCTGAGCAACATAAGTTTTTCTGACGTAAGCTGTGCCACTTGGGAAGGTAGTCTAAGAGACAAGAACAGAGAGAGGAAGAGGCAAGAAAGCCAAGCAGAAGCCTGTAAGTACAGTGTGACCTGTTGCCATAACTGGGCCTACAAACTTACCCCATTTGTGAGCTCAACTGTAAGAAGTGAGTGTATGTTCATGAAGTGTCACAGTACCTTATAACAATGAATGTTGAGGGTACAATGGAAACAGACTGAATTAGTCCAAACAAAAAGGGCTATTGATATAACTCAAGGACTGTGTTAAGATCATGCCTGGTAAACAAGAAAAGTGTGGAACCAGAAATCAGTGAACTAAAATTGGTATATCAGAAACTAGGCCTAATTTGTGGACAAATAATGAGGGGATGGGCTGGGGATGGGCTATTCCACTCATCATTCCTCTTTGTGTCCTTAAAGAAAGACTTGGAGAGACAAATAGACTGCTTCACCATCATGGCACTCCACCAGCTCCCAGACTTCTTCATGCTAATCCTGAAAGATGTACTGACCAGATCGGGACCCACAGGTACCAGATGACGTTGCCATGTCCACTGGCTTCGGCTAAATCCTGAACACTACCTGCCATGTGAGACTTTGTCTCTTTCAGTCCCCAGTGTGTCCTTTTCCTTCCCTACCGTATTTCTTCTTTCTTCTCTCTCTCCCCTTTTTGTTATGTCTAATAAGAGTTTGCCAAGATGCATATTTTTGAACATTGCTGTAAGCCTGTGACCACAGAGACAAATAAAATAATGCCCTAAACAGTTTGATGCTGTTAAAAGCATAGGTGGCGAGTGACTTTTTCATTTTGGGAGGCTTACGTGAGCACCGGAAATTCCCTAGAAGTGGGGGGGCCACCAGTGTCCAGACTGTGGTTCCGCCCCCCTGCTCCACCCCACCCTCGCTCTGCTTCTTCCCACACCTGCTCTTCCTCTTCCCCCATGGCCCCGCCCTTGCTCCGTCTCTTCCCTCCCCCATTCCATCTCTTCCCCAGAGGCCCCTCCACCCGCCGCTTGCTCCTCTCTGCCTCTTGTATGCGCCACCCATAGGTAAGAGTTTGCCAGGTGTCAGGGTGCCTGATAAGACCATGTGCCATGACTGTGTTTTTCCAGCAATGAGGGTGCACGTGTGAGTCAATCCCAGAGACAGAAGGTCCATTTTCTATCTTTTGCCCTTTTGTGTGTGTTTGTCTTGTTTTGTCTTCTTTGGAAATGAGATCAGACTTTAATAACAACAGCTCTAGCTCATCTCACCTAACCTCTTCTCCCCCCCCCCCACCCCGCCCCAAAAGGAGAGTTATTAGCATCTTTGATACCATCTAAAAGACTGTTTCAAACTAGAGGGTTTCTTTCTAATAACTGTCTCAAGCTAAAGGGAAAGGTGTGAAAATGAAAACCCTACTTAATACTTTACATTTCAAATGCTTTAACTGGTTTTTCCCTTCTTTTCTGTTTTTTAATAAAAGGTTTAAAGGTTTTTTAATGATGTGTTTAACATGGTACTAACAGCCTCTGTATATCAAACCTTGTTTAACACTCTTTAACGTTAGACAGTGCCAGGATCTGAACACTTTTCGTCCATATGTTCCATCTAAATTAACAACAGACCCTGGAATAAACTAGAGAGAGAGAGTTTTTGGGTCTGATGTTGGCTAAAGAGGCTTGGGGGCTGTAAGCTAAGAAACTGCTGCTTCTGTTCTTGGCTCCTTCTGCATCCAGAGACACAGGACTTCTTACATTCCTTGTAAATAAACAAGATTGCGTCAAAGAAAATACAAGACTCCATCATCAATTTCTACTTCCAGCTGAAACATCTTCAGGGCCCTGAACTTTGACTAGCTGGTTGGGTCAAAAAGGGGGCAACAGAGGTAAACAGCAGAGTTAGAAAAGTGCTATGAGTCACAGCCATGCTCGATTAGTGGTTGTAAAAGTGACACCTGCTCTGTGCTTTCTTCTCCAGAACACCACAGAGAATACAACTGTTATTAACAAGTGTGTCAGGCAAAAATGTTTAACCCAGTTTCTCTGCCTGGCTCAAGAGAATAGGTCTGTCTGTTTACCAAGAACCTACAGAGAACTCAAAGTGACAAATGAAGGAATATTTTGTGGCAGCAGGTTTTTCAGTTGTTCCTGAGAAAATTGCTGTATTTCAAGCCATGAGCGATAAGTAGTTTTCCAGCTGAGGCCACTTGTGATGAATGTGTTGGGCACTGGGTGAAATATTACAAATGCAAAGCCATTTTCTGACTGGCCAGCTGGTGATTGGAATTAGTGATGTAACACCCATGCACTAACTCCCAAGGGTACAGGGCTGGGACTTTAACCACTGAAAACATGAAAACAAAATCACTTGTTCTGACCTTTGGATGGGTATCCCCCTGCAAAATGAACTAGGGTCCTTTTCCGTGCTCTACAAAGAAGCACTAACCATGCACTAACCAGTTAAATATCAATTCAGTACCTTCCCAAGTGGCATTGCAAATGACCCCTCCTTCTAATATATGTTTTATTTTTTTCTGAATTTTTGGGTTTGACATGATGAAATGAAAGTGTTAATTTGAGCTTCTTTGAAAAATGGAGAACCTTTTTCCCAAGCATTGTCAAAAAAAATTGTCCACCTCACCTGTTAATGTTATTTACCGGCACTCCCTCCTTCTCCACTATAATGGAATATTAAACTATTATAATGTTTACCCTCTAGGTGGTGTCATGTGTAACATACCTTTCCCGAACTGCTAATAGCTACAGCCAGCAATGCATTTAAGGGTATGTCTACACTGCAATTAAACACTCATGACTGGCCTGTGTCAGCTGCCTTAGGCTCGCAGGCTCAGGCTTCAGGGCTGTTTAACTGAGCTGTAGACATTCAGGCTTGAGCTGAAGGCCACACTCTGGGACCCTTCCCACTCACAGGGTCTCAGAGCCTGGGCTACAGCCTGAGCCAAAATGTCTACGCTGCAATTTTACAGCCTCATAGCCCGGGCCAGCGGTGGGTGTTTAATTGTGGTGTAAACACACCCAAAGTACCTTAAAGAGAACATATCCTCATATATGTCTTTGTGGTGGCTCTGTAACCAATACATATCTGGCCAACACAATACATGGTGTCAGAAGTGAAGGCAGCCTAACTAATGCGAGAGGAGAAAAGAAGTGGATGGAAAGTAGCAACACAGCCTTGCAAGCAGAAGAAGAAAAAATTAAGGTTGCAGGTTTGTTCTCATCAACATGCCACTCTACAATGCCCCAGAGAATGTCAGCTTTGACAGACCTTCAGAATGGACCAACTAGAAAGCAGCATTTTGCAAGATTTCACATTGCAGCCAAACTCCACAAGGAAACTGGAGATATTCAGGTATGCTTTTTAATTTGCTATTGGGAAGTAGGCAGAACATATCTATGTCTTTTACCTTTACTGAAGACAGCCACAAAGAGGACCATAAAAAGGGTTCTGGCTATGTTTGATGCATACTTTATACTTCAGAGAAATGTGGTTTATGAAAGGGCATGTTTTCACCAGATAATTCAATAACCAGGGTGCTCTGCTGAATTTTTTTTTTATCAGAGCTTTACTTGCATTGGCTGAAAAAAATAATATTTTGGGGGGCCTGTAAAACATGGAAATATGGCAGATATATTGGTTATTAGTCTGACAGACAACGGTCTTTCACAGCAGCTATAACTAAAAACAAATTTAACCCTACCCACAGCTATTCAATAGAAAAGCATTCTGAACTTGTGAAACAGCAAAACAAACTTGCCAAACCAAAAACTAGCTTAGAAGCTGTAAACAGACACAGCATGTGTCCTAAATGTCATTATCATAAACCCCCTGAGGCAAGGAGTGATAACTGCCAGAATAACAAAAAAGATGA